>NC_135233.1:18623333-19271666 GCF_051348905.1 Ranitomeya variabilis
CCAGAGTCCTGGTCGTTGCAGTACTGTGGCTCCGCCACTAAGGGGAGTTATGGTACGTCTGATGGCACTGAAGGAGTTCATCTGACCAGGTATCACAGACACCAATACATTTCACAGCTGGGCCTCCGGGGGGAGCTAAGGGTTCTATTCACTAGGCCACTCCCCACCATAGTGGGTAAACTGGGGGTCAGGCAGGAAGTTAGATCAGAAGCTGACTGGGTTGGAACCAGGCAACACCTTGTGGCAGAGGGTGTTGTAGGGGAAGATACAGTAGAGTCTCTGTCAGGGGTGGGATCCTGACAGAGGCTTGGCAACTTGAGTGAACGTAACGGGACCGTGCCTGCTCAGCATAGCGGCGGTGTCCAAGGAGGGATCAGAAGCGAGATAGATTGTGCTGAGTGAGAAACGAGATCATAGCAATAGGAGAACACCGGTAGGAATCGTGCTGTAAGACCGAGGCAACATCCTACTGAGGCGCACAACCGGTGGCCGGAACGCCGAGAGAAAATCATAATATCCAGCTTCAAGCAATACTCTAAACAGCGGCAGGACAGTCAGTCTAAGGCGGGCTGTCTAACTTAAATCACCTATGCAGTCTTGGGGGGCAACTTGTGGAGAGGGGCGACTCTAGGGTCCCGGAAGAGCTCCGAGCCTACCCGTCAAACGGGTGCCGTCCCAACCAGAACATCAGGGAGGGACGGAGGATTAGCAGAACATCATCTAATCGAGTTGTGAGGGAACTTAAGAAACAGACACAACAGTTGTGGGGACTTTCCGTAAGCACAGCAGGGAAGGACCACAACACATAGAGCAAGCAGGAAGGCACAGATTTCCACCTGTGAAGAGAACTCTGGAGGTGCCATTGGACCGGCCAGACTTGCGCAGCCTGGTGAACCGTATTCCGGACTGAGGACCCAGAGATCTTCAGTAAAGAGGTAAAGAGACTGCAACCTGGTGTCCTCGTTATTTACTGCACCGCACCACCACTATCATCCATCCACACATCGTATCTGGCATTTACTGTGCGCCCCACGGCAGGGTCACGGACCGGGGCCTAGCCACCGTGACAACCCCAGAGCAGAGACTCACAGGCCTGGTACCGGGTACCCCTCGGCCCTGCGGCGGTGGGGGCGCTACACTAGTGTCAGAACCAGGCAAGGTTCAAAATCAGAAAGCAGAAACAAGCCGAGGTCGCATTACCTGATGAAGATATTGTTATGCTATCAAAATGCATTGTGGAGTTCGAAGGGTTAATAAAGATTTGTTAACCAGATTGCTGTCCCTATAATTATCCCTTATCTCAGTGTTCCATAGACCGCTACTTTTTCTCCTTCATCATTCTATATCCCTCCTCCTGAGGGTTTGCGGCAGGAGCAGCTACGAGCATAGTCAATTCCATTGAGAAGCTTAAGGACCTGCGGTGCCCGGGCAATGCTGGATCCACACTTCCCAGCTTAAGGACCTGCGGTGATGCGTATCCTGTTCCCTGATCATGCGACCAGAACCTGGAAGTGCTGGCCAGCAGCATCGGTGCATGGCAGTCTCCAATGGTTCTCAGGGATCATCCCTTCAAGCGCAAACTGGGATTGTGCAGGGGTGCACAACCCCATTAGGTGAGTGGCCACTTGGCCCCTCTTTGATAATCCACTTAATTACCAGGTTTTACACATTTTGCGCTCCTTGTTTATTGTTCTCATTAGAGGTCAGAAAATAAGAATACAACCAAGCTAAGCAGGAGCTGTAAACACATGCTTGAACCAGAGTAGATAAACGTATAACTGGCAGTGGGAGTCAGCGGTTCAGGAGTTTAAATAGTAGACAGTGCCACCCGGGACTCACAGAAAGGAGCAATCTAAACAGCCTGGAATTAACCCCACATTTCCCTGACAAAGAAGAAGGGGCACATTTTCATGCAAAATACTCATCTAAATTAAACCAAGCAAGAGATAGAGTATTAGAAAATTATCTAGCAAGACTTGACAATCTGCGACTGAGAGAAGTTTGCCGCTTCTTCGGACTGTCTCATTTAGTTTGAAGCTATCAAACTTTACTACGGCCTTAATAAATTTGCCCCGTCAGGTTTTCTTACAGTTTCAAGTGCTGCCAGGTTCCGATCTTCGCACATTATGTCCTTTCTTTTGCAATTAAAAGTAGAGCAACTTGGTGGCCACTGGGGAATGCGCAGCCGCGATCATAAGACGGAATTATGACAATTAAATTCCGTGTTCTGGAAGACACGAAGCTTTATTCCTCGGACTTTTTGTTTTCTAAACGATTTTTCAAAGAGAAATAATCCTTTTTATACTTTAACACGCTTTCAACATGAAGGGGATTTATACAAAGTTATGTAGAAAACAGACATTTAATGTGGAGAGAACTGAAGAAAGGCCGAGGTTGGAAAGCGGAGAAAATGAATATGTATAGTCACACCGCCGACCGTCAGGGCAGAGGATTCCGGCTGTGCAGTCTCTGCGCCAGCTCATAAAACAATATGTCAGATACCATGGAGGCAAACAAGACACCTGAGCGGAGCAATCACATGGGTAACGACACCTCAAAACCAAGAAGAACCCGCGTCTACACTGATGAGAAGCAACAACTCCGAAAAAGAACTGTCTACAAATAGTCTCCAAGGGAATACGAACTGGAGAAACCAAATACCAGTATTTTTTTATTTTATTTTTCTTCCATTTTTTTGGTTGTGAGGGTTTTTTTTTCTTAATGATTATGGGAGCAGCCCATGGACAATAGGATTTTGCAGTCTGGAGATGTTCGTTGACTTCTATAGGAGAGTGTGGTGGGCATGCTGTGCTATCTGTGCAGAGGTGATTGTGCAGAGAGGAAGAGGGAGGGAGCTGTGACACCACCTAACATATTCTATGGGGAGTATCGTGGAGGTGAGCTGTGACATATCCTATCATTTACTATAGAGGTTTGTGGTCTGTGCAGAAATTATTGAGCAGGCAGAAGGGAGAAGACGGCTTTGACATCACCTATTATTTTTGGCCTGTGTGTAGGTCATTGTGCGGGAAGGGAGAAGAGGTGAGCTGTGACATATCCTATAGCCTACTAGAGTGAGTTTCATGGTCATTAGTTTTGGCCTGTGTGTAGGTCATTGTGCAGGAATGGGGAGGAGATGAGCTATAATATAGTTTTCAGGAGTTACCAGTGATTGTAATGCAGTGTGTGATGATCAAGTAATGTGACAGAGGGGTCGGCGTCCTCTGATGCAACGGGGTCGAGGTGAAATTGCTGCCTCTGCACCTATTAAAGTTAAGGCTCTTGGTATTGGGTTTGACACTCTATTTTAATTTTTTAATAAAGAAGAAATATTTCGTATGGCATGAGAAAAATGGACCATACCTTCTGATGATCATAGATCATGGGGCATTGTAAGTAACTATGGTGTGCACCTCCACTGTGCCCCCTCCAGCATCAAATTTGCTCAGGATTAGTCTGATGTGATGTGTCTCCTTTTTTCATTGATTACCAAAAATGAATTTCATCTAGAATTCATCTAGACCAGAGCTGGGCAAAGAGCGATCTGTGGGCAACATATGGCTTTCTGGCTCTTTCACTCTGGTCCCTGGACTGAAACATCACAGTGGCCCACAGGCTGCACATCGACCGCCGCCAGTCCATTGCGGAGAGTCAGTGCACCAGAAGCCGGAGCTGAGTCCCCGGGGTACAGAACCAAAGTGATTGTGTTTTTGTTTATATTCATTTGTGCGTGGGATGTTTGCATGTATATAAGAGGCTATGTAAGGGCTCATACTGTAAATAGGAGGCTGTGTGGGGCTCATACTGTATATAGGAGGCTATGTGGGGACTCATATTGTACATAGTGGGCAATGTAGGGGTTCTTGCTGTATATAGGAGGCTATGTCAGGCCTCATATTGTATATAGAGAGTCTATGTGGGGTTCATACTGTATATAGGGGCTATGTGGGGGGCTGATACTCTATAGAGGCTATGTGGGCTCATACTGTAAATCAGAGGCTATGTGAGTGCTCATGCTGTATTTGGGGGCTATCTGAAGGCTCATATTGTATATAGAAAGGCTATGTGGGGGCTCATACTGTATATAGGAGGCTATGTGGCCTCTCATACTGTACATAGGAGGCTATGTGAGGCTCACACTATATAGAGAGGGTATGTGGGGGCTCATACTGTACATAAGGGGCAATGTATGGGCTCATATTGTATATAGCAGGCTATGTGAAAGCTCGTTTTGTATATAGAGGCTATGTGGGGGTCATACTGTATATAGGGGTTATGTAGGGGCTCATACTGTATGAGGCTATGGGAGCTCACACTGTACATAGAGATGCTATGTGGGGGCTCATACTGTATATAGGAGGCTATGTGGGGGCTCACACTCTATACAGAGAGGCTATGTGGAGGCACATACTATATATAAGAAGCTATGTAGGGGCTCATACTGTATATAGGAGGCTATGTGGGGGCTCACACTGTATATAGGAGCTATCTAGGGGTCTCATACTGTATATAGGAGGCTAGGTGGGGCTCACACTCTATACAGAGAGGCTATGTGGGGGCTCATACTGTACATATGGAGCAATGTAGGGGCTCATACTGTATATAGAGGAGCTATGTGGTGGCTCACAATATCTACTGAGGGTTTTGTGAGGGCTCATACTGTAAATAAAGGGGCTATGTGGGCTCATACTATTTGTAGGGGGCTGTGTGTGGGTGCTTACAGCATATAGGGGGGCTTTGTGTGGGGTTATACATGTATAGGGGATGTTGGCATGCTTAATTTTGCTCAATATTAACCCCTTCATCCCCAAGCCTGTTTCCGCCTTTATGACCAGGCCAATTTTTACAATTCTGACCACTGTCAATTTATGAGGTAATAACTCTGGATAGCTTCAATGGATTCCACTGATTCTGAGATTATGATTCTGAGACTTGTTAAAAAAATCTGAAATTTGGCGCAAATTTTGAACATTTCGCAATTTTCAAACTCTTAATTTTTATCCGCTTAAACCAGAGAGATATGTCACACAGAATAGTTAATAAATAACAATTCCCACATGTCTATTATATATCAGCACAATTTTTGAAACATTATTTTTTTGTTATCTAGTTAGAAGGGTTAACGGTTGATCAGCGATTTCTCATTTTTCCATCAAAGTTTACAAAACCATTTTTAGGGACCACATCACATTTGAAGTGACTTTGAGTCGTCTACATAACAGAAAATATTCAAAATTGACAGAATTCTAAAAACTGCACCTCTCATGGTGCTCAAACCCATATTCAAGAAGTTTATTAACCCTTCAGGTGCTTCACAAGAATAAGTGGAATGGGGAAGGAAGAAATTCATATTTACCTTTTTTCACAAAAAATTTAATTTAGATCCACATAATTTTTTTTAATTTCACTAGGGTAACAAGAGAAAATGGACCAAAAATGTTTTGCGCAATTTCTCCGATCTAGATGTGTAGTGAACACCTTGAAAATAAAAAAAATCAAATTTTTTCCACAAAAATGTATTTTAGCCCCAGATTTTTTATTTTTACAAAATTAATTAATTAATTTGGAGAGCTCCTGACATGCCTAAACAGTAAAATAAAACCACAGGTGACCCCAATTTGGAAACTAAACCCTTCAAGGAATGTGTCTCGATGTGTGGTGAGCACCATGCTCCCCCGGGTGCTTCACAGAAGCTTATAACATACAGCCATGAAAATTTTTAAAAAAATCACATTTTCCTACAACAATGTTCTTTTAGCCCCAAATTTTGCAATTTCACCAGGGTAACAGTAGAAAATTCGCCATGCGATTTGTACGCCGATACCCAACATTTGAAGGAAAACTACTGTTTGGGCGCACAGCAGGGCTTGACTTTTTGAACACAAAATTTGATGAAATATTACAATCAGAGAGCCCCTGATGTGCACAAACAGTGGAAACCACCGCCAAGTGACATCATTTTGGAAAATAGTGCCTGAAAGGAATGTATTCAGATATGCAGTGAGCACATAAAAAAAATGTGGTGAAAATTAAAAAAAACATATTTTCCCCACAAAAATGTTATTTTAGCCCCATTTTTTTTATTTTCACAAGCGTGATAGGAGAAATTGCCTTATACAATTTGTTGCACAATTTCTCCTGAGTACGACAATACCCTATATGTGGGGAAAAACTACTTTTGAGGCACAGTGCAAAGCTCAGAAGGGAAGAAGCGCCATATTGAAGTTCAGATTTTGCTGGAATAGTTTTCGGGTGCCATGTTACATTGGCAGAGCCCCTGAGGTGCCAGATCAGCCGAATCCCCTATAAGTGACCCCACTGAATGCATCTAGGGGTGCATTGATCATAGTGACATCACAGGTATGTCACAGGATTTTATACCATTGGGCAGTGAAGAAAAAATAATTATATTTTTGCCACAAAAATTTAGTTTTAGCCCCAAATTTTGCATTTTCACAAATGAAATGGCTAAAAAGTGCACCAAAATTTGTTGCACAATTCTCTTACACGGATCTGCGCTCCCAGCTCCTCTGACATGACCACTTAACCCCCCTTCCTATATAACATAGTCAACAACCTTCTTAACCTTCCACGCGCTGGATCCGGGTTTCCAGTATGATCTTTGATCACGCAACACCTAATGTACGTTTATATTTTCTTATTCGTAAAGAAAAGTTTTTTAAAGCAAATCTCCCGGTTTCTTAAGGTGCAGTCACATTCTTTGCAACATTAGTTTTACCGTAAAAAAAACGAAGTTGTGACTCCAGAGGGAGAGACGCTGGTAGTTTTCTACATTGTTTAAATGTTTGCTATTCACCGGTCTATTGCTAGGTACAAAGGGTAAGAGTGGGCTGACAATGGCATATAACTGGGAATGGAAAATACATCATCTTTGCAGCAAAAGTGGAATAAGGTCACCCCTGATAACACTTCATGGAGGTCATCTGATGCTCCAGGTACAGAGTGAAGAAGAGACACAAAATAACGTGTGAATGCCTCATTCAGAGCCGGGAATGTGAGGGAAATGTTCTGTGCACAAAGCCAAGAATGAAATATGAAATGGAGAAATAAAGGTTTAGACTTGCAGATCAAGCCTTTAATCCTGCTTATATTGCTAGAAACTTCACATAAAGTTAATAAACTTGGAAAATCTTACTTTCCCCTACGCTAAGGTCAATCTCTCCGCACCTAATATGTAAGGATACTTTTTTGGCTTTCGAGCTTTGGCATTGGTCATACTCGGAGGACAACCCAATAATACATGATGTTCTCTTTATGTTCGATTGACAAATATTTAGAATACGGGATCCAGAGATCATATAAATATAAGAATCTAGCAATATTTGCTCTAAAGTTTGGGCTTCAGTGAATGGGTTTTCTAACATTTCTAAGTTTCTGTCATGATCCAGGTCGGGGTTTCCTTCTTGCTTTTCCTTCTACGGCCTGGTTATGGTGGGGTTAACCTTTCCTGCCTCTCCTTGGTTCCTGGGTGACTATTTATTGGTGCCTCTCCTGGTAGCATTTGTCAGTGATGGTTTCAGTCTCTGGCTTGAGCAGCTGACCCGTATACCCTTGATCCTTCTGCCTCTGATTACCAGTATTTGTGTCTGACCCATTCCCTACCCTTGACTTAGTGTGTGTTTGATGGATTCCTACAGTGTATGACTCGGCTTGAATTCCGAACCCTGCCTCCTGCTTTCCATCTCTGTTTCTTCGTTTCCCGTCAGGCTTTGACTCTTTGGCTCTTACCCCGACTACGTCTTCGGTCTCACGTTTTGGATCCTGCGCTCCCGTCTGGTTCCGATTCCTAGCTTGTCTCTGACCACGGGCATTGCTGTGACTTCTGGTACTTAGTATTCCTGTTTGTTGCTGAAAGGCCTGTCTGACTACTCTGCCGCCTCTTGGTAGCGCTCCTCACTTTACACGGTGACTGCTATCTTTTTCCCCTTACCTGCACCGCCTGGTGAAAGTTGCATTACTGTTCCTACCTCTTTCTACCGTAATGAACAATTCTGTTCTTCCTCATATGTTTGGTAAGGAATTTAGTAAATTCTCAGAATATAATGGACTCTACTAAATGTCACATCTATTCCTACAGGCCAATATCTCCACCCAATTTCATCTGGATACAAGGGGCATTTTGGGGGGAATTTTGACTTATATTTTGTCTTGGGTTGGGTTTGATTTTTGTGGTTTAATCATTTTTCTATCTGAGAATTTAAATTATCTAACAAGCCTCTAAAGAGGCTGAAATATAAAAAAAATTCCCGGAGTGCACCCCAAGGTGAAATCAGACAGGAGAGTTATTTATTAAAGGCTGTAGACCATGCACTCACCTACTGAACTTGTGCAATTAGTTCCCGCAGCTGACACCGGTGAATAAAAAGATCGTGTTTATGAGGTTCAAAATATACACTCACCGGCCACTTTATTAGGTACACCTGTCCAACTTCTTGTTAACACTTAATTTCTAATCAGCCAATCACATGGCGGCAACTCAGTGCATTTAGGCATGTAGACATGGTCAAGACAATCTCCTGCAGTTAAAACCGAGCATCAGTATGGGGAAGAAAGGTGATTAGAGTGCCTTTGAACGTGGCATGGTTGTTGGTGCCAGAAGGGCTGGTCTGAGTATTTCACAAACTGCTGATCTACTGGGATTTTCACGCACAACCATCTCTAGGGTTTACAGAGAATGGTCCGAAAAAGAAAAAAAATCCAGTGAGCGGCAGTTCTGTGGGCGGAAATGCCTTGTTGATGCCAGAGGTCAGAGGAGAATGGGCAGACTGGTTCGAGCTGATAGAAAGGCAACAGTGACTCAAATCGCCACCCGTTACAACCAAGGTAGGCCTAAGAGCATCTCTGAACGCACAGTGCGTCGAACTTTGAGGCAGATGGGCTACAGCAGCAGAAGACCACACCGGGTACCACTCCTTTCAGCTAAGAACAGGAAACTGAGGCTACAATTTGTACAAGCTCATCGAAATTGGACAGTAGAAGATTGGAAAAACGTTGCTTGGTCTGATGAGTCTCGATTTCTGCTGCGACATTCGGATGGTAGGGTCAGAATTTGGCGTAAACAACATGAAAGCATGGATCCATCCTGCCTTGTATGGAGCATCTTTGGGATGTGCAGCCGACAAATCTGCGGCAACTGTGTGATGCCATCATGTCAATATGGACCAAAATCTCTGAGGAATGCTTCCAGCACCTTGTTGAATCTATGCCACGAAGAATTGAGGCAGTTCTGAAGGCAAAAGGGGTCCAACCCGTTACTAGCATGGTGTACCTAATAAAGTGGCCGGTGAGTGTATATTCACAATTCACAGAAATACTTAACGAAACGCGTTGGAACATAAAAAACAGTTTTGGAACACAAAAGGCTTCTCCCGTTCAACGTGATATCGTCATCCTCTACAATTAACAAAAATAGATATTTTTAATATTCTAAGAAGAGACCCATCACTAATCAATGGTAACCATTAGCAACTCCGCAGAAATTGTGTGCAATAATGAAAAAAGGGAGTGTTTAGCTAAAAAGTATTTATTTAAATTGTATGTTTATTGTATAATAAACACATAACATAAAAGATGACAAACCAGAAAAATGGTAACAGAATGTTGCACATATCATTGTAAGATAAATGTAACTTGTATAAAGTGTCAAGTATTAGTCACAATGGTCAGCGTCTACATTATATTTATTATATATAAATATTTATTTATATTATATTTTAGTATACAAATATACATGTAGCCATTCATATGTTTAAAGCAAAATGCTCTTACCCATTATGTAATGCACTATGCAAAGTTACCACACAAAGACGTTCCCCAAGTGTTTCGCATTGTTTTTGATCTTGCTTCCTCAGGAGGTATGCTCAAAGGTTTTTAGTCAACTCTTTATTATTGACCTTGTGGAAGGGTTTGAGAGTAAAGTCAGTCTTTGCTGACGACACCAAACTATGTAGGATATTATTTTTTACCTTGACTTTACAATATTACAAAACGACCTGGATAAGTCGTCTGATGGGCAAACACTCGGCAGATGAAGTGTAATGTAGATAAATGTAGAGTAAATGCTCCGAGGACGGAGTAATCCTATTGCTGTATATACATTAGATGGGAGTATACTCGCGACTACAGAACAGGAGAAGGACGGGGGATTCTGGTTACAAGTAAGCTGAGCAGCAGCACTCAATGTCCGGCAGCAGCCACAAAAGCAAACAAATTTTTAGGGTGTATAAAAAGAGAGATAAAATCCCACGATCCCAAAGTATTATTACCACTCTATAAATCACTGGTGAGGACACATCTGGAATATGGGATCTAGTTTTGGGCTCCACATTTTAAAAAGGATATTCAGAAGTTAGAATCAGTTCAAAGGTGGCAACTAGATTATTACACGAGATGGAGGCCTCTCATACGAGGAGAGGATGGAAAAGTTGGGCTTGTTTAGCTTAGAAAAAAGACGCCTCAGAGGGGATCTCATTTACATGTATAATTATATGTGTGGTCAGTACAAAACACTGGCACGACTTGTTCCAATCAAGGACTGTCTTGGGGACTAGGGGGAGCTTGTTACTGGTGGAAAAAAGGTGATTCCTGAAGCTAAACAGGAAAGGGTTCTTAACAGTTAGAGCAGTCAGACTGTGCAATGCCGACCACAATAATGGCCGACACTATAACAGCTCTTATACAAGGGCCGGACGATTTCCTCGGTACACAGAACATTGTGGGTTATAGTTAAATTAGTGACAAATTGGTGGAGAAAGGTTGAACTTGATGGGCCGGGGTCTTTTTTCAACCTATGTAACTATGTAACACTGAGAAAAAAAGAAACACGTCTACATAAAAGCATTGTAACGAGCTTGTAAATTCAGCTGTGTATTGAATTGTGGCTCGATAGTTTTTCGTTTCTAGAGATTGTCCTCTATTTCTTGGAGGGCTCATATGGGCTTCAGTATGAAGGCAGAATATCGCCACACGTGAGATCCCGCATGAATACTAGAAGAGCAAAGATAAAAGCTTCACATTCTCAACCTAGAGTATTATGACATTTTCCCCTGATCCATCCTCCCTAAAACTCTTTCTTGTATAATAACTTGAAAATAGTAGCATATCGCGAATACCAGCAGACCATGCAGCCGCTATGGGGCCTATGTATCAGGGGGCCCGATGCCAATGCCAACCCTATGACCGCCACCATCGGTTTGGTGTCACACATGTATCTGCATCCTGGAGATACAATTAAAACAATGATGGAGCAGTGAGCAGCCAGCCTTCCTCCATCATCTGCACCGAGTCTTAGCACCGTGGAAGCGATGACGTCACTGCATTGCACCCGCTACGCTGCAGAGGCCGGAGCAGCAGGAAAGCAAGGAGATGGGAATCTCAAACATAGACTTTCCAGTGTCAGTGACCCAGACATTTTACTTCTCAATTAACAGATGTGTCCTTTTTGGTTTTTCCTCTTGGCTTGAAATGTCCTGGAATGAGAGATGCCACATGACCAACTTTAAAAAACAACAACGTGATTTTGCGCTACTTTGTCAGGAGATGTTTACGCTGTATGTGCCGTTATGTGGCCGCCCAGTGGTTTGGATGTGAATTGCCACCGGTCTTGCGTTAGTATGGATTTGTGTCATGGGAAGTTGAATCTAATTGGAGAAAAGACGAAGGAGAAAACTTCTACATCATTCCAAGTGGTGGAGGTTGTTAGACTCCTGAGGAGGAGAGGGGATTGGAATAGGTTAATATTAAGAAGAAATGGAAATAAACATACGGCCCCCACATGTCTGAATAAACAGGTTTAAGCCGGCCTCATCGAATAAATCGATTTTCTTGAGTTCAACGGTATGATGGCGATTAATACCTTGAAAACTTGCGATGCGCACGATTCATCCTCGGGACCCTCCTGCTGATCGCGGCTGCTGTAATAGCTTATGATTAGCACTCGGACCCCCGCTGGGACTGATGTATATACGCTCTCTTTTCTGCTTCAGCAGATTTTTTGTGGATGCCTTATGTTGTAAACTCCAGCTCCCCACTGTGAACTACATTCCAAGTTCTCAATAATGATACATTGTAGCCAAATAGTGACGTGCCGCAGAGATACAATGTATACATGATTTTAGGATGTGAAGTTGGCATGTTTCTTGCTTAAGACACAAGATTCAATCAGTCTCTTTAATCCAGAGTTAACAAGCATGAACATCCTGCCTGGGAAAGGTGGGCTCCATATACTGGCATCCTTCCACACTGGCAGCCCACAATTGGGGAGTACTTAGGGGGGTGAGTGTTACCTGGCTAGGGCTCATAAAAATGGTTTCCTAGGAGGTGATTCTATCTAAAAAAAAAGATGTCCAGAATTGACTCCGTTCAATCGTCCACGACCTTCCATAGTCGTCAATAACTGCACCTAATATCTGGGTGCAAATGGATGTTGTACCCAAGAGTAGCTGCAAAGCCTGATGCCATGGTGGTAACCCAAAATCCTTCAGAAGGTAAGTAACTATGTGACAAACATCTGTGCAGAGATTCCATCTACAAGGGCTAGGAATAAGGACCATGAAGGTTTGGAATCAGGGATGGACATATTGTTGGTGCAATCTGTGTATCCTTACAGGGGGCCCTGGTGGTAAGGGGACCCCCTCCCACCTCCAAATCAGCTTCTGTCTCAGACACATAATCAGGTGAATTTTGATGAACTACTGGACTGCAAAAGGTCGATATATTGTTCTTGTAGAGGAGCCAAGGAGCCCCCTTCGCTCTGTGTCAGCAACTGGTTGGAATCATGTTGGCCAAATCTTTCACTTTTAAAGGCATGATATTGTAACTATGGCCATTTTTTTCTGTTATATCTTTACCTGTATATGGTTTATCTAGAACACGATAAATTGTCTTATATAGGAGTGATGCTGGAAAACCCTTTTCCTTCTATATAGTTTATTAGAAGTGCCTGGGTGCCCGCATAGCCATCTCAGCCACTACGATGCTTCCAGGACCGGACCTACTTCTTCCCTCACAATGGTGGAGCATTTGAAGAATTGAAATGCAGGGTTAGCAGTTGGGGAATTAGCCTAAGGGTCATGAGTAGTAATGGGCGAACCCCCGATGATCGGGATCGGCAGGTTCACCTGAGTTTTTTTGTAAAGTTCGAGCTCGGGGCTGGAGATGACGCGAACTTGTGTCCGAACCCCGAACTTGGACTTTACAGATATGGGATGGAGCAGGGGGGCTGTAAAACAAAGCATAACATTAATAATAAACATAATTGTACCTACCGGTCCAGCGACGTGTTCTCCAGTCTCACTATCTCCTGGCCGCATCTGCTTCTAGGGCCGCTCATTAACTTCCAGGTTATTCACTCCAACGCTCGGCAATTTTCGGCCGGCGTCGGCGGTGTTTGTGCGGTGACATCAGGGTTCACTCCAGTTCATGGCTTGGAACCCTGACGTCACCGCACAAACACTGCCGGAAAAAGCCGAAGACTGCCGAGTGCAGTGAATACCGCCGGAAGTTAATGTGGATGTGGCCGAGAGACAGCGGGATGGGAGGATGCGTCGCTGGACAGGTAAGTATAATTATAAAATGTATTATTAATTTTATGATTTTATAGCCTACAGGCCCTGGACCCGAACTGTAACACGGGTTTCCCATGGAAACCCGTGTTCGGGACCTTGTGACAACACTATGTGTTCGGTACGGGTCTTGTTGTGAACTCTATTTTTGGGCTCCCTCTAGTGGTCACAAGCGGTACTGTGTAGTGTTGTCTTTCTGCAGGTTGGCAGCATCAGCTGGTTCGTTATCCTTGGTTGGTTTCCTATTTAGCTCACCTGGATACTCAGTTCCTTGCCTGCTCTCAATGTATTCAGTGCTCTTCAGATTCCTTGTGACTACCTTGCTCCCAGTCTCTCCAAGACAAGCTAAGTTTTTGTTTGTTTATTTTTTGATTATCAGCATTCATCATGTTTCTTGTCCAGCTTGCTAAAATGTGATTTCCTCGCTTGCTGGTTGCTCTAGGGGACTGAGTTTCTCCCCCCACACCGTTAGTTGGTGCAGGGGTTCTTGAAATCTCAGTGTGGATATTTTGTAAGGGTTTTTTACTGACCGCACAGACCCCTTTTCTATTTTCTGCTATCTAGTATTAGTGGGCCTCATTTGCTGAATCTGCTTTCACCCCTGTGTATGTGCCTTCCTCTTACCTCACCGTTATTATTTGTTGGGGGCTTCTATATCTTTGGGGATTATTTCTCTGGAGGCAAGTGAGGTCTTTCTTTCTCTCTAGGGGTAGTTAGTTCCTCAGGCTGGCTCGAGACGTCTAGGATTTTAGACACGTTCACCGGCTACCTTTAGTGTGTTGGATAGGTTCAGATTTGCGGTCAGTCCAGTTTGCCACCTCTCTAGAGCTTGTCCTATGTTTTGTTACTTAGCTGGAGTATTTTGTGATCCTCAACCACTAAGGATCATAACAGGGTCTAGAACTTTACACTTCAGGTTCGCCTATCCCTAGTCATGTGTTGTGATTCGGTTCGTGGGCTCCCCCGGTGGTCTCTTGTGGTACTGGTGTCCTGCAAGCTTTGCCTTCTCAGTTCACCTGTTCCTATCAGGATGTGGGAGTATCCTATTTAACCTTGCTCCTCAGTCATTCTAATGCTGGCCATCAATGTATCCAGAGTGATTCTGTTGCATGTTCCTGCTCCCAGTTTTCTGCTCAGCTAAGTTGGACACTTTAGTCCTTAAGTCTATTTTTGTATGTTTTGTCCAGTTTGCACTTATGTGAATCTCTGCAGCTGGAAGCTCTTGTTGGGCTGAAATTACCACTCCAGTGGCATGAGTTGTCACATGAGTTAAAGTAATTTCAGGATGGTGTTTTGAAGGGTTTTGCAGCTGACCGCGAAGTCCTCTGTTGTATCTTTCTGCTATTTAGTTAGCGGGCCTCTCTGTGCTAAATCTGCTTTCATACTACGTTTGTCTTTTCATCTGCTCTCACCGTTATTATATGTGGGGGGCTGCTATCTCCTGTGGGGACATTCTCTGGAGGCAAGCCAGGACTGTGTTTTCTTCTACCAGGGGTAGTTAGTTCTCCGGCTGGCGCGCGGCATCTAGAGACAACGCAGGAATGCCCCCTGGCTACTTCTAGTGTGGTGTGTAGGTTTAGCATCGCGGTCAGCTCTAGTTTCGATCACCCGAGAGCTTGTCCGTTTATTCTGTGCTTCTGAGGTTTCCTTGCCATTGGAAACCATAACAGTATGGCCAGCCCGAATGTTTAATCTATAGGCTGAAGCAGGAGAGAAAAGGAACTGTGAAACCTTTTTTTTTTTTTTTTTTTTTCCTCTGAAGTTGCACTCCAGCTCTAATTGCAGTCTCCTGTTTTCCTCTCCTCTTAACCCCTGAATGGCTCAGACTTTATCTGTTGAAATATGGATCCCCAGAGTCTGGCTACCAATTTGTATGATCTTGCCTCTAAAGTTCAGAATATACAAGATTTTTTGTTACATGCTCCTCGGTCTGAACCTAAAATTCCTATACCGGAGTTTTTTTCTGGAGATCGATCTTGTTTTCTAAATTTTAAATACAATTGTAAATTGTTTCTTTCGCTGAGATCTCATTCTGCTGGAGATCCTGCCCAGCAAGTAAAAATTGTTATTTCTTTACTGCGGGGTGACCCCCAAAATTGGGCATTTTCATTGGCACCAGGGGATCCTGCGTTGCTCAATGTGGATGCGTTTTTTCTGGCTTTGGGGTTGCTTTATGAGGAACCAAATTTGGAGATTCAGGCTGAGAAAGCCCTAATAGCCCTCTCACAGGGGCAAGATGAAGCCGAAATATATTGCCAAAAATTTCGAAAATGGTCTGTGCTTACTCAGTGGAATGAGTGCGCTCTGGCGGCAATTTTCAGAGAAGGCCTCTCTGATGCTGTAAAAGACGTCATGGTGGGGTTTCCTGCGCCTACTGGTCTGAATGAGTCCATGACAATGGCAATTCAGATTGATCGGCGTTTACGGGAACGCAAACCTGTGCACCAGTTGGCGGTGTCTTCTGAAGAGGCACCACAGAGTATGCAATGTGATAGCTTTCTGTCCAGAAGCGAACGACAGATTTACAGGCGCAAAAATCATTTGTGCTTCTATTGTGGAAATTCTACTCATGTTATATCAGCATGCTCTAAACGAACAAAGAAAGTTGATAAATCCTCTGCTATTGGCACTTTGCAGTCCAAGTTTATTTTGTCTGTAACTCTAATTTGTTCGTTATCTTCTATTGTTGCGGATGCGTATGTGGATTCTGGCGCCGCTTTGAGTCTTATGGATTGGTCCTTTGCCAGGCGCTGTGGGTTTGATCTAGAGCCTCTGGAAGTTCCTATACCTTTAAAGGGTATTGATTCTACACCATTGGCTAGTAATAAACCACAATACTGGACACAAGTGACTATGCGTATGACTCCAGACCATCAAGAGGTGATTCGCTTCCTTGTACTGTATAATATACATGATGTGTTGGTGCTGGGATTGCCATGGTTGCAAACTCATAACCCAGTCCTTGACTGGAAAACAATGTCTGTACTAAGCTGGGGATGTCAGGGAAATCATGGGGACACATCTTTGGTCTCCATTGCTTCATCTATTCCCTCTGAAATTCCTGAGTTTTTGTCTGATTATCGTGAGGTTTTTGAGGAATCTACTCTTAATTCTCTTCCTCCTCACAGAGATTGCGATTGCGCCATAGATTTGATCCCTGGCAGTAAATTTCCTAAGGGTCGTCTATTCAATCTGTCTGTACCTGAACATGCTGCCATGCGAGAGTATATTAGGGAGTCCTTGGAAAAGGGACATATTCGTCCTTCTTCGTCTCCTCTTGGAGCGGGGTTCTTTTTCGTAGCTAAAAGCGATGGTTCTTTGAGACCTTGTATTGATTATAGACTCTTGAATAAGATCACAGTCAAGTATCAGTATCCTTTGCCATTGCTGACAGATTTATTTGCTCGCATTGAGGGGGCGAAGTGGTTCTCTAAGATTGATCTTCGCGGTGCGTATAATTTGGTGCGAATTAAGCAGGGGGATGAGTGGAAAACCGCATTTAATACGCCCGAGGGCCATTTTGAGTATTTGGTGATGCCTTTTGGTCTGTCAAATGCCCCTTCGGTCTTTCAGTCTTTTATGCACAATATTTTCCGTGAATATCTGGATAAATTTATGATTGTGTATTTGGACGAGATCTTGATTTTTTCGGATGACTGGGAATCTCATGTTCAACAAGTTAGGAGGGTTTTTCAGGTTTTGCGGACCAATTCTCTGTTTGTTAAAGGTTCAAAGTGTGTTTTTGGGGTTCAGAAGATTTCTTTTTTGGGGTACATTTTTTCCCCCTCTTCTATTGAGATGGATCCTGTGAAGGTTCGGGCTATTTGTAACTGGACGCAACCGACTTCTCTTAAGGGCCTTCAGAAATTTTTGGGCTTTGCTAACTTTTATCGTCGATTCATAACTGGTTTTTCTAGCGTTGTCAGGCCTTTGACTGATTTGACTAAAAAGGGTGCTGATGTTGCAGATTGGTCTCCTGCTGCTGTGGAGGCCTTTCGGGAGCTTAAGCACCGTTTTTCTTCTGCTCCGGTGTTGTGCCAGCCTGATGTTTCTCTTCCTTTTCAGGTGGAAGTTGATGCTTCCGAGATCGGAGCGGGGGCGGTTTTGTCGCAGAAAAGTTCAGATTGTTCAGTGATGAGACCTTGTGCGTTCTTTTCTCGAAAATTTTCGCCCGCCGAGCGAAATTATGACGTCGGTAATCGGGAGCTTTTGGCGATGAAGTGGGCATTCGAGGAGTGGCGTCATTGGCTTGAGGGTGCTAAACATCAGGTGGTGGTCTTGACTGATCACAAAAATTTGATTTATCTTGAGTCGGCCAGACGTCTGAATCCTAGACAGGCGCGCTGGTCGTTGTTTTTCTCCCGGTTTAATTTTGTGGTTTCGTATCTGCCAGGTACTAAGAATGTGAAGGCGGATGCCCTTTCTAGGAGTTTTGAACCTGATTCCCCTGGTGATTCTAAACCTACGGGTATACTTAAGGATGGGGTGATATTGTCTGCTGTCTTCCCAGACCTGCGACGTGCTTTACAAGAGTTTCAGGCGGATCGGCCTGATCATTGTCCGCCTGGTAGATTGTTTGTGCCGGATGAGTGGACCAATAGAGTCATCTCGGAGGTTCATTCTTCTGCGTTGGCAGGTCATCCGGGAATTTTTGGTACCAGAGATTTGGTGGCTAGGTCCTTCTGGTGGCCTTCCCTGTCTCGGGACGTGCGTACTTTTGTGCAGTCTTGCGATGTTTGTGCTCGGGCCAAGCCTTGTTGTTCTCGGGCTAGTGGGTTGTTGTTGCCCTTGCCTGTTCCTAAGAGGCCTTGGACACACATCTCTATGGATTTTATTTCTGATCTCCCTGTTTCTCAGAAGATGTCCGTCATTTGGGTGGTGTGTGACCGCTTTTCTAAGATGGTTCATTTGGTGCCCTTGCCCAAGCTGCCTTCCTCATCTGAGTTGGTGCCCCTGTTTTTTCAGAATGTGGTTCGGCTGCATGGTATTCCGGAGAATATCGTTTCCGACAGGGGATCCCAGTTTGTGTCCAGATTTTGGCGGGCGTTTTGTGCCAGGATGGGCATTGATTTGTCTTTTTCGTGTGCATTTCATCCCCAGACAAATGGCCAGACGGAACGTACTAATCAGACCTTGGAGACTTATTTGAGGTGTTTCGTGTCTGCTGATCAGGATGACTGGGTCTCCTTTTTGCCGTTGGCTGAGTTTGCCCTTAATAATCGGGCCAGTTCTGCCACTTTGGTCTCCCCTTTCTTTTGCAATTCAGGGTTCCATCCTCGTTTTTCATCTGGTCAGGTGGAGTCTTCGGATTGTCCTGGAGTGGATACCATGGTGGATAGGTTGCATCGTATTTGGGGGCAGGTGGTGGACAATTTGGAGTTGTCCCAGGAGAGGACTCAACGTTTTGCTAATCGCCATCGTCGTGTGGGTCCTCGTCTTCGTGTTGGGGACTTGGTGTGGTTGTCCTCCCGTTTTGTCCCTATGAGGGTCTCTTCTCCTAAGTTTAAACCTCGGTTCATCGGTCCTTATAAGATTTTGGAAATTCTTAACCCTGTGTCTTTTCGTTTGGACCTCCCAGCATCCTTTGCTATCCATAATGTCTTCCATCGGTCATTATTGCGGAGGTATGAGGTACCACTTGTGCCTTCTGTTGAGCCTCCTGCTCCTGTGCTGGTTGAGGGTGAATTGGAGTACGTGGTGGAGAAAATCTTGGACTCCCGTGTTTCCAGACGGAGACTTCAATATCTGGTGAAATGGAAGGGCTACGGGCAAGAGGATAATTCTTGGGTTACAGCTTCTGATGTTCATGCTTCTGATTTGGTCCGTGCCTTTCATAGGGCTCATCCAGATCGCCCTGGTGGTTCTTGTGAGGGTTCAGTGCCCCCTCCTTAAGGGGTGGTACTGTTGTGATTCGGTTCGTGGGCTCCCCCGGTGGTCTCTTGTGGTACTGGTGTCCTGCAAGCTTTGCCTTCTCAGTTCACCTGTTCCTATCAGGATGTGGGAGTATCCTATTTAACCTTGCTCCTCAGTCATTCTAATGCTGGCCATCAATGTATCCAGAGTGATTCTGTTGCATGTTCCTGCTCCCAGTTTTCTGCTCAGCTAAGTTGGACACTTTAGTCCTTAAGTCTATTTTTGTATGTTTTGTCCAGTTTGCACTTATGTGAATCTCTGCAGCTGGAAGCTCTTGTTGGGCTGAAATTACCACTCCAGTGGCATGAGTTGTCACATGAGTTAAAGTAATTTCAGGATGGTGTTTTGAAGGGTTTTGCAGCTGACCGCGAAGTCCTCTGTTGTATCTTTCTGCTATTTAGTTAGCGGGCCTCTCTGTGCTAAATCTGCTTTCATACTACGTTTGTCTTTTCATCTGCTCTCACCGTTATTATATGTGGGGGGCTGCTATCTCCTGTGGGGACATTCTCTGGAGGCAAGCCAGGACTGTGTTTTCTTCTACATGGGGTAGTTAGTTCTCCGACTGGCACACGGCATCTAGAGACAACGCAGGAATGCCCCCTGGCTACTTCTAGTGTGGTGTGTAGGTTTAGCATCGCGGTCAGCTCTAGTTTCCATCACCCGAGAGCTTGTCCGTTTATTCTGTGCTTCTGAGGTTTCCTTGCCATTGGAAACCATAACAGTCATGAGGGGAAGACCAGCACCAAGTCCTTTGGCTGTGGGTTGCTCAGTTTGTGGTTGAGTTTGATCCTTTCTATGGCATCACTTATTTTTTCTGGCTCACTTTGACCTTTGGTGGCTTTCTCAGGAAGACTCTTCTCCAGCAAGGTACAAGATCACATTAATGTCCTACAAACAACTTCCAAGGCAGGTATTTTATGCTTTAAACTTACAAACTATAAACTGTCCCCCCAAAAAATGTCAGCAGTGCACCAGAACTGTATGGGCTGAGCGTCATAGATTGGGTTTTCCATGACACACACAAGCTTGGAATCACCATAGAACATCCCAAAGGTTGGCTGGAGTAGTGTAAAGCCACCACCATGACAGGTTCTGACCTCAGTGGTGTTCTTATGTTGGAAGGTCTGCAAACATGACAATCTTGACGAATAAGAAATACCAGAGAGTTCTCAGGGAACTCTGGCTCTAACATAAAGACGGGCACCAAAGTTTTAGGAGAAGTTGACCCAGAAACATTTCCTCTGCGGTTCTAAGAAACCACAATCCTACAATTCTATTTATTGCTGTTTTCTTTCCAAATTCTTTTCATTCCATACAATGTCATAAGAAATATTGGATTGCTTTGTGCGCTGGAAATTGTAATAGGCAGCGATCCTGAGTCATTTCTGTTCTGTTATGATGCCAATGCAATTATCACACTGTCATTATGCCATTGAGATAAGTGATCACCACTTGCGAGCACCCAGCCCCGCTCTCTTACAACACACGCCGTCCACGTCCCTCAGCGGCATATATTGATGGGATCGTTACAACTAATTGTGATTTTTTTTTAATCTTTTTGTTTTTTATTTCTGCAGATATTTTATTATCCATTTTGGTGAAGGTTTTGTGAATTCGTTAATGCTTTTTTTTTTTTCTTGGTTATTTTGTTCCCAGTTGGTCGCGATGTAACATTTCAATAATTGATTGTTACTCGTGGATGTAAAGTCGAGGAAATATTCATCATTATTATAGAATTTATGTCATCATTATACAGAAGATTTCGATAGTGTTGGTCCAGAACATAAGGACTTGGTTAGAAGGAGGCGGAAGTCATTCATGCACAATCTTAACCTTCTTTGTGTAAGTAAAGAAGACCCCTGGGATCCACCCTTTAAGTAGATATCAAGTAATTAAGAGTCTCCACTTGGGTCTCAACTCAATTAACTGAACCCAAGAGCTCTCAGGACGGGGGTTGTGTTAAATTAAGTCAATAAATGTAATGGAGAGTCATTGATTGCAGTGGGCGCCCCGTCATGCTTTGTATTCCAAGTTTTTACATTGTGGTTTCTCTACAGATACAAACTTCCTATCAGTGAGATCCTCACTGTGATCTGTTGGCATCATACCCTTGATATGTATTCTCCATTCTAGATCACCTATTTAGTGAAGCCTAAATATTACGCCCCCGCTGTCAATTCTCTAGTGCTGAGTTATTTTCCAAATGATGATCAGGCACACAAGCAATTACAGTATGTGACCGTTGAATCCAGTGGCTATATGAAAGTCATGGATCCCCTTAGCAAAAGTCTTAACTGGGTCTGCCGTAAAAATGAAAATGGCAAGAATATTCATTAGGGTCACAAAAGAGAATATTTCACAACTTTGCAGCCCTTACAAAGTAATTTGATCCTTATTGACGCCTCTTACTGTTCCCATGCACTAAGATATCCCTTTCATGGCCCCTATAAACAATTATGCTAATAAATATGCCTACTCAAGACAGTAATATACCCCCACAGTGAATTCCTCCATGGTACCCTTCACACTCACAGTATGATGACCCTACAGTACCCTACTGCAAAGTATGATAACCCGAGAGTGAACCCAATACAGTATGATAGCCCCCATAGTCCCCCACACCAAGTATAATGGCCACAACACTGCCCTCTACACAATAAGATAGCCCCCACACAGCCTTCCATTCAATATAGTGGCCCTCCATACAGTATAATGGCCCCCATACAACCCTCCACGCTGCATAATAGCCCACACACATTGCGATGGCCCCCACTAGCCTTCCAGACAGTATAATAGTCCCCACACAACCCTCTACAATGTACATTGGCCCACACTCAACCATCTATACAGTATAATGGCCCCACAGATCCATCCACAATGTATAATGGCCCGCACCCAACCATCTACACAGTATAATGGCCCCCATACAACCCTCTACAATGTATAATGGCCCGCACCCAACCCTCTACACAGTATAATGGTCCCCACACAACCCTCTTCAATGTACATTAGCCCGCACTGTTGTGAAATTGGATTTTGGGCTCCCCCGGTGAACACTGGTGGAATTGAACTGGTGTGCATCATCCTCTCTGTTCACCTGTTTCCATCAGGATGTGGGAGTCGCTATTTAGCCTTGCTCCTCTGTCACTTCCATGCCGGTCAACATTGTAATCAGAAGCCTTTCTGTGCATGTTCCTGCTGCTAGACAACTCCCAGCTAAGTTGGACTTAGTCCTTGTTTGTTTTTGCATTTTGTTCCAGTTCACAGCTGTAGTTTCGTTTCTGTGTCTGGAAAGCTCTTGTGATCTGAAATTGCCACTCTGATGTTATGAGTTAATACTAGAGTCTTAAAGTAATTTCAGGATGGTATTTTGATAGGGTTTTCAGCTGACCATGAAAGTGCCCTTTCTGTCTTCCTGCTATCTAGTAAGCGGACCTCAATTTTGCTAAACCTATTTTCATACTACGTTTGTCATTTCATCTAAAATCACCGCCAATATTTGTGGGGGCCTCTGTCTGCCTTTCGGGGAAATTTCTCTAGAGGTGAGCCAGGACTATATTTTCCTCTGCCAGGATTAGTTAGTCCTCCGGCCGGCGCTGGGCGTCTAGGGATAAAACGCAGGCTACGCTACCCGGCTACTGTTAGTTGTGCGGCAGGTTTAGTTCATGGTCAGTTTAGTTTCCATCCTTCCAAGAGCTAGTTCGTATGTTTGCTGGGCTATGTTCTCTTGCCATTGAGAACCATAACAGTTTGACCGGCCGTAAGGGTTAAATTAATTTACAGAGAAAGGAGAGAAAAGAGAAGTCTGCTGAAGATTTTTTTTTTTTTTTTCTCAGTTCTGAGTGTGCTTGTAATTGAATCTCTTGCAAGTCTGCCTATATTGCAGCCTTTCTCTCTCTCTCTCCTTCTAATCCTGGAATGGCTCTGTGTTCACCTGTTTAAAATGGATATTCAGAGTTTAGCTGCAGGTTTGAATAATCTCACCACGAAAGTTCAAAACTTACAAGATTTTGTTGTTCATGTTCCTATATCTGAACCTAGAATTCCTTTGCCTGAATTTTTCTCGGGGAATAGATCTTGCTTTCAAAATTTCAAAAATAATTGCAAGTTGTTTTTGTCCCTGACATCTCGCTCTGCTGGGGATCCTGCTCAGCAGGTCAGGATTGTGATTTCTTTGCTCCGGGGCGACCCTCAGGATTGGGCTTTTGCATTGGCTCCAGGGGATCCTGCGTTGCTCAATGTGGATGCGTTTTTTCTGGCCTTGGGGTTGCTTTATGAGGAACCTCAGTTAGAACTTCAGGCGGAAAAGGCCTTGATGTCCCTATCTCAGGGGCAAGACGAAGCTGAAATATACTGCCAGAAATTCCGTAAGTGGGCTGTGCTTACTCAGTGGAATGAGTGCGCCCTGGCGGCGAATTTCAGAGAGGGTCTCTCTGATGCCATTAAGGATGTTATGGTGGGGTTCCCTGTGCCTGCGGGTCTGAATGAGTCCATGACAATGGCTATCCAGATCGATAGGCGTCTGCGGGAGCGCAAACCTGTGCACCATTTGGCGGTGTCTACTGAGAAGACGCCAGAGAATATGCAATGTGATAGAATTCTGTCCAGAAGTGAACGGCAGAATTTTAGACGAAAAAATGGGTTGTGCTTCTATTGCGGTGATTCAACTCATGTTATATCAGCATGCTCTAAGCGTACTAAGAAGCTTGATAAGTCTGTTTCAATTGGCACTTTACAGTCTAAGTTTATTCTATCTGTGACCCTGATTTGTTCTTTATCATCTATTACCGCGGATGCCTATGTCGACTCTGGCGCCGCTTTGAGTCTTATGGATTGGTCCTTTGCCAAACGCTGTGGGTATGATTTGGAGCCTCTTGAAACTCCTATACCCCTGAAGGGGATTGACTCCACCCCATTGGCTAGCAATAAACCACAATACTGGACACAAGTAACTATGCGGATTAATCCGGATCACCAGGAGATTATTCGCTTTCTTGTGCTGTATAACCTACATGATGTGTTGGTGCTTGGATTGCCATGGCTGCAATCTCATAACCCAGTCCTTGACTGGAAAGCTATGTCTGTGTTAAGCTGGGGATGTAAGGGGACGCATGGGGACGTACCTGTGGTTTCCATTTCATCATCTATTCCCTCTGAGATTCCTGAATTCTTGACTGAATATCGTGACGTTTTTGAAGAACCTAAGCTTGGTTCATTACCTCCGCACCGGGAGTGCGATTGTGCCATAGATTTGATTCCGGGTAGTAAATACCCTAAGGGTCGTTTATTTAATCTGTCTGTGCCTGAACATGCTGCTATGCGAGAATATATAAAGGAGTCCTTGGAAAAGGGACATATTCGTCCTTCGTCATCTCCCTTAGGAGCCGGTTTTTTCTTTGTGGCTAAGAAAGATGGCTCTTTGAGGCCGTGCATTGATTATCGGCTTTTGAATAAAATCACGGTTAAATATCAATATCCGTTGCCACTGCTGACTGATTTGTTTGCTCGCATAAAGGGGGCCAAGTGGTTCTCTAAGATAGATCTTCGTGGGGCGTATAATTTGGTGCAAATTAAGCAGGGGGATGAGTGGAAAACCGCATTTAATACGCCCGAGGGCCACTTTGAGTATTTGGTGATGCCTTTTGGTCTTTCAAATGCCCCTTCAGTCTTTCAGTCCTTTATGCATGACATTTTCCGTGATTATTTGGATAAATTTATGATTGTGTATCTGGATGATATTTTGATTTTTTCGGATGACTGGGACTCTCATGTCCAGCAGGTCAGGAGGGTTTTTCAGGTTTTGCGGTCTAATTCCTTGTGTGTGAAGGGTTCTAAGTGCGTTTTTGGGGTTCAAAAGATTTCCTTTTTGGGATATATTTTTTCCCCCTCTTCCATCGAGATGGATCCTGTCAAGGTTCAGGCTATTTGTGATTGGACGCAACCCTCTTCTCTTAAGAGTCTTCAGAAATTTTTGGGCTTTGCTAACTTTTATCGTCGATTTATTGCTGGTTTTTCTGATGTTGTTAAACCATTGACTGATTTGACTAAGAAGGGTGCTGATTAGTGTTGAGCGATACCGTCCGATACTTGAAAGTATCGGTATCGGAAAGTATCGGCCGATACCGGCAAAGTATCGGATCCAATCCGATACCGATACCCGATACCAATACAAGTCAATGGGACTCAGGTATCGGACGGTATTCCTGATGGTTCCCAGGGTCTGAAGGAGAGGAAACTCTCCTTCAGGCCCTGGGAACCATACTAATGTGTAAAAGAAAGAATTAAAATAAAAAATATCGCTATACTCACCTGTCCGATGCAGCCGGGACCTCAGCGAGGGAACCGGCAGCGTTGTTTGTTTAAAATTCGCGCTTTTACTTGGTTACGTGAGGTCCCGGCTTGTGATTGGTCAGGGCGGCCATGTTGCCGGGACGCGGACCAATCACAGCAAGCCGTGACGAAATTACGTCACGGCTTGCTGTGATTGGTCCGCGTCCCGGCAACATGGCCGCCATTAACCAATCACAAGCCGTGACGTCACGGGAGGCTGGACATGCGCGTATTTTGAAAAGCGCGCGTGTCCAGCCTCCAGTGACGTCCCGGCTTATGATTGGTCACGGCGCCATGTTGCCGGGACGCGGACCAATCACAGCAAGCCGTGACGAAATTACGTCACGGCTTGCTGTGATTGGTCCGCGTCCCGGCAACATGGCCGCCATTAACCAATCACAAGCCGTGACGTCACGGGAGGCTGGACACGCGCGCTTTTCAAAATACGCGCATGTCCAGCCTCCCGTGACGTCCCGGCTTGTGATTGGTTAATGGCGGCCATGTTGCCGGGACGTCACTGGAGGCTGGACACGCGCGCTTTTCAAAATACGCGCATGTCCAGCCTCCCGTGACGTCCCGGCTTGTAATTGGTTAATGGCGGCCATGTTGCCGGGACGTCACTGGAGGCTGGACACGCGCGCTTTTCAAAATACGCGCATGTCCAGCCTCCCGTGACGTCACGGCTTGTGATTGGTTAATGGCGGCCATGTTGCCGGGACGCGGACCAATCACAGCAAGCCGTGACGTAATTTCGTCACGGCTTGCTGTGATTGGTCCGCGTCCCGGCAACATGGCCGCCCTGACCAATCACAAGCCGGGACTTCACGTAACCAAGTAAAAGCGCGAAATTTAAACAAACAACGCTGCCGGTTCCCTCGCTGAGGTCCCGGCTGCGTCGGACAGGTGAGTATAGCGATATTTTTTATTTTAATTCTCTTTTTTACACATTATTACATTAATGTTGTTGCGATACCCGATACCCGATATCACAAAAATATCGGATCTCGGTATCGGAAATTCCGATACAGCAAGTATCGGCCGATACCCGATACTTGCAGTATCGGAATGCTCAACACTAGTGCTGATGTTGCTGATTGGTCCCCTGCTGCTGTGGAGGCCTTTCGGGAGCTTAAGCGCCGCTTTTCTTCCGCCCCTGTGTTGCGTCAGCCTGATGTTGCTCTTCCTTTTCAGGTTGAGGTCGACGCTTCTGAAATCGGAGCTGGGGCGGTTTTGTCGCAGAGAAGTTCCGATTGCTCCGTGATGAGACCTTGTGCTTTTTTCTCGCGTAAATTTTCGCCCGCCGAGCGGAATTATGATGTTGGGAATCGGGAGCTTTTGGCCATGAAGTGGGCTTTTGAGGAGTGGCATCATTGGCTTGAGGGGGCTAGACATCAGGTGGTGGTATTGACTGACCACAAAAATCTAATTTATCTTGAGTCCGCCAGACGCCTGAATCCTAGACAAGCGCGCTGGTCGTTGTTTTTCTCTCGGTTTAATTTTGTGGTGTCCTACCTGCCGGGTTCTAAGAATGTTAAGGCGGATGCCCTTTCTAGGAGTTTTGAGCCTGACTCCCCTGGTAATTCTGAACCTACAGGTATCCTTAAGGATGGAGTGATATTGTCTGCCGTTTCTCCAGACCTGCGGCGGGCCTTGCAGGAGTTTCAGGCGGATAGACCTGATCGTTGCCCACCTGGTAGACTGTTTGTTCCTGATGATTGGACCAGTAAAGTCATTTCTGAGGTTCATTCTTCTGCGTTGGCAGGTCATCCTGGAATCTTTGGTACCAGGGATTTGGTGGCAAGGTCCTTCTGGTGGCCTTCCCTGTCTCGAGATGTGCGAGGCTTCGTGCAGTCTTGTGACGTTTGTGCTCGGGCCAAGCCTTGTTGTTCTCGGGCTAGTGGATTGTTGTTGCCCTTGCCTATCCCGAAGAGGCCCTGGATGCACATCTCGATGGATTTTATTTCGGATCTTCCTGTTTCTCAGAAGATGTCTGTCATCTGGGTGGTGTGTGATCGTTTCTCTAAGATGGTCCATTTGGTTCCCCTGCCTAAGTTGCCTTCTTCTTCCGAGTTGGTTCCTCTGTTTTTTCAAAATGTGGTCCGTTTGCATGGTATTCCGGAGAATATCGTTTCTGACAGAGGTACCCAATTCGTGTCTAGATTTTGGCGAGCATTCTGTGCTAGGATGGGCATAGATTTGTCTTTCTCGTCTGCTTTCCATCCTCAGACTAATGGCCAGACCGAGCGGACGAATCAGACCTTGGAGACATATTTGAGGTGTTTTGTGTCTGCAGATCAGGATGATTGGGTTGCTTTTTTGCCTTTAGCGGAGTTTGCCCTCAATAATCGGGCCAGTTCTGCCACCTTGGTGTCTCCCTTTTTCTGTAATTCGGGGTTTCATCCTCGATTTTCTTCTGGTCAGGTGGAATCTTCGGATTGTCCTGGAGTGGATGCTGTGGTGGAGAGGTTGCATCAGATTTGGGGGCAGGTAGTGGACAATTTGAAGTTGTCCCAGGAGAAGACTCAGCTTTTTGCCAACCGCCGGCGTCGGGTTGGTCCTCGGCTTTGTGTTGGGGACTTGGTGTGGTTGTCTTCTCGTTTTGTCCCTATGAGGGTTTCTTCTCCCAAGTTTAAGCCTCGGTTCATCGGCCCGTACAAGATATTGGAGATTCTTAACCCTGTGTCCTTCCGTTTGGACCTCCCTGCATCTTTTTCTATTCATAATGTTTTTCATCGGTCATTATTGCGCAGGTATGAGGTACCGGTTGTGCCTTCCGTTGAGCCTCCTGCTCCGGTGTTGGTTGAGGGCGAGTTGGAGTACGTTGTGGAAAAAATCTTGGACTCCCGTGTTTCCAGACGGAAACTCCAGTATCTGGTCAAATGGAAGGGATACGGTCAGGAGGATAATTCTTGGGTGACTGCCTCTGATGTTCATGCCTCCGATTTGGTCCGTGCCTTTCATAGGGCTCATCCTGATCGCCCTGGTGGTTCTGGTGAGGGTTCGGTGCCCCCTCCTTGAGGGGGGGGGTACTGTTGTGAAATTGGATTTTGGGCTCCCCCGGTGGCCACTGGTGGAATTGAACTGGTGTGCATCATCCTCTCTGTTCACCTGTTTCCATCAGGATGTGGGAGTCGCTATTTAGCCTTGCTCCTCTGTCACTTCCATGCCGGTCAACATTGTAATCAGAAGCCTTTCTGTGCATGTTCCTGCTGCTAGACAACTCCCAGCTAAGTTGGACTTAGTCCTTGTTTGTTTTTGCATTTTGTTCCAGTTCACAGCTGTAGTTTCGTTTCTGTGTCTGGAAAGCTCTTGTGATCTGAAATTGCCACTCTGATGTTATGAGTTAATACTAGAGTCTTAAAGTAATTTCAGGATGGTATTTTGATAGGGTTTTCAGCTGACCATGAAAGTGCCCTTTCTGTCTTCCTGCTATCTAGTAAGCGGACCTCAATTTTGCTAAACCTATTTTCATACTACGTTTGTCATTTCATCTAAAATCACCGCCAATATTTGTGGGGGCCTCTGTCTGCCTTTCGGGGAAATTTCTCTAGAGGTGAGCCAGGACTATATTTTCCTCTGCCAGGATTAGTTAGTCCTCCGGCTGGCACTGGGCGTCTAGGGATAAAACGCAGGCTACGCTACCCGGCTACTGTTAGTTGTGCGGCAGGTTTAGTTCATGGTCAGTTTAGTTTCCATCCTTCCAAGAGCTAGTTCGTATGTTTGCTGGGCTATGTTCTCTTGCCATTGAGAACCATAACACCGCACCCAACTATCTACACAGTATAATGGCCCCCACAGAACCCTCCTCAATGTACATTAGCCCGCACCCAACTATCTACATGGTATAATGGCCCACACACACAACCCTCTACAATGTACATTATCCCGCACCCAACCATCTACACAGTATAATGGCCCCCATACGACCCTCTACAATGTATAATGGCCCGCACCCAACCATCTACACAGTATAATGGCGCCCATACGACCCTCTACAATGTATAATAGCCTGCACCCAACCCTCTACACAGTATAATGGTCCCCACACAACCCTCTTCAATGTACATTAGCCCGCACCCAACTATCTACATGGTATAATGGCCCACACACACAACCCTCTACAATGTACATTATCCCGCACCCAACCATCTACACAGTATAATGGCCCCCATACGACCCTCTACAATGTATAATGGCCCGCACCCAACCATCTACACAGTATAATGGCGCCCATACGACCCTCTACAATGTATAATAGCCCGCACCCAACCCTCTACACAGTATAATGGTCCCCACACAACCCTCTTCAATGTACATTAGCCCGCACCCAACTATCTACATGGTATAATGGCCCACACACACAACCCTCTACAATGTACATTGGCCCCCACCCAACCATCTACAGTATAATGGTCCCAACAAAACCTTCCACAATGTATAATGGCCTGCACCCAACTATCTACACAGCATAATGGCCCCACACACAACCCTCCACAATGTATAATGGCCCCCACACAGCCCTCTACAATGTATATTGGCCCACACCCAACCATCTATACAGTATAATGGTCCCCACAGAACCCTCCACAATGTATAATTGCCCGCACCCAACCATCTACAATGTATAATGGCCCTCACACACAACCCTCTACAATGTATAATGGCCCCCACACAACCCTCTACAATGTATATTGGCCTGCACCCAACCATCTATATAGTATAATGGTCCCCACAGAACCCTCCACAATGTATATTGGTCCACACCCAACCATCTACACAGTATAATGGCCCTCACACACAACCCTCTACAATGTACATTGGCCCCCACCCAACCATCTACAGTATAATGGCCCCCACACAACCCTCCACAATGTATAATGGCCCGCACCCATCTATCTATACAGCAAATGGCCCCACACACAACCCTCCACAATGTATAATGGCCGCACCCAAATATCTACACAGCATAATGGCCCCACACCCAACCATCTATACAGTATATTGGCCCCCACACAACCCTCTACAATGTATAATTGCCCCTACACAACCCTCTACAATGTATTTTGGCCCGCACCCAACCATCTATACAGTATAATGGCCCCATATAGTGCTCCATACAGTATAATTCGCACCACATAGTCCTCTATACAGAATAATGAGCCCCATATATTGCTCCAAACAGAAAAATGAGCCTCACATAATGCTCCATACAGTATAATGGGCACCACAGAGTGCTCCATACAGAATGAGCCGCATATATTGCTCCATACGGAATTGACCCCATATAATGCTCCATACAGTATAGTGAGCCACATATAATTCTCTATACAGTATATGATGGGCCCTATCTATTGCTCCATATATAATGGGCCTCATATAATGCACCATACAGTATATGATCGGCCCCATACAGTATACTGAGTCCCATATATTGCTCCATACAGAATGGGCCTCATATGATGCTCCATACAGAATGGGTCCCATATAATGCTCCAAAAATAATTGGCCCCATAAGATGCTCCATGTATAATGGGCCCCATATAATGCTCCATATATAATTGGCCATATAAAATGCTCCATATATAATTAGTCCCATAAGATGCTTCATATATTATTGGCCCCATATACTGCTCCATATTGAATTGGCCCCATATACTGCTCCATATTGAATTGGCCCCATATACTGCTCCATATTGAATTGGCCCCACATACTGCTCCATATTGAATTGGCCCCATATACTGCTCCATATTGAATTGGCCCCATAAGATGCTCCATATTAAATTGGCCCCATATAATGCTCCCTATAGAATTGGCTTCATAAGATGCTCCCTATATTATTAGCCCCATATAATGCTCCATATATGGGCCCCTTCTGATGGTCCCCATATATGCTCCAAATATTAAGAAAAAAAAAAAAAAGAAATACTCACCTCTCGTTGCTTGACGCTGCTCTGCTCTGGACTCCTCAGCATCGGCGTCTTCCTGCTCTCTGTTCTGCGACTGCTCAGGCAGAGGGCGCGCACTGGTGACGTCATCGCGCCCTCTGACCTGAACGTCACAGTCAGAGGATGGAAGACGCTGCAGCGCTGGAACCGGGAGAGGTAAGTATCGCAAGTGCCGGGGCCCGGAGCAGGCGGGGGGTCCACTCGCGGGGGGCCAGCACTATAGCGTGCCAGTGTCCCCGACGGCTAGTGGGCCGCCTGCCTGCTCAGGGCCCCGGCAAGTGCCCGGGTGCTGACGCCAGCCCTGAATTCCACAGTGGCCACATGGTCTGCTCCTATTAGTGGTAGATTTGTACTGCACTATGTTCCCCTCTCCCGACACTTTTGTTGCTCCCTTTTCTGGTCCCCTGTAGGTTTCTGTACAACAAAGTTTTTGATTAATCAAAATGCAGAATGCTGTTTGTGTCAGACAGGAGGCAAAATTAATTGACTTATTTGCAAATAATGGCGCTGATGTGCCTTGACCCGTATCTGTGTACCACACAGCTTCAGCACATCGTCTCACTATGAGCACAGCTATACATGGTGTAGGGGGAGTGGATGTTCCCAACCTCCGGTGCTCCATTGTCACAAAGGCCCCTCTGCCCCATAAGACACACATCAGTACCGTGCACGGTAATTGGCAGGTGTGAAGCTTTCGCCTTTTCACTTTACAAAGTCGGTTTTCATGGCATTAAAGGTGGAGGAGATAGCAGATTGCATCTGACATTCGCATAGAATATTAATGTCGGTGACATTCTAAAATCAAAAATTGATTCATGTGGAATCATTCATGACACTACAGAAAAAAAATACCGACCTGTGCAGGTACGGGTGCAGCATCCTGGCTGCAGTCTGTGAGAGGGTGACTGGGACGGTCATGTGCTTCTACTTTAATTAGAAAAATGGTTATAACCTGTGTTTTTGGAACAGAGCTTTATATTGCATAGAACCTTATAGGCACCAAGGTGAAAGGTTGATGTATTGCTATAATATGTGGATGACTCAATGTGTTCTGATAAATGTATTAGATATAAGGAAATAAGATAAAGCAATAGATATAGATAGGAAGGGGAAAGTGCAGTGGAGGGCACAATAAGAACAAGAAATAGTTAAGTGTAACATAGGAACATTTAAAGTGTTCAGGAACAGCCCCAGTGTGGGAGGGGTAAGGACCGTTATATGGGGAAACACCTCCTGTTGCAGTAAGAGATTAGATGGAGAGAACAGTAGTTGGAGGTCTGAGGCCACGAGCTCAGCAGCAAGAGAACGTCAACCATAAACATGGAGTGGACATTCCTGGAATGTTTGGAGCCTATGGTCCAACTGAGGCACTGAGGAGCATGCCTCAATATCTTACTAGGAGAGAAAGTCGGACAGGGAATCGCATAAGGAAGTTGGGACAGGACTCATAGTAGCTGCAGAGCTGGATGGAGTGTCCCAGGGGCCAGAGATGCCAGTGAGGGAAGGGACAGCTCAGTGTGAGCGGACATCAGACATCAGAAGGTGCTGTGATATGGATTTTGAAACGGAAAAGTTTGTGCCCAATACTACGTGTTTCATAATGATGAAAATGGACAGTTAAGTCTTTATTATAAAACAAATTTGGTGTCCCCTAATGTGTGCATGGAAGTTCCTGAAGTTGAAGACCTGGAGACAGCAGAGGCATGCGACCAAAACATGAGTGTTACGCATCACACAGCAGCCCCTCGCCTATGACTACCGCCCTGCACACCTTACAAGTCCACAAGCCTGACGCAAGCAGGAATGGCTGTGGAGGCGCTCCAGTCACAGACAGATTTTATTAAAGTCTTACACATGGGAAAGAAACACTTTTTCTAACTTATGTGGATTTGTAGAGAAGAGCGAAGCTGCCGAGACACGAATTCAGTAGTTCTATTAAATTTGGCAGTGAAATTCGATTTGCATCAAAGTTTTGATCCGGCGTTTCTCCAGACCCAAAAGCAAAATAAACACAGGGGTGAAAAAAATACTCAGCGTTTACCTGACCTGGACGACACAGCCGCCCGACCGGTGCTCCATGTCTTCTTCTACATTCTTCACTCAGCGCCAAACTCCTGGCACTGACAAGATGTCAGATGTTCCAATGTCAGGACACCAGAAGGCCGGTGCCGAGAGGAGATGATGGAAGAAGACACAAGAGGAGCTGCCGAGCAGCTGATTGCAGATGGAGGTGGCTGGAAAGGTGTGAGCCATTATTTGACTATTTGCTTTTTCACCATTTTCTACACTTCAATTCAGCAAAATGCTGTTGCATGAAACAAATGGCAAAAAAAAATTAATTCTGGAGAATTATAACATGCATTGAATATAGAAAATATATTTACTCATCTCTAGTTATTTAGGCTAATTCATTAAAAATGTTGCACCTATTGACTGCAGAATGAGATAACTGAAATCAGTCAGTGAGCTCCTTCTGGCAGGAGAGGTTTGCTAAGCTCCTATATGCTGATTAATGTAGGGCTCGTGTACACGACCATAAAAATTGGACAAGTGCTATCCATCATTTTGAACGTTGGTAGGAAAAATCCTACGTAAAATATGTGTCTTCTTTGACACGTTTTAGGCGCTTTTTTCCCCCATTCATTTAACTGGGTATATAACACTGCAAAACTCTAAAATAATTGACAGGGCAGAATTGAAAAAAACTCTTGAAAGGTTCAGATCTGCAAAAAAAAATATAAGCAGCAGATTTCAGAAATTGCATTCACTTTGCTGGTACCGAAAACTCCAGCAGCAAAAAAAGTGCAAAAAATCAGGCAAAAACTCAGCTCGTGAACAAGCCCTAATATTAGTCTATAGAGGATATAGAAAGCAAACGGTGCAACATTTTTAATAATTGCAAAAATAATTTTTAGCTAAAAATGTAAAAACTATTTAACTTGTACATCACCATTATATCTGCAAGTAAATAGGCAAGTGAAAGAAAATGCACCAAAAGTGTCTAGCCTTCAAAGTAGTGTGTTTTTCCAGATTATTTTCTGCAGTTTTTGGCCTACAAGCATAGAAATTATGGCGCTTGTCAAATTTCTGCACACAAACTGCAGTCTCCATGTTTTCAATATATCTAAAAAGTCAGAAAATCGGAAGAATTTAGCAACTTTCGGTGCAAATTTCGACTTTTGGATACCTAATGAAGTCCACCCCCCCAAAAAAAAACTAACCTATTCACTGACATGTAGCAGCTAGACTGTGTAAATGAATGTATTACATTAAATAATATAATAATAATAAATTGATAAAAATTATAATTTACCATTTAAAAAATAAAAAAAAAAATACCCTAAAAAATTGAAAAAAATCATATTCATTACTTATTTTATGTGAGAGTACAGAGATTTCCAGGAAATAAAATCTGAGTGTGAATTTCTCTTTTAAGTATGAATTACAGCCCTCAAATAAAAATCAATGGGGAACACAGTTTGAAATAAAATAAAATAGCGGCACAAATTAATTTATAGATCAGAGAACAGTAAATATACATTACAGCCGGCTCTGATGATTCCATTAGCCCGTGTCATTTATCTTGTTACCATATTCTCCGCGAATTCGGAAGGTGACCTGATTTAAAGGTTATTGGCAGTAATCGCGGCTCATATATTTCTCTAAAAAAAAAAAAGAAGATATTTCTCTCCTTTCCGTGGTCAGACAAGACTCGAGGAGGGAATGTGCTTTCTCAGCCGCTTTGGTTAGAATATGTTGATATTTTATTAGGCTTCAATTATTCATGAACTTTATCATGTTCGGCTTCTTTGGATGTAGATTCCGCTTCTATTCATTTATTTCTGCGCGATCTTCGGGAGCAATCAGAATAGGACTATGGGTCAAGTCAGATGGTGGAGTCATTGGTCTCAGCAGCCGAGGATCCATTTTCGGGAACAATATTTAACTATTATTTTGCTGAATATTTCACTATTTTTGTTGTTAGTAATAAAGTTTAAAGAAACTTTGCAGAATAAGTCATCCTATGTGTGTATAGGAGAAATAATACTATTTCTGGACAATTTTTTTACTTCTTATTTGCATTTTTCATCAGTTTCACCTTTTGCAGGCTCTATCTCAAATTTTCAGTTGTCTCTGAGCTAGTGAGTGCAGAGTAAGATGTTAGGATGTCTCCTATACACAGCAGACAGACATGAGGGATTCCTGTTTTACTATGTAGCAGGTGCTCATATGCAGGAGCAGAGGATGGTAGACAATTTAGAGCAGAGCTGAGCAGTGCAACTCTGAATCTAGCACCAAGTTCAGATAGAACACTTAATAGAGGGTCCACAGCAGCATCAAGGGCATTATACATAGTACTGAGCAGTGTATCTGTGAATCCAGCTCTGGGTTTGAAAGAAAGCACCCACTTAAAGGCAGAAGAATGATGGAGAACAATATAGATTAGAACTTAGCAGAGTAACTGTGAATCCAACTCTGGATTGAAAGACTAAAAAATCCATACTTCAAAGAAGCTGCTTAACAAACATTTTACAGTAATATTAAGAAGGGTAACTGTGAATCCAACTCTGTTGTAAAAAAAAAAAAAAAAACACTTACTAGATTGCAGCAGAACGGATGATATTATTCAGCTCTGTGGAGAGATTAAACACTTACTAGAATAAGCAGCAATACCTTTTTTTTCTGTATCTCTTTTCCTCTTTTCCCAGTGTTCCCTTTTGGCCTCCTACCTTTCAAGATCTCCATAGATGATAATAGGTAGCTGTAATCTGATCACTTAGCGAACTAGAGGACACTGAGTGGATTTTAGCAGCTTTCAAAGTGAATAATGAGCAGGAGGATGACGGGGGTAGTGGCTCATAAGTGGAGAAAGAAGCAGATTTGTCTGATCAGATACTTTACAAAGTTTATTATAGTCGATTGCACTATTGATTTATTTTGTATTTGTTGACACAAACCAGTAATGTAATATCTAAACATCGAAGGCTAATTGTTGCTTTGCACTGTATGTCGGATATGTCTGTAGGATTGTCTGATTGATATGTATTGTATGACAAATACAATAAAGTGCTGAAGTGCTGCACGTTCCGACACTCATGAAAACATTGTGCAGCATAGCTTAAGCAGAATTGCAGTATAACACCTGTCAATGTATGGATATTTTTTAGCATAGCTGCGGACAAAAGTCTCAATTTCGGGGGGAATTCTCCTAGTAGAGATGAAATCTCCGCCAGTTTATTATCCACTCCTAGAGATCAGAGAGCTGGATACAAGTCCTACTTATGGATCTACACTGGCTCCAGTTCTCCTAGAATATTATGGAAGCTATTAGAGAATTATCCGGCTGTGGAGAAACCGAAGAAGTGGAAAACTTACAAGTGTCTTATAAATGATGACTAAGCAGTCAAAGTCCTTCTAGAGGTTGGAGTCTTTCCAGCCCATTAATCCTCCTTCGCTGCTTGTTTTTATACTGAGAGAATTCATCGCTTTGTTTTTCCAATAATTCTTATCTTTCTTTATCTGCTCTTTTTTTAATGCTCTTTTTTTCTTGTGTGATTTTCTTTGTAAAATTGTTACATTATTTTCTTTAATTTTTTTTTTTCTACCCAAAGAAACTTCTATCGTGCTGGAATACATTGGTGCTGTACATGGGAGGAAGCAGATTTTTTTTGTTGTGTTTTCATATTTACAGTTCAGACAGCCACGACATATATACACTGCTCCAAAAAATAAAGGGAACACTTAAACAACAGAATATAACTCCGAGTAAATCAAACTGTCCACTTAGGAAGCAGCACTGATTGACAATCAATTTCACATGCTGTTGTGCAAATGGAAATGTAATCTTTAACTCTCTGAGTACTGTGGCTTAGGGGACTAAGAGGAAGAATAAGTAGAGATGTCATTGATGGAATTGAAAGACTGCAATGCGAAACATTAACTGTTATAGTGTAGGAGGAAGACGAGTGTGCAGATCACTGACTCAAACTGACAGTGTCGCTGCCAGAGGTAACATCAACATCATGCAGCTGTAAATGAGATGAATGATGTGCCATCTATTCCATACGCCCTTTGCTTCCTCCCCACTAATATGCTTGTAGGAGGCAAAGAAGGTCAAATTACTAAACAGATGACTGGCGACAATTGTGTTGATGATGCTGCTGCTAATGTCTCCCACATGTTTACCTGTTATAAAGGGATATTTTTCATTTTACACCTTTCTTTTTCTTTTACCCTGTCCATTGGCACTTTTTCTTTTATGATATGTTTTATACAATATTATAATTAACTTTTGACAATCTTTTTAATCCCTATTCAATCCTTTCCAAAAAGGATGTAAACAGAAATGCTAGGTAGGTAAGGAAGGACACCTACAGAAAGCTTAATGCAGCAACAGGTGTACAATCATATTGGGGTGGAGAGATTTGACTAATAAGACAAGTGTACAAAAATAAATAATTAGAGACATGCAACCTTTGAGAGGTAGAAAGTCACAGTAAAAATTCTTTGATTTTTTGAGAGTTTTCTTTTATATCTTAAAACAAGGCAAATTTTCCCTCATCACAAAAATGATTGCATTAGAAGTACACCAACCCAGTACAGTCACTTGCGACAAGCACACTGAATGACACTGATATGAGATCAGATTGTTTTTTGTTGTTACAACTATTGTTCTGACATGCTGCTGCTCTCTAGAGCATTAAAAATGAGGAAAAAATTGTATAATGTTAATTCAAATGCAGCAGGACAGATGCCAGCTACGTCATGTCACTGATCAATCTTATCGCGACCACTGCTGATACCTCTGTTACTTCTTCCTCCCCCAATCAATTTAATCTCGTATTATTCACAGATTACTGCTCTCATCATCTTCACTGCTGTAGTTGTACAATATATTACAGTCTGGAGTATTTATCCAATGTTTTAAAGCTTCTTTTCCTAACTCTATCGCTGAGCTGTTAGGTCTGACATCCTCTAACTGTACTAAATCACCACAAAAATAACTGCTGCATTCCCTGCCTCGGGCTTTATACAGGCTCTAATACAGTACATCCTCATGATTGGCTGTGATATAACAAGTGATGTGATACCTGCAAGGCATTATGGGAAAAACACTCAGCCATTAAAGTTGTTGGACTACTGGAAAAGATTTCTAAACATTGTCAGACCTTAACTATTTGTCCCACCACATATTATCTTAGCAAATTGGCCCTTCATGGAAGAGCAGCAGCAACTAACGATGCAAAATATCACTCATCTGCTCCTTAAATCTGTAGGAAGCATTTTCCCTCTATGCGCAATTTAGAAAGACCTTTTTTGGAAATTCCGAAAATGACCTAATCGGTGAGTACAATTTGTGCCTTCGCAAAGAGCACTTGAACCGTCTTGTTTTGTTTTTTTAAGGTCAGCAAGTTGAGTGACTTATACAAGACGTTTAATTTATGTAAAATATCAAACTGCAGGTTGTGAAGTTAGAAAACAAGTTTGGTGGTGGCACTCCTAGAATATTAAAGGACTGAGATCTTTATCAGTGTTGACATGAAGCAGGACTACTGAGACCCCTATAAACCTCGTCTATAAGAAGGTCCCACCGGTAGAGATGGGTGAGTTCATTCACTGAAAATTGAACTCTCCCCCAATTTTACAAGAAATTTGGATTAATTAGAAACTGAATTTTTTGCAATTTGCTTTCAACTTGTCCAAACAAATTTCATCTAGATGTCCCAATCACCAGGCCCACCCCAAGGGTCACTCCAGGTGATTAACAGATCTCTACCATATCGAAAGATTTCTTCATCACCTTGAATGATGATGGGAAAAAAGTGGCCGGTGACGGGGCCAAACTGGTCTCATCTCCGGCTCTGGTCCTCAGGTTATGTCTATTCCATGTTCCAATCAGACCCATGGTTTCTTTAGCATCAATCAAGTGACAGGTTCCCTTTAAGAGCCTAATAACAAGTGGATTGTCACAAAGAAGACATAAATTTGCACGTAGTCCATCTCTCATCGCGATGATCAGATATGCAGTTTTTGATGCGCAACGTTTCAGTCTCGCTCTACATAAATGACCCTTTCAGTACGGAAAACTGGGCCTAATCTTCAATCCCCATGCTTTGATTCCATATTCCTTTCATGTGTGGTATGAGACATTCTCAGTCGGAGAAGCTTACCGTGTCCTCTATCAAGGTAATTTAGCGAATATCAACCTTAAGTTCTCAACATTAACGTTAAGCCGTTCTTTGAAAATCGTACAGACAAAAAAAAGTGAAGATGAGAACAGATGGAAAATTTCTTTTTTTTGTTCATTTTTTTGTCAGCTGCCGAAACACGTTCAGTCTAATTAGCGAGTATGAGAAACCGCGCTCCTGTCAGTATGGCGCATCGTTACCCCATTGTCTGAGAAAAGTATCACAGAACAAATCTATTTCTACGCTTTTCATTTACAAAGTAGAACGGAAGAGAGTTATCCTCATTATACACAACTTTTCAGCTACAGATCAAACATTCGTTTTCTAGACCGGCAGCAAAAGTTATAATTACAGATAATTAATCCCTGATTTATACCATATTGTGATAATTCCAATGTTTAGTGCTTAAGTTCCGATATGGTGTAGCCCGGGCATACTGTTATGAACTGGTGGCCTAGGAGCAGCATGAGGAACACTCTGGAGAAGGTGGTACCTGTACTGACCGCAGACCCTGAACTTAACACCGCAACTAGAAGCAGCCGTGGGATGTTCCTAACACTCCTTAGACACCTCGTCACAGCCGGAGGTCTAAATACCCCTAGAGATAAGAAAAGGAAAACTATCTTGCCTCAGAGAAAATCCCCAAAGGATAGACAGCCCCCCACAAATATTGACTGTGAGAGGAGAGGGAAATAACATACGCAGACTGAAATCAGGATTTAGCAAAGGAGGCCGTACTAGCTAGATAGAAAGGATAGAACAGAGTACTATGCGGTCAGTATTAAAAACACTAGAAAATATCCACCACAGAAAGTACAAAATCTCCACATCCAACTAAAGATATGGAGGTTTTATTAGATACAATTACCCATATATATATATATATAATGGGAAAACGAGGCTAAAGGCAAAAGTGTAAAATAAAGTAAATTTTAATGAAAATATATAAAAAATACATATACAACAGGAAAAATTCACATAAAACAATGTGTGCTGGGAACAAACTGTTGGCAGGACAGAAAATCATGTAACAATGCATCAAAATATGTGATAACTTCTATGACTATAAAAGTGCCCCATCAGTATTGAAAGACAAAGCACAGAAAAGGAACATGAAAAATTAATTTCCTACATCCCTATACGGAATATACCGCATGAAAGATAGTCAATTGCCTTATATTAAATACAAAAGCCACTAATCCGCAATAGAAAAAATGTAAGGCACCTAGTGACTGCCTATCAGTGCTGCGATCCTGTAAAGACCATGTGAAATAACAGGTGCAAGCACAAATGAAGACAAAACATGGAAACTAATATCCTATGCTAATGGATGAACAACCACTACAAAAGTGAAGTAATGATATATCACTAAGGTAACCAACTAAAGCGGATGTGGAAACAAACCAAGTGAGGGGCAAAATTAAGCACACAAGGTGCTAATAACTATGCCATAGCATTTGATGTAAAAGTGCACGGTGCAGTGTAAAGTGAACCGTGCATGAAGGTATATGAACTTACATAGATAAGTGTCCAATGCCAAAAGTGTTCCACAGCGACCCCGACAGCGCCGTTTCGCCTGACCGGCTTCCTCAAATAGGGGGCGTAAGTGTCTACAACTCACTGCTAACTCCTTATATACATCTATAACAGCTGTAACGCGCGTCTGTGTGAGTAACATCAAACGACGCATGCGCTGATCTCTGGACGTCAACATCTAAAAAAGTGACTTCCGGAACTCCGCACTTGGAACGCGAGCGTGGAACGCTTCGCCTTACTGTATGTACGGAGCTGGAAGTCACCGCGACGTCACTGACCGGCGCATGCGTAAACCACACACAGAAGCTGAAATCAGAGTAATGGCATAGCGCGAACAATATACTAAAAGCTATGGATCAAGATGGAGCAATATAGATGAAACTGGATACTCAAACAGAACTATTCAAAAAGGTCAAGATAATGTGCTCACAGAATCGCAAATGCGCCTTCTTGAGAAGGGTCTAACTTTTTCGCCTTCTTCATACCTAGACAAATTTGAAGTAGTGAAGGACTTGCATCTATTTGCACGTAAGATCATCTTACAGAAAATGCATTATAAAACAGATTCAGATGAGGTTTTTACGACTGAGGCTGAAAAGGAAGCACTAAAATGTTTGGAAGAACTCTTGGAGGAAAACGATAAGGAAACCATGGGTAAGTTCCCGATGCACCTATTAGGGAAATCCAAAAAATTCCCCAGTCTTGGTACTTGTTCAGCGGTGGATATTTTCATTAAAGTTATGGTGGAGGAGATTCAAAATCTGCCCTCTGTGCCTGGGTGGTGGTCCAATTTAAGTGCTGATGAAAATAGGGCACTCAGGGAATTGCAGACATGGGATGATGTCGTCATAAAACAGGCGGATAAAGGGGGCAACACTGTTGTGTGGCCTTGCAAAATGTATGAAAAGCAGGCGTATAAGATTTTGCATAATACTAGTTGCTATAAGATGCTTCACTACAACCCATTGACCAAATTCCAGCAAGAATTGGTTAATATATTGGAATCTGCTTTTGATGACGGCATCATCCCTAAGAGATTGGTTGAAACTGTTTCTAAATTACAACCCAGAGTGGCTACATTTTATTTATTACCTAAGCTGCATAAGAATCCATCTGACCCGCCAGGAAGACCTATTGTAGCAGGGAATGGCAGTCTTTGTGAGATCGTCTGTACTGTTATAGATTATTACTTGCAGCCATTGGTATTAACCCTGCCTTCGTACATTAAAGATACCACCATGATGTTAAAAAGACTTGATTCTTTACAGTTGGAGGAAGGTGCTATTCTAGTCACGGCTGATGTAGAGGCATTGTATTCCTCGATAAGACATGAGGATGGTCTGGAGGCTGTTGCTTACTATTTGCATCAAAGCAATTTGGAGTCAACCTTGGTTGAACTTTTGCTTGTATTATTAAAATTCATATTGGAGCATAACGTTTTTCTATTCAATGATGAGTTCTTCATTCAACAACAAGGGACGGCCATGGGGGCGACTTGTGCCCCGGCATATGCGAATCTATTGATGGGGTACTGGGAGCGTTCTGTTTTCCATAATGATGATTGTGATAACCACGCCATACAGGGATGGAGTCGTTATATCGACGACATCCTGTTTATCTGGGAGGACTCGGTTGATAAATTAGCTTATGTCATGACTAAACTTAATCAGAACAGATTTAATATCAAATTAACCTATAATTTTGGTAGGAAAGTCGAGTTCCTTGATTTAAATATTATGGCTTTGGAAGATGGGAAAATAGTGACAAATGTATTCAGAAAGCCTACAGCAACCAACACCTTGTTACACGCTTCCTCTGCTCATCATGAATCTACTATTAATGGTATACCCACAGGCCAGTTCCTTAGAATTAAAAGAATTTGTACTACCTCTGATGACTATGATAGTCAGGCTTCAGACCTAGCCAGAAGATTTGCGGACAGAGGATACAGTAATCGTCAAATTAAAAGAGGCCTTAAAAAAGCAGCAAATACCTCCAGAGATGAACTGTTATATGGTGATAGAAAACGAAATGAAGTAAAAAATGATAAGAACAATATACGATTTATTACAAGGTTTAACAAGCAATGGCCTGAACTTTCACATCTCATGCAAAAACATTGGAGAATCCTACAAGCTGATCCGGTTTTAAAAACTCTGTTACCTAATCGTCCCCTCATGGTTCCAAGGAGATCAAGAAGTTTGAAGGACCTTCTTGTGCACAGTCACTACTCTGGAACTGGTCTTAGATCTGATACATCTGAAGGTAACGGTTTCTTCCCGTGTAAAATGTGTAAGGGATGTCGTAATATGTTTAGGAGCAAATCATTTGGTAACTATGATGGCTCCAGAGTTTTTGAAATACGTAGGAAACTCACGTGTACGTCTAAGGGCGTTATATATCATGCCCAGTGCCCGTGTGGAAAAGTATACGTGGGTCTCACGACACGTGAGTTACGAGTTAGAACTAGAGAACATGTTAGGGACATTGAGAAATCGGTAGCCATTACTGACCCTAGTGTTTTGAAAACGTTACCTAGGCATTTTAAGTTACATCATCAGTCTGATCCCAGAGGGCTTAAAATTCAGGCCATTGATCAAATTGATTTGGGTATCAGAGGAGGTAATTTGGCTAAAGTCCTTGCTCAAAAAGAAAGTAAATGGATCTACTTGTTAGGTACCTTAGCCCCTCATGGTCTTAATGAGACCTTGGGCTTGAGTTCGTTTCTGGAATAATATCATTATATTTTGAGTTTTCTATTTAGTAATCTTCATTATCTTTATGGATCCCAGAATCATATTGGGTCTTCGGTAGAGTCATATACCTGTTAGTCCAGTATTGTTTTTATTGTATGTGTCTATATGTTTGTTATTAATTTTATATTATTTTTATATTCAATATTTAGTTCTTACATTGGGTCATCACTTACCATGGGGCGATTGCTGGGTGACTGGTGCGGTTCTGGTCTTGAGATGAAGACAATACCTGAGAGCTTGAAGAAAGAAGTAAAGAGGAGAAGATGATTATTTGAAGGGAGGAGAATATGAGATTTATGAGAGACTAAGATAATATAAAAGGGAAAAAATAAATAATATATTTTTATTATGATATTTATATATTTCATATATTTATTAGGTCTGTTAGATTAGTTAATTTATTATATTTGTGTATTTTTATGCTTATATCAGCTGCAATTGCACTTTGTTTACTGCACAGCATATTCCATGTTTGTTTATGTATTTGAGATAATATTTTCACATATTTCTTATATAATAATTCAATATAATGAATATTCCTGTATAAATTTATATTCAAGTAGAAGTAATTAGATATATTTAATTCACATTATAAATAATATATATACAGTGGGGCAAAAAAGTATTTAGTCAGTCAGCAATAGTGCAAGTTCCACCACTTAAAAAGATGAGAGGCGTCTGTAATTTACATCATAGGTAGACCTCAACTATGGGAGACAAACTGAGAAAAAAAAATTCAGAAAATCACATTTTCTGTTTTTTTATCATTTTATTTGCATATTATGGTGGAAAATGAGTATTTGGTCAGAAAAAAACAATCAAGATTTCTGGCTCTCACAGACCTGTAACTTCTTCTTTAAGAGTCTCCTCTTTCCTCCACTCATTACCTGTAGTAATGGCGCCTGTTTAAACTTGTTATCAGTATAAAAAGACACCTGTGCACACCCTCAAACAGTCTGACTCCAAACTCCACTATGGTGAAGACCAAAGAGCTGTCAAAGGACACCAGAAACAAAATTGTAGCCCTGCACCAGGCTGGGAAGACTGAATCTGCAATAGCCAACCAGCTTGGAGTGAAGAAATCAACAGTGGGAGCAATAATTAGAAAATGGAAGACATTCAAGACCACTGATAATCTCCCTCGATCTGGGGCTCCACGCAAAATCCCACCCCGTGGGGTCAGAATGATCACAAGAACGGTGAGCAAAAATCCCAGAACCACGCGGGGGGACCTAGTGAATGAACTGCAGAGAGCTGGGACCAATGTAACAAGGCCTACCATAAGTAACACACTACGCCACCTTGGACTCAGATCCTGCAGTGCCAGACGTGTCCCACTGCTTAAGCCAGTACATATCCGGGCCCGTCTGAAGTTTGCTAGAGAGCATTTGGATGATCCAGAGGAGTTTTGGGAGAATGTCCTATGGTCTGATGAAACCAAACTGGAACTGTTTGGTAGAAACACAACTTGTCGTGTTCGGAGGAAAAAGAATACTGAGTTGCATCCATCCAACACCATACCTACTGTAAAGCATGGTGGTGGAAACATCATGCTTTGGGGCTGTTTCTCTGCAAAGGGGCCAGGTCGACTGATTCGCGTACATGAAAGAATGAATGGGGCCATGTATCGTGAGATTTTGAGTGCAAACCTCCTTCCATCAGCAAGGGCATTGAAGATGAAACGTGGCTTGTTCTTTCAACATGACAATGATCCAAAGCACTCCGCCAGGGCAACAAAGGAGTGGCTTCGTAAGAAGCATTTCAAGGTCCTGGAGTGGCCTAGCCAGTCTCCAGATCTCAACCCTATAGAAAACCTTTGGAGGGAGTTGAAAGTCCGTGTTGCCAAGCGAAAAGCCAAAAACATCACTGCTCTAGAGGAGATCTGCATGGAGGAATGGGCCAACATACCAACAGCAGTGTGTGGCAACCTTGTGAAGACTTACAGAAAACGTTTGACCTCTGTCATTGCCAACAAAGGATATATTACAAAGTATTGAGATGAAATTTTGTTTCTGACCAAATACTTATTTTCCACCATAATATGCAAATAAAATGATAAAAAAACTGAAAATGTGATTTTCTGGATTTTTTTTTCTCAGTTTGTCTCCCATAGTTGAGGTCTACCTATGATGTAAATTACAGACGCCTCTCATCTTTTTAAGTGGTGGAACTTGCACTATTGCTGACTGACTAAATACTTTTTTGCCCCACTGTATATATATATATTTTATTTTACAATTATTTTAATAAATTTTGTAGGTTTGTATGTATTATCATATTTATTATATAATCCTTGTGTATTTCATGCTCATATTGGTTATAATTGCACTTAGTTTATTGCACTGCATATTTATTGCTAGTTCATGTATTTTGGATAGTATCTTCACCATTGTCTTAGATATTTATTTATTTTTTTCAGATTATTTTTGTATAGATTATATTTCAAGTGTAGTTCATTAGATATATTTAATTTTTAGGGTTATGCACATTTAATTTACCGTCTCTAATTTTCTTCTGTATCACTCCTTTTCCTCCTTATCTTGACCTTTTTGAGTAGTTCTGTTTGAGTATCCAGTTTCATCTATATTGCTCCATCTTGATCCATAGCTTTTAGTATATTGTTCGCGCTATGCCATTACTCTGATTTCAGCTTCTGTGTGTGGTTTACGCATGCGCCGGTCAGTGACGTCGCGGTGACTTCCAGCTCCGTACATACAGTAAGGCGAAGCGTTCCACGCTCGCGTTCCAAGTGCGGAGTTCCGGAAGTCACTTTTTTAGATGTTGACGTCCAGAGATCAGCGCATGCGTCGTTTGATGTTACTCACACAGACGCGCGTTACAGCTGTTATAGATGTATATAAGGAGTTAGCAGTGAGTTGTAGACACTTACGCCCCCTATTTGAGGAAGCCGGTCAGGCGAAACGGCGCTGTCGGGGTCGCTGTGGAACACTTTTGGCATTGGACACTTATCTATGTAAGTTCATATACCTTCATGCACGGTTCACTTTACACTGCACCGTGCACTTTTACATCAAATGCTATGGCATAGTTATTAGCACCTTGTGTGCTTAATTTTGCCCCTCACTTGGTTTGTTTCCACATCCGCTTTAGTTGGTTACCTTAGTGATATATCATTACTTCACTTTTGTAGTGGTTGTTCATCCATTAGCATAGGATATTAGTTTCCATGTTTTGTCTTCATTTGTGCTTGCACCTGTTATTTCACATGGTCTTTACAGGATCGCAGCACTGATAGGCAGTCACTAGGTGCCTTACATTTTTTCTATTGCGGATTAGTGGCTTTTGTATTTAATATAAGGCAATTGACTATCTTTCATGCGGTATATTCCGTATAGGGACGTAGGAAATAAATTTTTCATGTTCCTTTTCTGTGCTTTGTCTTTCAATACTGATGGGGCACTTTTATAGTCATAGAAGTTATCACATATTTTGATGCATTGTTACATGATTTTCTGTCCTGCCAACAGTTTGTTCCCAGCACACATTGTTTTATGTGAATTTTTCCTGTTGTATATGTATTTTTTATATATTTTCATTAAAATTTACTTTATTTTACACTTTTGCCTTTAGCCTCGTTTTCCCATTATATATATATATATATATATATATATATATATGGGTAATTGTATCTAATATGTATCTTTTGAGGTGTGCACAACACTTTCTATTGACATATGATAAAACTAAAGATATGGAGGGTATATCTGCATCTCCAGAGATACCAGCATGGCTGAACAAATCCTTGCACAGACCAAGCTGGACAAAACAAAACGTAGAAATGAACTGAACTATTAAGACCACAGAATGTGGACTGCAAAAAGCAAAGCCAGAACTTATCTTTGATGAAATGAACAGCAAGCAGGAGAGACCAGGAAAGGATGTGAATCCTCCAGGAACAATGGACAACTGGCACTGACTAAAGGGTGAAGCCAGACTAAATAGCCCAGTCTGAAGTGGACACACCTGATGACTGCTGTGAAAGACAGACAGCAGCGCTACCACTTATAACCACCGGAGGGAGCCCAAGAGCAGAATTCACAACAGCATACATCCTATATACTCTCCTCAATATTGATATTGCAACACCAAAAAGGAAAAGTCGTGGAATGATGGAAATCATAGGACAGAGACGTCATTAATCTACAAATAATGGAAAAATGGAAACAAAATGTCCCAAAAAACTCAACTTTTTTAATATCAAGTAGGAGCCACGCGCAGAAATCTCGACACCTCTGGCCTCGTCTTCTATCACTGCGGTAATTAATGGTCATACGAGGGTTCTGCCACTGAATGCACTCGGGCAAATTATCAGGATCCGCTGCTGGTAGCTCCTGTGTAATCACCAACCAATGACATCCCCAATAGAGACAAGTCCGGAGATGCTGATAGCAGCTCCTGTGTAATCACCATCCAATGATGTCCCCAATGGAGACAAGTCCAGAGAAGCTGATAGCAGCTCCTGTGTAATCACTATCCAATGATGTCCCCAATGGAGACAAGTCCGGAGATGCTGCCTGCAGCTGCTGTGTAATCATCAACCAATGATGTCCCAAATGGAGACAAGTCCGGAGACGCTGATAGCAGCTCCTGTGTAATCACCATCCAATGACGTCCCCAATGGAGACAAGTCCGGAGATGCTGATAGCAGCTCCTGTGTAATCACTATCCAATTATGTCCCCAATGGAGACAAGTCCGGAGATGCTGCCTGCAGCTGCTGTGTAATCATCAACCAATGATGTCCCCAATGGAGACAGATCCGGAGACGCTGATAGCAGCTCCTGTGTAATCACTATCCAATGATGTCCCCAATGGAGACAAGTCCGGAGATGCTGCCTGCAGCTGCTGTGTAATCACCGACCAATGATGTCCCCAATGGAGACAAGTCCGGAGATGCTGCAGCTCCTATGTAATCACCGACCAATAATGTCCCCAATGGAGACAAGTCCGGAGATGCTGCACTTCCTGTGTAATCACCGACCAATGATGCCCCCAATGGAGACACGTCTGGAGATGCTGCCAGCAGCTCCTGAGTAAGCACCAACCATTGATATCCCCAATGTGTCCAATGGAGACAAGTCTGGAGACACTGCCAGCAGCTCCTGTGTAATCACCAACCAATGACGTCCCCAATGGAGACAAGTCTGGACATGGTGCCAGCAACTCCTGAGTAAGCAACAACCAATGATGTCTGTTGTGAATTTGGTTTCTGGGCTCCCCCGGTGGTTACTGGTGGTACTGAACTTGTGTGCTTCATCTCCTCTGTTCACCTGTTTCCATCAGGATGTGGGAGTTTCTATTTAGCCTTGCTCCTCAGTCATTTCTATGCCGGCCAACAATGTTACCAGAAGCCTTTCTGTTGCATGTTCCTGCTCCTAGACTACTATCAGCTAAGTTGGACTTGTAGTCCTAAGATTGTTTTGCATTTTTGTTCCAGTTCTCTGTTTTTGAATATTTCTGAGGCTGGAAGCTCTTGTGAGCTGAAATTGCCACTCTGGTGTCATGAGTTGATATTAGAGTCTTAAAGTAATTTCAGGATGGTGTTTTGAAAGGGTTTTCAGCTGACTGTGAAGTTCCCTTTTCTGTCTTCCTACTATCTAGTAAGCGGACCTCAATTTGCTAAACCTATCTTCATACTTCGTATGTCATTTTCCTCTAAAATCACCGACAATATATGTGGGGGCTACTGTCTGCCTTTTGGGGAAAATTTCTCTAGAGGTAAGCCAGGTCTGTATTTTCCTCTGCTAGGGTCAGTCAGTCCTCCGGCTGGCGCTGGGCGTCTAGGGATAAAACGTAGGCACGCTACCCGGCCACTGTTAGTTGTGCGGTAGGTTTAGCTCACAGTCAGCTCGAGTTCCCATCTTCCAAGAGCTAGTCCTTTTGTATGCTTTACTACGGTCTCTTGCCATTGAGAACCATGACAGATGTCCCCAATGTGCCCAATGGAGACAAGTCCAGAGAAGCTGCCAGCAGCTCCTGTGTAATCACCAACCAATAACGTTCCCGATATGCCCGATGGAGACAAGTCCGGAGATGCTGCAGGTCCTGTGTAATCACCAACTAATGACATCCCCGATGTGCCCAATGGAGACACGTCAAGAGATGCTGCCAGTAGCTCCTGTGTTATCACTGACCAATGACATTCCCGATGTGCCTGATGGAGACAAGTCCAGAGATGCTGCAGTCATGGGAGCATGTTTAGGCCACGCAGGCTGCTCACAGTTTCACCGTGGCCTGGTACTGTATGTTAAAAAACTACTCCTCTGACACTTTGGAAAAATGGCCACACCACTAATTCTACCAACAAATCAATGTAACACCGAGCTGTTAGTATTCCGGGAATGAAGACTGGAGGAGTCCAACATCCGCACATCGTGTCCCCCACACCATAATTCTAGAAGCAGAACTGGTATGATGATCACTCATGATGGCTTCTTCTTGGTGTTGCCCATGTTTTCTCCAGACCAATTTCCTGCTATCATTGCATCCAAAACAAGAGTGGGACTCATCTCTGCAGAGGACAGACCTCCACTCCAGCCTCCATTGTCATGATGGCCTTTGAAAGCAGTGGCGCAAGGTCAATGAAACACCCGTAACTGACTCATAGCATAGTATTGTGCAAATACCTTTTGATGATTTGTGTAGATGTTGTGTGATGCCTCAGGCTCGGTTTTTCAGGACGACAATGCTAGGCAACATCTTGCTGGTGCTGTGAGCAGCGTGCGTTGGCTAAACGTGCTCCTACGGCTACAGCGTCTGCTGACTTGTCTCCCATTGTGGACATCATTGATTACACAGGAGGTGCCAGCAGTGGATCTTGATGATTTGCCCAAGTACAATCAGCGGCAGGACCTTCCTGACGACCATTAATATCCTCAATGATAGCAGCTGAGGCAGGAGGTGCCAGGATTTCTGCAGCTGGCTCATGCTTCAGAATGAAGAAATTCAGATGAAACCAAAAATAATTTTCCAAATAGGGAAAATAGGAAAAAATAGAATAGTACATAAGGAAAATAAAGAAATAAAAAACAAACACATATATAGCAATAAATAAATAAATAAAGTTTATTAATAAATAAATGCAAATTAATACTTTGTGGCAGGGAGAGGTCTGACTAAAGGACGCACATCGGGAAAAAATGATGGAAAATTATCCATAACAAGAACCTAAAATCCCTAATGTGAGAGGCAAAAACCCTGCATTTCCTCCATGGCAGTATCACATACATATGCATCATGTAACAATGTAACAATCACATAAATAAACATGATGCAAAAACACTGGCAAAAATGAATAAAAAAAGATAAAGACTGAACTGCTAATAATATACTCAATGAATATGCAGGACAGCCCTATATAAGAACAACGCCGGGCTGAATAGTCAGAGAGACAAGAGCCAGGGTCACATTAAAGCCCAAAACAGAGACTATAGGTGATAGCACATACACACATCTCCTGTATATAATTATATATGTACAGCTGGTATAACCTGGGCATCTCCTGCATATAACTATATATGTACAGCTGGTATAACCTGGGCATCTCCTGTATATAATTATATATGTACAGCTGGTATAACCTGGACATCTCCTGTATATAACTATATATGTACAGCTGGTATAACCTGGGCATCTCCTGTATATAACTATATATGTACAGCTGGTATAACCTGGGCATCTCCTGTATATAATTATATATGTACAGCTGGTATAACCTGGACATCTCCTGTATATAATTATATATGTACAGCTGGTATAACCTGGGTATCTCCTGTATATAATTATATATGTACAGCTGGTATAACCTGGGCATCTCCTGTATATAATTATATATGTACAGCTGGTATAACCTGGGTATCTCCTGTATATAATTATATATGTACAGCTGGTATAACCTGGGTATCTCCTGTGTATAATTATATATGTACAGCTGGTATAACCTGGACATCTCCTGTATATAATTATATATGTACAGCTGGTATAACCTGGGCATCTCCTGTATATAATTATATATGTACAGCTGGTATAACCTGGGCATCTCCTGTATATAATTATATATGTACAGCTGGTATAACCTGGGTATCTCCTGTATATAATTATATATGTACAGCGGGTATAACCTGGGCATCTCCTGTATATAATTATATATGTACAGCTGGTATAACCTGGACATCTCCTGTATATAATTATATATGTACAGCTGGTATAACCTGGGCATCTCCTGTATATAATTATATATGTACAGCTGGTATAACCTGGGTATCTCCTGTATATAATTATATATGTACAGCGGGTATAACCTGGGTATCTCCTGTATATAATTATATATGTACAGCTGGTATAACCTGGGTATCTCCTGTATATAATTATATATGTACAGCGGGTATAACCTGGACATCTCCTGTATATAATTATATATGTACAGCTGGTATAACCTGGGCATCTCCTGTATATAATTATATATGTACAGCTGGTATAACCTGGGTATCTCCTGTATATAATTATATATGTACAGCTGGTATGACCTGGGCATCTCCTGTATATAATTATATACTGCATGTACAGCTGGTATAACCTGGGCATCTCCTGTATATGATTATATATGTACAGCCGGTATAACCTGGGCATCTCCTGTATATTATTATATATGTACAGCCGGTATAACCTGGGTATCTCCTGTATATAATTATATATGCACAGCTGGTATAACCTGGGTATCTTCTGTATATAATTGTATATGCGGCCTCGACCAATCAGCGACGGGCACAGTATCGACGTAGATGTCATAATGGTTGCCATGGTGACGATGATGTCATAAAGGTTGCCTCGACCAATCAGCGACGGGCACAGTCTGCCGCGAATTCTGGAATCATCATTGTCCATATACTAAGGGGACATGCATATTCTAGAATACCCGATGCGTTAGAATCGGGCCACAATCTAGTATAATTATATATGTACAGCTGCTATAACCTGGGCCTCTTCTGTATATAACTATATATGTACAGCTGCTATAACCTGGGCATTTCCTGTATATAATTATATATGTACAGCCGGTATAACCTGGGCATCTCCTGTATATAATTAAATATGTACAGCCGGTATAACCTGGGCATCTCCTGTATATAATTATATATGTACAGCTGGTATAACCTGGGCATCTCCTGTATATAATTATATATGTACAGCTGGTATAACCTGGGTATCTCCTGTATATAATTATATATGTACAGCGGGTATAACCTGGGCATCTCCTGTATATAATTATATATGTACAGCTGGTATAACCTGGACATCTCCTGTATATAATTATATATGTACAGCTGGTATAACCTGGGCATCTCCTGTATATAATTATATATGTACAGCTGGTATAACCTGGGTATCTCCTGTATATAATTATATATGTACAGCGGGTATAACCTGGGTATCTCCTGTATATAATTATATATGTACAGCTGGTATAACCTGGGTATCTCCTGTATATAATTATATATGTACAGCGGGTATAACCTGAACATCTCCTGTATATAATTATATATGTACAGCTGGTATAACCTGGGCATCTCCTGTATATAATTATATATGTACAGCTGGTATAACCTGGGTATCTCCTGTATATAATTATATATGTACAGCTGGTATGACCTGGGCATCTCCTGTATATAATTATATACTGCATGTACAGCTGGTATAACCTGGGCATCTCCTGTATATGATTATATATGTACAGCCGGTATAACCTGGGCATCTCCTGTATATTATTATATATGTACAGCCGGTATAACCTGGGTATCTCCTGTATATAATTATATATGCACAGCTGGTATAACCTGGGTATCTTCTGTATATAATTGTATATGCGGCCTCGACCAATCAGCGACGGGCACAGTATCGACGTAGATGTCATAATGGTTGCCATGGTGACGATGATGTCATAAAGGTTGCCTCGACCAATCAGCGACGGGCACAGTCTGCCGCGAATTCTGGAATCATCATTGTCCATATACTACGGGGACATGCATATTCTAGAATACCCGATGCGTTAGAATCGGGCCACAATCTAGTATAATTATATATGTACAGCTGCTATAACCTGGGCCTCTTCTGTATATAACTATATATGTACAGCTGCTATAACCTGGGCATTTCCTGTATATAATTATATATGTACAGCTGGTATAACCTGGGCATCTCCTGTATATAATTATATATGTACAGCTGGTATAACCTGGGCATCTCCTGTATATAATTATATATGTACAGCTGGTATAACCTGGGCATCTCCTGTATATAATTATATATGTACAGCTGGTATATCCTGGGCATCTCCTGTATATAATTATATATGTACAGCCGATATATCCTGGGCATCTCCAGTATATAACTATATATATACAGCTGGTATATCCTGGGCATCCCCTGTATATAATTATGTTGGTACCGTTTATATAAGTTACGGTATATACATGATATATGGGCCCGCTGGTATAACCTGGGCATTTGAATGGTTGCACCTGTTTTACTCTGTAATTGGCGTCATTTCTTACTTCTTGCTTCTGTCTCTTCGTTTTTGTGAGTCTCAGACCCATATTTTATATAGATTGCTTTTTTACAGTGTGTGTCTTTGCCATGGGCAGGATTTTAATTCCATTACTGATTTTTATAGCTAATTAGAACTTATACTTGCCTACATAATTAATTTTCTCTAACAAGTCGGCAGCTGTTGCTTTGCAGGTATCGTCAGAAGGCCAAATTTACATTAAGCCAATCTCACCCTTCTTCTGTGTCATGGAACTGTAGAGCTGGATATTCTGGGTGGCACATGGAACAATGTGGAAAGGAACAATGTGGAACTATTGAGCTGGATGTGTGAACAGGCACCTAGGAACAGCACAGATGAGTTAGCAGATAACCACCTTTTTAAAGTAGAGCCGAGTTAACAGATAGTTCGTGTATAGCAGAGCCGAGTGTGGACATCATCTCATAACAGCAGACTTTAATTGGAGGAAAAGCACCTCGATTGGATTGTTTGAAGACTCAGCAGTGTGTCAGTGCTTGGTAGCAGTGTACTACTACTCAAATACTCAATTGTTGTGTATACTGCAATCTATTTTACATTCTACCGTTTTGTATATACAGCCCAAATGCAAAGTAGGTCTGTGAAAGCTAAATCCATGGACACCTTGATATATTTTACCTATTGCTAAGTTCTAAAAAAACCAAAGTTCTAATTTGTATGCACAAAAAGTGTTAAGTGCTCTAGATGTGGCAGAACACTTCCCAAGCTTTGTTTCTTCGCCCAGCACAGATTTGTTTCTCTGCCCAGCACAGCTTTGTTTCTCCGCCGAGCACTGCTTTTTTTCTACACCCAGCAAAGCTTTGTTTCTCCGCACAGCAGAGCTTTGTTTCTCCACCCAGGACAGCTTTGTTTCTCCACCCAGGACAGCTTTGTTTCTCCACCCAGGACAGCTTTGTTTCACCACCCAGCACAGCTTTGTTTCTCCACCCAGCACAGCTTTGTTTCTCCACCCAGCACAGCTTTATTTCTCCACCCAGCACAGCTTTGTTTCTCCACCCAGGACAGCTTTGTTCCTCTGCCCAGCCCAGCTTGGTTTCTCCACCCAACACAGCTTTGTTTATCCACCCAGCACAGCTTTGTTTTTCCACCCAGCACAGCTTTGTTTCTCCGCCAAGCACAGCTTTGTTTCTCCACCCAGCACAGCTTTGTTTCTCCACCCAGCACAGCTTTGTCTCTTCGCCCATCACAGCTTTGTTTCTTCGCCCAGCACAGCTTTGTTTCCTCACCCAACACAGCTTTGTTTCTCCACCCAGCACAGCTTTGTTTCTTTGCCCAGAACAGTTTTGTTTCTCCGCCCAGCACAGCTTTTTTTCCCAGCCCAGCACAGCTTTTTTTCTCCGTCCAGCACAGCTTTGTTTCTCCGCCCAGCAAAGCTTTGTTTTTCCGCCCTGCACTGCTTTTTTTCTACACCCAGCACAGCTTTGTTTCTCTGCACAGCAGAGCTTTGTTTCTCCATCCAGCACAGCTTTGTTTCTCCACCCAACACATCTTTGTTTCTCCACCCAGCACAGCTTTGTTTCTCCACCCAGGACAGCTTTGTTTCTCCACCCAGCACAGCTTTGTTTCTCTGCTCAGCACAGCTTTGTTTCTCCACCCAGCACTGCTTTTTTCTTCACCCAGCACAGCTTTGTTTCTCCGCACAGAAGAGCTTTGTTTATCCACCCAGCACAGCTTTGTTTCTCCACCCAGCACAGCTTTGTTTCTCCACTCAGCACAGCTTTTTTCTCCGCCCAGCACAGCTTTGTTTCTCCGCCCAGCACAGCTTTGTTTCGCCGCCCAGCACAGCTTTGTTTCTCCGCCCAGCACAGCTTTGTTTCTCCGCCCAGCACTGCTTTTTTTCTACACCCAGCACAGCTTTGTTTCTCCGCACAGCAGAGCTTTGTTTCTCCATCCAGCACAGCTTTGTTTCTCCACCCAACACAGCTTTGTTTCTCCACCCAACACAGCTTTGTTTCTCCACGAAGCACAGCTTTGTTTCTTCGCCCATCACAGCTTTGTTTCTTCGCCCAGCCCAGCTTTGTTTCTCCGCCCAGCACAGCTTTGTTTCTTCACCCGCTTTGTTTCTCCACCCAGCACAGCTTTGTTTCTCCACCCAGTACAGCTTTGTTTCTCCACCCAGGATAGCTTTGTTTCTCCACCCAGCGCAGCTTTGTTTCTTCGCCCAGCCCAGCTTTGTTTCTCCGCCCAGCACAGCTTTGTTTCTTCACCCGCTTTGTTTCTCCACCCAGCACAGCTTTGTTTCTCCACCCAGTACAGCTTTGTTTCTCCACCCAGCACAGCTTTGTTTCTCCACGCAGCACAGCTTTGTTACTCCGCCCAGCACAGCTTTGTTACTTCTCCTAGCACTGCTTTGTTTCTCCACCCAGCACAGCTTTGTTTCTCCACCCAGCATAGCTTTGTTTCTCCACCCAGGACAGCTTTGTTTCTCCACCAAGGACAGCTTTGGTCCTCTGCCCAGCCCAGCTTGGTTTCTCCGCCCAGCACAGCTTTGTTTCTCCGCCCAGCACAGCTTTGTTTATCCACCCAGCACAGCTTTGTTTTTCCACCCACCACAGCTTTGTTTCTCCGCCCAGCACAGCTTTGTTTGTCTGCCCAGCACTGCTTTTTTTCTACACCCAGCAAAGCTTTGTTTCTCCGCACAGCAGAGGTTTGTTTCTCCATCCAGCACAGCTTTGTTTCTCCACCCAACACAGCTTTGTTTCTCCGCCCAGCACAGCTTTGTTACTTCTCCCAGCACAGCTTTGTTTCTCCACCCAGCACAGCTTTGTTTCTCCGCCCAGCACTGCTTTTTTTCTACACCCAGCACAGCTTTGTTTCTCCGCACAGCAGAGCTTTGTTTCTCCATCCAGCACAGCTTTGTTTCTCCACCCAACACAGCTTTGTTTCTCCACGAAGCACAGCTTTGTTTCTCCACCCAGGATAGCTTTGTTTCTCCACCCAGCACAGCTTTGTTTCTTCGCCCAGCCCAGCTTTGTTTCTCCGCCCAGCACAGCTTTGTTTCTTTACCCGCTTTGTTTCTCCACCCAGCACAGCTTTGTTTCTCCACCCAGTACAGCTTTGTTTCTCCACCCAGCACAGCTTTGTTTCTCTACGCAGCACAGCTTTGTTACTCCGCCCAGCACAGCTTTGTTACTTCTCCTAGCACTGCTTTGTTTCTCCACCCAGCACAGATTTGTTTCTCCACCCAGCATAGCTTTGTTTCTCCACCCAGGACAGCTTTGTTTCTCCACCCAGGACAGCTTTGTTCCTCTGCTTAGCCAAGCTTGGTTTCTCCGCCCAGCACAGCTTTGTTTCTCAGCCCAGCACAGCTTTGTTTATCCACCCAGCACAGCTTTGTTTTTCCACCCACCACAGCTTTGTTTCTCCGCCCAGCACAGCTTTGTTTGTCCGCCCAGCACTGCTTTTTTTCTACACCCAGCAAAGCTTTGTTTCTCCGCACAGCAGAGGTTTGTTTCTCCATCCAGCACAGCTTTGTTTCTCCACCCAACACAGCTTTGTTTCTCCGCCCAGCACAGCTTTGTTACTTCTCACAGCACAGCTTTGTTTCTCCACCCAGCACAGCTTTGTTTCTCCACCCAGGACAGCTTTGTTTCTCCACCCAGGACAGCTTTGTTTCTCCACCCAGCACAGCTTTGTTTCTCCACCCAGCACAGCTTTGTTTCTCCACCCAGGACAGCTTTGTTTCTCCACCCAGGACAGCTTTGTTCCTCTGCCCAGCCCAGCTTGGTTTCTCCACCCAGCACAGCTTTGTTTATCCACCCAGCACAGCTTTGTTTTTCCACCCAGCACAGCTTTGTTTCTCCGACCAGCACAGCTTTGTTTCTCCACCCAGCACAGCTTTGTTTCTCCACCCAGCACAGCTTTGTTTCTTCGCCCAGCACAGCTTTGTTTCTTCGCCCATCACAGCTTTGTTTCTTCGCCCAGCACAGCTGTGTTTCTCCACCCAACACAGCTTTGTTTCTCCACCCAGCACAGCTTTGTTTCTTTACCCAGAACAGTTTTGTTTCTCCGCCCAGCACAGCTTTTTTTCCCTGCCCAGCACAGCTTTTTTTCTCCGTCCAGCACAGCTTTGTTTCTCCGCCCAGCAAAGCTTTGTTTTTCCGCCTTGCACTGCTTTTTTTCTACACCCAGCACAGCTGTTTCTCTGCACAGCAGAGCTTTGTTTCTCCATCCTGCACAGCTTTGTTTCTCCACCCAACACAGCTTTGTTTCTCCACCCAGCACAGCTTTGTTTCTCCACCCAGCACAGCTTTGTTTCTCCACCCAGGACAGCTTTGTTTCTCCACCCAGCACAGCTTTGTTTCTCCACCCAGCACAGCTTTGTTTCTCCACCCAGGACAGCTTTGTTTCTCCACCCAGGACAGCTTTGTTCCTCTGCCCAGCCCAGCTTGGTTTCTCCACCCAGCACAGCTTTGTTTATCCACCCAGCACAGCTTTGTTTTTCCACCCAGCACAGCTTTGTTTCTCCGACCAGCACAGCTTTGTTTCTCCACCCAGCACAGCTTTGTTTCTCGGCCCAGCACAGCTTTGTTTCTCCGCCCACCACAGCTTTTTTTCTACACCCAGCACAGCTTTGTTTCTCTGCACAGCAGAGCTTTGTTTCTCCATCCAGGACAGCTTTGTTTCTCCACCCAGCACAGCTTTGTTTCTCTGCCCAGCACAGCTTTGTTTCTCCACCCAACACAGCTTTGTTTCTCCACCAAGCACAGCTTTGTTTCTCCACCCAGGATAGCTTTGTTTCTCCACCCAGCACAGCTTTGTTTCTCCACGCAGCACAGCTTTGTTTCTTCGCCCATCACAGCTTTGTTTCTTTGCCCAGCACAGCTTTGTTTCTCCACCCACCACAGCTTTGTTTCTCCACCCAGCACAGCTTTGTTTCTCCACCCAGCACAGCTTTGTTTCTCCACCCAGTACAGCTTTGTTTCTCCACCCAGCACAGCTTTGTTTCTCCACGCAGCACAGCTTTGTTTCTTCACCCATCACAGCTTTGTTTCTTCGCCCAGCACAGCTTTGTTTCTCCACCCACCACAGCTTTGTTTCTCCACCCAGTACATCTTTGTTTCTCCACCCAGTACATCTTTGTTTCTCCACCTAGCACCTTTACCCAGTTGTTTCAACCACAACTACTTTAGCAAGATGCTAAAATTTTCTTATCCTTCCTCATAATTTTTATGCATGTTTTTTATTTTCACAGCTCCTGTGCATTCATTCTGGTATCAAAAACCCTCTGTACCACATGAAATTGCATAGGTTCCTCCTTGCAGTCTTGTAGCAGTTCCCTGGACCAGGTCGCATGATTTTAGGGTGAGAGTCTTGTTACTCTTTTTCTCCTTTTTAGTAAATACAAAATAAAATGTTAATTTAATTTGCTTAAATACATTGTAATATTGGGCAAAAGCCACAATATCGTCCCTTTCATCAGAATGACGTTAGGTTTCCATCATTTGACTCTGATTCCACATTGTAATTATACCTTATTAACGAGGCTCCGGCGCGGCTTCGTTTAAGCTGCACATTTTATGGCTCTTTAACAATAGGATACAGCAGGTGGTGTTTGTGTAATTTCTATCAGAAAATGGACTTTATTCTGATCTGTCTATAAAAACTGAAATAATATTGGAATTGTCCGCTGTCTATGAGAGATAATTATCCAGAAATCCAGCCTGAGAGGTTAATTAACGTAAATAGGAAACTAATTGTAGTAAATAGGTCCACTCCTCCAGCGCAGAGCTTTATTCAGAGGCCATGATATGTGTGAGGCTTAAACACTGCACCGTGATCTATTATATGATCATGACAGATTATAGAGGGGGCACATTGCGGACTTTCCCCCCTCCCTTCCTGTCCAGGTTGGTTCTTCTGATTTTTTACTTACACTCCTGGCATTCACTATTTCTATGGATGGTGAATAAAGTGATCACTTGGGACACCCCCAACTTCACGCCATTTATTTTTGCTAGAGAGATCAAAAGCAAACATCAGGGGGTATAATAACGAGTATGTTACAGCAGCAGAGAGAAGGAGACATAGAGCAGGACATAAAAAAAGAGAGAGCTCAGAATTAGTGATGAGCAAGTATGCTCGTTACTTGAGTTTCTCCGAGCATGCTTGGGTGGTCTCCGAGTATTTCGGCGTGCTTGGAGATTTAGTTTATGTCGAAGCAGCTGCATGATTTGCGGCTGCTAGACAGCTTCAATACATGTGGATATTGTCTGTTTGTTAGAGAATCCCCATATGTATTCAAATCATGCAGCTGCATCGACATAAACTAAATCTTCGAGCATGCCGAAATACTCGGAGACCACCAGAGCATGCTCGGAGAAACTCGAGTAACGAGCATACTCACTTATCACTACTCAGAATCACAATGAACACCCACTGAGCTCTGAACCTACAGCTGCACAAGCATACGTGTCAGGGAAAGTGTCTAGAAGATCTACGATTCAGGCAGAATTCAACCAACAACATGGATCAAAGTGATCCTCTCTGGATGCAGAGATACATTTACTAATACACATTATGTACACATTACACATTACATACACATTTACAAATCACAGCTTTCACTACCTTGTCAGTAATAGAGAGAGAGAGATGAAGAACAGAAAGGCAAGAACAAAAAGAAAAGGATGAGAAAACGATGGATTGGCTTCTTGGAAGCATCAACTGAGCTCTGAACTGGTAGCTGCACAGGCAGATTCAGAAAACTGAAATCTACCAACAACATAGAGAAACCTGGTCCACGCTGGTTACTAGACATGAGAAATTTGATTCACACTGACTGGGTCCGGAATACATTCTGGGCCCTCATTGCAAGCCAGTCTTCACATATCCACCCAACATTTGGGATTCTACATCCTGGGCACCTGCAGATCTTGCTAGATCCCACAACATCATGATGTCGCAGTACAGCAACTGACATCATGACATCGCACTGGTCTAGTAAGTGCCATAGAAGCCGAGGATGCCGAGTGTAGAGCTGAAGACTGTTTGGCATGGAAGACCCGACTGGATGCAGCCCAGGGCAGCACTAATCAAGTTGTTCATCTTTAACATTTGCCAATCAGAATGATAAAAGCGCACTTAGTGCTATTTTGAATATAAAGTGTATGGGGCTGATTCATTAAGGCTAAGGTTGCACATGCCAGTCATAAAGAAGGGGCATGGTGGTGTAAGAAGCACCCAATTCATTAAGAGTCACATTCCCCTAAATTAATTTTGAGCATATTTTCAGTGGCATGTGCTTCCGAGCACTTCGCCAGAAAGGCTGCACCAATTAGTGACTACGGGAACATTTTTGGAGTAAATTACGCCATCAACGTGGTGTTACTATGAATTTGGCAGGCGGGTGCCACCAGTCTCCTTCGCACTCATTCCCTGCGAGATGGGACTGGCATGAAAATGGCAAAAGTTGCAAAAGTGTTGTGGAACTTACTTTTTGAAGTGTCATATTCCAGAAATTTGAACTAAACGCTTTGATGAATCGGCCCTTAAGTATCTCGTCAAGTGATGTCGCAACAGAAATATCATCCCCTTTATTCACCCAGTCAAAGAAATGGTCAGTAAGTGATACATTTGTGAATTATCTCCTCATCTCTTCCTTCCCATCTGTCTGAAGACAAAGCTCTCGACTGCACCACAACAAGCGTTTAACAGCTGTTATCCGGCAACAATTCTCCCATTCCTGCAAGTGGCAACTTCACATTTCTTTTTTCTTTCTGGCTGTAAATATATTCCCGTTGTAGAAGGTGACACAAATGTTCTATAAATTTGTAGCACAGAATATTTATTACCAGACAGGGCAGATGTTCACTACCCCGAGAGGCTCTCAGGGACTCGGAGGAAAGTAATAAGTGCATGAACGCTGGCAAAAAATAGTTAGCAACTTTTGAAATAAAGAGTAGAATAACCCACGTCCTCCTCATTCATTCTTTACCTTAGTTCCTGAGTTCTATTTTCTGTTTGTTCCAACATCAGTGTATCGTCTAATGGTTCCCGTATCCTAAAAGCAAGTGTTGGACCTTATAAGATTCCTGAGGTCCCACATCCCCCGAGAGGATGATTCAGAGGACTGCTCTCTATGGTCCATGTGGGACAGATCATTAATTATTGGGGAACTTGTGATGATCACGTAAGAGCCAGACTCTAAAGGCAAATATCTGCTCCAAAGACACCTCCAAATGGGGTTCATTTCTGCTGAATTTTGGGACTCACCGGAGCATCCTCTGTGTGCTCAAGATAAAAGTCCTATCATGGAATTGAGAGTGCGAAAATAAAGGAATTGTGGAAGCAGGAAAAAGTATTAGAGATTGTGAAAGAAGTGGTTAATTTCTATTCCGAATAAAATAGAAGAGAATAGTATTATCCAATAATGGCCTGTGTTCCAGTTATCATCTGTCTACATGCCAATAATCTTATGGCTAATGATCAGGTCCTACAATTCCCAGAAATTGTCAAAGCCGTGTGGTTGTTTTCAATATGGTCTGTAACCACCCAAAAACTCTATTTCTCCATCCAGATTCTCTTGAGAACTTCAACTTTTGAACTGGAACACACTGACATAAGGGAGGTACCCCCACATTCTCTTATGTAATTTATCTCATAGCCCAGGCTGTATTTGACAACCCATTGTATAACTCATATTTCTGCCAGATTATTGTGTAATGCCTCATTTCCCTTTGATCTTGTACTATAAAAGAACACCCTAACCCCTCCATTAAACAGAGACTATTTGGCAAGACAATGAGCAGTCTTTCTCTGATTATTGCTTCATCGCGTGGGTACCTAAGACAGAGAACACCTGAGTAGGTTAGAAATACCTCCTCTAACAAGATGAGCAGATCGATCGAAGGAAGATTAAGGTTGAGTAAAATTTTCTTAAATTTGCAGTTTCACGCAACGTCGTACATTTAAAATTTGATTCGTAAAAAATCAAAAACTTGCCCTGTGTCATTTCCCACATGGCAGCAAGCGTTTCGTCCATGGTACGTTAAAAAAAGGAAAATGTCTGCGGGAATAACACACAGTCCATGTGAAAAAATTGTCATGTGTGCACCACAATTGATTACAATGGGTGTGCGTGTGTCCTTATTTGATCTGATGGATATAACAGCCTCCTCCTGCCACAATGTAGCAACAACGCTTTATCACTGTAGGAAAATCAGAGCCGATGACGAGGAGCAATCAGAAATATTATAAGAACATACTTATGCTGTTTTTATATTTAGTGCCTTCTTGCCTTTTCCATAAAAATTCAGCGCTGCCCTCGCGTCAGCAGCAGACGGTTCTTGGAGCTGAAAGGCTCAGACATCTCTAATATAGAGTAGATTGTATCAAAGGAATGCCGAGGGCTCTGAAGACTGCCAGGAGTTCTTGTACCACTTCCCAGAATCTGCCACATGACCAGATGTTGGTAATATTCACAGTCCAGTTGTTGTCTCTGGATATTCCTCTCTGTATCACCGCGGGGCTGGAGGCATCTGTGCATGTGGAAAGCCATATTGGAAATATTGTAGAGTTTCCTTCTGAGATCACATTTGTAATTTGTTAGTGTTAGTAATGAAGAATGTTATAATGTGATAATGTGGAGACGCCAGACCCAAGACATGGAATCGACAGAAACCGGAAAAATTCAAATCTATTTATCTTATATAAGACCCACGCTATACAGTGACTCTAGGTATGGACAACAACACAAGGTATCTACATGAATATATATATATATATATATATATATATATATATATATATATATATATATATATACAGTGGGGCAAAAAAGTATTGTCAGTCAGCAATAGTGCAAGTTCCACCACTTAAAAAGATGAGAGGCGTCTGTAATTTACATCATAGGTAGACCTCAACTATGGGAGACAAACTGAGAAAAAAAAATCCAGAAAATCACATTGTCTGTTTTTTTTATCATTTTATTTGCATATTATGGTGGAAAATAAGTATTTGGTCAGAAACAAACAATCAAGATTTCTGGCTCTCACAGACCTGTAACTTCTTCTTTAAGAGTCTCCTCTTTCCTCCACTCATTACCTGTAGTAATGGCACCTGTTTAAACTTGTTATCAGTATAAAAAGACACCTGTGCACACCCTCAAACAGTCTGACTCCAAACTCCACTATGGTGAAGACCAAAGAGCTGTCAAAGGACACCAGAAACAAAATTGTAGCCCTGCACCAGGCTGGGAAGACTGAATCTGCAATAGCCAACCAGCTTGGAGTGAAGAAATCAACAGTGGGAGCAATAATTAGAAAATGGAAGACATTCAAGACCACTGATAATCTCCCTCGATCTGGGGCTCCACGCAAAATCCCACCCCGTGGGGTCAGAATGATCACAAGAACGGTGAGCAAAAATCCCAGAACCACGCGGGGGGACCTAGTGAATGAACTGCAGAGAGCTGGGACCAATGTAACAAGGCCTACCATAAGTAACACACTACCACCACCTAAGTTACAACCTGTATTATACCACAGAGCTGCACTCACTATTCTGCTGGTGCAGTCACTGTGTACATACATTACATTACTGATCCTAAGTTACAACCTGTATTATACCACAGAGCTGCACTCACTATTCTGCTAGTGCAGTCACTGTGTACATACATTTCATTACTGATCCTGAGTTACCTCCTGTATTATACTCCAGAGCTGCACTCACTATTCTGCTGGTGCAGTTGTAGGGGACAGGGACCTGGTGAGCTCTGCAGACGGGTGGAACCATTGTTGCCGGGAGTCGGGGTTCCGGGGGACGGATTTGAGGGGTGCATGGGAAGCCAGGCTCATGTGACAGGAAGAAGAGTGACGCAGGGAGAGGAGAGGATAAAAAGCAAAACGCGCGAAAGCAGGGGCAGAGAAGCGCGGGAAATCTCTGAGGAGAGGAAACTGCAGCGCAGTTGTTGTGAGTGTGCAGGCCGCAGTGAGACTTGCTGGAAGCAGGGGGAAAACGTGCAACAGACACTGCGGGCAACTACCAGAGCCCCCAAAAAGAGGCGCATTCGTCGTCAGCGACCCCCCAGGCAGAGGGGTAGTGCTGACCAGCTCAGGGATAGTATTACCGCGCTCCCTGAGAGCACCTTGCCAGAGAGTGCTACGGACTCGCATGGTTTCGTCTCAGCTGTGACTGATACTGATTATTCTCCTAATCCTCCTCAAAAAGACTCTTCTCTGGACTGGGAGGCTGTTACCTCGGATCAACGTCCGCCTGCAGGAGGGAACGCAGCACCGCAAAAGACATTCTGGACTCGACTCTACGCCTGGGCCCGTCGCCAGAAGACACCTCCTTCCTCCGCCATCAGGACTACGGCGTTGTCGGAGCCTCACCGTCAGGACTACATCGCTGAACCAGCACTGATAAGTGACCGTTGTTGACTTTATCTTAGTAGGGAGTCACTAGTGAGGCGCTGCCGCGTTCTACGGGTATAGTTCAGGGCGGTCATATAGTAATTAGGATTTACTGCGAGATTGTGTTCTTGTATATAAGTTCCCTGCGTGGAAAAACGTTTGTCATCTTTTTGGTTGGAAGTTAAAAAGAAAGTTAAAAACGCTATTTGCTTTCTGGCTCCTATTTGTCCCTGCATCCTTCTTTACCTGCGGTCCCTACACAGTCACTGTGTACATACATTACATTACTGATCCTGAGTTACATCCTGTATTATACTCCAGAGCTGCACTCACTATTCTACTGGTGCAGTCACTGTGTACATACATTACTGATCCTGAGTTACATCCTGTATTATACTCCAGAGCTGCACTCACTATTCTACTGGTGCAGTCACTGTGTACATACATTACATTACTGATCCTGAGTTACATCCTGTATTATACTCCAGAGCTGCACTCACTATTCTACTGGTGCAGTCACTGTGTACATACATTACATTACTGATCCTAAGTTACAACCTGTATTATACTCCAGAGCTGCACTCACTATTCTGCTGGTGCAGTCACTGTGTACATACATTTCATTACTGATCCTGAGTTAGCTCCTGTATTATACTCCAGAGCTGCACTCACTATTCTGCTGGTGCAGTCACTGTGTACATACATTACATTACTGATCCTGAGTTACATCCTGTATTATACTCCAGAGCTGCACTCACTATTCTACTGGTGCAGTCACTGTGTACATACATTACATTACTGATCCTGAGATACATCCTGTATTATACTCCAGAGCTGCACTCACTATTCTGCTGGTGCAGTCACTGTGTACATACATTACATTACTGATCCTCAGTTACCTCCTGTATTATACTCCAGAGCTGCACTCACTATTCTGCTGGTGCAGTCACTGTGTACATACATTACATTACTGATCCTGAGTTACCTCCTGTATTATACCCCAGAGCTGCACTCACTATTCTGCTGGTGCAGTCATTGTGTACATACATTACATTACTGATCCTGAGTTATGTCCTGTGTTATACCCCAGAGCTGCACTCACTATTCTGCTGGTGCAGTCACTGTGTACATACATTACATTACTGATCCTGAGTTACATCCTGTGTTATACTTCAGAGCTGCACTCACTATTCTGCTGGTGCAGTCACTGTGTACATACATTTCATTACTGATCCTGAGTTACATCCTGTATTATACCCCAGAGCTGCACTCACTATTCTGCTGGAGTAGTCACTGTGTACATACATTACATTACTGATCCTGAGTTACATCCTGTATTATACTCCAGAGCTGCACTCACTATTCTGCTGGTGCAGTTGTAGGGACCGCAGGTAAAGAAGGATGCAGGGACAAATAGGAGCCAGAAAGCAAATAGCGTTTTTAACTTTCTTTTTAACTTCCAACCAAAAAGATGACAAACGTTTTTCCACGCAGGGAACTTATATACAAGAACACAATCTCGCAGTAAATCCTAATTACTATATGACCGCCCTGAACTATACCCGTAGAACGCGGCAGCGCCTCACTAGTGACTCCCTACTAAGATAAAGTCAACAACGGTCACTTATCAGTGCTGGTTCAGCGATGTAGTCCTGACGGGGAGGCTCCGACAACGCCGTAGTCCTGATGGCGGAGGAAGGAGGTGTCTTCTGGCGACGGGCCCAGGCGTAGAGTTGAGTCCAGAATGTCTTTTGCGGTGCTGCGTTCCCTCCTGCAGGCGGACGTTGATCCGAGGTAACAGCCTCCCAGTCCAGAGAAGAGTCTTTTTGAGGAGGATTAGGAGAATAATCAGTATCAGTCACAGCTGAGACGAAACCATGCGAGTCCGTAGCACTCTCTGGCAAGGTGCTCTCAGGGAGCGCGGTAATACTGTCCCTGAGCTGGTCAGCACTACCCCTCTGCCTGGGGGGTCGCTGACGACGAATGCGCCTCTTTTTGGGGGCTCTGGTAGTTGCCCGCAGTGTCTGTTGCACGTTTTCCCCCTGCTTCCAGCAAGTCTCACTGCGGCCTGCACACTCACAACAACTGCGCTGCAGTTTCCTCTCCTCAGAGATTTCCCGCGCTTCTCTGCCCCTGCTTTCGCGCGTTTTGCTTTTTATCCTCTCCTCTCCCTGCGTCACTCTTCCTCCTGTCACATGAGCCTGGCTTCCCATGCACCCCTCAAATCCGTCCCCCGGAACCCCGACTCCCGGCAACAATGGTTCCACCCGTCTGCACAGCTCACCAGGTCCCTGTCCCCTACATTCCCCCACCCTGTATGCTCGCCAGTCCCTGGGCGAGGCCTTCGCACTGACAGGTCGCCCACCTGACGGATTGTTCCACACTTGGGTCTGTCTGGTGTGTAAGTCAGGACTGTAGCGAGTTGGGGGTCTACCGGCAGTAGAACGTTCAGAACGTCGTGGCTCGGGTCCTTGTATAGGGGGTGTTGGGGAAATGTCGTCAGCGGAAGAGTGACTGGTCAGGGGTAGTGTAGTAGTCGAGATAGGGGGAGTATTTTGACGCCGTTCTTCTTCTTCATCATCTTCTTCATCCCACCAATGGTTGTTGGGGGATTCAGTCGTAGGTGGCTCTTCCCTGATTGCGGATTCCGGGGTGTCCGAGTCAACAGAGCGACACAACCGGAGCATGTTGCGATGAAGAATGCGAGTACCTGTACTTCCGAGGGCCTCAGACTGCACTTCATATACAGGTCCATGCGGGTCTATACGGCGAAGCACCCGATAGGGTGTTTTTTCCCAACGATGGTCTAACTTGTTTTGCGGTCTTTGCTCTCGAACGAGTACTCGATCACCTGGCCGGAACTCTGGGGGTTTTGCTGTAGGGGTGCTCCGATGCTCCACTTCCCGAATTCGAGTGTGTACCAGTCGGTGTAAGGTCTGCAGCCGATGCCGATGATCACGCACCCACGAAGCCATCCCTGTTCGGGGGCCTTCTTCCTCCGAAGACAGTTCCAGATCTGTCATGCCTTTTCCTGGGCGCCCAAAGACCACTTCATACGGGGTGCGTCCTGTGACTTGATGAACTCTATTGTTGTAGACCCACACTAGGTCCGACACATACTCCAGCCAGCGGGCCTTCTGATCTTGTTCTAGCGCACGCAGCATTTGAAGCAAAGTCCGGTTAAACCGCTCACAAGCCCCATTTCCCTGGGGATGATACGGTGTGGTGCGTGACTTATCAATGCCGTAGAGGCGATGCAGCTCTTCCATGACTTTGCCCAAGAAACAGGCGCCTTGATCCGAATGTATTCGCCTCGGACAGCCGTAAACTTGAATAAAGTTCTTACAGATAGCGCTCGCCGCCGACTCAGCTGTCTGATCACGGGTAGGGGTGACTACCGCGAATTTTGAAAAATGATCTACCATAACGAGGCAGTGTTCGTAGCCTTGATGCGCTGCTCCAATGGTAATGTAGTCTATCATTAATACTTCAAAAGGGGCAGACGTCGTGATGCTCTGCACAGGCGCCCTTTCCTCCGGTGACTTGGTTAGCTCACATTGTCGACATTGTCTACAGGCAGTTTGTACTTCCGCAAGCAGCCGAGGATGATAGAACCGAGTTTGCAGCCACTTAAACGTCCTCTTCACTCCGAAGTGTGCCCCGGACTCATGAGCTTCTTTAGCAACTGCGGCCACCACGGGCCCTGGTAAGACCATCTGCCAGGTCGGCTCGGAATCTGCCTGAGCCATGGTTAAGTGGCATAAGAGCCCGTCCTGAAGAGTTAGGCGCTCCCACTGCCGCAGAAGAAGGTTCAGGTCTGACGGGAGAGTTTGTCCAGGGCTTCTCACGGGCAATAGACCATTCGTTATCCACTGTCGCAATGGAGCTAGTTCCTGGTCTTCCTGTTGCAGCCGTATCCATTCGTCCCGACTCTGAACCAACAGTCCTGTAGCCGTTCCGTTCCCGGTCTGTTCCCGGCTCACAGCCGTCCGAGTAGCGCCCCCGATGGCGTAGGGGATTTCTTCTCCCTCCAGCTCCTCATCTCGGTTAGTCCTTGGGGGATTCTTCCGCAGACGAGATAATGCGTCAGCATGAACATTCTCTGCTCCTCGCTTGTAAAGGATACGGTATCTGTACTTGGCCATCCGGGCTACCCAGCGCTGTTCTAGGGCACCCAATTTTGCATTTTCCAGATGTGCCAATGGGTTGTTATCCGTGCGTATCAGCACCTCGGAACCGGCCAGGTACTCAGCGAACCGCTCCGTCATAGCCCACACCACGGCCAGCAGCTCCACCTTGAAAGAACTGTAATTGTCTGGGTTCAACTCAGAGTCATGAAGAGACCGACTCGCATAGGCGATCACTCTCTCCCGCCCATCCTGAACCTGAGACAACACAGCCCCCAATCCCTGAGAGCTGCCGTCGGTGTGTAGGATGAACGGTTGCGAAAAGTCCGCATAAGCCAACACCGGCGGCTCCATGAGAGCTGTCTTCAAGTCCCGGAACGCTGCTTCTTGTGACTCCTGCCATTGTATCTTCTTTCCCCGTTCCTTGGGGGAGCTTCCTTTCAGCAGGACTTGTAGATTGTGAGAACGGCGAGCAAAATTCTTCACGAAGCGCCGGTAGTACCCAGCGAGGCCCAAGAACGCCCGTACATCCTTAGCGGTCTCCGGTGTGGGCCACTCCTGGATTGCAGCAATCTTCTCCTGCGATGGCCGGACTCCTTCGGCGGACACCACATGCCCCAGGTACTCGATCTGTTCCCGGAACAAGTGACACTTCTGGGGCTTCACCTTAAGCCCGTATTTCAGCAACCGGTCTAGTACCTGTTCCAGTCGGCACAGATGCTCCTCGAATGTTGGGGCGTAGATGATGATGTCATCCAGATAAATGAGAGTGGCCTCGAAGTTCAAATCCCCCAGACACCGCTCCATTAATCGTTGGAAGGTGCCTGGAGCGTTGGCCAGCCCAAACGGCATTCGATTGAACTCAAATAGTCCCATGGGAAGGATGAACGCTGTCTTAGGACGATCTGCTTCTGTCATCGGGACCTGCCAGTATCCGCTGGCTAGGTCTAAGGTGGAAAAATATTTGGCCCGACCCAGCACGGAGAGAGACTCCTCGATACGGGGAAGTGGATAAGAGTCTCGGACGGTGCATGCATTTAGCTTACGATAGTCCACACAGAACCGGAGCGTGCCGTCCTTTTTCCGCACCAGCACGATCGGGGCAGCCCACGGGCTCTGACTCTCGCGGATCACTCCCTTTTGTAGCATCTGGCCTAACAACGTCTTTACTTCCTGGTACATCTGCGGGGGAATCTGTCTGTACCGCTCCCTGATGGGCACTGTATCTCCGGTCGGAATTCCATGTTCGATGGCCGTGGTACAGCCAAAATCATCTTCATGTTGCGCAAACACTTCAGCATAGTGTCCAAGGAGCCGCTGCACTCGCGAGACTTGTGATGGATCCAGTCCCGGTAATTCTGCTCGCATATGTTCCAGAATAGTTTGACCTTTTCGGAACGCTATCAGCTCAGGATCCTGTGTAGACCGGACACTGACCATCCAGGGATCAGGGGAATCCACCTTTAACTGTAAAGTATCTGGAGGGGGCATCACTTCTAATGGTCGTAACACTTTGGCCATCTCACTTCGGACCCGTAGCACGACATCGTGTTCGTCCACATTCACACATCGCACTGGTACGGCCCCATTTTTAACAGTAGCCAGAGATCGGGCCACCAGCAGTCCTGTGGGCAAAGGGGACGTAAAGGTGGGCTCAACCTGCACTTGCACTCCTTCCAGAGGGATGCGAGCTCGGATGGGCAGGGATATAACAGTCTGTCCTGGGGGAAACGTCACTTCTGCTGTCGGGGAGGTGATTACTTTCCCTAGTATGTCTCCCTCCTGAAAGGTCTCTTGCACACGGACTTCCCTCACTAACTATCTGAACACGGAGCCTTGAGGTGTACTGGTCCCCCACTGATTGAGTGTCTCTTGTGTGGTCTCCCCTAACAGCAAACTGCCAAAGTCCTTCAATACATTCATCCCCAAAGTCACGATATGTTGTGGGCTGGGATCCCCCCGCATCAACACAACCCCCCGGCGGCCCAGGTCTTTCCCACATAAAGATATTTGCATCCAGGTGACCCCTTCCACTGGGATGGGCAGCTGATTGGCGGCCTGCAACCGGATTACGGGGCCCCATTGGGGTCTGACTGACACAGGGAAGTGTTTTCTAAAATAGGCCTCGGGCATCGTCGTGACTTGAGATCCGGTGTCCACCAGACAACGTACAGCCCGCCCTTCAAACTCTGCCCAAACCAGGGGGCAGCTGGCAACCAAATTTTCGGGACTTTCACCACCCATCCGCGGGGATTCTGACTCCGAGCGTCGTCCCCTTAGCTCGGAGTCCTCTAGTTTAACGGCCGCCGTGACGAGGCCCTCCCTCTCCGGGGGCACTCCCGTGCGAAATGTCCTGCCTCCCCGCAACCATAGCAAGCACCGGGGACCGGATAATATCCTGAACGAGCGCCACGAGCTGGACTCCCAGACCCTTGCCCCCGGGGTAGCTCCCTTGGGCTTCGCGCATTTTTTTTAACTTCGGCCAGTTCCTCTCGGATTTGTTTGAGCTCCTGCCGCATCTCCTGAACCCACGACGGCTCACCCCCTCCTGGTGCAGCGGTCTGGATAACCCGAGCCTCTCCTGTCAGGACCGTCACCCCCCTCTCTTGCTCCCGGGTGCGGGCCTCATTGCCTATGTCGGAGAAAGTCAGGCGCGGGTCGACCCGCACTCGTTCACGTAGAGCCTGTTTGGTCAACTCATCCCGCAGTCCCGTCACCAGTTGGTCGCGCAGGGTCACGTCAACATGTCCCATCCCCATACCATCTTTCCGCACGATTGCAATGTTTAGCTCTTGCAGAGCATTCATGTACTGAGTGACAGTCTCGCCCTCTTTTGTCGCCGTCCAAACAACCGGGCCCGCAGCTCTCCCACGTCGGTGGGATCCCCGTGCGTCCCCTCTAACACATGTAACACCCCGGTAAAAGTATTCCGCTCTGTGGGGGGTCTCAACATCACTGAATCCCGAGCCTCTCCGTCTAAGGCCATAATGGCCACCTCTGCTTCCAGGGCTGGGGTCATAGGATGCATTCTCAACAGCCCCCTCATCCTTTCAGTCCAGCTCCACAACAACATGTTGCTCCCATTAAACTTGGGCAAATTGTTTAACATGGCCCCCAATGAGAGAGAAGCTCTAGGCCCAGCCCCATCCTCCGTATCTTCTGGCTCCTTCTTTGGATCCTGCATCCTGCCGACTACGCCAAATGTAGGGACCGCAGGTAAAGAAGGATGCAGGGACAAATAGGAGCCAGAAAGCAAATAGCGTTTTTAACTTTCTTTTTAACTTCCAACCAAAAAGATGACAAACGTTTTTCCACGCAGGGAACTTATATACAAAAACACAATCTCGCAGTAAATCCTAATTACTATATGACCGCCCTGAACTATACCCGTAGAACGCGGCAGCGCCTCACTAGTGACTCCCTACTAAGATAAAGTCAACAACGGTCACTTATCAGTGCTGGTTCAGCGATGTAGTCCTGACGGTGAGGCTCCGACAACGCCGTAGTCCTGATGGCGGAGGAAGGAGGTGTCTTCTGGCGACGGGCCCAGGCGTAGAGTCGAGTCCAGAATGTCTTTTGCGGTGCTGCGTTCCCTCCTGCAGGCGGACGTTGATCCGAGGTAACAGCCTCCCAGTCCAGAGAAGAGTCTTTTTGAGGAGGATTAGGAGAATAATCAGTATCAGTCACAGCTGAGACGAAACCATGCGAGTCCGTAGCACTCTCTGGCAAGGTGCTCTCAGGGAGCGCGGTAATACTGTCCCTGAGCTGGTCAGCACTACCCCTCTGCCTGGGGGGTCGCTAACGACGAATGCGCCTCTTTTTGGGGGCTCTGGTAGTTGCCCGCAGTGTCTGTTGCACGTTTTCCCCCTGCTTCCAGCAAGTCTCACTGCGGCCTGCACACTCACAACAACTGCGCTGCAGTTTCCTCTCCTCAGAGATTTCCCGCGCTTCTCTGCCCCTGCTTTCGCGCGTTTTGCTTTTTATCCTCTCCTCTCCCTGCGTCACTCTTCCTCCTGTCACATGAGCCTGGCTTCCCATGCACCCCTCAAATCCGTCCCCCGGAACCCCGACTCCCGGCAACAATGGTTCCACCCGTCTGCACAGCTCACCAGGTCCCTGTCCCCTACACAGTCACTGTGTACATACATTACATTACTGATCCTGAGTTACATCCTGTATTATACTCCAGAGCTGCACTCACTATTCTGCTGGTGCAGTCACTGTGTACATACATTACTGATCCTGAGTTACATTTTGTATTATACCCCAGAGCTGCACTCACTATTCTGCTGGTGCAGTCACTGTGTACATACATTACTGATCCTCCTGAGTTACATTTTGTATTATACCCCAGAGCTGCACTCACTATTCTGCTGGTGCAGTCACTGTGTACATACATTACATTACTGATTCTGAGTTACATCCTGTATTATACTCCAGAGCTGCACTCACTATTCTGCTGGTGCAGTCACTGTGTACATACATTACATTACTGATCCTGAGTTACCTCCTGTATTATACCCCAAAGCTGCACTCACTATTCTGCTGGTGCAGTCACTGTGTACATACATTACTGATCCTGAGTTACATCCTGTATTATACCCCAGAGCTGCACTCACTATTCTGCTGGTGCAGTCACTGTGTACATACATTACATTACTGATCCTGAGTTACATCCTGTATTATACCCCAGAGCTGCACTCACTATTCTGCTGGTGCAGTCACTGTGTACATACATTACATTACTGATCCTGAGTTACATCCTGTATTATACCCCAGAGCTGCACTCACTATTCTGCTGGTGCAGTCACTGTGTACATACATTACATTACTGATCCTGAGTTACATCCTGTATTATTCTCCAGAGCTGCACTCACTATTCTGCTGGTGCAGTCACTGTGTACATACATTACATTACTGATCCTGAGTTACATCCTGTATTATACCCCAGAGCTGCACTCACTATTATGCTGGTACAGTCACTGTGTACATACATTACATTACTGATCCTGAGTTACATCCTGTATTATACTCCAGAGCTGCACTCACTATTCTGCTGGTGCAGTCACTGTGTACATACATTACATTACTGATCCTGAGTTACATCCTGTATTATACCCCAGAGCTGCACTCACTATTCTGCTGGTACAGTCTCTGTGTACATACATTACATTACTGATCCTGAGTTACATCCTGTACTATACCCCAGAGCTGCACTCACTATTCTGCTGGTGCAGTCACTGTGTACATACATTACATTACTGATCCTGAGTTACATCCTGTATTATACTCCAGAGCTGCACTCACTATTCTGCTGGTGCAGTCACTGTGTACATACATTACATTACTGATCCTGAGTTACATCCTGTATTATACCCCAGAGCTGCACTCACTATTCTGCTGGTGCAGTCACTGTGTACATACATTACATTACTGATCCTGAGTTACATCCTGTATTATACCCCAGAGCTGTACTCACTATTCTGCTGGTGCAGTCACTGTGTACACACATTACATTACTGATCCTGAGTTACATCCTGTATTATACCCCAGAGCTGCACTCACTATTCTGCTGGTGCAGTCACTGTGTACATACATTACATTACTGATCCTGAGTTACATCCTGTATTATACCACAGAGCTGCACTCACTATTCTGCTGGTGCAGTCACAGTGTACATACATTACATTTCTGATCCTAAGTTACAACCTGTATTATACCACAGAGCTGCACTCACTATTCTGCTGGTGCAGTCACTGTGTACATACATTACATTACTGATCCTAAGTTACAACCTGTATTATACCACAGAGCTGCACTCACTATTCTACTGGTGCAGTCACTGTGTACATACATTTCATTACTGATCCTGAGTTACCTCCTGTATTATACTCCAGAGCTGCACTCACTATTCTGCTGGTGCAGTCACTGTGTACATACATTACATTACTGATCCTGAGTTACATCCTGTATTATACTCCAGAGCTGCACTCACTATTCTGCTGGTGCAGTCACTGTGTACACACATTACATTACTGGTCCTGAGTTACATCCTGTATTATACCCCAGAGCTGCACTCACTATTCTGCTGGTGCAGTCACTGTGTACATACATTACGTTACTGATCCTGAGTTACATCCTGTATTATACTCCAGAGCTGTACTCACTATTCTGCTGGTGCAGTCACTGTTTACATACATTATATTACTGATCCTGAGTTACATCCTGTATTATACTCCAGAGCTGTACTCACTATTCTGCTGGTGCAGTCACTGTGTACATACATTACATTACTGATCCTGAGTTACCTCCTGTATTATACTCCAGAGCTGCACTCACTATTCTGCTGGTGCAGTCACTGTGTACATACATTACATTACTGATCCTGAGTTACATCCTGTATTATACCCCAGAGCTGCACTCACTATTCTGCTGGTGCAGTCACTGTGTACATACATTACATTACTGATCCTGAGTTACATCCTGTATTATACTCCAGAGCTGCACTCACTATTCTGCTGGTGCAGTCACTGTGTACATACATTACATTACTGATCCTCAGTTACATCCTGTATTATACCCCAGAGCTGCACTCACTATTCTGCTGGTGCGGTCACTGTGTACATACATTAATTTACTGATCCTGAGTTACATCCTGTATTATACCCCAGAGCTGCACTCACTATTCTGCTGGTGCAGTCACTCTGTACATACATTACATTACTGATCCTGAGTTACATCCTGTATTATACCCCAGAGCTGCACTCACTATTCTGCTGGTGCAGTCACTGTGTACATACATTACTGATCCTGAGTTACATCCTGTATTATACCCCAGAGCTGCACTCACTATTCTGCTGGTACAGTCACTGTGTACATTGGTTTTCCTGTGATTACTTACACACGGTGATGTATAATAGATTATTTGCACTTTCTCCACTATTATTAATATTATTATTATTTTCACCTTTTGTCACTAATTGACAATAATTATTACAAATCTTTTCCGTAATAAATGATTACAGACCTCTCTCCCGTCCAATCTCCGCCATCATTCTCCTTCCCCTTCATCACTATGATGCATTTTACAAATATTGATCGTCAGGGTTTAATCCCTTTTTAATTACTGCTGATTAATCCTTGGTTCCATCTCTTTGGCCAGCGTGGACATATTCAATATCCGTGAGCCGCGTCCTCATGTCCTGACCCATCGCCCTGAATCCATCTTCTCATTCATTATTGATATCCTAGAATTAGTGAACGGCAATCGCTGCAATTAAATTAATACGATTAGAAAATTATGGTGGCTTTCCTTTTACAATAGTGCCACATCTACGGACAGGTAGTGGATGGTGGTGTAATTCAGCCCTATAGAAGGAAATTCAGCTGAGCTGCAATACCACTTACCACCAGGAGGTAATTGTGGCGCTGTTTAAGGAAGAATGCAGCTCATACTAAAACAATGAACATTGAAATATTTTATACTGAAGAAAAAAATCTTTTTTTTAAATATTGATAATTATTATTTTTTTTATTTCTTTTTCTAGAATGTTAAAAACACTTTGACTAAAAAGATTTTGCTAGATTGGACATATATATTTTAGTCTGGCTGGGATAGCACACGAGTGGAGTCGCATGTGCAACAGATATTAAGTGCAACAGGATCAAGTGCTTGGCAGTTAGACAATGGCATTGAAGCTGATGTTCCTCCCTTCTCATCTTCACACTGGTAATTTATCCATCATCCATTTGTGTGCTGACTGCAAGTGTGAATAGAACCATATCCGGCAAGCTTTGCTCATGGTAATTTATCCATCATCCATTTGTGTGCTGACTGCAAGTTTTTTTCTCTCTGTTTTTGGTTTCTGATTTAAAGTGTTCAAAGCTATCTTTTTTTTTCCTTTTTTCCCACTGTTTTATGGCCTTCTTCAGCATTAGTTGTTTACCCTGCATAGTAATGCCTGCTCTGGCCTTATGCTAATTGGTTAATTGCTGATTGTGGCCAACTGCTTGGCAGTTAGACAATGGCAGTTGGACAGGGCAGGAGACAGGTAAGGTGCATAAGTTTTTCAAGCAATCGTGCTTCTTGGTCAGTCATACTACATTATGCATTGATCATATCAATCTGCTTCTTATTGGTTTTTACTTCTGCTTTCTCACAACTCGCCCGCCCTTTAACACATTCTGGGCACTCTCTCTATATCCACCCCTCCCTTCTCCCATCACCCATGTATAACTCTGAGGCTCTACTGACATTTCTTACCCACTCCAAACCAGCTACTACCTACATGCAGCACTTAAAACGTTCATAGAAATCATCCCACCACCTGCTCTTTCTGTTTTTTCTCCTACTAGTTGCAGGTGACATCTCCCCCTTACTTGGACCTCCCTCCACCAGCATACATTACTCTCCTCCAGCTGCATATAGAAACCCTGCTAATCTTATTAACATTCAGTGCATGCCTTCTCCTATCGCTTTCCATTGTGCTCTCTCGAATGCACGGTCTGTGTGTAACAAACTAACTTACATTCGCAATCTTTTCCTCTCAAATTCCCTTAACCTTCTGGCTATTACAGAAACCTGGATCCAGCACTCAGACACCACCGCCGCTGCCGCTCTCTCATTTGGTGGGCTGAAATTTTCACATACCACCCGACCTGAGAACAGACAGGGTGGAGGTGTTGGTTTGCTCCTTTCATCAAAATGTGCTTTCCAGGTCATCCCCCCTGTTCCCTCACTTACATTTCCTTCCTTTGAAGTCCACGCCGTCAGACTTTTTAAGCCCTTCTCCTTGCGAGTGGTGGTTGTTTATCACCCTCCAGGCTCCTCCCGCCTGTTTCTAGACCACTTTGCTACCTGGCTTACTCACTTTCTATCATGTGACATCCCCACCCTCATCATGGGAGACTTTAACATCCCCATCAATGATCCCCTCTCCCAATCTGCCTCTCATCTTCTTTCTCTAACTTCTTCATTCGGCCTCTCACAGTTTACTAATTCTCCTACGCATGAGGACAGGAATACTCTGGACCTGGTTTTCTCCCGTCTCGACTTTACTAACTCCCCTCTCCCACTCTCGGACCACAACCTTCTTTCCTTCTCTGTCAAGAATTGTCTCCTCACCCAGGACACCACCACTTACCACACTTATCGGAATACACGTACCATTAATACCCACCTTATGGACAATCTCCACATATCTTTAGCCCCCATCTCCTCCCTCTCCTGTCCAGACTTAGCATTGTCACACTTCAATAATACACTGAAGAATGCCCTAGATGAAGCAGCACCTTCTACATGCAGAAAGACCCGACACAGACAATGGCAGCCCTGGCACACTATGCAAACACGCTTTCTTCAGCGTTGTTCAAGGTGTGCAGAGCGGCAGTGGAGAAAGTCTCTCTTAGCAGAAGACTTCATCCACTATAAGTTCATGCTCAAAACCTATAACTCTGCCCTTTATCTGGCCAAACAATCCTACTTCACCACCCTCATCACCTCACTAACCAACAACCCAAAACAACTTTTTGAAACCTTAAACTCCCTCCTGAAACCTAAAGTACAAGCCCCATCACCAATCTCAGTGGTGAGGATCTGGCCACTTATTTCCTAGAAAAAATCAACCACATCCATCAGGATTAGTGTTGAGCATTCCGATACTGCAAATATCGGGTATCGGACGATATTCGCTGTATCGGAATTCCGATACCGAGTTCCGATATTTTTGCAATATCGGAAATCGGAAGTTCCTATAGTGCAATTATGCACTATAATGGAGTGTGGGCGGAGACTGCGTGTGTAAGTGTGCGGGCGGTGTCTGTGTGTGACCGTGGGGCTCTGTGCTTGTGTGCTGAGGCTCTGTGCTTGTGTGTCGGGGCTCTGTGCTTGTGTGCCAGGCTCTGTGTGTGTGTGCCGGGGCTCTGTGCAAGCTGCGGGGCTCTGTGCTGGCTGCCGTGGCTTTGTACGGGCTGCTTGGCTCTGTGCGGGCTGTGGGGCTCTGTGCGGACTGCCGTGGCTCTGTGCGTGCTGCGGGGCTCTGTGTGGGCTGCCGTGGCTCTGTGCGGGCTGCGGGGCTCTGTGCGGGCTGCCGTGGTTCTGTGCGGACTGCCGTGCCTCTGTGCGTGTGTGCTGGGGCTCTCTGCGTATGTGCAGGCATCGTCCGATGGGACTACAAGTCCCATCGGGCTATGCCTGCTACACTGACAGTGATTGACACATTAGCCAATGATGGGACAGTAGTAGTCCCATCATATCATCCGGCTAATGTGTTGAATGAAAAAAAAATACTCCATACGTACTACATACATACTACATACATACATACTACATACATACTACATACATAAAACGTACCTACATACTACATACATACATACTACATACATACATACATACTGCATACATACATATACATACTACATACATACATACATACATACATACATACTACATACATACATATATACATACTACACACATACTACATACATACTACATACATACTGCATACATACTACATACTACATACATACATACATACTACATACTACATACATACATACTACATACATACTACATACAGTACATTCATTCATTACATACATGACATACATATAGACATACAGTACATTAAACATAGATTACATACTCACCATTACTTGTCATTTTGATCCCCAAAGCCAGTGTCAACCTGTAAAAAATATGAAAAAAACAAACAACCAATTATATACTCCCTGTCCACAGAAATCCACGAGTGTCCCACGACGATCTCCCGTGGAGAGCAGCAGCATCAGATAATGCGACCGCACTTAGCCCCTCTCTTCCCGCTCCCGTGTAGCGGTGGGATATGGGGTAATAAGGGGTTAATGTCACTGATATCACTGCTCTATAGGACCCTCAGTGACACACTGACAGGAGACAATGGCTCCTGCAGTGCATCACTGAGGTTACTAAAGTTCAAAGTCTTACTTTATGGCAATTGCTGCCTGGGAAAATTTCTCACCCAGCAATGCCATAAGTCAGACTAGGGACTTTTTTTTTACAGCGGCGGAGGAATACCTTCCTCCCGTCATTGTGTTTCTGGAGCCCCTAGAGAGCGGTCGCATTATCTGATGCTGCTGCTCTCCATGGGAGATCGTCGTGGGACACTCCTGGATTTCTGTGGACAGGGAGTATATTGGTTGTTTGTTTTTTTTTCATATTTTTTACAGGTTGACACTGGCTTCGGGGATCAAAATGACAAGTAATGGTGAGTATGTAATCCATGTTTAATGTACTGTATGTCTATATATATGTCATGTATGTAATGTATGAATGTACTGTATGTAGTATGTATGTAGTATGTATACAGTATGTATGTAGTATGTATGTAGTATGTATGTATGTAGTATGTATGTATGTGGTATGTAGTATGTATATAGTATGTATGTAGTATGTATGTAAGCAGTAAGTATGTATGTATGTATGTAGTATGTATGTATGTAGTATGTATGTATGTAGTATGTATATAGCATGTATATAGTGTATGTGCAGCGCCCCAGAGTCCTGGTCGTTGCAGTACTGTGGCTCCGCCACTATGGGGAGCTATGGTACGTCTGATTGCACTAAGGGAGTTTCTCTGATCAGGTAACACCTCACTACACTTCACACTCCGGCCACCAGGGGGGGTGGTCCTATCTAGTAGGCCACTCCTCACATTCTGGTAAAACTGGGGGTTGGACAGGAAGACAGGGAGAAGTAGCTGGGAAGAGCTAGTGAGTAGTGTTGAGCGATACCGTCCGATACTTGAAAGTATCGGTATCGGAAAGTATCGGCCGATACCGGCAAAGTATCGGATCTAATCCGATACCGATACCCGATACCAATACAAGTCAATGGGACTCAAGTATCGGACGGTATCCCTGATGGTTCCCAGGGTCTGAAGGAGAGGAAACTCTCCTTCAGGCCCTGGGAACCATATTAATGTGTAAAATAAAGAATTAAAATAAAAAATATTGCTATACTCACCTCTCCGACGCAGCCTGGACCTCACCGAGGGAACCGGCAGCGTTGTTTGCTTAAAATGCGCGCTTTTCCTTCCTTCCGTGACGTCACAGCTTCTGATTGGTCGCGTGCCGCCCATGTGGTCGCGACGCGACCAATCACAGCAAGCCGTGACGTAATTTTCAGGTCCTTCTAGGCATTCAGTATTTTAAAATTACGTTCCGGCTTTGTGATTGGTCGCGTCGCGGTCACATGGGCGACGCGACCAATCACAAGCCGTGACGTCATGGGAGGCAGGAGACGCGCGCATTTTAAAATGCGCGCGTCTCCTGCCTCCCGTGACGTCACGGCTTGTGATTGGTCACGTCGCCCATGTGACCGCGACGCGACCAATCACAAAGCCGGAACGTAATTTTAAAATACTGAATGCCTAGAAGGACCTGAAAATTACGTCACGGCTTGCTGTGATTGGTCGCGTCGCGACCACATGGGCGGCACGCGACCAATCAGAAGCCGTGACGTCACGGAAGGAAGGAAAAGCGCGCATTTTAAGCAAACAACGCTGCCGGTTCCCTCGGTGAGGTCCAGGCTGTGTCGGAGAGGTGAGTATAGCAATATTTTTTTATTTTAATTCTTTATTTTACACATTAATGTTGTTTCGATACCGATACCCGATACCACAAAAGTATCAGATCTCGGTATCGGAATTCCGATACAGCAAATATCGGCCGATACCCGATACTTGCGGTATCGGAATGCTCAACACTACTAGTGAGAGGACCTGTCAGGGATGGGATCCTGGCAGACTCCTCAGAGCAGAACTAACCAGTGCACAACGGGAATACAGTAAAGAGGAATTGGGACCAGAAGGAGTCGTGCTGTTAGACCGAGGCAACATCCTTCTGAGGCGCAAACAGTCGGTGGCCGGAACGCCGAGCAAGTAAGAGACTTTAAGTACACTGCAAACCACGGCCGGACAGCTAATTACAGGTTGGCTGTCTCACTTAACACCTAAGCAGACAACGGAGGCAGCTGTGGGAGAGGGGCGACTCTAGGGTCCCGGAAGAACTCCAGGCCTACCCCGTCATACGGGTGCGTCCTACCATATCATCTGGAGGACGGAGAGAACGAACATCAGAGACAGACAGAAACAGTTGTGAGGACTATCCCGGGAGCTCAGCAGGGAAGAACTACAACACCCAGCGCTAGAAGGTAGACACTGATTCCCACCTGTAAAGAGAACTCCTGATGTGCCTTTGGACCGGCCGGTCTCTGACAGCCCTGTTAACAGCGCTCTGGACTGAGGACTCTAAAACCTTCAGTAAAGAGGTAAAGAGACTGTAACCTGGTGTCCTCGTTATTTACCGCGACCTGCGCCCCACTCATTGCACGGACGTCCCCCACTGACTGGCAGGGCCACGGACCGGGACTAGCCACCGTGACAACCCCAGAGCAGAGACTCAGAGGCCCGGTACCGGGTACCCCTCGGCCCAGCGGCGGTGTGGGGGCGCTCCAATTTTGGCGTCACGAACAGGATCTACTTAAGCCTGAAGAATCAGGTCATGTGTGCCTTGGAACTGTGATTTATTGTGCTTGGACTGTGTATTGCCATTTACCGCCAAAATTCGCCATTGCCGCGCACGGAGGGAGGAGCCTTAGCTTCGTGGGCGGAACCAGCCAAAAGAAGCGCGGAACGGAAAGCGCGGTAAGGCGCCAATCCCGGAAGAGGAACTCCGACCTCCAGCAGGTTAGTGGGAGGAAGGGACAGCCATGTCCGAGTCGGGAGGAGAGGAGGTGGCGGCCGCAGCCGCGGACGCAGGGGCAGCTCCGGTCCCCGCAGCGGGCGAAGCCGCGGCCCTAATACCACCACCGGTTGCCGCAGAACCCGCTGTTCCCCTCAGCCAGTCGGACACTGCCGCTAACACAAAAGCCATAATGCCCTTCTCTATGCCGTACCTGCCCGGCGCGGCCTGGCTCCCACGATACTCTGGGGAGTCGCATACATTCACTGACTTTAAGGAAGGGCTCTGCAGCCTGCTCGAGTTCTATCCCCTGACAGAGCCTCAGAAGGTTCATATGATAACCGGCCAACTCTTTGGGGCGGCTCTGAGAGAATTGAAGTCCTGGCCCGCCGAGGATAAGGGAACTGCGCAACAGATTTTTGCAAAGCTTAAAGCCACCTTCGATACTCGCACTGCTACAGAAATTAAACTGACTTTCTATGGATGCAAACAGAGGCCGCAGGATAGCTTACGGGACTATGCCCTTAATCTCCAGGAGGCGATGCGGGCCATTAAGCAGAGTGACCCCGGCAGAATGCAGGATGAGGATAAACTTCTGAAGGAGCGGTTCATTGAGGGGCTCCTGTGCAGTCACCAGCGGGGCCAATTGCACTTCCTGGCCATGCAAAATCCAGACTTGACTTTTGCGCAATTCAAAGATAAAGCTATCCAGGCATTGCAGGAGCGACAGCCCAGCCGCGCAATACCACCCAGGCGCCCCGCTCTCACATACCACCAGGAGGTGGCATCGGACACCCCAGTTGCCGCGGAGGCCGACGCCCAGAGCTTCGAGGACGACTCCCCTGCAGGACTCCGTCTTCAGATGCAGGAGCTGACCAAGAGCGTTGCTGCCCTAGCCCGGACGGTGCAGTCCCTACAAGAGGCCCCCAAAGAAAAGATCCAGCTAGCCTCCAGACCAGAAGATGTCCCCTGGATGCGACAGAAGAGGACCCCACCGACCAGAGGCCGGGACAGCGATCGCTACCATCAGGACGGACGACCCATCTGCCGCCGCTGTCACCAAGTGGGCCACATTGCAAGGTACTGTCCTTTAAACGAGCAACCCCTGGGGCAAAGGGCCAACCCCCAGGAGTAGGACGGTCCAGCCCGCAGCATTGGAGAACCAAGTATATTGGAGAACGACCAGTTCTCCCTGTAGTGATTGATGGAATCCCCTTGAACGCTTTGCTGGACACCGGTTCCCAGGTGACGACTATACCTTACGTGCTTTATAAACGGTATTGGGAGGACACTGATATTACTCGTGGCCCTGACGATGATTTCACCATAATAGCCAGTAATGGTCAGCCGTTGCCACAAGTGGGGTATAAGGAGGTCACCATCAAGGTGGGGCGGGTGGAATTGAAAGCCCAAGGGATTGTGATTGTTGATATTGATCGTCGAGAATGTAATCCCATGATGACTCTTGGTACTAATGTTATAGAAAATTGTCTTGCAGAAGTCATTGTTTTGTTGCAACAGGTGGCAGAAACCGCTGGCCACAGTGAGCAACGTGCCCTGCAGAAGGAAATCAGAGCTCTGATGCAGAGACAGCAGGTAGAGCTGACTGGTGGTGAGATTGGTCGTGTCACTGTGAGTGATTCAAACCCCATTGCGATACCCCCCAGGAGTGAGATGTTAATATGGTGTCGGGCAGCCATAGGCCTCAGGGGTAAGGACTACCAGGCCTTGGTAGAACCCGTATATTCAGACAATAGGCCTACTGTTCTGACAGCCCGGGGGGTGGTCGACGTCCGCCAGGGGAGAGTGCCCATACGTGTCCTCAATTGTGGGGAGGAAGAGGTTCACCTTACCAAGTATACCACGCTCGCCAAACTGTTCACTGTCAATAATAGTGTGATACAGACACCTGAACCCTTGGTCCCGTCAAACGTGGCGGAGAAAAAAGGTTCTGCAGAGCACTCGAAAGACTGGTGTCGGGAGTTGCATGTGGGCACTGACTCTACCCCATCCCATCAAAAACAGGGGGCCTACAGGGTGGTACATGAGTACGAGCAGGTATTCAGCAAACACCCCTTAGATTTTGGGCAGGTGAAAGGGATCCAACATCATATCCCCACGGGAGATCACCGACCCATAAAAGAGAGATATCGCCCTGTACCCCCAGCTCATTACCAGTGTGCCAAGGACATGTTGCGGGAAATGAAGGAGGCTGGGGTGGTGAGAGACAGCTGTAGCCCCTGGGCAGCTCCGTTAGTCCTTGTTAAAAAGAAAGATGGTACAATGAGGATGTGTGTTGATTACAGGCAGTTGAATCGCATTACACATAAGGACGCATACCCACTGCCCAGGATAGAGGAGTCTCTGGCTGCCTTAAAATCTGCTAACTACTTCTCTACCTTAGATCTCACCAGTGGGTACTGGCAGGTTCCTGTAGCGGAGGCGGACAAAGAGAAGACGGCCTTCACGACACCAATGGGTCTCTGCGAGTTCAACTACATGCCCTTCGGATTGTGCAATGCTCCCGGGACGTTCCAGAGGATGATGGAGTGCTGCCTGGGACACATGAACTTTGAAACTGTGCTGCTGTATTTGGATGATGTCATTGTCTTCTCTAAGACCTACGAAGACCATCTGAAGCACCTGGCCGAGGTGTTTGAAGCCCTATCCAACTTCGGCTTAAAGGTGAAACCGTCCAAGTGTCATCTGCTGAAACCTAAAGTGCAGTACCTGGGCCATGTGGTGAGCGCTGAAGGAGTGGCCCCAGACCCCGACAAGGTCACAGTGATCAAGGACTGGCCAAAGCCCAGTGACCTCCACGAAGTCCGGCAGTTCCTCGGGCTGGTAGGCTATTACCGGAGGTTCATTAAGGACTTCACCAAGAAGGCCGCACCCTTGCAAAACCTGTTGGTGGGCCAACCAAAGAAGACCAAGGGGAGGAACACCCCCTTTGATTGGAACGAGGAGCTGGAGGAATCCTTCACCTGTTTGAAGTCGGCACTGACGGGAGAAGAGGTACTGGCTTACCCCGAATACGACCAACCGTTTGTGCTGTATACAGATGCCAGCAATGTGGGATTAGGAGCCGTGCTGTCCCAGATCCAGAAAGGCAAAGAGAGGGTGATCGCTTACACCAGCAGGAAACTCCGTCCCACGGAAAGGAACCCTGACAACTACAGTTCCTTTAAGCTGGAATTTCTTGCCATTGTCTGGGCAGTGACAGAGAGGTTCAAACACTACCTGGCCTCCGCGAAATTCACCGTCTTCACGGACAACAATCCGCTAACGCATCTGGATACTGCCAAACTCGGGGCCTTGGAACAGCGGTGGATGGCCCGGCTATCCAACTACGATTTCACCATCAAGTACCGGGCAGGACACAAGAATGCCAATGCCGATGCCTTGTCCCGAATGCCCAATTTGCCAGAAGCGGGAGAAGACCCGGAGGCACTTGAAGAGGTGGAGCTGCCTGCATTCCATCGCCCCAAAGCCACTCAGAACTCTCATCAGGTGAAGAACAGGCACAAGAACCAACCGGATGCCACGCTGAATCCCCTGCCCCATCACGGATGGGCAGAAACTCAGGATGGTGACCCCGCGGTCCGTCGGGTGAAAGAGCTCTTGACGCAGGCAGGGTTGAACCCTGGCCCAGATGATCCACAAGAAACCCAACAGCTGTGGAAGGGGAGAAGCAAACTGTTTATCCATGATGGCAAGCTGTGCAGGAGGAGCATCGACACACGTACTCATGAATTGGTGTGGCAGATAGTGGTGCCAAGGCGAGATGCGCCCATGGTTCTGGGAGCCTACCATGATGGAGCCGGACACTTCGGATGGAGGAAGCTAGAAAGACTACTCCGAGGGAGGTTCTATTGGATTGGCATGAAGAGAACCATTGAGAAGTGGTGTCGGGAGTGTGGTCCATGTAGTCTGCGCAGGAAGGACCGTGACAGTCAACGGGCTCCCCTGCGGCCTATCATCACCAAACGGCCGCTCGAACTGGTCGCGCTGAATCATGTGAAGCTGACACCTAGCCGGTCGGGCTATATCTACGCCCTTACCATCGTGGACCACTACTCCAGGTTTTTGGTGGTTGTACCTGTCAAGGATCTAACGGCCAGGACTGCCGCCAGGGCCTTCCAGCAGCACTTTTGTAGGCCCCATGGCTACCCAGAGAAGGTACTGACCGATCAGGGACCTGCATTAGAAGCGGAAGTGTTCCAAGAATTCTGCCAACTGTACGGGTGTAAGAAGATCAGAACCACACCGTACCATCCTCAAACCAACGGGATGTGCGAGAAGATGAACCAAGTGGTAATTGATTTATTGAAGACCTTACCCATGGAGGAACGGAACCTGTGGCCGATAAAGTTGCCTGACTTGGTGGATATGTACAATCACATCCCAGTAAGTTCCACCAACTGTACTCCAGCGTACCTGATGCGAGGAAGATCTAGTCGGTTACCCGTTGATCTGGACATGGGGGTCCTAGTACCCGAAGATACCTCGCCGGATGCAGATTGGGATGCAGAAAGGCAGCGAAGGTACCGTGAAGTACAGGAGTGTGTAGAAAGAAATCTCGCCCAGGCTAGGCAGAAACAAGAAAGGGACTACAACCAACACGCTCCTGCGATTCCCCTGTCACCTGGCGAGCAAGTACTTAAACGAAAGAGGAGATTACACAAGCTCGATGACCAATGGGAAGCGGAACCGTATACCATCCTGCCATCCGACTTCGACAACACAAAGGTCTGTCTCGTCAGCAAGGACAGAGGGGAGACCTCGACAGCGGTATCCAGGGATCACCTTAAGGTCTGCCCCAATAAGTTGAAAGAGAGGGGCACGGCCCCAGAAATCTCCCCGCCGGTAGAAAAGGAGAAATGTTCCATACCGTCCTTGGTGACTTTCCCCAGTCCTGGACTCAGATAAATCAAGCCATCGTGGTGCCTGTTCTAATGTTTCAACAGCCGGACCCACCAGAAACAATGGTGGTACCAGATCATCCGGCCCCGCTACCTCAACAAGCCTTACCTGATGATGCCATGCCAACCGTTGAACCGGCAAATCCTCCCTCTGCTATCAGTGAATCTGCTGTACCCACTGTTGATAGCAGCAGCTCTGAGAGCCCCAACCTGCCAGTGCTACCCAGACTCACTAGAAGTGTAGCTAGAAGACAGTGCACTACACCAGCGGTAGCAAGCATAGCGGGCCCTGTTAGGCCAATAGCAACCCCTGCGCTGCGAAGGTCCACACGCAGCACTCAAAATCAAACTCCCCTCCGCTACAAAACTTGGAGGTATTAATAAGGGCTGCTCTTTAGTTGAGAATGTTTTTTGTGTATATCTTTTGTTACAGGTTTTAAAATGGACAATAGAGTAATGGACGGTGAATTGCTCAAAAACTTTCAAAAAGGGGGACCCCTTTGTTTACCCGGGGTCCCCGCTGTTTCAACCACTGAACTGAGAGTCATAAACTGTGCATGACCTAACTTTCGCAACGTTCAAGAGTTCTCACCTCCCATAAAGGGAAGCACTGTTATGTTTAATTGTTTATGCTATTTCAAAATGTTGTGTGTTTCCTGTTAACATGTATTGTTGTTCTTGTTTTCCCAGTCCCAGAGTACTGGATTTAACCGGGGGGGAGTGCAGTGCCCCAGAGTCCTGGTCGTTGCAGTACTGTGGCTCCGCCACTATGGGGAGCTATGGTACGTCTGATTGCACTAAGGGAGTTTCTCTGATCAGGTAACACCTCACTACACTTCACACTCCGGCCACCAGGGGGGGTGGTCCTATCTAGTAGGCCACTCCTCACATTCTGGTAAAACTGGGGGTTGGACAGGAAGACAGGGAGAAGTAGCTGGGAAGAGCTAGTGAGAGGACCTGTCAGGGATGGGATCCTGGCAGACTCCTCAGAGCAGAACTAACCAGTGCACAAAGGGAATACAGTAAAGAGGAATTGGGACCAGAAGGAGTCGTGCTGTTAGACCGAGGCAACATCCTTCTGAGGCGCAAACAGTCGGTGGCCGGAACGCCGAGCAAGTAAGAGACTAGAACTCCAGGCCTACCCCGTCATACGGGTGCGTCCTACCATATCATCTGGAGGACGGAGAGAACGAACATCAGAGACAGACAGAAACAGTTGTGAGGACTATCCCGGGAGCTCAGCAGGGAAGAACTACAACACACAGCGCTAGAAGGTAGACACTGATTCCCACCTGTAAAGAGAACTCCTGATGTGCCTTTGGACCGGCCGGTCTCTGACAGCCCTGTTAACAGCGCTCTGGACTGAGGACTCTAAAACCTTCAGTAAAGAGGTAAAGAGACTGCAACCTGGTGTCCTCGTTATTTACCGCGACCTGCGCCCCACTCATTGCACCGGACGTCCCCCACTGACTGGCAGGGCCACGGACCGGGACTAGCCACCGTGACAACCCCAGAGCAGAGACTCAGAGGCCCGGTACCGGGTACCCCTCGGCCCAGCGGCGGTGTGGGGGCGCTCCATATGTAGTATGTTGTATGTACAGTATGTATGTAGTATGTATGTATGTATGTATGGAGTATGTATGGAGTATGTATGGAGTATGTATGGAGTATGTATGGAGTTTTTTTTTCATTCAACACATTAGCCGGATGATGGGACTACTGTCCCATCATTGGCTAATGTGTCAATCACTGTCAGTGTAGCAGGCATTGTCCGATGGGACTTGTAGTCCCATCGGACGATGCCTGCACACACGCAGACCCCCAGCTCGCCGCACAGAGACCCCCGGCACACTGCACAGAGACCCCCCATGCCGCACAGAGACCCCCCACGCTGCATAGATCCCAGGCAGCCAACATACAGCCCCGGCACGCCGTATAGAGCCCTGGCATGCCACATAGAGCCCGGGAAGGCCCGCATACAGCCCCGGTAGGCACGTACAGATCCCTGGCAGGCCCGCACAGACCCCGCCCGCACACACAGACACTCACAGTGTCCGCCCACGCACCGCCCATGCACCGCCCACACTCTTCCCCCCTCTGGAACAGCATATAGAAGGACAGAAAGGGCTTATTTACGTTCTGATATTTGTGTCCCATTGACTTGCATTGGTATTGGGTATCGGTATCAGCGATATCCGATATTTTTTGGATATCGGCCGATCCAATCCGATACCGATACTTTTGAATATCGGAAGGTATCGCTCAACACTAATCAGGATATCTGAGCCCAATCTCCTCAGTGCCTGGATCGCCTTCCCTGCTGCACCTCAAGCTCACTAGACATCTTTGTGCCTGCTTCAGAAGAAGAAGTTTCCAAGCTCCTCACTTCTGCTCGGCCTACAACCTGTAACAGTGACCCCATTCCTTCACATCTCCTGCAGTCTCACTCACCAGTGGTCACCACTCATCTGACTAAAATATTTAACTTCTCTCTTTCTTCAGGTATCTTTCCCTCCTCATTTAAACATGCCATCATGACCCCTTTACTTAAAAAGCCGTCCCTGGACCAGAACTGCACTGCTAACTACAGACCTGTCTCTAACCTTTCCTTCATCTCTAAACTCCTGGAACGCTTGGCCCACTCCCATCTAATCCGCTATCTCTCGGATAACTCTCTTCTCGACCCCTTACAATCTGGTTTCCGCTCTTTACACTTCACTGAAACTGCCCTCACTAAAGTCTCTAATGATCTAATAACAGCTAAATCCAAAGGTCATTGCTCTCTGCTGATTCTCCTGGATCTCTCTGCCACATTTGATACTGTGGATCACCAGCTCCTTCTCACTATGCTCCGCTCCATAGGCCTCAAGGACACAGAGCCCTCTCCTGGTTCTCCTCCTACCTCTCTGACTGCTCCTTCACTGTATCTTTTCCCGGCTCCTCTTCCTCTCCTTGTCCCCTTACTATCGGGATTCCGCAGGGCTCAGTTCCTGGCCCTCTCCTCTTCTCTCTATACACGGCCCCTATTGAACAAACAATCAGCAGATTTGGATTCCAGTATCATCTCTATGCTGATGACACCCAATTATACACTTCTTCCCCTGACATCACCCCTACTCTAATTCAAAATACCAAGGATTGTCTGTCTGCCGTCTCTAACATCATGTCCTCCCTCTATCTGAAACGAAATCTCTCCAAAACGGAACTTCTTGTGTTTCTCCCTTCCACTAACCTCACTCTTCCCAACATCGAAATTACCCTGGAGGGTTCAACCATAACTCCCCTGCAGCATGCCCGCTGTCTTGGGGTCATATTCGACACCGAACTTTCCTTTACTCCCTATATCCGATCACTCACTCGCTCTTGTCACCTGCATCTTAAAAACATCTCCAGAATCCGACCTTTTCACACCTTTGAAACTGCAAAGATTCTTACTGTCGCTCTTATTCATTCTCGTCTGGACTACTGCAACTCTCTTCTGATCGGTCTCCCTCTTACCATTCTTTCCTCTCTCCAATCCATCTTGAATGCTGCAGCCAGGGTCATATTTCTGTCCAGCCGCTTCACCGATGCCTCCATCTTGTGCCAGTCATTACACTGGCTACCCATTTGCTACAGGGTCCAGTATAAACTCATCTCTATCACCCACAAAGCTCTCCACAGTTCTGCACCGCCTTATATCTCCTCTCTCATCTCTGTCTATCGCCCTACACGTGCCCTCCGCTCTACAAACGACCTAAGACTAACATCCCCTGTAATCCGAACCTCGCACCTCCGTCTACAAGACTTCTCTCGTGCTGCGCCAGCTCTCTGGAATCCACTTCCCCAGACAATCAGACTGATACCTAGTCCCGACCTATTCAAGCGCGCTTTGAAAACCCATCTCTTCAAACAAGCCTACCACATCAACTACTCCGTAAACTAACTTTGCCCTATTCCCTCCTTCAAAATATTATTCTGAATCTGCACCCTACTATTTTTCATCTGTCTCCACACCCTCCATGCACATAACTGCACTTGATACTTGACTATTGCACTTAAACACACGGGCTGATGACCGGATCATGCAGCTTTGTATGAAAATCCCTATGTATTATAATTGCCAGACCTGAAATAACAAGCACTTTTCACCTATTGTGTCCCCCCCATCTCCTTGTAGACTGTAAGCTTGTGAGCAGGGACCTCACTCCTAATGTCACTGTTTAACTTGTCTTAATTTGTATTGAATTTATTGTCTGTACACGTCCCCGCTTAATTTTAAAGTGCTGCGGAATATGTTGGCGCTATATAAATAAAAAATTATTATTATTATTTCTGAGAGTTTCGGATCCTGCCTTTTTACTAGACACATGATTTTTGATCAGGTTCCTGTCTCACATCGCTGGCGGAATAAAGGTGGACGCACAGCTCTCCTCCCAGACATTTGGCGGCTCTGTAGAATAGTTGAGTGAGCATGCTTGGTTCGTTTTGTAACTCCCATACAAGTAAATGTAGAAATCTGCACATGCACGACATCAGTACATTCCCAATGGCACCAGACTCCTTTTAAAAGTGAATAGGGCAACCTGCACATGCACTACCACCCCGCCAATCCTGATGGGACCACCTGTCCACGAGACCTGCACCCATCAGGAATTTATGCCATAGAAAAAACAAACCATGTAAATATACACATTATGAAGATGCACATCTCTACTGCAGTGGCCAATGCAGGACAAGAATAGGCCACCATGGTAGAGCAGAGTCATACACAGCTGGAACTCTTGTCCATTCCAACTAATAGGGAGGTTTCTGAGCCAAGGGCTGAACAGACTATAAGGTACAGTAAATTCTAATGAGTTCTGAAAAAATATATAATTAAATAACACCTGGCACACGCAGTGATTACAATCCTGGTGACTGCAATAATTGGCCTATTTCCTACATGCTAATATGTCACATTAACTCATTTCTGCCTGGAACCTGTCATCAGATCCTGCTCATGTTTATCCTGAAGGATAAATTCCTTTGTACACAGCGACTCCCTGGAAAGCGGAAATGCAATTAATATCATGCACCATTAAAAAGACATTAGTGAAGCTCCTCAGAGACAGATGCCTTAATGCTGGGCACTGCAGAGGTGCGGGGGTATCATGATGTTGGCACATTATAATGCTTGAGGACTGGATAAAATGATGGCGAGACAGTAGATGGGCAGTCTGCAACCAACATCAGAGTCTTTAGAATAATGTTTACGGAATGCAGGGGATTGTAGCAGGGTTGTACTAATGATTGCAAAGCAAAACTTGGACATCTGCCTCCCTCCAACACCCCATTCCAATAACATCGGAGGGGCAGCGTCAAAACAACCAGCACTGGCAACTTTCTGGCATGGTTCTGCCAAGTCCTGTCACATGGATGATCCAGTTCTTAAGTCTGACCTAGTACAATCGTGAAGGTTTTCAAATATGACTTGTACATAGAGAGCAACCAACAGGAATAGTCAAACTGGGAAAAGGGGAAACCCATTTATTTAATAGGCGAGGGTCCCAGAGACTCTACAAATTGTATACATTGTATATTCTGTGTAATATTCCATTATTTCAGAGAGCTCCATGAGGAATCAGACAGCTTACATATCTGTAGAAAAAGGAGAGCTCACTACATACAGATTTGTACAGCCAAAACTAGAGGGTGATCAGTACATACAGATTTAAACAGCCACCACTAGAGGGAGCTAGTACATACATATTTATACAGCCACCACTAGAGGGAGCTAGTACATACAGATTTATACAGCCACCACTAGGGGGAGCTCACTACACACAGATTTATACAGCCACCACTAGAGAGAGCTCACTACATTCAGATTTTTACAGTCACCACTAGGGGGAGCTCACTATATACAGATTTATACAGCCACCATTAGGGGGAGCTCACTACATAATGTACAGATTTTTATAGCCACCACTATAGGGAGCTCACTACATACAGATTTATACAGCCACCACTAGGGGGAGATCACTACATACAGATTTACACAGCCAGCCCTAGGGGGAGCTCATAACACATATATTTATACAGCCACCACTAGAGGGAGCTCTATACATAGATTTATATAGCCACCACTAGAGGGAGCTCACTACATAATGTACAGATTTTTATAGCCACCACTATAGGGAGTTCACTACATACAGATTTATACAGCCACCACTAGGGGGAGCTCACTACATACAGATTTATACAGCCACCATTAGAGGGAGCTCACTACATACAGATTTATACAGTCACCACTAGGAGCCTGTAGTCTGTGGAGGAAGGTGCTGTTCTGATTGCTCCAGGAGAGTCACCAGTTATTTTTTCACCCAGTAATTCCCCCCTCTCTGACCCAGGAAATAGAGGGGTGCAGTGGATGGACTGTGGGGCTGAGTCCCCATCTCCCACCCCTCGGTCTAAGCCGGCGAGAGGTGGGAGCTCATTGCTACCGGCAAAGAGGGTCACCAGATCTGGCAAGGCCCAAAACATGGGGGAGCCCAGGAGGACCCAGGAGGGCTGCAAAGCCCCCAAGGCTGAGGCGAGGGCCACTGCGGTGTCTCCTCCCGGAGGTGAGCGGAGTACTCGCAGAGGTGCAGCGGCGGCGGTGCCGAAGGATTGGGGCACTAGGGCCGCACGGGAGCCGGTTATCAGCTATGGCTCCAGCGTCCATGCGAACCTCAGCGAGTATGAGGAGGCTGGGAAGACCATCAGGAGACTCCGGGAGGAGCTGAAGGAGGTGAGGCAAGCTGCAAGCAGAGCCTCCCGCACAGAGAAGTCTGCCCTGACAGCCAGGATATCCAGCCTGGGGATTTGCATTGAGGGCATGGAAGCCCGGAGAGCGGCTATATTGAACAACAGCGGGCCCTTCAGGGAAAAGCTAGAAAATGAGGACCGATTCCACAACATGGCTGCTGCAAAGGAGCCAGAGGGGTCTCGGCGTCCAACCCAGGTGGAGGAGGTGGACCATGAGGAGATGGAGGAGGCGCCGTACCCACCTGGGGGCTTGGTAAGTGATCTCCAGGCCACACACAGCGGGATAGATCCAGTGCAGGTCCCACTCCCATCAGACAATAGCATTTCAGAGGATGATGGGGGTGATGCGGATGATAGCAGCAGCGATAACAGCAGTAGTGGGGGTTGCCTCTTCTTCCAGCAGATCCGTCAGCTAGAGTCCCCAGTAAATTATGCCCACCTGAAGTTTGGGGATGAGGTCTGTGGGGACGAGGCAACCAGAAGGGGGAAAAAGAAAAGCAAAAAAAGGAAGAAAACATCGGAGGAGAGGTTGGTGTTTGTGCCCCTTCCTGGGACCCCCCGGTCCCGCTGTGAGGAGCCCGCTACCCACCCCGGCCTGGGACCTGCAGTGGGTCCGGTGCGAGGGAGCGGGGAGAGTACAAGTCATATGGTGCAGGTCACCGTCTCTGCTGGCGGTAGCAGAGGGGGCGAGAGTGGGCATGCGGCTGCAGAGCCGGACAGTGTGCATGGTCTGGAGTGTGGCCCTGTGGCGGGCGGTAATAAGATCTGTGGAGGTGTCCAGGCCCGATCCTCTGTGGAAACGGGGGACGGCCTGGTGCCTGCTGCACCCGCTGGCACTCGGGGGGTGGAGGGTGTGGGTACCTTACCGGTGGTCACCGCTCCCCGCAGTGTCGGTGGTGCGCTGTCAGCTGGGGCCGCATCATCGGCGGCGTGTGCTGTGGTGTCGGGGTCCCCCACATGCAGATCCGATGCTGGGTCAAAGTCCGGGACCCCGGCACCGGTTATCATCTCGGGTGCAGCTGTACTGGCTGCGGTAATGCCGGTCCGGATCGCACCCTCGCCGGAGGGGGTCGCACCTGCAGCACCCCAGAGTCCTGGTCGTTGCAGTACTGTGGCTCCGCCACTAAGGGGAGCCATGGTACGTCTGATGGCACTGAAGGAGTTCATCTGACCAGGTATCACAGACACCAATACATTTCACAGTCGGGCCTCCAGGGGGAGCTAAGGGTTCTATTCACTAGGCCACTCCTCACATACTGGTAAAACTGGGGGTCAGGCAGGAAGTTAGAAGAGAAAGCTGACTGGGTTGGAACCAGGCAACACCTTGTGGCAGAGGGTGTTGTGGGGGGAAGATTCGGTAGGGCCCCTGTCAGGGGTGGGATCCTGACAGAGGCCTGGCAACTTGAGAGAACGTCACGGGACCGTGCCTGCTCAGCATAGCGGCGGTGCCCAAGGAAGGATTAGAAGCGAGATATATTGTGCTGAGTGAGAAACGAGATCAAAGCAACAAGGAGAATACCAGTAGGAGTCGTGCTGTGAGACCGAGGCAACATCCTACTGATGCGCACAGCCGGCGGCCCGAACGCCGAGGAAGTATTTATAAATCTAGCTTCAAGCAATACTTCAAACCAACGGCAGGACAGTCAGTCATAGGCGGGCTGTCTCACCTAAATCACCTACGAAGACATAGGGGGCAACCTGTGGAGAGGGGCGACTCTAGGGTCCCGGAAGAGCTCCGAGCCTACCCGTCATACGGGTGCCGTCCTAACCGTAACATCAGGGAGGGACGGAAGATTAGCAGAACATCATCTAATCGAGTTGTGAGGGAACTTAAGAAACAGACACAACAGTTGTGGGGACTTTCCGTAAGCACAGCAGGGAAGGACCGCAACACATAGCGCTAGCAGGAAGGCACAGATTTCCACCTGCAACGAGAACTCTGGAGGTGCCATTGGACCGGCCGGACTTGCGCAGCCTGGTTATCCGGATTCCAGACTGAGGACCCAGAGATCTTCAGTAAAGAGGTAAAGAGACTGCAACCTGGTGTCCTCGTTATTTACTGCGACCGGCACTTCACAATTACATCATCATTCACCACTCTTTCACCGGACGTCTCCCACTGACTGGCGGGGCCACGGACCGGGCCTAGCCACCGTGACCACAAACCCCCAGAACAGAGACTCTGAGGCCCGGTACCGAGTACCCCTCGGCCCTGCGGCAGTGGGGGGCGCTCCATTTTGGCGTCACGAACAGGATCTACTTAAGCCTGAAGAATCAGGTCATGTGTGCCTTGGAACTGTGATTTATCGTGCTTGGACTGTGCTTTATTACAAGGACTGTGTATTGCCATTTGCCGCCAGAAGTTCCCGCCAAAACCGCCGCCATTACAGCGCTAAGAGGAGCGCAGGAGAAGAAGAAGGGCGTGGAAGTGGGTGTAAACAAGCTGAAGAGCGCGAAAGACAATGGCCGCCCAGTCTAAGTATTTCTGCCCCTTGAGGACGTGTCTGTCAGCAGCCGAGATCCGCCTCCTCATCCTCAATGGAGGGCGGAGACAACGAAAACGAAACCGCCCACGAAGGAGAGAGCGGGAAAAGGACCAGGAAGAAGTCAGCGACATGGAGGACGCCATGGCGAGCCACCCGGAGCCGGAGCGTGGGGTCGGAGCTGAGGACTCCCCCAGCTACCCGGAGAGGCACCGCAGCCAGACCTCCACAGTTGACGCTGATCTCCTGCAGACCGGAGCGGACGGGCTGATCCACCAACTCCTGCAGACGCAGCTGAGCACTGAGGCCGGGTGGAAGAAGACCATCATCGGGAGCCTCACCGGACGCCTGTCGGCAGCCTCGGTTGGTCCAGATCAGGAAAGAAGGTCCAGCGCTCCGAAGCTGGAAAGCAAGGCCCTGCCGGAAGGCGAGATGCTGCAAGCAGAGATGACAACGTTGCAGCACAAGGCCCTGCAACCAGCGTTCCAGACCCCAGCGCAGACGGAGCAGACCGGCACTGGAGGGACTGCATCTGAAGCAGGTATGAAGGACGACCCTGCCCTGACGACCAACACCACTCCAGTGACTGCTAGTGCCACAGCTGCTGACTCCGTTCCAGTGACTGAGCTTGCAGCAGCCGCTACCTCTGCTGCAGCAAATGCCCCTACTCAAGCTGCTCAGACCTCCATCGCTGCGCCCGATTTAACCATACATGAAAGACGGATTAACGGCCTTTGTCCAGCACTGGGTGTAACCCTGGACCTCACTTTTCCCAGGCCAAGAGGGGTTAAGTGCCAGGTGCAGCCCTGGAAGCCGTCCAACTAAACCTCGGAGAACCGAAGATTGTAAATAGTTAACTGTTTGTTTCCTGCTGTTTTGCTGCTAATACCCGACTAGGGTTAACTCTTAAAGGGATCCCTTTGTTGACCCGGGATCCCTATTGCTTTTTGGTTGTTTTTCTACGTTTTGTTTCCTGTTGAAAAGAACTGCTGGAATCATGAACAGTGCATGATACAAACTTCTTGTAAATAGTTTGCACCTTCTTAAATGTGCTCCCTACTGGTTTTACTTAAAGAAGGACTCTTTGCGAAGATACCGCACCGGAGCCTTTGCTGAGTACGGACTGGTAGCTTGAGGAGATGTGCTACCTCACAAAGATTTGGTCCTCTCTTAAAGGGGATGTTCACTTGTTACACTTAAAAAGTGGTATTGCTTTAAACCAGTTAGCAATAATGTCTTGACAAAAAAGAAAGTGATGATAATGCTTACATGTAAAAGTTATATGTATCCAACTAGTTGATTGTAAGAAATGATTGATAATGTCGATAGAAGCACGAGGACAGAAAGTGGACCCGTACGGGGTTAGTCAGTGAGTCCTCCTAAGAGTCATATGGGGATGGTCCAGTGATTTCAAAACTGAAAGTAATGTTATGTTCTATACTGTGTATAGTAGTTGAAAAGGCAGTAGGCCCGGGCTGAAAGGGGTGGTCCTGTAAAGAAAGGAGAGGCAGCAGGCCTGGAGCAGTTAGGACAGGCGGTCCTGCAGATTTAACGAAGGAGAATGAAAGAGAAAGAGTTAATTGATATTATAATGTTTTATAAGTAAGTCTTTAGTGGATAGGAAGTGTACGTCCTTAAAGACAATGTTAACTTATTGTTCAAAAGTTTGCACTGAGTAGAATACCCGGTTGGGTAACAGGAGTTAGTTATAGCCTGTAATTTATAATGTTTAACCATGTTTGTAACGTTCAAGTGTCCTCACCTCCCATAAAGGGAAGCTCTGTTCAAGCTTACTTATTGTTACTGCATTTTCAAAATTGTATGTCTTTTTGCTAACCTGTATTGTTGTTTTCTTCCCAGTCCAGGAGTACTGGATTTAACCGGGGGGGAGTGCAGCGCCCCAGAGTCCTGGTCGTTGCAGTACTGTGGCTCCGCCACTAAGGGGAGCCATGGTACGTCTGATGGCACTGAAGGAGTTCATCTGGCCAGGTATCACAGACACCAATACATTTCACAGTCGGGCCTCCAGGGGGAGCTAAGGGTTCTATTCACTAGGCCACTCCTCACATACTGGTAAAACTGGGGGTCAGGCAGGAAGTTAGAAGAGAAAGCTGACTGGGTTGGAACCAGGTAACACCTTGTGGCAGAGGGTGTTGTGGGGGGAAGATTCGGTAGGGCCCCTGTCAGGGGTGGGATCCTGACAGAGGCCTGGCAACTTGAGAGAACGTCACGGGACCGTGCCTGCTCAGCATAGCGGCGGTGCCCAAGGAAGGATTAGAAGCGAGATATATTGTGCTGAGTGAGAAACGAGATCAAAGCAACAAGGAGAATACCAGTAGGAGTCGTGCTGTGAGACCGAGGCAACATCCTACTGAGGCGCATAGCCGGCGGCCGGAACGCCGAGGAAGTATTTATAAATCTAGCTTCAAGCAATACTTCAAACCAACGGCAGGACAGTCAGTCATAGGCGGGCTGTCTCACCTAAATCACCTACGAAGACATAGGGGGCAACCTGTGGAGAGGGGCGACTCTAGGGTCCCGGAAGAGCTCCAAACCTACCCGTCATACGGGTGCCGTCCTAACCGTAACATCAGGGAGCGACGGAAGATTAGCAGAACATCATCTAATCGAGTTGTGAGGGAACTTAAGAAACAGACACAACAGTTGTGGGGACTTTCCGTAAGCACAGCAGGGAAGGACCGCAACACATAGCGCTACAGGAAGGCACAGATTTCCACCTGCAACGAGAACTCTGGAGGTGCCATTGGACCGGCCGGACTTGCGCAGCCTGGTTATCTGGATTCCGGACTGAGGACCCAGAGATCTTCAGTAAAGAGGTAAAGAGACTGCAACCTGGTGTCCTCGTTATTTACTGCGACCGGCACTTCACAATTACATCATCATTCACCACTCTTTCACCGGACGTCTCCCACTGACTGGCGGGGCCACGGACCGGGCCTAGCCACCGTGACCACAAACCCCCAGAACAGAGACTCTGAGGCCCGGTACCGAGTACCCCTCGGCCCTGCGGCAGTGGGGGGCGCTCCACACCGCCGGGGTCCTCTGCATGTGTGTCACCTGTATCTGTGAGGGACCCGGCGGTGAAGTGCACACAGGAGCGTGGAGATGGTCTGCAGGAGAGGCTGTAGCAACAGTCTGCAGCTGCCAGCACATGCTCTGCTGAAAAGCAGGGTGTGGTAATCAAACCCTGCAGTATCGATCTTAAATGGGCAGCTGCACTGCAAATAGCAACAACCCCAGCAGAAAGCAGAAAAAAAAAATACAAACAAAAATGTAAATAATGAAAGTGGTGCAAGTGGTGTGAATAGTGTCTGTGATAATGGTGACGGGTCAGGGGCGGTTTCTGCTGGAGGTATGGTTGGTGTGAATGGTGCCAGTGCGGTGATTTCTACCAGTGAAAATGGTGAGGCTGAGGTAAGTGAGGTGGAGATGGTTGACTGTGAGGTTGAGGGTTCAGGGAATATAGGGGCTGGTCCATCGTCCCCCTTACCAGCAGCCGCCATTAGTTATGCAGCTGCTGCCGGTGGGGTTAAACAGGGGTCTTCCTCATCTCCGGACCCAGGGAATGAGGCTTTTCTTTTGGAGAAATGGAGTCCCTCCTGCAGGGGTGTGTCTTCCTCGGGAGGTGGGGACGACCCTGGGTCCGGAGATGAGAAAGAGTTGGGAGGGATGGATACGTCTGTCTCTCTGAAAACAAGAGGGGGGCTTCATCATCCGGAGATGAGCGGGCTAGGAAAATGGGTGGATGGAAGAAAAAGGCCATCTAACTCGATCACTTATGATGGCGGCACCCACCCCGTTGACACTAGCGACCATTAATGTCGCTAGTATAAAGTCTGATGCGGCTAGATTTGCGGCCTTTGATTTTCTCACCCAATTTGAGGCTGAAATTTTGTTTTTGTAGGAGACCAGGCTTACGGATATGGGGGCCATACGCAAGGCGGAGAGCAAGTGGAGGTGCGGGTCTTCGTACTGTTCTCTTGCGGCCGAGCCGTGTAGCGGGGTGGCAGTCCTTTTAAAGACTGCATCGGTTGAATGCCGTAGAGTTATCGAGGTAGAAATGGGGAGGTGCCTGGTCTTAGACGTCTTCATGAGGGGACAGGAGCTTTGGCTCATTAACATCTATGGTCCGCAGTCAAAGTGGGACCGTAAATGTCTCTTCCTGAAGATTAAGCCCTATCTTTTTACGAGTCAGCAGGTGGTCTGTGGAGGTGACTTTAACACTGTCACAAGGCTTCATGATAGGGGAGGCTCCATTGACCGGCTGGCTTATGATAGTAATACTCTTAATAGCATAGCTAGTGACGCTCGCCTGGGGGATGTCCACATCCGGCACACCCCAGGTCACTATGGTTTCACCTTTCATAGAGGTAATTGTAGGTCTAGGATAGACAGGTTTTTTTTAAAGGAGGAAGCCATCTCTTCAGCAGTGTCCATTGTTGAGGTGGAGTTCTCCGATCACTGTCTGATTTCTTTTTCTCTGAATGTTTCAGAAACCCCTCGGATGGGAAGGGGACTATGGAAGCTGAATTTGTCCCTCTTGGAAGAAGCAGAGATAAGACAATCCTTTGAGGACTTTCTTCAGAGCCAGATACCGCTTTTGGATCTCTGTAGCTATAAGTCAGAGTGGTGGGAGATGTTCAAGGATCGGGTTGCGAGTTTCTTCCGCCAGCTCTCGAGCCTCAGGAGCCTGAGCAGGTATCTGTATCAGGAACTGAGGAGGAAACTCGAACATCTCGTCTCGGCTGGAGGTGACCGTGAGGAGATCTCCAGAGTGAAGTCTTTACTCAAGACATGTCAGTACGATAGACAGACATCTTTGGTTTTTGAGAGGGATTTCGGGAGGTACCGCTCACCTGACCCCTGCAGAAACTGTAAGATGTCAGTGAGTTGTAAGGTGGTGACAGGTTTGGTCGATGATACAGGTTCCCTGAACAGATCCAAATCAGGGATCCTGGAGTTGATCAGATCTTTCTACTCACACCTCTTAGGGAAGAGGGATCTGGATCAGAACGTGATGTCGGCTTTCCTGGCCGAGGCCATCCCTGAGCCAGGGGATGACCCTTCACTTCACGTTTTGACAGAACCAATCAGGGAAGAGGAAGTGCGACTGGCCATTGATGGGATTCGGCCTAAGAAATTGCCTGGTCTGGATGGCTTAACATCCGAGTTTTATAGGACCTTTAGGGACTCCTTGGTCCCTCTCTTGACTGAGGTGTTTAACGAGTGTCTATCCTCGGGCGCTCTTTCCCGGTCAATTAGGCAGTTGGCCCTGATTATTCTGTCAAAGGGTAAGGACTCGTCCCGTATTGAGAATTGGTGGCAATACAGACCGGAAGGTTCTGGCAAAGGTGCTGTTCAAACAGCTGGTGAAGTTTGCACCCCGGCTCCTTTCAGGGGCCCAGCACTGCTCTGTTCCAGGCCGCAGTATGTTTAGTGCTGTGCTCGGTGTCCGAGAGGCAGTAGAGCAGGGCAGGGCAGGTCACTGGAAGGGGTACTTGCTGTCTTTAGACCAGGCAAAGGCTTTTGATTGGGTTAACCACGATTATCTCTGATCCGTCCTTCTGAGGTACGGTCTGCCTGGGGGGTTTGTAAATTGGCTAAAGATCTTGTACGTGAGGGCAGAGACTTTCCCGCTTGTGAATGGTTGGCCTGGCCGCCCTTTTGAGGTTGGGTCTGGGGTCTGCCAGGGCTGTCGATTGAGCCCGCTGTTATACGTGTTCGCGATAGATCTCCTTTTAACCCCTTCCCGACATGTGACGGTATAGTACGTCACATGTCGGGACCCCCGCTTTGATGTGCGCTCCGGCGGTGAGCGCACATCAAAGTCGCGACATGTCAGCTGTTTTTTACAGCTGACATGTGCGCGCAATAGCGGCGGGTGAAATCGCGATCACCCGCCGCTATTAACTAGTTAAATGCCGCTGTCAAGCGCAGACAGCGGCATTTAACTACCGCATCCGGCCGTGCGGCCGGATATGAGCGCATCACCGACCCCCGTCACATGATCGGGGGTCGGCGATGTGTCAGGAAGGTAACCATAGAGGTCCTTGAGACCTCTATGGTTACTGATTGCCGGTGGCTGTGAGCGCCACCCTGTGGTCGGCGCTCACAGCACACCTGCAAATCTGCTGTGTAGCAGCGATCTTATGATCACTGCTGCATAGCAGAGCCGATCGGGCTGTGCCTGCTTCTAGCCTCCCATGGAGGCTATTGAAGCATGGCAAAAGTAAAAAAAAAAAGTTTTTAAAAATGTGAAAAAAATAAAAAAAATATAAAAGTTTAAATCACCCCCCTTTCGCCCCAATCAAAATAAATCAATAAAAAAAAAACCCAACCTACACATATTTGGTATCGCCGCGTTCAGAATCGCCCGATCTATCAATAAAAAAAAAGCATTAACCTGATCGCTAAATGGCATAATGAGAAAAAAATTCGAAACGCCAGATTTACGTTTTTTTGGTCGCCACGACATTGCATTAAAATGCAATAACGGGCGATCAAAAGAACGTATCTACACCAAAATGCTATCATTAAAAACGCCAGCTCGGCACGCAAAAAATAAGCCCTCACCTGACCCCAGATCACGAAAAATGGAGACGCTACGAGTATCGGAAAATGGCGCAATTTTGTTTTGTTTTGTTTTTTGCAAAGTTTGGAATTTTTTTTCACCACTTAGGTGAAAAATAACCTAGTCATGTTAGGTGTCTATAAACTCGTAGTGACCTGGAGAATCATAATGGCAGGTCAGTTTTAGCATTTAGTGAACCTAGCAAAATAGGCAAGCAAAAAACAAGTGTGGGATTGCACTTTTTTTGCAATTTCACTGCACTTGGAATTTTTTTCCCGTTTTCTAGTACACGACATGCTAAAACCAATGATGTCGTTCAAAAGTACAACTCGTCCCGCAAAAAATAAGCCCTCACATGGCCAAATTGACGGAAAAATAAAAAAGTTATGGCTCTGGGAAGGAGGGTAGCGAAAAACGAAAATGGAAAAACGGAAAAAGCTCCGGGGGTGAAGGGGTTAAGGAGGATTGAGCATGGGCCATTGGCGGGAGTCAGGATGGACCAGGTGGCCCCGGAAGCCACTCTGAGGGTGGTAGCGTATGCCGATGATGTCTCCCTTTTCGTGTCCTCGGGTGAGGAGGCGGAGTGGGTCATGTCAGAGGTTGATCACTACTTGGAGGCTTCTGGGTCCAGAATTAATCAGGAAAAGTGTGAAAGTCTCTGGCTGGGAGGGGAAGACCCTAGTTTTGGTCTCCCGGACACTCTTCCAGAGCCCCAGGCATCGGCAAAAATCCTAGGCATCGAATTTGGCCCTGGGGACTACCCCCAGCAAAATTGGGAGGGCAGACTTAAGATCGCCGCCCAGAAGGTGGACCAATGGAAGAGTTGGTCTTTGACCCTAAGGGAAAGGGTTAGCGTGGTTAAGGGTTTTTTGCTACCCTTGTTAATATACCTGGGCAGTGTCTGCATGTTGCCAGAGCCGCTCTGGACACGGGTCTACAGCCTGTTTTTCCAGATGTTATGGGGAAATAGGCTGAACCTAGTCAAGCGGGAGGTCACATATCGCACAAGGAGACTAGGAGGGTTGGGTATGGTTAACCCAGTAGTGTTTCTAATAAACACTTTTGTCAAGACTAACATCGCCAACCTTTGGTCAGCGAGGGCTCCTCCGTGGGTATTCTCCTGCAGGGGATGGCTTCGACCCTTCTTCCAGGAATGGGAGACAGGAGGGCAAGTGAAGGACCTGCGCACACCGCATGGGCATCTCCCGGCTTATGCTACCCTGGTTCTGAAGGTGATCCGCTGGTGGGGTCTGGGAATGTGGGAGATCAGACCATGTCGAGGAAATTCTTTGACAGGAGGGTCCTGTTGACCCATTTCCGGAAGCCTCTGGCGCTCAAAGATTGCCCAAGTCGGGATCTGGAGGGTGGGCTGAGGTTATTGAATTCTACACGGGTCCCCTTGAAGTTTTGGGACTTGGCTTGGCGCTGCTTCCATGGGAAACTGTATGTAAGGGACAACCTGAAGTGTAGGAACTCCGATGATCGGGGTTGTCCCCGTGAGGGGTGTTGCGGCACGCTGGAAAGCATAGAGCACTTCCTCCTTCAGTGTCCTTTTAATACAGGGGTCTACAACAGGGTGGGTGATTCCATAGGCTGGCCTCGGCTGGCACACCTTTCCTATGCGGAGTGGGCGTATGGGGCATTTGGATCCCTGGGTGGCCGAGATCGGGGCACCCGATTTCTAGTCAGTTTAGTCGTCAGGTTTTACATGTGGAACGCACGGTGCTTAATGTCAACTCAGCAGAAAATCCTCCCCCGGGACGAGGTTGTTAGGAACATTCTGGGTGGCCTGGTGAAGGTGCGCTCTCTGGAGTAAGACAGGCTGGGTGCAGCGAGGGCCTCCTTCTCTGGAGAGGGTTCTCATTTAATGTACCTAGGGCTTAGATGAGCAGGTAAATGGTAGGGACAGGTAGATATCTTCAGTAGGGACAGGTAGATAGTTAGGGACAGGATAGGAACAGCCCAGGGACAGTTAGGTAGGCACGCGGTGAGTTAGGTAGGGTAGTAGGGTCAGGCAGGGAGAGACAGGGAAAGGTAGGTAGATAAATAGGGGCAGATGTCTAGATAGGTAGGGACGGCTGGTAGGGTAAGGATTGTTAGGGTAGAAGCCTGTCATCTCCGGTTTCCCGATGGCGGGCTGGGGTTTTTCACTATCAGATTTTTGTTTTGCAGAAGTGAATTATTGATATAGGGCTTACAGGCACCAATCCTGGCTCTGGGTAAGTGTTGTAATATAGAGTTATGTAGCATTATATTGTACGGTGATGATCCTGTGCACCTGTCTTGTAAGCAAGAGGTTATGAGTCCCTGGTGAGCTTATTTTTGTATTGTGTGGGAGTTTTTTTAGTGGTGGGAGGGAGGGGTTTGGTGGTAGTATGTTTATAGTTGTATTTGCAGTGTAATATATATATATATATTAATTAAATAAAAAAATAACAACATTAAATTTAACAAAAAATTTTTTTTGTGTAATTTAGCTAGATGTGTTTAAGCCAGGTGGCTATAATGTTTCTTTTTGGGCGATGGACCAGAGTTTTCTTTGTCAGGTTTGGTATGAAGTGTTTATATGCGTGTGTATTAATAAAATGTTTCTTCTCTCCTTGGGTGGGGTAACCTGGGGAGGAGGAGATCTGGAGGAATCAAAAAGTGAAAAGACGAGTAAAGGACAGAAAACAGCATAAGGGCTCCTTTCCACTTGCGAGAAATACGTCCGTGTCTCGCATGTGAAAACCAAGCTCTGGCGCCGGCACTCCAGAGCGGAGCATGTGGCTGCATACCAATACATGGAGCTGCACGCTCCGCTCCCAAGTGGCGGCGCCAGAGCTTGGTTTTCACATGCAAGACACGGACGTATTTCTCGCAAGTGGAAAGGAGCCCTTAGAAAGAAAGATGGAGGAAGCTTCTCTGAGAAGGAAAGATGGAGGAAGCTTCTCTGAGAAAGAAGAAGGCAGTTTTTTTTCTTTTGCGGGGTTGCTTTGACTGGGGGCAGTTATGCTGGACTCAAACTTTGCTTTGGACTGGGGGGGTAATGTTGGACTCGGACAGTTGCTTTTGCTGGGGTTTTGATTTTTGCTATTTATTGATTGTAAGTTTTGTATTTTTATAATAAAAGAGTTCAATACATACAGATTTATACATCCAACACTAGGGGGAGCTCAATACATACAGGTTATACAGCCACCACTAGGGGGAGCTCACTACATACAGATTTATACAGCCACCACTATGGGGAACTCACAGCATACAGATTTATACAGTCACCACTAGGAGCCTGTAGTCTGTGGAGGAAGGTGCTGCTTTGTTTGCTCCAGGAGAGTAACCAGTTTTTTTTTCCACCCAGTAATTCCCCCCCTCTCTGACCTAGGAAAGAGAGGGGTGTAGTGGATGGACTGTGGGGCTGAGTCCCCGTCTCCCACCCCTCGGTCTAAGCCGGCGAGGGGTGGGAGCTCATTGCTACCGGTAAAGAGGGTCACCAGATCTGGCAAGGCCCAAAACATGGAGGAGCCCAGGAAGACCCAGGAGGGCTGCAAAGCCCCTAAGGCTGAGGCGAGGGCCACTGCGGTGTCTCCTCCCGGAGGTGAGCGTAGTACTCGCAGAGGTGCAGCGGCGGCGGTGCAGAAGGATTGGGGCACTAGGGCCGCACGGGAGCCGGTTACCAGATATGGCTCCCGCGTCCATACGTACCTCGGCGAGTATGAGGAGGCTGGGAAGACCATCAGGAGACTCCGGGAGGAGCTGAAGGAGGTGAGGCAAGCTGCAAGCAGAGCCTCCCGCACAGAGAAGTCTGCCCTGACAGCCAGGATATCCAGCCTGGGGATATGCATTGAGGGCATGGAAGCCCGGAGAGCGGCGATATTGGACAACAGCGGGCCCTTCCGGGAAAAACTGGAAAATGAGGACCGATTCCACAACATGGCTGCTGCAAAGGAGCCAGAGGGGTCTCGGCGTCCGACCCAGGTGGAGGAGGTGGACCATGAGGAGATGGAGGAGGCGCCGTACACACCTGGGGGCTTGGTAAGTGATCTCCAGGCCACACACAGCGGGATAGATCCAGTGCAGGTCCCACTCCCATCAGACAATAGCATTTCAGAGGATGATGGGGGTGATGCGGATGATAGCAGCAGCGATAACAGCAGTAGTGGGGGTTGCCTCGTCTTGCAGCAGATCCGTCAGCTAGAGTTCCCAGTAAATTATGCCCACCTGAAGTTTGGGGATGAGGTCTGCGGGGACGAGGCAACCAGGAGGGGGAAAAAGAAAAGCAAAAAAAGGAAGAAAACATCGGAGGAGAGGTTGGTGTTTGTCCCCCTTCCTGGGACCCCCCGGTCCCGCTATGTGGAGCCCGCTACCCACCCCGGCCCGGGACCTGCAGTGGGTCCGGTGCGAGGGAGCGGGGAGAGTATAAGTCGTATGGCGCAGGTCGCCGTCTCTGCTGGCGGTAGCAGAGGGGGCGAGAGTGGGCATGCGGCTGCAGAGCCGGACGGTGTGCATGGTCTGGAGTGTGGCCCTGTGGCGGGCAGTAATAAAATCTGTGGAGGTGTCCAGGCCCGATCCTCTGTGGAAACGGGGGACGGCCTGGTGCCTGCTGCACACGCTGACGCTCGGGGGGTGGAGGCTGTGGGTACCTTGCCGGTGGTCACCGCTCCCCGCAGTGTTGGCGGTGCGCTGTCAGCCGGGGCCGCATCATCGGTGGCGTGTGCTGTGGTGTCGGGGTCCCCCACATTCAGATCCGATGCTGGGTCAAAATCCGGGACCCCGGCACCGGTTATCATCTCGGGTACAGCTGTAATGGCTGCGGTAATGCCGTCCCGGATCGCACCCTCACCGGAGGGGGTCGGTACCGAGTACCCCTCGGCCCTGCGGCAGTGGGGGGCACTCCACACCACCGGGGTCCTCTGCATGTGTGTCACCTGTATCTGTGAGGGACCCGGCGGTGAAGTGCACACAGGAGTGTGGAGATGGTCTGCAGGAGAGGCTGGAGCAACAGTCTGCAGCTGCCAGCACATGCTCTGCTGCAAAGCAGGGTGTGGTAATCAAACCCTGCAGTATGGATCTTAAAGGGGCAGCTGCACTGCAAATAGCAACAACCCCAGCAGAAAGCAGAAAAAAAAATGCTAACAAAAATGTAAATAAGAATGGAAGTGGTGCAAGTGGTGTGAATATTGTCTGTGATAATGGTGACGGGTCAGGGGCGGTTTCTGCTGGAGGTATGGTTGGTGTGAATGGTGCCAGTGCGGTGATTTCTACCAGTGAAAATGGTGAGGCTGAGGTAAGTGAGGTGGAGATGGTTGACTGTGAGGCTGAGGGTTCAGGGAATACAGGGGCTGGTCCATCGTCCCCCTTACCTGCAGCCGCCATTAGTTATGCGGCTGCTGCCACTGGGGTTCCACAGGGGTCTTCCTCATCTCCGGACCCAGGGAATGAGGCTTTTCGCCGCCGTTTCCTGGAGGCCCTCAAAAAAGGGGAGCGGACGATCAATGTAGAGGGAAGAGAGGTGGCGTTGTCCTACTGGCTAGATAAGTTTGGTCTAGCTGCCTTCCAAGAGAAAAGGGGGGGGAGACCGTGTGGTCCCTCCTGACAGCCGGGCAGGGGGTCTCCAGGAGAAATGTGGTTCGTCTTCGCTGGAGGGGCGATGAGGCGTGTCCATCCAGGACAAATGTAGTGAAGCTCCTCATGAAGATGGACTTCAGAGCTATTGACATCTTTGCTCTGATACATCCTTTTGGGACCCCCACCTTTGATATCAGCTTTGTTCGGCCGGAGGGCTTGGAGCTCTTTTGGTCGAATTATGAGCTGGTAAAAGAGTTGCCCGGCTGGCGAGGGTTCGCTGTGGAAGCAATTTCTCGCCAAAGTGGGCCGAAGAAAGTGACCGTTTTAACATGTAATGAGTCTCTTTCTGGCGTTGACATAATGACCTGGTTGAGCCGCTACGGCGAGGTTGTGGAGGTCCCTAAGAAGAACCGGGACTATTTTGGTATCTGGTCAGGAGGCTGGACCTTCATGGTAAAGTTGAAGCGTTCAGGTGGCACTGTCACCCACATCCCTTCCTCGGCTTTCCTGGGAAGGGATCGGATTCTGGTCTTCTACCAGGGGCAGCCGAAGGTATGCCACAGGTGCGGTGATCCTCGCCACTTCAGCGCGGGCTGCAAGGTGCAGAAATGTGCCTTGTGTGGCGAGGTGGGTCACCTCGCCGCATCCTGTGGTGTCATTCGATGTCACCTGTGTGGTGATCTAGGTTACCCGTTCAGCCGCTGCCCTCGTTCCTTCTCTAATGCCATGGCCGGCCGGGCGGAGGGGAGCCGTGAGGAAGTTCCTGGCGGTGCAACTTCTGCAGAGGTTGGAGGTGGCAGCGGGGGAGGAGCTGAGGGGCCGATGAGGAATGGCAGGGCTAGGGGCCCCTCTTACCAGCGGAGGCAGGCAAGACGTCAGGAGGGCAGGGGGGCAGGAGGAGCCTCGGGAAACTGGGGTAATGGCTGCCCCCTCCTCCGACGCGACGGCCCATGTCACTGAGGCCCCGGGGGAAGAAGCGGTGAATGAGGAGATCAGACGGATGGAGAATGAGGAAGCGGCTGATCTCTCAGATGCCTCTCAATATGAAAGTTTTGATGAGGATGGAGGGGACCAGCCAAAAGAAATGGGTGACAAGGGTACCAAGAGTGCCAAGTGTGCTAAAAGTAAAAAAAAGAAGAATAAAAAAGGTGGAAAATCTTCTTCCCTGACCAAGGTGCCTAAGGAAGGTCCCACCGACTCCCCTCTGATCCCCCTCTCCAACCGGTTCCAAGCCCTTGACGATCCTGCTGAGACGGGAGTCGGGGGTGAGGTTCCGGAGGTAACATCGGGAGGGCCTTTGGGAGGCGGGGGAGTCCCTTCTCCAGGGGGTGTGTCTTCCTCGGGAGGTGGGGACGACCCTGGGTCCGGAGATGAGAAAGAGGTGGGAGGGATGGATACCTCTGTCTCTCTGAAAAGAAGAGGGGGGGCTTCATCATCCGGAGATGAGCGGGCTAAGAAAAAGGGTGGGGGGAAGAAAAAGGCCATCTAACTCGATCACTCATGATGGCGGCACCCACCCCGTTGACTCTAGCGACCATTAATGTCGCTAGTATAAAGTCTGATGCGGCTAGATTTGCGGCCTTTGATTTTCTCACCCGATTTGAGGCTGAAATTTTGTTTTTGCAGGAGACCAGGCTTACGGATATGGGGGCCATACGCAAGGCGGAGAGCGAGTGGAGGTGCGGGTCTTCGTATTGGTCTCTTGCGGCCGAGCCGTGTAGCGAGGTGGCAGTCCTTTTTAAGACTGCATCGGTTGAATGCCGGAGAGTTATCGAGGTAGAAATGGGGAGGTGCCTGGTCTTAGACGTCTTCATGAGGGGACAGGAGCTTCGGCTCATTAACATCTATGGTCCGCAGTCAAAGTGGGACCGTAAATGTCTCTTCCTGAAGATTAAACCCTATCTTTTTACGAGTCGGCAGGTGGTCTTTGGAGGTGACTTTAACACTGTCACAAGGCTTCGTGATAGGGGAGGCTCCATTAACCGGCTGGCTTATGATAGTAATACTCTTAATAGCATAGCTAGTGACGCTCGCCTAGTGGATGTCCACATCCGGCACACCCCAGGTCACTGTGGTTTCACCTTTCATAGAGGTAATTGTAGGTCTAGGATAGACAGGTTTTTTTTAAAGGAGGAAGCCATCTCTTCAGCAGTGTCCGTTGTTGAGGTGGAGTTCTCCGATCACTGTCTGATTTCTTTTTCTCTGAATGTTTCAGAAACCACCTCGGATGGGAAGGGGACTATGGAAGCTGAATTCGTCCCTCTTGGAAGAAGCAGAGATAAGACAATCCTTTGAGGACTTTCTTCAGAGCCAGGTACCGCTTTTGGATCTCTGTAGCGATAAGTCAGAGTGGTGGGAGATGTTCAAGGATTGGGTTGCGAGTTTCTTCCGCCAGCTCTCGAGCCTCAGGAGCCTGAGCAGGTACCGCCTGTATCGGGAACTGAGGAGGAAACTCGAACATCTCGTCTCGGCTGGAGGTGACCGTGAGGAGATCTCCAGAGTGAAGTCTTTACTCAAGAGGTGTCAGTACGATAGGCACACATCTTTGGTTTTTGAGAGGGATTTCGGGAGGTACCGCTCGCCTGGCCCCTACAGAAACTGTAAGATGTCAGTGAGTTGTAAGGTGGTGACAGGTTTGGTCGACGATACGGGTTCCCTGAACAGATCCAAATCAGGGATCCTGGAGGTGATCAGATCTTTCTACTCACACCTCTTGGGGAAGAGGGATCTGGATCGGAACGTGATGTCGGCTTTCCTGGCCGAGGCCATCCCTGAGCCAGGAGATGACACCTCGCTTCACGTTTTGACAGAACCAATCAGAGAAGAGGAAGTGCGACTGGCCATTGATGGGCTTCGGCCTAAGAAATCGCCAGGTCCGGATGGCTTAACATCCGAGTTTTATAAGACCTTTAGGGACTCCTTGGTCCCTCTCTTGACTGAGGTGTTTAACGAGTGTCTCTCCTCGGGCGCTCTTTCCCAGTCAATGAGGCAGTCGGCCCTGATTATCCTGTCAAAGGGTAAGGACCCGTCCCGTATTGAGAATTGGCGTCCCATAGCGCTTCTCAATATGGACCGGAAGGTTCTGGCAAAGGTGCTGTTCAAACGGCTGGTGAAGTTTGCACCCCGGCTCCTTTCGGGGGCCCAGCACTGCTCTGTTCCAGGCCGCAGTACGTTTAGTGCTGTGCTCGGTGTCCGAGAGGCAGTGGAGCAGGGCAGGGCAGGTCACTGGAAGGGGTACTTGCTGTCCTTAGACCAGGCGAAGGCTTTTGATCGGGTTCACCATGAGTACCTCTGGTCCGTCCTTCTGAGGTACGGTCTGCCTGGGGGGTTTGTAAATTGGCTAAAGATCTTGTACGCGGGGGCAGAGACTTTCCCGCTCGTGAATGGTTGGTCTGGCCGCCCTTTTGAGGTTGGGTCTGGGGTCCGCCAGGGCTGTCCATTGAGCCCGCTGTTATACGTGTTCGCGATAGATCCCCTCTTAAGGAGGATTGAGTGTGGACCGTTGGCGGGAGTCAGGATGGACCAGGTGGCCTCGGAAGCCACTCTGAGGGTGGTAGCGTATGCCGATGACGTCTCCCTTTTCGTGTCCTCGGGTGAGGAGGCGGAGTGGGTCATGTCTGAGGTTGATCGCTACTCGGAGGCTTCTGGGTCCAGAATTAATCAGGAAAAGTGTGAGTCTCTGGCTGGGAGGGGGAAACCCTAGTTTTCGTCTCCCGGACACTCTTTCAGAGCCCCAGGCATCGGCAAAAATCCTAGGCATCGAATTTGGCCCTGGGGACTACCCCCAGCAAAATTGGGAGGGCAGACTTAAGATCGCCGCCCAGAAGGTGGACCAATGGAAGGGTTGGTCTTTGACCCTGAGGGAAAGGGTTAGCTTGGTTAAGGGTTTTTTGCTACCCTTGTTAATATACCTGGGCAGTGTCTGCATGTTGCCAGAGCCGCTCTGGACACGGGTCTACAGCCTGTTTTTTCAGATGTTATGGGGAAATAGGCTGAACCTAGTCAAGCGGGAGGTCACGTACCGCACAAGGAGACTAGGAGGGTTGGGTATGGTCAACCCGGTGGTGTTTCTAATAAACACTTTTTTCAAGACTAACATCGCCAACCTCTGGTCAGAGAGGGCTCCTCCATGGGTATTCTCCTGCAGGGGATGGCTTCGACCCTTCTTCCAGGAATGGGAGACAGGAGGGCAAGTGAAGGACCTGCGCACACGGTACGGGCATCTCCCGGCTTACGCTACCCCGGTTTTTAAGGTGATCTGCCGGTGGGGTCTGGGAATGTGGGAGATCAGGACCATGTCGAGGAAATTCCTTGACAGGAGGGTCCTGTTGACCCATTTCCAGAAGCCTCTGGTGCTCAAAGATTGCCCAAGTCGGGATCTGGAGGGTGGGCTGAGGTTATTGAATTGTACTCGGGTCCCCTTGAAGTTTTGGGACTTGGCTTGGCGCTGCTTCCATGGGAAACTGTATGTAAGGGACAACCTGAAGTGTAGGAACTCCGATGATCGGGGTTGTCCCCGTGAGGGGTGTTGCGACACGCTGGAAAGCATGGAGCACTTCCTCCTTCAGTGTCCTTTTAATACAGGGGTCTACAACTGGGTGGGTGCTTCCATAGGCTGGCCTCGGCTGGCACACCTTTCCTATGCGGAGTGGGCGTATGGGGCATTCGGATCCCTGGGTGGCCGAGATCGGGGCACTTTATTTCTAGTCAGTTTAGTCGTCAGGTTTTACACGTGGAACGCACGGTGCTTAGTGTCAACTCAGCAGAAAATCCTCCCCCGGGACGAGGTTGTTAGGAACCTTCTGGGTGGCCTGGTGAAGGTGCGCTCTCTGGAGTATGACAGGCTGGGTGCAGCGAGGGCCTCTCTTCTCTGGAGAGGGTTCTCATTTAATGTACCTAGGGCTTAGATAAGCAGGTAAATGATAGGGACAGGTAGATAGCTTCAGTAGGGACAGGTAGATAGTTAGGGACAGGATAGGGACAGCCCAGGGACAGTTAGATAGGCACGCGGTGAGTTAGGTAGGGTCGTAGGGTCAGGCAGGGAGAGACAGGGAAAGGTAGGTATATAAATAGGGGCAGATGTCTAGACAGGTAGGGACGGCTGGTAGGGTAAGGATTGTTAGGGTAGAAGTCTGTCATCTCTGGTTTCCCGGTGGCGGGCTGGGGCTTTTCACTATCAGATTTTTGTTTTGCAGAAGTGAATTACTGATATAGGGCTTACAGGCACCAATCCTGGCTCTGGGTAAGTGTTGTATATAGAGTTATGTAGCATTGTATTGTAAGGTGATGCACCTGTCTTGTAAGCAAGAGGTTATGAGTTCCTCGGTGAGCTTATTTTTGTATTTTGTGGGTTTGGTGGTAGGTTGTTTATAGTTGTGTTTGCTGTGGGGGGAAAAAAATAAAAAAAAATGTATATATTTAAAAAAAAAAAAAAAAAAAAAAAAATGAAATAATAATAATAATAAAAAAGAAAAAAATTATAAAATAGATAAATAGGAAAAAAAATGTTTGTATGATTTAGATAGATGTGTTTATGCCAGGTGGCTATAATGTTTCTTTTTGGGCGATGGACCAGAGTTTTTCTTTGTCAGGTTTGGTATGAAGTGTGTATGTGCGTGTGTATTAATAAAATGTTTCTTCTCTCCTTGGGTGATGTAACCTGGGGAGGAGGAAATCTGGAGGAATCAAAAGTGAAAAGACGAGTAAAGGACAGAAACAGCATAAGAAGGAAAGATGGAGGAAGCTTCTCTGAGAAAGAAGAAGGCAGTTTGTTTTCTTTTGCGGGGTTGTTTTGACTGGGGGCAGTTATGCTGGACTCGGACTTTGCTTTGGACTGGGGGGGTAATGTTGGACTCGGACAGTTGCTTTTGCTGGGGTTTTGATTTTTGCTATTTATTGATTGTAAGTTTTGTATTTTTATAATAAAAGAGTTCACAGCACATACTTATACAGTCTTGGGCAATGTTTATACTATACTAGATGGTGGCCCGATTCTAACGCATCGGGTATTCTAGAATATGTATAGTAGTATATAGCACAGCCCACGCAGTATATAACACAGGGCACGTAGTATATAGCACAGCCCACGTAGTATATAACACAGGGCACGTAGTATATAACACAGGCAGGTAGTATATAGCACAGCCCACGTAGTATATAGCACAGCCCACGTAGTATATAGCACAGGCAGGTAGTATATAGCACAGGCAGGTAGTATATAGCACAGCCCACGTAGTATATAGCACAGCCCACGTAGTATATAGCAGAGCCCACGTAGTATATAGCAGAGCCCACGTAGTATATAGCAGAGCCCACGTAGTATATAACACAGAGACGTATGTAACACAGCCCAAGTAGTATGGCAGCTTTCTGGAGACCGTCCCTGTCCGTCCGTCCTGGCGGAGGACATCGTGGCTGCTCCCGGGAGAGTGCGGAGCCCCGGGCACAGGTCAGATGATGGCGGCCACTGTGATCTCCCCGTTGTATTTCCATGTCCCACATTGTGAGTACTCGCTGCTTCCTCCCTATTATAACCTCGTGCACCATGTGCGGGTCATGTGTCAGCAGTGAAGCACGCACGCATGGGGCACTGACGGGGGGAGTAGGGAGGGACTAATCGGACTGTGCCCGTCAGTGATTGGTCGCGGCAGCCATGACGGGCAGCTGGAGAGACCAATCAGCAACACGGGATTTCCGTGACGGAAGTTGCCGACAGAAAGACGGAAGTACCCTTTAGACAATTATATATATAGATGCTTCTCCATAGTTGTGATGTGAGCTGTGGACTGTGAAGAATATTACTTGCTTGTCATAGTAATGTGCAGAATTTTTTTTTGCAAGAAGTTGTATTCTTTGTGAAATTCCCATGAGTGTCATGTGCTCTGATGGACATTTCTCGGCCATACTCAGCATTCTCTTCTATACCCGTTCCTCCTCACCTGATTAATCTGTGGTCCCCCACATCATCCATTGCCTCTGTGCCACTGCTTGAAAAATCAAAGCGAGCACTAGTTTCTCTGTGGTGTTCAGGTGAGTGAAGACTGAAACCTGCACCTGCAGAGGACTACTGCACCTGCACAGAGGACTACTGCACCTGCACAGAGGACTACTGCACCTGCACAGAGACCTACTGCACCTGAACAGAAGACTACTGCACCTGAACAGAGGACTACTGCACCCGAACAGAGGACTACTGCACCTGTACAGAGGACTACTGCACCCGAACAGAGGACTACTGCACCCGAACAGAGGACTACTGCACCTGCACAGAGGACTACTGCACCTGCACAGAGGACTACTGCACCTGCACAGAGACCTACTGCACCTGAACAGAAGACTACTGCACCTGAACAGAGGAATACTGCACCTGTACAGAGGACTACTGCACCCGAACAGAGGACTACTGCACCTGCACAGAGGACTACTGCACCTGCACAGAGGACTACTGCACCTGCACAGAGACCTACTGCACCTGAACAGAAGACTACTGCACCCGAACAGAGGACTACTGCACCCGAACAGAGGACTACTGCACCCGAACAGAGGACTACTGCACCCGAACAGAGGACTACTGCACCTGCACAGAGGACTACTGCACCTGCACAGAGGACTACTGCACCTGCACAGAGACCTACTGCACCTGCACAGAGGACTACTGCACCTGCACAGAGGACTACTGCACCTGCACAGAGGACTACTGCACCTGCACAGAGGACTACTGCACCTGCACAGAGACCTACTGCACCTGAACAGAGGACTACTGCACCCGAACAGAGGACTACTGCACCTGTACAGAGGACTACTGCACCCGAACAGAGGACTACTGCACCTGTACAGAGGACTACTGCACCCGAACAGAGGACTACTGCACCCGAACAGAGGACTACTGCACCTGCACAGAGGACTACTGCACCTGCACAGAGGACTACTGCACCTGCACAGAGACCTACTGCACCTGAACAGAGGACTACTGCACCCGAACAGAGGACTACTGCACCTGTACAGAGGACTACTGCACCCGAACAGAGGACTACTGCAACTGCACAGAGGACTACTGCACCTGCAAAGAGGACTACTGCACCTGCACAGAGGACTACTGCACCTGCACAGAGACCTACTGCACCTGCACAGAGGACTACTGCACCCGAACAGAGGACTACTGCACCCGAACAGAGGACTACTGCACCCGAACAGAGGACTACTGCACCCGAACAGAGGACTACTGCACCCGCACAGAGGACTACTGCACCTGCACAGAGACCTACTGCACCTGAACAGAGGACTACTGAACCTGAACAGAGGACTACTGCACCTGCACAGAGGACTACTGCCCTGCACAGAGGACTACTGCACCTGCACAGAGGACTACTGCACCTGCACAGAGACCTACTGCACCTGCACAGAGGACTACTGCACCTGCACAGAGGACTACTGCACCTGCACAGAGGACTACTGCACCTGCACAGAGACCTACTGCACCTGCACAGAGGACTACTGCACCTGCACAGAGGACTACTGCACCTGCACAGAGGATTCCTGCACCGGCGTTGTTCTTCTGAGCCTCGGCACAGGCGTGGCAGCATGGTAGTGCGGTGTTACATAGGGTGCACCTGATGACCGGCTCCGTGTAGAGGACGGGCGTCTTTTCTCTCCCATTCTCTGAGTTTCACGTAGCGTTGAGATGTTTTATCCTCTTGTGATGATTATTGGGGCTGAGGGGGGTCATCATGGACCAATACTTAGAATACACGGAGGAGCTCTGGAAAATAACACGATCTCGTGTAAACAGATCTGTTGTTCGCTGCCCATGTGGACAACAGCTGATCCCATATCCTCATTGTGGGACGTGTGTGCTCCTTCTTGCTGATGTGCAGGTTGGGAAGTTCCTCCTGAAATCTACATTTATTGCATTGGAAATAAACAACTGTTAGGGTATGTGTCCACGTTCAGGATTGCATCAGTATTTGGTCAGGATTTTTCATCAGTATCTGTAAACCAAACCCAGGAGTGGGTGATAAATACAGAAGTGGTGCAGGATGTTTCTATTATACTTTTCCTCTAATTGTTCCACTCCTGGTTTTGGCTACAAATACTGATGAAAAATCCTGACCAAATCCTGATGCAATCCTGAACGTGGACACATACCCTTACTGTGAGATCCAGTGAGGATGATAAGCAGATCAGCACTGAATGATTCACATAAAGACGTCGCTGTCACTTTAAGTGATCGGACTTGTTTGCGTGTTGCTGTGTGTTGCGTGTGCCGGAAGGGCCGAGTGTGCTGCCACCTAGTGGCCATTACTGGGACATTCTGCTCTGATTATTAATGTTATTTCTGAGACGCCGCAGAGAAACCAATGAATGATGGGAACTAATAAAAAATGTACCAAGATTTATATTCTAATCTCTGCTGTGTCCTCTGTCCAGAGATGAAGATTATTATATTTATACAGTGAACTGTCAGACTCAGATACTGCGTGATACTGTCTCATCAGCCATGTTTCTAAGCCTGACATGTGTGATACTATCTCATCAGCCGTGAATCTAAGCCCATCATGTATTACTGTCTGATTAGCCATGTATCCAAGCGCATCATGTGTGATACTGTCTCATGAGTCATCTATCTAAGCTATGCATGTGTGATACTATCTCATGAGCCATGTACAGTATCTAAGCCCATCATGTGAAATACTTTCTCATCATCCGTGTATCTAAGCCCATCATGTGTTACTATCTCATGAGCTGTGTATCTAAGCCTGTCCTGTGTGATACTGTCTGAAGAGTTGATATACAGGAGGTGCATCTTACAAAATTAGAATATCCCCAAAAAGTGAATTTATTTCATTTCTTCAATACAAAAAGTGAATCTCCTATATTCTATAGAGTCATTACACACAGAGTGATCTATTTCACGTGTTTATTTCTGTTAATGTCGATGATTATGGCTTACAGCCAATGAAAACCCAAAAGTCATTATCTCAGTAAATTAGAATACTTTATAACACCAGCTTGAAAAATGATTTTAAAATCTGGAATTTTGGCCTACTGAAATCTATGATCAGTAAATGCCCTCAGTACTTGGTCGGGCTCCTTTGGCATCAATTACTGCATCAATGCGGTGTGGCATGGAGGCGATCAGCCTGTGGCGCTGCTGAGGGGTTATGGAAGCCCAGGTTGCTTTGATAGCAGCCTTCAGCTCGTCTGCATTGTTGGCTCTGGTGTCTCATCTTCCTCTTGACAATACTCCATAGATTCTCTATGGGGTTAAGGTCAGGAGAGTTTGCTTCCAATCAAGCCCAGTGATACTGTTGTTTTTACACCAAGTGTTGGTACTTTTGGCAGTGTGGACAGGGGCCAAGTCCTGCTGGAGAAAGACATTTCCATCTCCAAAAATCTTGTGGGCAGAGGGAAGCATGAAGGGCTCTACAATGTCCTGGTAGACGGCTGCGCTGACTTCGGTCTTGATAAAACCGTATGTGGTATGCCGTATGTGGAGTCGGGAAGGAATTTTTTTCCCCATGATGGAGCTTACTCTTACTACATGGGTTTTTTTTGCCTTCCTCTGGATCAACATGTTAGGGCATGTTAGGTTCGGCTATGGGTTGAACTAGATGGACTTAAAGTCTTCCTTCAACTTCAATAACTATGTAACTATGTAACTATGTAAAACACAGTGGACCTACACCAGCAGATGACATGGCTCCCCAAACCATCACTGATTGTGGAGACTTCACACTAGACCTTGGAAATCGAGGTCCCAGAGTCTGGAGGAAGAGTGGAGAGGCCACAATCCAAGCTGCTGGAGATCTAGTGTGAAGTCTCCACAATCAGTCATCAGGTTTCGGCACAAAAAGTGCAGTAAAACCTGATACCTGTGATTTTTCAGCGTTTTTCTGCCACTTTCAGTGGCGGAAAAATGCTGGAAGAAGTGACATGCTCTAGTCTGCAAAAACCAAGCAAAGCACAAAAAAAAAAACCAAGCTGAAAACTCATAGACTTTTCTGGTACTTTAAAACACAGCTGAAAATGTGCATAAAAAAAGCAGCAAAAACGCCGTATGTGAAGATAGCCTTATACACATTGTAGAGAAATGACATAACAAAAGTAAAAGAACAAAACGAGCATATAGTAAGTAAACCAGTGAATAGAAATCGTTCTTATTTTGATTAAGAAAAAGCATAAAAGCCATCCCACCGTGACAAGGTGACCGTCTGGTGACGTAAGCTACCCTGATTAGTAAGTTGTATCCATGGCAGCAGCTCGTAGTGGACGCCTGTACGCTACTGGTTGACAGCATGATGCTACGGCTCTCTGATTGGTTCGTATTGTCAATGACACTGCCCTATCAGATGGCTCTATGTCACTTTGGCGCATTGGGTGTCGAGTGTATTTTTTATTGGCCGGTGCAGCACCGCAAGATGATTTGATTGGTAAGTTGTCCCCAAGGCAACATTCGGAAGGTGATGCTCGTGTGTGACTGGACGGTATGTAGCAGCTTCCAGATTGGTAACCACGAATACACTGCCTAATACGCATTTGGTACATCCATATTTGCATATATAGGGGGCATTTTGGCCGGCAGCCATTATTGCTTGTGTCCCTTCCCCTGATTATGAGGTTTATACGGTGAAACATGTTGGGGGGACTCACTGTTTTAATTGAATGCTGTTTTGCTCATTAATGATGGCACCCCAGGGTGCTACCGATTGACAACTAGAAGCAATGGCTCAGTTTCTAGGTGCAATATCAGCAAATTAGAGGCTAACCTTTATTAACCATTCACTTTCTATACCCTCATTTATTTAGATATGGCCTGTTTATGGCCTGCTAGTGAGGGATACCATGTGTGGTCCTCCCCTTTATTACCCTTCCTGTAATTGCATTTGTGACCATAAAGCACATGAAGAACACTTTTGATCATTGGCAGGCAGCAGTTCTGATGCCTGGAGATGAGAAAATTGATGGACAGGTTGTTACTCCTTTGCCAGTGGATGGGAGCCCAGCGTAACGCTTCCCACCTAACGACATCCGTGGCTCTACTCTTGATTACCTGGTCATAATTGTTGCAGCATAACGCACACAACATCGCGCCAGGCTGGCCCATCAAGAGTGGAGTAGGGGATGACATCAGGTAGGAGTCGGTTCATAGGGGCCCCCATCCAGCAGCCATGTAATACTGACTTGGCTACCGGACCGGGGTTTTGAAAGTTTATTCGCTCATTACTTCAGGTGCCTACACCAAAGTCCTTGGGAAGCGGATACCATGTCTTCTTCCAGTGCCTCAATGTCAGGCTAACCGCACGTCTTATCAGAGTTCCTTACTGAGATTTCTATCATCTTATGAAGTTTTCAACCTTATCACTGTTGCCCCAGATGAAGGAGCGCACATTTGTTCCTTGCCGGCTGCTAATTTATTAATTAAGGTCAGATGTGGTAAGTGCTAAATTGCTGATGATAAGTAGGACAATATCCATAGATCTTATGTGCTGTCATTTCAGGATCCAGGCTCGTGCCAGCCAGTGCCTTTAATGAACCATTTTGTTGAACAATAAACCCAAGGGATCTTAATCATCCGATGCGAGGAAAAGTTAAAATGTTAAATGGCTGATTCAGATCTTTTTGTAATATCCTCTCGTTTCGCTCTTGGATTTGCTCCAACTTTATGGAGATGTATTACTCACGAGATGACAAGAGAACTTAGGGGCATCATATTCCGTCTTGTAAATGGGGGCAAGACTCCTACTGAGATAACGGGGCTGTACAGACAGGATAAAACGAGATGACTTAACCCGAAAGAAATCTCTTATTCCTGGAAGTTTTATCTGAGCACTTAGCTGAAAATATCATCAGCCCACAGATAGATACAGAGATAGCTGCAATATAGATTTACAATCTGAAACAATCATCTCCTGCCTCAATATATATATATATATATATATATATATATATATATATATATATATATATATATATATATATATAACAGGAGGTAAGGTCCTGGATGGAAGGTATATGCCTGTCCTTGATGATGCAAGACCTGGAAAATAGTGCTCCGTAACAATAAGTTACTGAGAGGAATTTTAGTAGACCGGATTTTGGGTCCAGGATTTAGGAGTGACCATAAGAGCTTGGGTGGGAAAGGTTGCTCCCATAAATAAATTGCAGTCCGGGACTTGCAGGTCCTATATAAGGCAGCTGGGTTGGGTCAGGTGTGGTCTGTAATATTGGCAAAGAAAACACCATTAATGGTGGACAGACTGTGCCTGAGGATAAGCGTTGTCTGGACTGCTCTGTGGGTGAGACCGGGCTACATTATTGTGTCTACCCTGAGAAAGGACTGTTTTTATTATTGAACGTTTTTGACTAAAGAAAAGCTGTTTCATTTTTGTTAAAAGTTTGTGCAAGAAAACTAATTTTACCCTGTTCACCATAGAAACTCATGCCTGAATGGAGCTCAGTGGCTACCAAAGAATGTGAACCCCCTACAGTATATATAAGTGTATATATATATATATATATATATATATATATATATATATATATATGTACATATATTATACAACAATGGAGAACATGAAATCAAACGGAAAGGAAAAAAATCAGATCAATAGTGGTGTAACTTTAATGAAGACCCCGAAAAATGAAAGCTTGGATCTGATTGGCTAATTGCTAAATTTGATAAATGAGCTTGTTTGTATGGGGTTAAGGGGGTTAAACATGGGACATCTTCTATGGAGTGTGTTATGATCTCAATGGCAAGGGATCACAGAGATTAAGCAAAGTCTGCAAACATAAATACCAGCTCATAGGGAAGTGGTAACTAGGCTGACCATATAGCTGATCCTAGCACAAACACTAACAGTAGCCGGGGAACGTGCCTACGTTGATCCTAGACGTCTCGCGCCAGCCGGAGAACTAACTAACCCTATCAGGGAAAATAAGACCTCTCTTGCCTCCAGAGAAAAGACCCCAAAGAAATACAAGCCCCCAACAAATAATAACGGTGAGGCAAGAAGAAAAGACAAACGTAAGAATGAACTAGATTTTAGCAAAGAGAGGCCCACTGACTAAATAGCAGAAGATAGTAAGATGACTTATATGGTCAGCAAAAAACCCTGCCAAAATATCCACGCTGAATATCCAAGAACCCCCAAACCGACTAACGGTGAGGGGGGAGAATATCAGCCCCCTAGAGCTTCCAGCGATATCAGGAATCACATTTTGTACAAGCTGGACAAAAATAAGAACAATGCAAATAAACAAAAGTAAGAAAGCAGGACTTAGCTTATCTTGCACAGAACCAGGACCTGAAGACAGGAGCAAACAGAAATGAACTGATTACAACGATGCCAGGCACTGGACTGAGAATCCAGGAGGTTTAAATAGCAACACCCCAGGCCTAACGAAGCAGGTGAGTACAAACCTGGTAAAAGACAATCCAAGTGCCAAATCACTAGTGACCACAAGAGGGAGCCAAGAAGTATAGTTCACAACAGTACCCCCCCTTTAAGGAGGGGTCACCGAACCCTCACCAAGACCACCAGGGCGACCAGGATGAGCAGCGTGGAAGGCACGAACCAAATCGGCCGCATGAACATCAGAGGCGGCCACCCAGGAATTATCCTCCTGAACATAGCCCTTCCATTTGACCAAATACTGAAGCCTCCGTCTAGAGAGACGAGAATCCAAGATCTTCTCTACCACGTACTCCAACTCGCCCTCAACCAACACCGGAGCAGGAGGCTCAACAGCAGGAACCACAGGCACAACGTACCACCGCAACAAAGACCTATGGAACACGTTGTGAATGGCAAACGACACCGGAAGATCCAAACGAAAAGAAACCGGGTTAAGAACTTCCAAAATTTTATAAGAACCAATAAAGCGAGGCTTAAACTTAGGAGAGGAAACCTTCAGAGGGACATACCGAGAAGACAACCAAACCAAATCCCCAACACGAAGTCGGGGGCCCACACCGCGGCGGCGGTTGGCAAAACGCTGAGCCTTCTCCTGTGACAACTTCAAGTTGTCCACCACATGATTCCAAATCCGCTGCAACCTATCCACCATGGAATCCGCCCCAGGACAGTCAGAAGACTCAACATGACCCGAGGAGAAACGAGGATGAAAACCAGAGTTGCAGAAGAATGGCGAAACCAAAGTAGCGGAACTAGCCCGATTATTAAGGGCAAACTCCGCCAATGGCAAGGAGGTCACCCAATCATCCTGGTCCGCAGAAACAAAACATCTCAAATAAGCCTCCAGTGTCTGATTAGTTCGCTCCGTTTGACCATTAGTCTGAGGATGGAAGGCAGATGAAAACGACAAATCAATGCCCATTTTAGCACAAAAAGATCGCCAGAATCTGGACACAAACTGGGATCCTCTGTCGGACACGATATTCTCCGGAATGCCGTGCAAACGAACCACATTCTGAAAAAACAAAGGAACCAGATCGGAAGAGGAAGGCAACTTAGGCAAGGGTACCAAATGGACCATCTTGGAAAAACGATCACACACCACCCTGATGACAGACATTCCTTGAGACACCGGAAGATCAGAAATGAAATCCATGGAAATGTGTGTCCAAGGCCTCTTCGGGACGGGCAAGGGCAGAAGCAACCCGCTAGCACGAGAACAACAAGGCTTAGCCCGAGCACAAGTCCCACAGGACTGCACAAATGACCGCACATCCCGTGACAAGGAAGGCCACCAAAAGGACCTAGCCACCAAATCTCGGGTACCAAAAATTCCCGGATGCCCTGCCAACACCGAGGAATGAACCTCGGAAATGACTTTGCTGGTCCATTTATCAGGAACAAACAGTCTGTCGGGTGGACAAGAGTCAGGTCTACCAGCCTGAAATCTCTGCAACACACGTCGCAAATCAGGAGATATGGCCGACACGATTACTCCCTCTTTAAGAATACCAGCTGGCTCCGAGACTCCAGGAGAGTCAGGCACAAAGCTCCTAGAAAGAGCATCAGCCTTAACATTCTTCGAACCAGGCAGGTACGAGACCACAAAGTCAAAACGAGAGAAAAACAATGACCAACGAGCCTGTCTAGGATTCAGGCGCTTAGCAGACTCAAGATACATCAGATTTTTGTGATCAGTCAAGACCACCACACGATGCTTAGCACCCTCGAGCCAATGACGCCACTCCTCAAATGCCCACTTCATGGCCAACAACTCCCGATTACCAACATCATAGTTCCGCTCAGCAGGCGAAAACTTCCTAGAGAAAAAGGCACATGGTCTCATCACAGAGCAACCAGAGCCTCTCTGCGACAAAACAGCCCCAGCACCGATCTCAGAAGCATCCACTTCAACCTGAAAGGGAAGTGAGACATCAGGCTGGCACAAAACAGGCGCCGAAGTAAACCGGCGCTTCAGCTCCTGGAAGGCCTCCACGGCTGCAGGGGCCCAATTAGCCACATCAGAACCTTTCTTGGTCATATCTGTCAAAGGTTTAACAACGCTAGAAAAATTAGCGATAAAGCGACGGTAGAAATTAGCAAACCCCAAGAACTTCTGAAGACTCTTAACAGACGTGGGCTGAGTCCAATCATGAATAGCTCGGACCTTGACTGGGTCCATCTCCACAGCAGAAGGGGAGAAAATAAAACCCAAAAAGGAAACCTTCTGCACTCCAAAGAGACACTTTGAGCCCTTCACAAACAAAGCATTATCACGCAAAACCTGAAACACCATCCTGACCTGCTTTACATGAGAATCCCAATCATCCGAGAAAACCAGAATATCATCCAGATAAACAATCATAAATTTATCCAGATACTTCCGGAAGATATCATGCATAAAGGACTGAAACACTGAAGGAGCATTAGAGAGCCCAAAGGGCATCACCAAGTATTCAAAATGACCTTCGGGCGTATTGAATGCAGTTTTCCATTCATCTCCCTGCCTAATGCGCACAAGGTTGTACGCACCACGAAGATCTATCTTGGTGAACCACTTGGCACCCTTAATCCGAGCAAACAAGTCTGACAATAGTGGCAAAGGATACTGAAACTTAACAGTGATTTTATTCAGAAGCCGATAGTCTATACAAGGTCTCAAAGACCCATCTTTCTTGGCCACAAAAAAGAATCCCGCACCAAGAGGGGAAGAGGATGGGCGAATATGCCCCTTCTCCAAAGACTCCTTGACATAAGAACGCATCGCGGCATGCTCGGGTACAGACAAATTAAATAATCGTCCCTTAGGAAATTTACTGCCAGGAATCAAATCTATAGCGCAGTCACAGTCCCTATGAGGAGGAAGAGCACTGGACCTGGACTCACTGAATACATCCTGATAGTCACACAAATACTCAGGAACCTCTGAAGGAGTAGAAGTAGCAATAGACACTGGCGGAGAATCGTAATGAAATCCCTGACAACCCCAACTCGACACAGACATAGCCTTCCAATCCAAAACAGGATTATGGGTCTGTAACCATGGCAGACCTAGCACGACCAAATCATTCATTTTATGCAGAACAAGAAAACGAATCACCTCCCGATGTTCAGGAGTCATGCACATGGTCACTTGTGTCCAAAACTGCGGTTTATTTTCCGCCAGTGGCGTAGCATCAATTCCTCTGAGAGGAATAGGAATTTTTAAAGGCTCCAGGACAAAACCGCAGCGCTTGGCAAACGACAAGTCCATAAGACTCAGGGCAGCACCTGAATCCACAAATGCCATAAGAGGGTAGGAAGACAATGAACAAATTAAAGTCACAGACAAAATAAATTTAGGCTGCAAATTACCAATGGTGACAGGACTGATAACCTTGGTTAGGCGTTTAGAGCATGCTGATATAACATGTGTAGAATCACCACAGTAAAAACACAACCCATTCTGACGTCTATGATTTTGTCGTTCGGTTCTAGTCAGGATTCTGTCGCATTGCATTGAGACAGGTGTCCGTTCAGACAACACCGCGAGAGGATTAGCGGATTTGCGCTCCCGCAAACGCCGATCAATCTGAATAGCCAGCGCCATAGAATCATTCAGACTTGTAGGAATTGGAAAACCCACCATCACATTCTTAATGGCTTCAGAAAGGCCATTTCTGAAATTTGCGGCCAGAGCACATTCATTCCATTGAGTAAGCACGGACCATTTCCGAAATTTTTGGCAGTACACTTCAGCTTCATCCTGGCCCTGAGAGATGGCCAGTAGAGCTTTTTCTGCCTGAATTTCAAGATTAGGCTCCTCATAAAGCAATCCGAGCACCAGAAAAAACGCATCAACATCCGCCAATGCCGGATCTCCTGGCGCCAACGAGAAAGCCCAATCCTGAGGGTCGCTACGCAAAAAGGAGATAACAATTTTAACTTGCTGAGCTGAATCTCCAGACGAACGAGGTTTCAAAGATAGAAACAATTTACAATTATTCCTAAAATTCCCAAATTTAAATCGATCTCCAGAGAACAGCTCAGGAATAGGTATCTTAGGCTCAGACATAGGACTGCTAACAACAAAATCCTGAATGCTCTGCACTCGTGCAGCAAGCTGATCCACACTAGTAATCAAGGTCTGAACATTCATGTCTGCAGCAAGCTCACAGCCACTCTGAGAAAAAGGGGAAGGAAGAAAGAGGAGAAAAAAACCCAAAAAACTCAGAACTCCTTTTCTTTTAATCCCACTTCTGCAATGCATTAACTATTTAGGCCTGGCATACAGTTATGATCTCAATGGCAAGGGATCACAGAGATTAAGCAAAGTCTGCAAACATAAATACCAGCTCATAGGGAAGTGGTAACTAGGCTGACCATATAGCTGATCCTAGCACAAACACTAACAGTAGCCGGGGAACGTGCCTACGTTGATCCTAGACATCTCGCACCAGCCGGAGAACTAACTAACCCTATCAGGGAAAATAAGTCCTCTCTTGCCTCCAGAGAAAAGACCCCAAAGAAATACAAGCCCCCAACAAATAATAACGGTGAGGCAAGAAGAAAAGACAAACGTAAGAATGAACTAGATTTTAGCAAAGAGAGGCCCACTGACTAAATAGCAGAAGATAGTAAGATGACTTATATGGTCAGCAAAAAACCCTGCCAAAATATCCACGCTGAATATCCAAGAACCCCCAAACCGACTAACGGTGAGGGGGGAGAATATCAGCCCCCTAGAGCTTCCAGTGATATCAGGAATCACATTTTGTACAAGCTGGACAAAAATAAGAACAATGCAAATAAACAAAAGTAAGAAAGCAGAACTTAGCTTATCTTGCACAGAACCAGGACCTGAAGACAGGAGCAAACAGAAATGAACTGATTACAACGATGCCAGGCACTGGACTGAGAATCCAGGAGGTTTAAATAGCAACACCCCAGGCCTAACGAAGCAGGTGAGTACAAACCTGGTAAAAGACAATCCAAGTGCCAAATCACTAGTGACCACAAGAGGGAGCCAATAAGTATAGTTCACAACAGGAGTGATGCTGATTGGTGGCCAGCACATACCTGCCTTTCCAAGGTGCACAGCTTAGAGGGAGGCGTGCATATGCATCTCCATACTACAAAACTAGTGTAGTCTGACTTTGCAGTCAGATGTTTCTCCACTTTCTTCATATTATTGGTAACACTCAGAAAGTAGGAGCGGGGGAAGGTGACAAGGCAGATGTCCAGTTTAAAGAGGAGTCAGACCTATCACCTCGTGAAATATCTTATGACATAGAAGACTGTAAATATAAAACATTTCTTAAAAATATACATTGATAATAAAAAAAAATCTTGTGTTATTTAGTGATAAACGTTCTGGCCCTTTAGGAAATAAAGATGTGAGTGCATTGAAATTGGGCTCTCCACTGACTCACTGCTCGGAGCTGGGAGGTACCATAGCATGTGGGTTGCGGAGTGGCTGATACTGTGCACAGGAAAAAAAAGGAAGATCTGTGAAGTTGCTTTACTTCCTCCTGGATAGAGTTATTTATTAAAAAAATATAAAAGCACTGCATTCTCCACCACAAGATGCCATAAACTCTCCAATCCTTTATGATTATGCACAACAAACAAGCATAGTCAAAAGTACATAATTAACCAACATGTATTAAACCATTTAGAGCCGGCTATTTCCTACTCTAGCCGATAAACCCTTTAGAAGCAGCCATGTCCTTCTCTAGCAAATTTGCCCCTCTAGAAGCCACTATGTGCTATATTGGAAGGTTAATGTTTTAGAATCAGCTATGTTCTCCTACAGCAGTCCTTTAAAAAAAAACATATGTTACTCTTCCACGTTAACCCTTTAGAATTAGCTTTTTTTGCCTTTAGCAAATTAACTTTTTAGAAGCACCAATGTCTACCTCTGGGAATTTAACAAATTAGAAGCAGCTATGTCTTCCTCATAATGATTTGTATTTGAGTAGTCTCATCTAATCTTAGTTTCTGTATGTTCCCCAGAAATAATAGGTCTTTCTTAGTTTACCTGGCCTTAACCCCTTCCCGACCTGTGACACAGCGTATGCGTCATGAAAGTCGGTGCCAATCCGACCTGTGACGCATATGCTGTGTCACAGAATGATCGCGTCCCTGCAGATCGGGTGAAAGGGTTAACTCCCATTTTACCCGATCTGCAGAGACAGGGGGAGTGGTACTTCAGCCCAGGGGGGGTGGCTTCACCCCCCCGTGGCTACGATCGCTCTGATTGGCTGTTGAAAGTGAAACTGCCAATCAGAGCGATTTGTAATATTTCACCTATGAAAATGGTGAAATATTACAATCCAGCCATGGCCGATGCTGCAATAGCATCTGCCATGGCTGGAGACCCCGATCTGCCCCCACCCCACCCCACCGATCGCCTCCCCAGTCGTCCTTTTTGCCCCGATCTCTATTCCGCTCCCCTCCTCCCTCCTGTCGGCTCCCCCGGTCCTCCTGTCCGCTCCCCAGGTCCTCCGATCCCCCCCCCGTGTTCCGGTCCCACCCCCCCATACTTACCTAGCTCCGATGTCCCTCCCGGTGTCCGGCCGTCTTCTTCATGGGCGCCGCCATCCTGGAAAATGGCGGGCGCATGTGCAGTGCGCCCGCTGAATCTGCCAGCCGGCAGATTCGTTCCTGCACATTTTGGTCGCTGTGATAATTCTATCACAGCGATCAAAAAAAAAAAAAGTAAATAAATCCCCCCCTTTATCACCCCCATAGGTAGGGACAATAATAAAATACAGAAAATATAATTATTTTAGTTTTTCCATTAGGGTTAGGGTTAGGGGTACGGTTAGGGGTAGGGTTAGGGGTAGGGTTGCACTTAGGGTTGCACTTAGGGCTAGGGTTGCACTTAGGGTTGCACTTAGGGCTAGGGTTGCACTTAGGGTTGCACTTAGGGTTGCACTTAGGGTTACACTTAGGGTTACACTTAGGGTTACACTTAGGGCTAGGGTTGCACTTAGGGTTGCACTTAGGGCTAGGGTTGCACTTAGGGTTGCACTTAGGGCTAGGGTTGCACTTAGGGTTGCACTTAGGGCTAGGGTTGCACTTAGGGCTAGGGTTGCACTTAGGGTTGCACTTAGGGCTAGGGTTGCACTTAGGGCTAGGGTTGCACTTAGGGCTAGGGTTGGAATTAGGGTTAGAATTAGGCTATGTGCACACGGTGAGGATTTGGCTGCGGATCCGCAGCGGATTGGTCGCTGCGGATTCGTATCAGTTTTCCATCACGTTTACAGTACCACGTAAACCTATGGAAAACCAATTCCGCTGTGCCCATGGTGCGGAAAATACAGCGCGGAAACGCTGCGTTGTATTTTCTGCAGCATGTCAATTCTTTGTGCAATTCCGCAGCGTTTTACACCTGCTCCATAATAGGAATCCGCAAGTGAAATCCACACAAAAAACACTGGAAATCCGCGGTAAATCCGCAGGTAAAGCGCAGTGCGTTTTACCTGCAGATTTTTCAAAAACTGCGGAAAAATCCACACAAATCCGCAACGTGAGCACATAGCCTAAGGCTAGGGTCACATTGCGTTAGGGCAATCCGTTAAGGGCATAGCGCTAGCGGGTTGCGCTAACGCAATGCTTCCCTAGGGTCCGCGTTCGGCGTCCCCGCTAGCGCAGATCCCCGATCTGCACTAGCGAGGAACGGACCTCGGGCGCGCCGCGGACGCTGCAAGCAGCGTCCGAGGTCCGTCACTCAAATGACGCGACATCGCTAGCGCCTGCCCAATGTGGGCGGGCGCTAGCGACGCGCTCACTATTACAGGCTATGGCGGCGTTAATGGACTACGTTAACACCGCGTTATGCCGCGGTGTAACGTAGTCCGTTAAACGCGGTCACATAACGCAATGTGACCCTAGCCTTAGGGTTAGGGTTGGAATTAGGGGTAAGACTAGGGTTAGGGGTGTGTTGGGGTTAGGGTTGTGGTTAGGGTTGGGATTAGAGTTAGGGGTGTGTTGGGGTTAGTGTTGGAGTTAGAATTGAGGGGTTTCCACTTTTTAGGCACATCAGGGGGTCTCCAAACGCGACACGGCGCCACCATTGATTCCAGCCAATCTTGCGTTGAAAAAGTAAAATGGTGCTCTCTCCCTTCCGAGCCCCGACGTGTGCCCAAACAGTGGTTTAACCCCACATATGGGGTACCAGCATACTCAGGAGAAACTGATCAACAACTTTTGGGGTCCAGTTTCTCCTGTAACCCTTGGGAAAATAAAAAATTGCAGGCTAAAAAATTATTTTTGAGGAAAGAAAAATGATTTTTTATTTTCACGGCTCTGCGTTATAAACTTCTGTGAAGCACTTGGGGGTTCAAAGTGCTCACCACACATCTAGATAAGTTCCCTTGGGGGTTTAGTTTCCAAAATTGGGTCACTTGTGGGGGGTTTCTACTGTTTAGGCACATCAGGGGCTCTGCAAACGCAACGTGATGCCCGCAGAGCATTCCATCAAAGTCTGCATTTCAAAACGTCACTACTTCACTTCCGAGCTCCGGCATGTGCCCAAACAGTGGTTTACCCCCACATATGGGGTATGACCGTACTCAGGAGAAACTGGACAACAACTATTGGGGTCAAATTTCCCCTGTTACCCTTGGGAAAATAAAAAATTCAGGGCTAAAAAAATTTTTTGGAGAAAAGAAAAATTATTTTTTATTTTCATGGCTCTGCGTTATAAACTTCTGTGAAGCACTTGTTGGTTTAAAGTGCTCACTATGCATCTAGATAAGTTCCTTGGGGGGTCTAGTTTCCAAAATGGGGTCACTTATGGGGAAGCTCCAATGTTTAGGCACACAGGGGCTCTCCAAACGCGACATGGTGTCCGCTAATGATTGGAGCTAATTTTCCATTCAAAAAGCCAAATGGCGTGCCTTCCCTTCCAAGCCCTGCCGTGCACCCAAACAGTGGTTTACCCCCACATATGGGGTATCATCGTACTCAGGACAAACTGGACAACAACATTTGGGGTCAAATTTCTCCGGTTACCCTTGGGAAAATAAAAAATTCTGGGCTAAAAATCATTTTTGAGGAAAGAAAAATTATTTTTTATTTTCACGGCTCTGCGTTATAAACTTCTGTGAAGCACTTGTTGGTTTAAAGTGCTCACTATGCATCTAGATAAGTTCCTTGGGGGGTCTAGTTTCCAAAATGGGGTCACTTGTGTGGGAGCTCCAATGTTTAGGCACACAGGGGCTCTCCAAACGCGACATGGTGTCCGCTAACGATGGAGATAATTTTTCATTCAAAAAGTCAAATGGCGCTCCTTCCCTTCCGAGACTTACCATGTGCCCAAACAGTGGTTTACCCCCACATGTGAGGTATCAGTGTACTCAGGAGAAATTGCCCAACACATTTTAGGATCCATTTTATCCTGTTGCCCATGTGAAAATTAAAAAATTGAGGCTAAAATAATTTTTTTGTGAAAAAAAAGTACTTTTTCATTTTTACGGATCAATTTGTGAAGCACCTGGGGGTTTAAAGTGCTCACTATGCATCTAGATACGTTCCTTGGGGCGTCTAGTTTCCAAAATGGGGTCACTTGTGGGGGAGCTCCAATGTTTAGGCACACGGGGGCTCTCCAAACCCGACATGGTGTCCGCTAAAGATTGGAGCCAATTTTTCATTCAAAAAGTCAAATGGCGCTCCTTCCCTTCCGAGTTCTGCCGTGCGCCCAAACAGTGGTTTACCCCCACATATGAGGTATCAGCGTACTCAGAACAAATTGGACAACAACTTGCGTCATCCAGTTTCTCCTTTTACCCTTGGGAAAATAAAAAAATTGTTGCTAAAAGATCATTTTTGTGACTAAAAAGTTAAATGTTCATTTTTTCCTTCCATGTTGCTTCTGCTGCTGTGAAACACCTGAAGGGTTAATAAACTTCTTGAATGTGGTTTTGAGCACCTTGAGGGGTGCAGTTTTTAGAATGGTGTCACTTTTGGGTATTTTCAGCCATATAGAACCCTCAAATTGACTTCAAATGTGAGGTGGTCCCTAAAAAAAATGGTTTTGTAAATTTTGTTGTAAAAATGAGAAATCACTGGTCAAATTTTAACCCTTATAACTTCCTAGCAAAAATAAATGTTGTTTCCAAAATTGTGCTGATGTAAAGTAGACATGTGGGAAATGTTATTTATTAACTATTTTGTGTCACATAACTCTCTGGTTTAACAGAATAAAAATTCAAAATGTGAAAATTGCAAAATTTTCAAAATTTTCGCCAAATTTCCATTTTTTTCACAAATAAACGCAGAAATTATCGACCTAAATTTACCACTAACATGAAGCCCAATATGTAACGAAAAAACAATCTCAGAATCGCTAGGATCCGTTGAAGCGTTCCCGAGTTATTACCTCATAAAGGGACACTGGTCAGAATTGCAAAAAACGGCAAGGTCATTAAGGCCAAAATAGGCTGGGTCATGAAGGGGTTAAAGTGAACCTATCATTTGATTAATGCTGCCTGAACGGGCCCTGCTGCATTTCCCGAACTGTAGTCCAGTAGACTGATATTTTACTGGTTGGAAACAATTGGCAAAATTTCAGATTCATTCATCTCAAATTACCGTAACAAGGTCATACACCAGAGGATGACTTTAAAAAAAATGGAACAATATTTATGCAGCATACAAAATACTTTTTTCATTCTCATCATTTGGAGCCGGAAATGAGGCTCCAGCCTGCGGTGATGATGATCTGTGACCTGACACGTTTTAAGGTTCCTGTTTAAAATGAATTTTCAATTCCCAAAAATTACAAATAAATCACAATCTTGAAATAAGAAATGAAGATGGACTGGATGAAGTGGTCTATAAAATGAATCTATGGATGAAATCGAAGAACATCCTAGAAGGAAGGAAAAGAAACAATTCCAAAGTAATTATGGGGCAATTCTTGCAGTTACCTCTGTAAAAAAGCAATTGTCCTGGAGGAAGAAGTGTAGGAATATCCTATCACAAAACTCATGGTGATCTCATTATGTACTTAGACTGCCGGTAGTAAATGCATATACTGTAACTAGCTCTATTCCAGCTGTAAAGGAAAGTATACATTTCCTAGGATTTTATAATCCCGTCATCTTATACTACAACCACTGGCAAAAATTATGGAATCACCGGCCTTGGAGGATGTTCATTCAGTTGTTTAATTTTGTAGAAAAAGAGCAGATCACAGACCTGGCACAAAACTAAAGTTATTTCAAATGGCAACTTTCTGGCTTTAAGAAACACTAAAAGAAATCAAGAACAAAAAAATGTGGTAGTCAGTAATGGTTACTTTTTTTAACCAAGCATAGGGTAAAAATTATGGAATCACTCAATTCTGAGGAAAAAATTATGAAATCACCCTGTAAATTTTCATACCCAAAAATAACACCTGCATCAAATTAGATCTGCTCGTTAGTCTGCATCTAAAAAGGAGTGATCACACCTTGGAGAGCTGTTGCACCAAGTGGACTGACATGAATCATGACTCCAACACGAGAGATGTCAATTGAAACAAAGAAGAAGATTATCAAACTCTTAAAATGTTGCAAAAGATGTTGGTTGTTCACAGTCAGCTGTGTCTAAAATCTGGACCAAATACAAACAACATGGGAAGGTTGTTAAAGGCAAACATACTGGTAGACCAAGGAAGGCATCAAAGCATCAAGACCGGAAACTTAAAGCAATATGTCTCCAAAACAGGAAATGCACAACAAAACAAATGAGGAACGAATGGGTGGAAACCGGAGTCAACGTCTGTGACCGAACTGTAAGAAACCACCTAAAGGAAATGGGATTTACATACAGAAAAGCTAAATGAAAGCATCATTAACACCTAAACAGAAAAAAACAAGGTTACAATGGGCTAAGGAAAAGCAATCGTGGACTGTGGATGACGGGATGAAAGTCATATTCAGTGATGAATCGCGAATCTGCAAGGTGATGATGCTGGAACTTTTGTTTGGTGCCGTTCCAATGAGATTTATAAAGATGACTGCCTGAAGAGAACATGCAAATTTCCACAGTCACTGATGATATGGGGCTGCATGTCAGGTAAAGGCACTGGGGAGATGGCTGTCATTACATCTTCAGTAAATGCACAAGTTTATGTTGATATTTTGGACACTTTTCTTATCCCATCAATTGAAAGGATGTTTGGGGATGATGAAATCATTTTTCAAGATGATAATACATCCTGCCATAGAGCAAAAACTGTGAAAACATTCCTGGAAAAAAGACACATAAGGTCAATGTCATGGCTGCAAATAGTCCGGATCGCAATCCAATTGAGAATCTTTGGTGGAAGTTGAAGAAAATGGTCCATGACAAGGCTCCAACCTGCAAAGCTGATCTGGCAACAGCAACCAGAGAAAGTTGGGGCCAGATGGATGAAGAGTCCTGTGTGACCCTCATTAACCCCTTCACCCCCAAGGGTGGTTTGCACGTTAATGACCGGGCCAATTTTTACAATTCTGACCACTGTCCCTTTATGAAGTTATAACTCCGAAACGCTTCAACGGATCTTAGCGATTCTGAGATTGTTTTCTCGTGACATATTGTACTTCATGATAGTGGTAAAATTTCTTCGATATCACTTGCGTTTATTTGTGAAAAAATAGGAAAATTGGCGAAAATTTTGAAAATTTGGCAATTTTCCAACTTTGAATTTATATTCTGTTAAACCAGAGAGTTATGTGACACAAAATAGTTAATAAATAACATTTCCCACATGTTTACTTTACATCAGCGCAATTTTGGAAACAAAATTTTTTTTTTTTAGGAAGTTATAAGGGTTAAAATTTGAACACCAATTTCTCATTTTTACAACATAATTTACAAAACCATTTTTTTTAGGGACCACCTCACATTTGAAGTCATTTTGAGGGGTCTATATGGCAGAAAATACCAAAAAGTGACACCATTCTGAAAACTGCACCCCTCAAGCTGCTCAAAACCACATTCAAGAAGTTTATTAACCCTTCAGGTGTTTCACAGCAGCAGAAGCAACATGGAAGGAAAAAATGAACATTTTACTTTTTAGTCACAAAAATGATCTTTCAGCAATAATTTTTTTAATTTCCCAAGGGTAAAAAGAGAAAATGGACCTTAAAAGTTGTTGCCCAATTTGTCCTGAGTACGCTGATACCCCACATGTGAGGGAGAACCACTTTTTGGGTGCACGGCAGAGCTCAGAAGGAAAGGAGCGTCGTTTGACATTTTCTAGCTAAAATTGGCTGCAATTGAAATCGGACGCCATGTCGTGTTTGGCCAGCCCCTGATGTGCCTAAACAGTGGAAACCCCCCATAAGTGACACCATTTTGGAAACTAGACCCCCTAAGGAACTTATCTAGATGCGTCGTGAGCACTTTTATCCCCCAAGTGCTTCACGAAAGTTTATAATGCCCGGGTGTGAAAATAAAAAATCCTATTTTTTCTACAAACATGATCGTTTAGTCCCCAATTTTTTATTTTCTCAAGGGTAGCAGGAAAAATTGGACCCCAAAAGTTGTTGTCCAATTTGTCCTGAGTAGGCTGATACCCCATATGTGGGGGGGAACCACTGTTTGGGCGCATGGCAGGGCTCAGAAGGATAGGAGCGCCCTTTGACATTTTCAAGCTAAAATTGGCTGGAATTGAGATCGGAGGCCATGTCGTGTTTGGCGAGCCCCTGATGTGCCTAAACAGTGGAAACCCCCCATAAGTGACCCCATTTTGGAAACTAGACCCCCTAAGGAACTTATCTAGATGTGTCGTGAGCACTTTTATCCCCCAAGTGCTTCACGAAAGTTTATAACGCCCGGGTGTGAAAATAAAAAATCCCATTTTTTCTACAAACATGATCATTTAGTCCCCAATTTTTTATTTTCTCAAGGGTAGCAGGAGAAATTGGACCCCAAAAGTTGTTGTCCAATTTGTCCTGAGTAGGCTGATACCCCATATGTTGGGGGGAACCACTGTTTGGGCGCATGGCAGGGCTCAGAAGGAAAGGGGCGCCCTTTGACATTTTCAAGCTAAAATTGGCTGGAATTGAGATCGGATGCCATGTCGTGTTTGGCGAGCCCCTGATGTGCCTAAACAGTGGAAACCCCCCATAAGTGACCCCATTTTGGAAACTAGACCCCCTAAGGAACTTATCTAGATGTGTCGTGAGCACTTTTATCCCCCAAGTGCTTCACGAAAGTTTATAACGCCCGGGTGAGAAAATAAAAAATCCTATTTTTTCTACAAACATGATCGTTTAGTCCCCAATTTTTTATTTTCTCAAGGGTAGCAGGAAAAATTGGACCCCAAAAGTTGTTGTCCAATTTGTCCTGAGTAGGCTGATACCCCATATGTGGGGGGGAACCACTGTTTGGGCGCATGGCAGGGCTCAGAAGGATAGGAGCGCCCTTTGACATTTTCAAGCTAAAATTGGCTGGAATTGAGATCGGAGGCCATGTCGTGTTTGGCGAGCCCCTGATGTGCCTAAACAGTGGAAACCCCCCATAAGTGACCCCATTTTGGAAACTAGACCCCCTAAGGAACTTATCTAGATGTGTCGTGAGCACTTTTATCCCCCAAGTGCTTCACGAAAGTTTATAACGCCCGGGCGTGAAAATAAAAAATCCTATTTTTTCCCCACAAAAATGATCTTTCAGTCCCCAATTTTTTATTTTCCCAAGGGTAACAGGAGAAATTGGACCCCAAAAGTTGTTGTCCAATTTTTCCTGGGTACGCTGGTACCACATATGTGGGAGAAAACTACTGTTTGGGCACACTTCGGGGCTCGGAAGGGAAGTAGTGACGTTTTTGGAATGCAGACTTTGATGGAATTGTCTGCGGGCATCATGTTCCATTTGGTGAGCCCCTGATGTGCCTAAACAGTAGAAACCCCCCATAAGTGACCCCATTTTGGAAACTAGACCCCCTAAGGAACTTATCTAGATGTGTCGTGAGCACTTTTATCCCCCAAGTGCTTCACGAAAGTTTATAACGCCCGGGCGTGAAAATTAAAAATCCTATTTTTTCCCCACAAAAATGATCTTTCAGTCCCCAATTTTTTATTTTCCCAAGGGTAACAGGAGAAATTGGACCCCAAAAGTTGTTGTCCAATTTTTCCTGGGTACGCTGGTACCACATATGTGGGAGAAAACTACTGTTTGGGCACACTTCGGGGCTCGGAAGGGAAGTAGTGACGTTTTTGGAATGCAGACTTTGATGGAATTGTCTGCGGGCATCATGTTCCATTTGGTGAGCCCCTGATGTGCCTAAACAGTAGAAACCCCCCATAAGTGACCCCATTTTGGAAACTAGACCCCCTAAGGAACTTATCTAGATGTGTCGTGAGCACTTTTATCCCCTAAGTGCTTCACGAAAGTTTATAACGCCCGGGCGTGAAAATAAAAAATCCTATTTTTTCCCCACAAAAATGATCTTTCAGTCCCCAATTTTTTATTTTCCCAAGGGTAACAGGAGAAATTGGACCCCAAAAGTTGCTGTCCATTTTGTTCTGAGTACGCTGGTACCCCATATGTGGGAAAAAACTGTTTGGGCACTTCGGGACTCAGAAGGGAAGCAGTGACAATTTGGAATGCAGACTTTGATGGACTGGTTCTGAGGGCGTCATGTTCCGTTTGCAGAGCCCCTGATGTGCCTAAACAGTAAAAAAAAACCACAAGTGACATCATTTTGGAACCTAGACCCCCATGGAACTTACTTAGATGTGCCCCCTCTTTGGAACTAATCTACTGGTTCCTAATTAGTAGTGCATGGAGGTGTGGTACAATTTGAAGCAGTCCTTCATACACAGGCCAGGTTTGTCGGGGCAGGTGTCGCATTGATAGATGGTGTCCTTGCGTACTCCTCGTTTGTAGCACACTCGGCACCTTTTTTGCGGCTTACCTTTTCTACCAGTTGGCGGGACCACCCCCGGAAAATGCTGACCTGGTACAATACGAGCACCCTCAGTTCCGGAAGTACTGGGGCCCGCTCCTTCCCTCGTGCCAAACATCAGGGCCTTAACCACTACCTCCTGGAACTGAAGGTACGTCGTATCGGTGTGGCGTGCACATCGTGACAGCAGGAAAGCGTTAAGCATTGCCATTTGTACGATGTACACCGACAGCTTTTTGTACCACACCTTGGCCTTCCTCAAAGCACTGTACGGTTGGAGGAGTTGATCAGAGAGATCAACGCCCCCCATGTTTTTGTTGTACCCCAGTACACAGTCCGGTTTGCAGACCTGTGTAGAGGTACCCCGTACAGTGCTGAGGGCGCTGCCATCACCGTGTATGGTGGTCAACAGAAGGACATCCCTCTTGTCCTTGTACTTGACCACCAGCAGGTGGTCGCTACATTGGGCTTTGCTCTCACCTTTTCTGAGCATCTGCCCAAGTAGCGTCTTCGGGAGGCCTCTCTGATTTTTGCGGACAGTACCGCAGGCTGCGGTACCTCGCGCAGAGAGGGATTTGTAGAGTGGGATGCTGGAATAAAAGTTATCGGTGTAGAGGTGATAACCTTTATCCAGCAGTGGGTGCACCAAATCCCACACTATTTTCCCACTCACTCCCAAGACAGGGGGACACTCAGGCGGTTCAATCCTGCTGTCCTTCCCTTCGTAAACTCTAAAGCTGTGGGTGTACCCTGAGGTACTCTCACACAGCTTGTAGAGTTTGATTCCGTACCTGGCCCTTTTGCTGGGCAGGTATTGACGGAATCTGAGCCGCCCCTTAAAATGAACCAAGGACTCATCCACACAGATGTCCCTTTTGGGCACGTACACTTCAGCAAACTTTTTGCTGAAGTGTTCGATGACCGGCCGAACTTTGAACAGATGGTCAAAATTGGGGTCATCTCGTGCGGGACACTGTGCATTATCGGAATAATGCAAGAATTTGTGGATGGCCTCAAAACGCGTCCGAGCCATGACCATTCGGCACACTGGAGTGTTATATAAAATATCCACACTCCAATATTGCCGAAGTTCTGGCTTCTTCACGATCCCCATGTGGAGGACCAGGCCCCAAAACTGCATCATTTCAACTGCGTCTACAGGAGACCAGTTAGAAAATGATGAACTGGGGTTTTGCTCCAAAAATTGCCAAGCATATAAATTAGTTTGCTCCACCATGAGGTTAATAAAATCCTCAGAGAAAAAGACTTTGAAAAAGTCTATTTCTGTGAGGCCGGTGGTGTCAAACCTGATTCCTGATTTTGCCACAAAATCAGGAATCAGTGGCTCGTAATTTTCGGGGGGCGAGGTCCATATGGGGTCCGAAGAAGGGCGCGCTGGTTCATCTTCAGGAGTGGGTGCTGCGTCATCTTCTCTCCTGGGGCGTCTGCGAGGCGGTTCCGCAGGACCCGAGGAGGAAGATGAGGAGGAGGAGGAGGAGGAGGAAGAGGATGAAGAATCTGAAGAGTAAAGGAATGTGGGATCCTCTCCCTCGCTATCAGTGTCGGAGGCAAGAAAAGAATATGCCTCCTCTGCTGAATAGCGCTGCTGGGACGAACGGGACGAACGGGACATTTTTTGTGTCAGTATGGTGCTTGGGTGCAATTTATTGGAACTATGTGTACGTGTGTGGGGGGGGTAGTGTTTGGTGCAAACTTCTGAAAAGTAAAAGCTAAAAGAAAAAAAGCAAATAGGGAAAAAAAATACCTGTGAAAGGAAAAGTCTAAAACAGCAGGCCCTAGCTCTGATAAGTGAACTGCGTCACTTATCAAAGTTCGGCGCCTGCTGGGTGTGTGAATGGGGATGTGGAAAAAACGCCAGGCACGAGAGCTCTGATAAGTGAACCGAGTCACTTATCAAAGTTCGGCGGCGGCGGCTGGGTGCGCGGACGGGGATGTGAAAAAAAAAAAAGAAACGAAAGGCACGGCTTCAGACGCAGCGGCGGGGTGCGCGGACGGGGATGTGGAAAAAAACAAAAAGAAACGAAAGGCACGGCTTCAGACGCAGCGGCGGGGTGCGCAGACGGGGATGTGGAAAAAAACAAAAAGAAACGAAAGGCACGGGTTCAGACGCAGCGGCGGGGTGCGCGGACGGGGATGTGAAAAAAAAAAAAAAGAAACGAAAGGCACGGCTTCAGACGCAGCGGCGGGGTGCGCGGACGGGGATGTGGAAAAAAACCAAAAAGAAACGAAAGGCACGGGTTCAGACGCAGCGGCGGGGTGCGCGGACGGGGATGTGGAAAAAAACAAAAAGAAACGAAAGGCACGGCTTCAGACGCAGCGGCGGGGTGCGCAGACGGGGATGTGGAAAAAAACAAAAAGAAACGAAAGGCACGGGTTCAGACGCAGCGGCGGGGTGCGCGGACGGGGATGTGAAAAAAAAAAAAAAGAAACGAAAGGCACGGCTTCAGACGCAGCGGCGGGGTGCGCGGACGGGGATGTGGAAAAAAAACAAAAAGAAACGAAAGGCACGGGTTCAGACGCAGCGGCGGGGTGCGCGGACGGGGATGTGGAAAAAAACAAAAAGAAACGAAAGGCACGGCTTCAGACGCAGCGGCGGGGTGCGCGGACGGGGATGTGGAAAAAAACAAAAAGAAACGAAAGGCACGGGTTCAGACGCAGCGGCGGGGTGCGCGGACGGGGATGTGGAAAAAAAAAAAAAGAAACGAAAGGCACGGGTTCAGACGCAGCGGCGGGGTGTGCGCAAGGGGATGTGGAGGAGAAAAGTGAGCACGAGTGTTGATCGGTGAAATGCGTCACCAATCAACGCTCGGCGGCACTAAGGGGGGTGAAAAAGAAAAGAGAGCACGAGTGTTGATCGGTGAACTGCGTCACCAATCAACGCTCGGCGGCTGCTAAATTTGGGCACGGACGGACCCGGCGCAAAGTGAGGGTGGAGGGGGAAGGGGGGATGGGGGGGAAGGGGGGATGGGGGGGGGGTAAGGGGGGATGGGGGGGTAAGAAAGATCGGGCCGGGATCGGGGTATCAACACTTACGGTTGTAGTCTCTCTTCTTTCTTCTGTCTTCTTTCTTCTGTCTTCTTTCTTCTGTCTTTTGTTTTTTTAGCGAGAATTATGGTGTCACAGGCTACTGTGGCACCACAAGTCTCAGCACAGGAGGGGGATCTGACAGCGTGACCGCTCTGCAGGAACCCTCACCAAGTGTGAGGATTCCTGCAGAGCAGTCAGACAGGTCAGGGACAGGTGAGACAGGTCACAGAGCGGTCACACCGCTGCTGTGACCTGTGATTGGTGGGATCGATGATCACATCGATCCCACCAATCAGGGGAGGCCCTGGTGACGCCGGTGTTGCTAGGCACCAGCCTATGATCGGAGCTCACAGCTCCGATCATAGGCAGGTCACCGGCAGGTCACCAGTAGGTGACCGGCAGGTGACCGGTAGGTCACCCCCAGGACACCATCAGGGCACAGCGCGGGCACACCGCTGCTGTGCCCTCTGAATGGCAGAGGATCCGGAGATGAGGCAGGGCACAGGCAACCATTTCATTCATATTCAAGCAGGGCACAGCGCGGTAACACCGCCGCTGTGCCCCTCCATTGGCGCGATCGATGTGATCGTCGATCGCGCCAATGCGGCGGGTCTGTGCCCTGATTGACGCGATCGACGATCACATCGATCGCGCCAATCAGCTGCAGGATCCGGACCCATGAGGAGGCAGGGCAGGGCAGAGGGGGCGCCGGTCCAGGCAGGGCACAGCGCGGTAATACCGCCGCTGTGCCCTGCGATTGGCGCGATCGATGTGATCGTCGATCGCGCCAATCCGGGGGGTTTTGGCCGGTGCCTGGCGTTGCCAGGCACCGGCCCCAGGATCGAGTACATCGGTACTCGATCCTAGCCTGGGACCTCACTGTTTCAGCCAATCTGATTGGCTGAAACAGTGAGAAAGGCTGTGATTCGCTGTTCAGAATTGAACAGCCAATCACAGCAATCGGGAGGCCGGGGGGGCGGCGCCATACCCCGAAATGCCGAGGCCATCTTCCCCCAGGTGAGATGGCGTCGGAATTTTAATGCGATCACCGCGACTTAAGTCGCGGTGTCGCATTAAAGGGCATGACGTACTATCCCGTCGGCGGTCATACGGGCCCACCCCACCTCGACGGGATAGTACGTCGGATGTCAGGAAGGGGTTAAGTCCATGCCTCAGAGACTGCAGGCTGTTATAAAAGCCAGAGGTGGTCCAACAAAATACTAGTGATGTGCTGGAAGGTTTTTTTGTTTTTCGTGATTCCATAATTTTTTCCTCAGAATTGAGTGATTCCATAATTTTTTCCCTATGTTTGGTTAAAAAAGTAACCATTACTGCCTACCACATTTTTTGTTCTTGATTTCTTTTAGTGTTTCTTAAAGCCAGAAAGTTGTCATATCCTCCAAGGCCGGTGATTCCATTATTTTTGCCAGGGGTTGTATATGGTTTTATAAGGCGGTAGCAAAGGAGTGGGGTAAATTGATTTCTTTCCAATTCGCCCACTAATAACCAGAGTTTCACATCATATAAATTCAATATTACATTTCGACATCTTAGTAAAATCACTTACAGGCTGCAAATCACAACACAACTGCTGTCTGGCCCTTTATAGACACCTGTAGCATATCATTTATGTCCAATACCGCCATAGAGACACCCAAATAATAATGATATATCGTACATAACTAATATCTCTCTTTAGAAACCTAAGGATTCTGCTCACATTTGCTCCAATAGTCATACCTTCAGGCGGTGCTCAAATAAAATCATTATCTAGTGACTTCCAAAAATTTGGGGACATGTCTTAATATGTCAGGGAGGTGGAGTTCACATCATGTGCACCGTGAAGAAGGAATTGTTTTTGCACCTCCTATTTTAGGTTTACTGGTTGAAACTTTTCCAATATCTAAATTAATACTGTAGATGGAATTTTAGAACATTTGTAGGTCATTTATATTTAAATACTAAGCAAATGTAACTCCCGTAGAATTTCTGCAGCGGTGGACGAGCCGAGGTCTCTAGGAACGAGTACGTCGAACCCGTGGATCTAATAACTTATTCTTTATGCTCCACCACTTGATACAGAACATTATGTTCTCTCCTCAGCAATTAGATTTTTGTGAAGCTTCAATTGCTAGCAATTTTGATCAAGTTCAAAACTTTTCATCATCGCTGGAACTTGTACGGACATTAATGACATGCTGACAGATAATGACCTGTCCCTTATAACGCGAAGCTGTTATGCCGCGTGATACCATTATCTCAGCCTCCGCCTGCTTTCACAACTTTTCCCCGTCCTACGTACTTTATACTTTTAACCACTTTTTTTTATTATTACTAATTGATTCCCTACAGCAAATCTCAGATCAAGTTGAAAAGCTCACGCTGCATTAAGCTAAGATTGTGGTAAAAACATAAAAGCTACAAAAAAGGAAAAAAACAAAAAAAGGGCAACTTCCTGTAGAAGAAATAAGAAGGTTTTTTTTGTTAGGGAGTCACTGAAAATCTCGTAAAAAATCTAGATCCAAGGACATAATTATTTAACTTTTATTTTATTGGAATGTATTCATTTATTCATATTTTATGCACTTATACAACTATACTTTTCTGTTCTGTCATATTTATGTATACAGTACAGTAGCAACTTTTTACATTTAAAAAAATAAAAATAATTAAGTTTTAAAATTTTCTTGAAAGTTAATTCTGGATGAAAGAAATTTTAAAACTGCATTCTAGAATAAGCTAAAAAAATGAAGAAAAAAATAAAAAATATACAATATGTGTTAGTTAATCACAGACTACACACAATTGTGTTTTCACATTTGTTTTTTAATCCTTGTCCATGTATATTGTACAATAAATAAAAGTAGATTTTCTGCCCCAAAAAATGTGTGCTAATTTACCCCAGATGTCCTGTCTTTGGGGACGGGGTACAATTTTGGAGACTTTTTACTCTTAGAAAAGCAGCAAGATGAAACAGCATTTGAAGGGTTAGTACCACGTTCTGTCTTCAGGAACGCACCACCTCTCTGCCTCGCGATTGGCTATTTTCCAGGGGGCGGAGTATTCCTGATGATTGACAGTTGAGAGTAGCAGCATAGATGCACATTGCAGGCAGTGGAAGCAGGGACTTTTCAGCAGCGGAAAAGTACTAGAGTACTGAAGCTTCAGAGCAGCGCTTGCAAGCTGTATAGAAAAAAAGCTTGTAAAGTGGCCGGTAACCTAGGCAATGAGCAGTAAACCGTAAGATTAAAAATCCCTCTGTTCTTGAGAACGGAGACATTTTTAATAAGAGAAAAATTACAATGTTGCTTGTTTTACAAACGCTTAATGATTCCACCCATTTAAGAAAATGAGACAACCCCTTTAATAAAATAATGCTCAATTGTCTTTTTTCCTAATATGTAGCAGGCTTGGGTTCTGGTGTTTTTGTGAGATTTTTTTTCCACCAATTTTAACCATTAAAAATTGTAACTGATCATGTGTCACACAACTGCATATTTTGTAAATGTTTTGGCATTTTTTGAATATTGTTTTGTGTATTTTCATGAATCTCATTCAAAAACACAACAAGCAGTAAAGTGAGATTAGTTAGCCAAATTTATTTTAAAGAAACAGTTTTCAAGTGAGAACCTGAAATTGAAGAAATAAGGGGCCTCTTGGTTGTCAGGGGAAACTACGGAAAATCTGAGGGATCTCAGGAGTACAAATATCAAAGAGAAAAAGTCATCAATCCCCTCCCACCCTCAAGTGATACAATAGATAAATTATAAGTAGAGATTAAGGAATCTCTTTAAGACATATAAAATTAGCCTAAAATTTCATCCCCAAAAAATGTTTTCAATTAGATTCGGGAAAATCAAGCAAATTAGTAGCCTGCCAGTAGCCATTTTGTGGAACTTAGGGGGTTAAAAATTAAAGAAAGAATTAATACTCACTTCATCTGTCTTCTTTGGATCAGCCACCGGAGTGGTCGTCATTGGGCCATCTTCTAAATTTTCCAGCGCTCTATATTGTCACCGTCTTCTGTTGCCCAGTGACTTCGCTGTTATGCTGTGCTAACTAGTCAGATGTGTAATAATGTCACAACCTGGTCTGTGCGACACACAACTAACAAGCCGGGTGCTAGAAGACTCTAAAGATGGCCCAGTGAAGACCACTCCAGGGCCCGGATGAGTGGATGTAGGCACGGACTGGCCCACTGAGGAAAGGATGAATTCCCCGGAGGGCCGCTATGCAGGAATGAGCAAAACAAAGAGCCAATATTACTGGTGGACGCTTGGCAGCATAGTCCAACCCTGAGCTGATCAAAGAGTGGCTGAGCATTAGGACATTTAAAAATGTACTGGTCAAATTGGAGCAAATGTGCTGAACTTGTCCAATTTGCTCATCCCTAAATGTTTAACTATATCGTAAAGGAATTATTAATTATAATATTCCTTTAAATTATAGACACAATATAGAAGACATTTTGCACCCAAGTAAATGACTGTAATCCGCTGGGATATAGGATCAGAGATCTACTGATGGTGCTAGAACTTTCACCAATTTGTTGGTGCACATAGTCATGCTCGGACCATCCATCATGCGGGTAACAGCAGCAGAGACACCTCCATCCAAATAGAGCACATGGTGGTCTTTCCATTGTTTGGATCTTTGCATCTCTGTGGATGCCAAAGTAGTGGGTCATCATAATTATTACGTGCATTTCCCATCCCAATTTTTTTTTTTTTTTTTGCACTAAGGCAAAGATATTTTTTAATAAATGTCTGTCTTGCCGCTCAGGGATGGTGTCAGTTGATGTAATTACTGGATGGATGTGAGCAATAAATTCATTTAGCAGCAGGGATTGAATTATAGTTGAAGTGATATGAGTTTACTGAAGAAAATCACAAAAAAATAAGAAGCAATTACTCTGAAGGGGCTTTAAGTTAATGATTCTGCTGTGTGCAGCTGCATGGGAATAGATCTTAAGCTTTCCTTGTGTTAGTATAAATCTGCCTTATGACATGTTAATGGAAACCCGGGTCTTCTATCACTGGAGCCGCATGCTCTCCATCGAGGGTCTATAGTACATCCATAGATGAGCGGCACCAGGGACTGCGGTCCGATCCGGGCTGAGCCTCTTATATATGGAGCGCAGTATTAGAGCTAATACATGACGTGAGGCCAAGGTCCTAATCTGTCCAGATATACGATGTTCTTTTCTGAGGCTTCCCGGGAGCACTGTAAATGTCAAGAAAATAATCCTGCTCAGATAACAAGAAGGAGGTAATTGTGCTTTTATATCACATGGGCAGAAAAAACAGAGGGGCAGTATTATAGTAGTTATATTCTTGTACATAGAGGCAGTATTATAGTAGTTATATTCTTGTACATAGGGAGCAGTATTATAGTAGTTATATGCTTGTACATAGGGGGCAGTATTATAGTAGTTATATTCTTATACATAGGAGCAGTATTATAGTAGTTATATTCTTGTACATAGGGGCAGTATTATAGTAGTTATATTCTTGTACATAGGGGCAGTATTATAGTAGTTATATTCTTATACATAGGAGCAGTATTATAGTAGTTATATTCTTGTACATAGGGGCAGTAGTATAGTAGTTATATTCTTGTACATAGGGGCAGTATTATAGTAGTTATATTCTTACACATAGGGGCAGTATTATAGTAGTTATATTCTTGTACATAGGGGCAGCATTATAGTAGTTATATTCTTGTACATAGGGGCAGTATTATAGTAGTTATATTCTTGTACATAGAGGCAGTATTATAGTAGTTATATTCTTATACATAGGAGCAGTATTATAGTAGTTATATTCTTGTACATAGGGGCAGCATTATAGTAGTTATATTCTTGTACATAGGGGCAGTATTATAGTAGTTATATTCTTGTACATAGGGGCAGTATTATAGTAGTTTTATTCTTGTACATAGGGGCAGCATTATAGTAGTTATATTCTAGTACATAGGGGCAGAATTATGGTAGTTATATTCTTGTACATAGGGGCAGTATTATAGTAGTTCTATTCTTGTACATAGGGGCAGTATTATAGTAGTTATATTCTTGTACATAGGGGCAGTATTATAGTAGTTATATTCTTGTACATAGGAGCAGTATTATAGTAGTTACATTCTTGTACATAGGGGCAGTATTATAGTAGTTATATTCTTGTACATAGGAGCAGTATTATAGTAGTTATATTCTTGTACATAGGGAGGAGTATTATAGTAGTTATATTCTTGTACATAGGGGCAGTATTATAGTAGTTATATTCTTGTACATAGGGAGCAGTATTATTGTAGTTATATTCTTGTACATAGGAGCAGTATTATAGTAGTTATATTCTTGTACATAGGGGCAGTATTATAGTAGTTATATTCTTGTACATAGGGGCAGTATTATAGTAGTTATATTCTTGTATATAGGGGCAGTATTATAGTAGTTATATTCTTGTACATGGGGAGCAGTATTATAGTAGTTATATCCTTGTACATAGGGGCAGCATTATAGTAGTTATATTCTTGTACATAGGAGCAGTATTATAGTAGTTATATTCTTGTACATAGGGAGCAGTATTATAGTAGTTATATTCTTGTACATAGGGAGCAGTATTATAGTAGTTATATTCTTGTACATAGGGAGCAGTATTATAGTAGTTATATTCTTGTACATAGGAGCAGTATTATAGTAGTTATATTCTTGTACATAGGGGCAGTATTATAGTAGTTATATTCTTGTACAAAGGGAGCAGTATTATAGTAGTTACATTCTTGTACATAGGAGCAGTATTATAGTAGTTATATTCTTGTACATAGGGAGCAGTATTATAGTAGTTATATTCTTGTACATAGAGGGAGTATTATAGTAGTTATATTCTTGTACATAGGGAGCAGTATTATAGTAGTTATATTCTGGTACATAGGAGCAGTTGTTGTGAATTCTGTTTGTGGGCTCCCCCGGTGGTGTTTTATGGTAGTGCCACTTATTTGCCTTCTTCTATCCTTGATCACCTGTTGACACCCATTAGGGGAGTTTCCTATTTAAGGCTGCTTGGCTGCTGGTCTGATGCCGGCCAACAATGTATCAGTAGCATTCTGTTGCATTCTCCTGCCTCAAGATCCTGTTCAGCTAAGTTGAATTTTGTTTCTAGTTAATGCTATTTTTGTCCAGCTATTTGCAATGTGACTCTCTGTAGCTGGAAGCTCTCGTGGACTGAAATTGCCACTCCAGTGGCATGAGTTGTCACTGGAGTTTTAAAGTAATTTCAGGATGGTGTTTTTGAGTAGTGTTTTGAAGTTGACCGTGAAGTAACTCTTTCCTGTACTTCTGCTATCTAGTAAGCGGACCTCACTGTGCTAAATCTGCTGTTCATCCTATGTATGTCTTTTCCTCTTGACTCACCGTCAATATCTGTGGGGGGCTGCTATCTCCTTTTGGGGTTCATCTCTGGAGGTAAGGCAGGTCTGTATATTCCTCTGATAGGGGTAGTTAGATCTCTGGCTGGCGCGTGGTGTCTAGGGCATCGTAGGAAACACTCCCCGGCTACTTCCAGTGTCGTGTCAGGTTCAGGTCACGGTCACTTTAGTTCCCATCACCCGAGAGCTAGTCCGTTGTTATTTTGATTTCCCTGCCATTGGGAAAATCATAACAGTTTGGCCGGCCCACATGTGTTAAAACTATGCACTAAAGCAGGAAAGGATATGAAAAGGTTTTTTTTCCTTCTGTGTTTGGAAAGTGCACCTTAGTGCTTATTTGTACTCCTTGCTTAAACTGCAGTCTTCAGCTTTTTTTTTTTCCTCTCCTCTTAATCTCTGAATGGCTTTGGTTACACCTGTTTGAATCATGGATCCACAGAGTTTGGTTGCAGGTCTGAATAACCTGGCTACAAAGGTCCAGAACTTACAAGATTTTGTTATACGTGCTCCAATGTCTGAACCTAAGATCCCTTTGCCTGAATTTTTTACCGGAGACAGATCCCGTTTTTTGAATTTCAGAGAGAATTGTAAATTGTTTTTGTCTCTGAAATCTCACTCTGCTGGTGATCCTGCGCAACAGGTTAAAATTGTTATTTCTCTATTGCGGGGTGACCCACAAAGTTGGGCATTTGCATTGTCGCCAGGGGATCCTGCGTTATTAAATGTAGATGCGTTTTTTCTGGCTTTGGGGTTGCTTTATGAAGAACCTAATTTAGAGATTTTGGCTGAGAAAGCCTTGCTGGCTCTTTCCCAAGGGCAAGATGAAGCTGAGATATACTGCCAAAAATTTTGTAAATGGTCGGTGCTTACTAAATGGAATGAGTGCGCTCTAGCAGCTAATTTCAGAGAAGGTCTCTCTGATGCCGTGAAGGATGTCATGGTGGGGTTCCCTGTGCCTACAGGTCTGAATGATGCCATGAAATTGGCTATCCAGATTGATCGGCGTTTACGGGAGCGCAAATCTGTGCACCATATGGCGGTATCTTCTGAGCAAAAATCTGTGCACCATATGGCAGTATCTTCTGAGCAAAAACCTGTGCACCATATGGCGGTATCTTCTGAGCAAAAACCTGTGCATCATTTGGTGGTGACCTCTGAAAAGGCACCAGAGCATATGCAATGCGATAGTGTATTGTCTAGAGGCGAACGACAGAATTACAGGCGCAAAAATGGGTTGTGCTTCTATTGTGGAGATCCAGCTCATGTTATATCAGCATGCTCTAAACGCATAAAGAAGGTTGATAAAAAGGTTGATAAATCTTTTTCTATGGGTACCTTGCAGTCTAAATTTCTTTTGTCCGTGACATTGATTTGTACTTTATCATCTGTTACTGTGGATGCTTATGTGGATTCTGGCGCCGCTCTGAGTCTCATGGATTGGTCCTTTGCCAAGCATTGTGGGTTTGATTTAGAGCCTCTGGAGGTTTCTATTCCCTTAAAGGGTATTGATTCTACACCTTTGGCTAGCAATAAACCACAATATTGGACACAAGTGACTATGCATCTTTCCCCAGACCATCAGGAGATTATTCGTTTCCTTGTGTTATATAATCTACATGACGTATTAGTACTTGGATTACCATGGTTACAAATTCATAATCCAGTCTTGGACTGGAGATCAATGTCTGTGCTGAGCTGGGGATGTCGGGGGATTCATGGGGATGCACCTTTGGTTCCCATTTCTTCATCTACTCCCTCTGAGATCCCAGCATTTCTGTCAGATTTTTATGATGTCTTTCAGGAGCCTAAAACTGATTCTCTCCCCCCTCACAGAGAGTGTGACTGCGCTATTGAGTTGATTCTCGGTAGTAAATTTCCTAAGGGTCGCTTGTTTAATTTGTCTGTACCTGAACATACGGCTATGCGGGAGTATATCAGAGAATCTTTGGAAAAGGGTCATATTCGCCCCTCTTTGTCTCCACTGGGGGCAGGGTTTTTCTTTGTGGGTAAAAAGGATGGTTCATTGAGACCTTGTATCGACTATCGACTTCTGAATAAGATTACAGTTAAATACCAGTACCCGTTACCTTTACTGACTGATCTTTTTGCTCGCATAAAGGGGGCGAAGTGGTTCACTAAGATCGATCTACGTGGTGCGTATAATTTGGTGCGGATTAAGCAGGGGGATGAGTGGAAGACCGCATTTAATACGCCTGAAGGCCATTTTGAGTATTTGGTAATGCCTTTCGGTCTCGCGAATGCCCCTTCCGTTTTTCAGTCCTTTATGCACGATATTTTCCGTGAATATCTGGATAAATTTATGATTGTGTATTTGGATGATATTTTGATTTTTTCGGAGGACTGGGAATCTCATGTTCAACAGGTCAGGAGAGTTTTTCAGGTTTTACGAGCTAATTCTCTATTTGTGAAGGGCTCAAAGTGTATTTTTGGGGTTCAGAGAATTTCCTTTTTGGGATATATTTTTTCCCCTTCATCTATGGAGATGGACCCTGTTAAGGTTCAGGCTATTTGTGATTGGATACAACCTACTTCTCTAAAGAGTCTTCAGAAATTCTTGGGATTTGCTAATTTCTATCGCCGATTCATAGCGGGTTTTTCTGCCATTGCTAAACCTTTGACTGATTTGACCAAGAAGGGTGCTGATGTTGCTAATTGGTCCTCTGCGGCTGTGGAGGCCTTTCGGGAGCTTAAGCGCCGCTTTTCTTCTGCTCCTGTGTTGCGCCAGCCTGATGTTTCGCTCCCGTTCCAGGTTGAAGTAGATGCTTCCGAGATCGGAGCAGGTGCAGTTTTGTCGCAGAAAGGTCCTGACTGCTCAGTGATGAGACCATGTGCGTTTTTCTCTCGAAAGTTTTCGCCCGCTGAGCGAAATTATGATGTTGGAAATCGGGAGCTCTTGGCCATGAAGTGGGCATTTGAGGAGTGGCGTCATTGGCTTGAGGGTGCTAGACACCAGGTGGTGGTCTTGACTGACCACAAAAATCTAATTTATCTTGAGTCAGCCAGGCGTCTGAATCCTAGACAGGCGCGCTGGTCGTTGTTTTTCTCTCGATTTAACTTTGTGGTTTCATATCTGCCTGGGTCTAAGAATGTGAGGGCGGATGCCCTCTCTAGGAGTTTTGAGCCTGACTCGCCTGGTGATTCCGAACCTACTGGCATCCTGAAGGATGTGGTGATATTGTCAGCTGTCTCCCCTGACCTGCGGCGCTCTTTGCAGGAGTTTCAGGTGGATAGGCCTGATCGCTGTCCGCCTGGTAGACTGTTTGTCCCTGATGACTGGACCAGTAGAGTTATTTCGGAGGTTCACTCTTCCGCGTTGGCAGGTCATCCTGGAATTTTTGGCACCAGGGATCTGGTGTCTAGGTCCTTCTGGTGGCCTTCCTTGTCTCGAGATGTACGTATTTTTGTGCAGTCTTGTGATGTTTGTGCTCGGGCTAAGCCCTGCTGTTCCCGGGCCAGCGGGTTGTTGTTGCCCTTGCCTATTCCTAAGAGGCCTTGGACGCACATCTCTATGGACTTTATTTCTGACCTTCCTGTTTCTCGTAGGATGTCCGTCATCTGGGTGGTGTGTGACCGTTTTTCCAAGATGGTTCACTTGGTACCTTTGCCCAAATTGCCCTCCTCCTCTGAGCTGGTCCCTCTATTTTTTCAGAATGTTGTGCGTTTGCATGGTATTCCTGAGAATATAGTGTCTGACAGGGGTACTCAGTTTGTGTCTAGATTTTGGCGGGCGTTCTGTGCCAGGATGGGCATCGACTTGTCTTTTTCGTCTGCATTCCATCCTCAGACTAATGGCCAGACTGAGCGTACTAATCAGACCTTGGAGACTTACTTGAGGTGTTTTGTGTCCGCTGATCAGGACGATTGGCTTGATTTTTTGCCATTGGCAGAGTTTGCCCTTAACAATCGGGCCAGTTCTGCCACTTTGGTTTCTCCATTTTTTTGTAATTCAGGGTTTCACCCTCGCTTTTCGTCCGGTCAATTGGAGTCTTCGGATTGTCCTGGAGTAGATGCTGTGGTTGATAGAATGCATCAGATTTGGGGACAGGTTGTGGACAATCTGAAGTTGTCCCAGGAGAAGACTCAACAGTTCACTAATCGTCATCGGCGTGTCGGTCCTCGTCTTTGTGTTGGGGACCTGGTTTGGTTGTCTTCTCGATTTGTTCCTATGAAGGTCTCGTCTCCTAAGTTTAAGCCTCGGTTTATCGGCCCTTATAGGATTCTGGAGGTTCTCAATCCTGTGTCCTTTCGTTTGGACCTCCCAGCATCTTTTACTATTCATAATGTTTTTCATCGGTCATTGTTGCGGAGGTATGAGGTGCCGGTTGTTCCGTCTGCTGATCCTCCTGCTCCTGTGCTGGTTGAGGGTGAGTTGGAGTATGTGGTGGAAAAGATCTTGGACTCCCGTGTTTCCAGACGGAAACTTCAGTATCTGGTTAAGTGGAAAGGCTATGGTCAGGAGGATAATTCTTGGGTGACAGCATCTGATGTTCATGCTCCTGATTTGGTTCGTGCATTTCATAGTGCTCATCCAGATCGCCCTGGTGGTTCTGGTGAGGGTTCGGTGCCCCCTCCTTAAGGGGGGGGTACTGTTGTGAATTCTGTTTGTGGGCTCCCCCGGTGGTGTTTTATGGTAGTGCCACTTATTTGCCTTCTTCTATCCTTGATCACCTGTTGACACCCATTAGGGGAGTTTCCTATTTAAGGCTGCTTGGCTGCTGGTCCGATGCCGGCCAACAATGTATCAGTAGCATTCTGTTGCATTCTCCTGCCTCAAGATCCTGTTCAGCTAAGTTGAATTTTGTTTCTAGTTAATGCTATTTTTGTCCAGCTATTTGCAATGTGACTCTCTGTAGCTGGAAGCTCTCGTGGACTGAAATTGCCACTCCAGTGGCATGAGTTGTCACTGGAGTTTTAAAGTAATTTCAGGATGGTGTTTTTGAGTAGTGTTTTGAAGTTGACCATGAAGTGACTCTTTCCTGTACTTCTGCTATCTAGTAAGCGGACCTCACTGTGCTAAATCTGCTGTTCATCCTACGTATGTCTTTTCCTCTTGACTCACCGTCAATATCTGTGGGGGGCTGCTATCTCCTTTTGGGGTTCATCTCTGGAGGTAAGGCAGGCCTGTATATTCCTCTGATAGGGGTAGTTAGATCTCCGGCTGGCGCGTGGTGTCTAGGGCATCGTAGGAAACACTCCCCGGCTACTTCCAGTGTCGTGTCAGGTTCAGGTCACGGTCACTTTAGTTCCCATCACCCGAGAGCTAGTCCGTTGTTATTTTGATTTCCCTGCCATTGGGAAAATCATAACAAGCAGTATTATAGTAGTTATATTCTTGTACATAGGGAGCAGTATTATAGTAGTTATATTCTTGTACATAGGGAGCAGTATTATAGTAGTTATATTCTTGTACATAGAGGGAGTAGTATAGTAGTTATATTCTTGTACATAGGGGCAGTATTATAGTAGTTATATTTCTGTACATAGGAGCAGTATTATAGTAGTTATATTCTTGTACATAGGGGAAGTATCATAGTAGTTATATTCTTGTACATAGAGGCAGTATTATAGCAGCTATATTCTTGTACATAGGGAGCAGTATTATAGTAGTTATATTCTTGTACATAGGGAGCAGTATTATAGTAGTTATATTCGTGTACATAGAGGGAGTATTATAGTAGCTATATTCTTGTACATAGGGGCAGAAATATAGTAGTTATATTTCTATACATAGGAGCAGTATTACAGAAGTTATATTCTTGTACATAGGGGAAGTATCATAGTAGTTATATTCTTGTACATAGAGGCAGTATTATAGTAGTTATATTCTTGTATATAGGGGCAGTATTATAGTAGTTATATTCTTGTACATAGGGGCAGTATTATAGTAGTTATATTCTTGTACATAGGGAGCAGTATTATAGTAGTTATATTCTTGTACATAGGGAGCAGTATTATAGTAGTTATATCCTTGTACATAGGGGCAGTATTATAGTAGTTATATTCTTGTACATAGGGAGCAGTATTATAGTAGTTATATTCTTGTACATAGAGGGAGTATTATAGTAGTTATATTCTTGTACATAGGGGCAGTATTATAGTAGTTATAATCTTGTACATAGGGAGCAGTATTATAGTAGTTATATTCTTGTACATAGAGGGAGTATTATAGTAGTTATATTCTTGTACATAGGGGCAGTATTATAGTAGTTATATTTCTGTACATAGGAGCAGTATTATAGTAGTTATATTCTTGTACATAGGGGAAGTATCATAGTAGTTATATTCTTGTACATAGAGGCAGTATTATAGCAGTTATATTCTTGTATATAGGGAGCAGTATTATAGTAGTTATATTCTTGTACATAGGAGCAGTATTATAGTAGTTATATTCTTGTACATAGGGGCAGTATTATAGTAGTTATATTCGTGTACATAGAGGGAGTATTATAGTAGCTATATTCTTGTACATAGGGGCAGAAATATAGTAGTTATATTTCTATACATAGGAGCAGTATTATAGTAGTTATATTCTTGTACATAGGGGAAGTATCATAGTAGTTATATTCTTGTACATAGAGGCAGTATTATAGTAGTTATATTCTTGTACATAGGGGCAGTATTATAGTAGTTATATTCTTGTACATAGGGGCAGTATTATAGTAGTTATAGTCTTGTACATAGGAGCAGTATTATAGTAGTTATATTCTTGTACATAGGGAGCAGTATTATAGTAGTTATATCCTTGTACATAGGGGCAGTATTATAGTAGTTATATTCTTGTACATAGGGAGCAGTATTATAGTAGTTATATTCTTGTACATAGAGGGAGTATTATAGTAGTTATATTCTTGTACATAGGGAGCAGTATTATAGTAGTTATATTCTGGTACATAGGAGCAGTATTATAGTAGTTATATTCTTGAACGTAGGGAGCAGTATTATAGTAGTTATATTCTTGTACATAGAGGGAGTATTATAGTAGTTACATTCTTGTACATAGGGGCAGTATTATAGTAGTTATATTTCTGTACATAGGAGCAGTATTTTAGTAGTTATATTCTTGTACATAGGGGAAGTATCATAGTAGTTATATTCTTGTACATAGAGGCAGTATTATAGTAGTTATATTCTTGTACATAGGGAGCAGTATTATAGTAGTTATATTCTTGTACATAGGGAGCAGTATTATAGTAGTTATATTCTTGTACATAGAGGGAGTATTATAGTAGTTATATTCTTGTACATAGGGGCAGTATTATAGTAGTTATATTCTTGTACATAAAGGGAGTATTATAGTAGTTATATTCTTGTACATAGAGAGAGTATTATAGTAGTTATATTCTTGTACATAGGGAGCAGTATTATAGTAGTTATATTCTTGTACATAAAGGGAGTATTATAGTAGTTATATTCTTGTACATAGGGGCAGTATTATAGTAGTTATATTCTTGTACATAAAGGGAGTATTATAGTAGTTATATTCTTGTACATAGAGAGAGTATTATAGTAGTTATATTCTTGTACATAGGGAGCAGTATTATAGTAGTTATATCCTTGTACATAGGGGCAGTATTATAGTAGTTATATTCTTGTACATAGGGAGCAGTATTATAGTAGTTATATTCTTGTACATAGGGAGCAGTATTATAGTAGTTATATTCTTGTACATAGAGGGAGTATTATAGTAGTTATATTCTTGTACAAAGGGGCAGTATTATAGTAGTTATATTCTTGTACATAGGGAGCAGTATTATAGTAGTTATATTCTTGTACATAGGGAGCAGTATTATAGTAGTTATATTCTTGTACATAGAGGGAGTATTATAGTAGTTATATTCTTGTACATAGGGGCAGTATTATAGTAGTTATATTCTTGTACATAGGGAGCAGTATTATAGTAGTTATATTCTTGTACATAGGGAGCAGTATTATAGTAGTTATATTCTTGTACATAGAGGGAGTATTATAGTAGTTATATTCTTGTACATAGGGGCAGTATTATAGTAGTTATATTCTTGTACATAAAGGGAGTATTATAGTAGTTATATTCTTGTACGTAGAGAGAGTATTATAGTAGTTATATTCTTGTACATAGGGAGCAGTATTATAGTAGTTATATCCTTGTACATAGGGGCAGTATTATAGTAGTTATATTCTTGTACATAAAGGGAGTATTATAGTAGTTATATTCTTGTACATAGGGGCAGTATTATAGTAGTTATATTCTTGTACATAAAGGGAGTATTATAGTAGTTATATTCTTGTACATAGAGAGAGTATTATAGTAGTTATATTCTTGTACATAGGGAGCAGTATTATAGTAGTTATATCCTTGTACATAGGGGCAGTATTATAGTAGTTATATTCTTGTACATAGGGAGCAGTATTATAGTAGTTATATTCTTGTACATAGGGAGCAGTATTATAGTAGTTATATTCTTGTACATAGAGGGAGTATTATAGCAGTTATATTCTTGTACATACGGGCAGTATTATAGCAGTTATATTTCTGTACATAGGAGCAGTATTATAGTAGTTATATTCTTGTACATAGGGGAAGTATCATAGTAGTTATATTCTTGTACATATAGGCAGTATTATAGTAGTTATATTCTTGTACATTGGGAGCAGTATTATAGTAGTTATATTCTTGTACATAGGGAGCAGTATTATTGTAGTTATATTCTTGTACATAGAGGGAGTATTATAGTAGTTACATTCTTGTACATAGGGGCAGTATTATAGTAGTTATATTTCTGTACATAGGAGCAGTATTTTAGTAGTTATATTCTTGTACATAGGGGAAGTATCATAGTAGTTATATTCTTGTACATAGGGAGCAGTATTATAGTAGTTATATTCTTGTACATAGGGAGCAGTATTATAGTAGTTATATTCTTGTACATAGAGGGAGTATTATAGTAGTTATATTCTTGTACATAGGGGCAGTATTATAGTAGTTATATTTCTATACATAGGAGCAGTATTATAGTAGTTATATTCTTGTACATAGGGGAAGTATCATAGTAGTTATATTCTTGTACATAGAGGCAGTATTATAGTAGTTATATTCTTGTACATAGGGGCATTAATATAGTAGTTACATTCTTGTACATAGGAGCAATATTATAGTAGTTATATTCTTGTACATAAAGGGAGTATTATAGTAGTTATATTCTTGTACATAGGGGCAGTATTATAGTAGTTATATTCTTGTACATAAAGGGAGTATTATAGTAGTTATATTCTTGTACATAGAGGGAGTATTATAGTAGTTATATTCTTGTACATAGGGAGCAGTATTATAGTAGTTATATCCTTGTACATAGGGGCAGTATTATAGTAGTTATATTCTTGTACATAGGGAGCAGTATTATAGTAGTTATATTCTTGTACATAGGGAGCAGTATTATAGTAGTTATATTCTTGTACATAGGGGCAGTATTATAGTAGTTATATTCTTGTACATAGAGGGAGTATTATAGTAGTTATATTCTTGTACATAGGGGCAGTATTATAGTAGTTATATTTCTATACATAGGAGCAGTATTATAGTAGTTATATTCTTGTACATAGGGGAAGTATCATATTAGTTATATTCTTGTACATAGAGGCAGTATTATAGTAGTTTTATTCTTGTACATAGGGGCATTATTATAATAGTTATATTCTTGTACATAAAGGGAGTATTATAGTAGTTATATTCTTGTACATAGGGGCAGTATTATAGTAGTTATATTCTTGTACATAAAGGGAGTATTATAGTAGCTATATTCTTGTACATAAAGGGAGTATTATAGTAGTTCTATTCTTGTACATAGGAGCAGTATTATAGTAGTTATGTTCTTGTACATAGGAGCAGTATTATAGTAGTTATATTCTTGTACATAGAGGCAGTATTATAGTAGTTATATTCTTGCACATAGGGACAGTATTATTGTAGTTATATTCTTACACATAGGTACAGTTTTATAGTAGTTATATTCTTGCACATAGGGACATTTTTGTAGTAGTTATATTTTTGTACATAGGGGCATTATTATATTAGTTATTTTCTTGTACATAGGAGCAGTATTATAGTAGTTATATTCTTGCATATAGGAGCAGTATTATAGTAGTTATATTCTTATACATAAGGGCAGTATTATAGTAGATATATTCTTGTACATAGGAGCAGTATTATAGTAGTTATTTTTTGTACATAGGAGCAATATTATAGTAGTTATATTCTTGGACATAGGGGCAGTAATATAGTAGTTATATTCTTGTACATAGGGGCAGTATTATAGTAGTTATATTCTTGTACATAGGGGCAGTATTATAGTAGTTATATTCTTGTACATAGGAGCAGTATTATAGTAGTTATATTCTTTGTACATAGGAGCAGTATTATAGTAGTTATATTCTTGTACATAGGGAGCAGTATTATAGTAGTTATATCCTTGTACATAGGGGCAGTATTATTGTAGTTATATTTCTACATATAGGGACATTTTTGTAGTAGTTGTATTCTTGTACATAGGGGCAGTATTATAGTAGTTATTTTCTTGTACATAGGACTAGTATTATAGTAGTTATATTCTTGTACATAGGGGCTGTATTATAGTAGTTATATTCTTGTACATAGGGGCAGTATTATAGTAGTTATATTCTTGTACATAGGAGCAGTATTATAGTAGTTATATTCTTTGTACATAGGAGCAGTATTATAGTAGTTATATTCTTGTACATAGGGAGCAGTATTATAGTAGTTATATTCTTGTACATAGGAGCAGTATTATAGTAGTTATATTCTTGTACATAGGGAGCAGTATTATAGTAGTTATATCCTTGTACATAGGGGCAGTATTATAGTAGTTATATTCTTGTACATAGGGGCAGTATTATAGTAGTTATATCCTTGTACATAGGGGCAGTATTATAGTAGTTATATTCTTGTACATAGGGGCAGTATTATAGTAGTTGTATTCTTGTACATAGGAGCAGTATTATAGTATTTATATTCTTGTACATAGGGGCAGTATTATAGTAGTTATATTCTTGTACATAGGGGCAGTATTATAGTAGTTATATTCTTGTACATAGGGGCAGTATTATAGTAGTTATATTCTTGTACATAGGGGGCAGTATTATAGTAAATATATTCTTATTATATATTATATACAGTATAGTACATTTTATTACATAGGGCCAGTATTGAAAAATGTGCTGTTGTTTGGTTAGTTTAAGAATCTTACACCTATCAGACTTGACTAGATTGATCATGTTTAGTATATAACGCCAGGGCTTTTACAAAATATTTTTATAGAGTTACAGTATTTGTATGGAATAGAAATAAGAGTTCAGCGTGAAATTCTCAGGTCAGACTATACTCAGTGATTTGCCAGGCACTTTTCTTTTTACACAGCTTCCCTGCTGTCTCTGGCTCCCCAGGCACTGTCTAGTTTTAGTTTTATATCTTGTATTTATGTCCTTGACTCCTGACACCCCAAAGATTTCATAATGTGTTGTCTGCACTTGAAATCTGGATATTAATATTATAATTAGCAGAAGATTTGACCCTGATCACCTCCCTGTATGTGAACTGCCTGGAATAGAGATGTTCTTAGTCAACCCAACGATCCATGTACTGATGGATGAGAATGTCCATAACCTTTACAAACTGCTAGTTATAACTTTTATTCATAGTGAGTGGAAATCAAAAATTGAAAATATCATAAAATATGATATTCTACAGAATGTTATAAAGATTTATAGATTTTTTTGTCTAAAATGTTCTAATCAGTATGAGCTTTATGCCTCATTCCCACACAGCGTGACGTGTTCTAGTGATTGTTTTTTTCTCCGCAGCTCACTTACCAATAAACACATCAGTTTTAAAAAACCGTCCGTGAGACTCACAGCGTGTCTTATTCTCATCCCTTTCGAGGAAAAAATCTATGAGACTCGCAAGGAACACGAATGTCAGACTTTGTACTTCAGAATTCCATTCGAGTTTCATCTGTTTTTACAGAATACGTTGTTAATAGAGATGGGCGAAGCCGTGGATGTTGTTTTTAAAAAGTTTGGTTTGGGTGTTAGAACGGTACCCAAACTCGAGCCGAGAACAGTCCCCATTGAAATGAATGGGGGGTCCAGACATCGGGTGTTTCCCATGCTGTCATCAGTGTGACTGCACCATAAACACTGTCTCTGATCGTTGGTAAGTTTGTTTCCGCCAGTTAGAGTTCTGCGATTCCCGTGTGAAAGTCACCAGCTGTGACCAGCGGTAAAAAAGTTACCGCCAGTCGCAGACATCAGCTGATAGCAGCGGAAGCAGATAAGGATGATGAGAGTATTCATCAGCTGGTGCACTAAGTAAATAAACAAATAAATAAATAATGACATGCAGTTTCCTTTATTTTTGACAACCAGCACAGGCAGAACAGACAGCTGCAGACTGCAGCCATCAGCAGTCAGCTTTATCTTGGCTGGTTATCAAAAATAGAATGGAACCCAGCCATTTTAAAAAAATGTTTTTATTTATTGCACAGGCACCGTCTGATGAATACTCTCATCATCGTACGGCTTCTCTGGCTGCTATCAGCAAGAGCAGGTGTAGGATGATAAGAGTAGTACTCTCATCAGCCGACACCTGTAACCAACGGTAACCTTTTTACCGCTGGTCAGAGTGCTGCAGTTTCCACACTGTCAAATGGTGGTAATGAACTTATTGCCGATTAGATCCACCGGTGTTTCTCGCACTGTCACACAGATAACAGTGTGGCAAAAACTCAATGTTCGGGTTGCCAAACCCAAACAGTAACATGGACTTCCTTGAGAATCATGTGTATACACCTATGGCAACAGAGGCATGCAGCCAGCTTGCAGATGAGATATGACTCAAACGCGTTTCTCCAATACATCAATCCCGCTAATGACAGTCTAGCAGCAGAATAAAGAAGATTATTGTCATGTTGCTGTTTTTAATGTGCAACTGCAACATATTGTGATTACACATTTCCCATCCTGCACAAAAGCAGAAATCTCTGGGAAAATTGCATTTGTGACACATCCACGAACATTATGTAAATATGCCGGATTTATAGATATCATTCTAGATATGAAAATGACGACGCATCGGGAATTCGGCTCCGATCCCACTGGGAAGTTTCTGAGTAATCCTTTATTTACTGAGACGCGTTTTATAAGACTGATGTGCTGTTGTGGTTTAGGGTTACATAGGAACAAGCTGGCAAGAGAAAAAATGTAGCTTTGGAGCGTGTGGACACTGGCTAATTAGCTTTCAGGGAGAGCAGTGATGATTAATATGGTTGCCAACAGAGGCGGTCACCCAGAATCCAAGCTTCCGGAGTAGTGCTGGACAGATTCCCCTAAATCGGGCAGATTCGTTCAGTTTGGGCGGGCTAAGGTAAGACTCAATTAGCATCAAAGAAAATTTTGTGCCAATCAAATGTACTCGGAAGGGGTTAAAAAAACACATTTTATGCAGCTCTCCTCACCCCTCCTCATTGTTGCCCCGCTGCAGCCCGGTTCTCCAATCTCTCCTCCTCATCCTTCTCGTTCTGGGCCTCAGGAGCTGCCATTCTTCACTGGTCTCAATGCCATCATGTGGGGAGCAACGCACATCATGGATGTCACAGGCCACATCACCACATCAACCCTCGTGAAGAAACGGGAGCAGTATAAGGAGAGTATAATGGGTTTTTTAACACCTTCCCTCTAAATTTGATATACGACAAAGTTATTCAAAGCCAATCAAATTTCTGGGGTAAATTCAAGCAAATATGGCGAACGAAAATTTTGGTAAATGCGGTCCTTTTTGTATAGAAGGACAACTTTTCAATGTCAAAAATTCAACATGATTTGTAGCTGAATTTGCAGCAGAAACTCAATGATCATCTTTGGACTTTATCCAAGGATTCATTGGAGCTGATCTGTGTGCAGCTACCGACTTCTGTTTCCAGGTGGAACTTGGGTTTATCAAACCTTAAATGATAAAAGCCTGTTTACAATTAATTTTCACATGGATTCACACTGAAAAATTCATGTGAGAGTTTCAGCGATATTAGTGTATAAGGCTTATTCATATTCATCCTTTAGCAAAACGGTTTACAATTTCACACTTCTGTGATCAGAGAAAACTCAGATATTGATATTTTTATCTATGTTTTCTGTTACTAAAGAAAATAAAAATTTGATAAAATTGAATAATAAAAATAAACTCCTTAAAAAGTAAAAAAAAAAAAAATTATACAAAATGTAAATACACTTAGGAAGTGTATAAATACAGTGAAGACTGAAAGTAGCAAGGACAAGGGAGACGTTTCTGCCACACATATTCTTCTGACCTGCCCCGAGGCGACAGAACAGTCAGCAGAGCATTGACAGGCACGGATGGTGTTACCAGACCCATAACACATTTCCATGCTGCCATGTTTCATTTCCTTCATTCGGTCATTAACCCCTTAGTGACAGAGCCAATTTGGTACTTAATGACCGAGCCAATTTTTACAATTCTGACCACTGTCACTTTATGAGGTTATAACTCTGGAACGCTTCAACGGATCCTTCTGATTCTGAGACTGGTTTTTCGTGACATATTGTACTTCATGTTAGTGGTAACATTTATTCGATATTACTTGCGATTATTTATGAAAAAAACAGAAATATGGCAAAAAATTAAAAAATGTTGCAATTTTCAAACTTTGTATTTTTATGCCCTTAAATGAGAGAGATATGTCACAAAAAATAGTTAATAAATAACATTTCCCACATGTCTACTTTACATCAGCACAATTTTGGAAACAAAATTTTTTTTGTTAGGGAGTTATAAGGGTTAAAAGTTGACCAGCAATTTCTCATTTTTACAACACCATTTTTTTGTAGGGACCACATCACATTTGAAGTCATTTTGAGGGGTCTATATGATAGAAAATACCCAAGTGTGACACCATTCTAAAAACTGCACCCCTCAAGGTGCTCAAAACCACATTCAATAAATTTATTAACCCTTTACGTGCTTCACAGGAACTGAAACAATGTGGAAGGCAAAAATGAACATTTAACTTTTTTTTGCAAACATTTTACTTCAGAACCATTTTTTTTATTTTCACAAATGTAACAGAAATTTAACCATAAATGTTGTTGTGCAATTTCTCCTGAATACGACGATACCCCATATGTGGGGGTAAACCACTGTTTGGGCGCACCGCAGAGCTTGGAAGAGAAGGAGCACCGTTTGACTTTTTCAATGCAGAATTGGCTGGAATTTGAGATCGGATGCCATGTCGCGTTTAGAGAGACCCTGATGTGCCTAAACAGTAGAAACCTCCCATAAGTGACCACATTTTGGAAACTAGACACCCCAAGGAACTTAACTAGATATGTGGTGAGAACTTTGAATGCCCAACTGCTTCACAGAAGTTTATAATGTAGAGTCGTGAAAATAAAAAATATTTTTTTTTCCACAAAAAAGAATTTTTAGCCCCCAAGTTTTTATTTTCACAAGGGTACAAGGGAAATTGGACCCCAATAGTTGTTGTCTAATTTGTCCTGAGTACACCGATACCCCATGTGTGGGGGGGGACCACTGTTTGGGTGCACGGCAGAGCTCGGAAGGGAAGGAGCGCCATTTTGGAATGCAGACTTTGATAGAATGGTCTGCGGCCGTTATGTTGCGTTTGCAGAGCCCCCGATTTACCTAAACAGTAGAAACCCACCACAAGTGACCCCATTTTGGAAACTAGACCGCCCAAGGAACTTATCTAGATGTGTGGTGAGAACTTTGAATGCCCAAGTGCTTCACAGAAGTTTATAATGCAGAGTCGTGAAAATAAAAATAAAAAAATTTTTCCACAAAAAAGATTTTTAAGCCCTCAAATTTTTATTTTGACAAGGGTAACAAGAGAAATTGGACCCCAAAAGTTGTTGTCCAATTTGTCCTGAGTACACTGATACCCCATGTGTGGGGGGACCACTGTTTGAGCACATGGCAGAGCTCGGAAGGGAAGGAACGCCATTTTGGAATGCAGACTTTGATAGAATGGTCTGCGGGCGTTATGTTGCGTTTGCAGAGACCCTGATGTACCTAAACAGTAGAAACCCCCCACAAGTGACCCCATTTTGGAAACTAGAGCCCCCACGGAACTTATCTAGATGTGTGGTGAGAACTTTGAATGCCCAAGTGCTTCACAGACGTTTATAATGCAGAGTTGTGAAAATAAAAAATATTTTTTTTCCACAAAAAAGATTTTTTAGCCCCCAAGTTTTTATTTTCACAAGGGTAACAGGAGAAATTGGACCCCAAAAGTTGTTGTCCAATTTATCCCGAGTATGCTGATGCCCCATATGTGGGGGTAAACCACTGTTAGGGTGCACGGCAGAGCTCGGAAGGGAGGGAGCACCATTTGACTTTTTGAGCGCAAAATTGGCTGTGGCGTTTAGAGACCCCCTGATGTACCTAAACAGTGGAAACCCCCCAAATCTAACTCCAATTCTAACCCCAACACACCCCTAAGGCTTCTTTTACACTTCAGTTGTTTGGCATCAGTCAGCTCCGACATAGTGACGGATCGACGGATCCGTCACAATTGTTGAGAAAACGGTTCTAACGGATCCGGTTTTTTGACGGATCCGTTACTTGGGGGTTGTCTGGGAAAAGTATCTACTTTTTGGAGCATGCGCAATTGAAAAAGCGGATTGGGGCTACGGATCCGCGGAAATGACGGTAACGACAGATCCGTCGCCCAAAGGCAGCCATTCTATGGAATGACGGATGCAATGGATCCGTTACGAACCGCCATTTTGGCGCAGACAAAAAACGTTACAATGGCCGTCAATGTCTAGATGACGTCCGCCAAATCTCGACGGATCCGTCGCATGGCGGATGGAATGGACGACCATCCGCCATAATCCATCGCTAATGCATGTCTATGGGAAAATAGCGGATCCGCCCAAAAAAATGGCGGATCCACTATTTGACGAAAATGGCGGTTTCAGACTGATGCCAAAAGACTGAAGTGTGAAAGAGGCCTAACCCTAATGCCATAAAAAAGCTCCGGCACACTACTTGACAATGGAGAAACTTCTCATTCTTAGATTATTTTTTATTGCAAAAAAGAATATGGTGAATTTCCAAAAAGATAAGAATATTAGTTCATTTTTAACACAGCAAATGGGATCTCCCAAATTGTTATTTTCACAATCCGTATGAAATGATAAATGCTTAATGTCTCAATTCCTTGTATCTCAACGTTTCGGCTATAAAGCCTTTTTCAAGAGATCTAAGGTCCCTCTGCAATACATGTAAAACATATATGTCAAAATAATATCATAAAAGTGAACATAACATAGAACATACAGAAAAATACAACATGCTCCCCTTTTTTTCTTTGTTAGTTTCACATAATTCACCTTCTAAATGTCATATGACGACAATCTCATATTGTATATGAATTTGGGAGTAGCATCGCACTGTAATTTGTTACTAAAAGTCCACTAATCTGTAAACTAGTCAAACTAGTCATCTTAGGAGAAAAAACTAGGTAGAAATAGCTGTTTATATGGCTATATATCAAAGTGTGACTGTGTATGATAACATTGTAGTATCTATTTGTGTCCAATGACATGGCAGGCGGACCAATTAAGTACCCCTTGTATGGAGACATAAAAAGAAATAAATATAGATAATAAAGAGGACACAGTCCGCATACTTGCAACTCATAAGAAGCCGGATAGGGAAACCCACTGTGGGAACAGATAAGTATTAGGTCCAAGTACAGCAAATGCAAAAGACCGTGCCGCACTTACAAACATCAAGTCCGTTAATTACCTTAATTCTGTGGAGACGCCGTGTGAATGCTAAAGCCCAAAAGGGGGGAACCGCTAAACTGCAGGCATTGTGTGTCTAATGTGCGGCCGGCATTTTATTTTGTGCCTGTACGCGTGCTCGTAAGAGTACTTCCGGGTGAGAGTGCAAGTGACGGACGTGCGAAGGAAAAAACCGAACAGCTGAAGAAAGCCGAAGGAGTGAGTCTGCGCAGAAGAGCCCGGGTCCGGACTCTAATTTCCACCCGAAGGCTGTAATGAGACAGGAAAAGGGGGATAATTAGTTACAAAGCCAATCGAATAATAGTACCATACAGATACACCAGCTAACACTTATATATGATATACTTCTATATATCATAGGAAGATTTCTATTATTAAGAAAACCGTGATGGACTAAAATAAGATAGACAATAAGATGTGGCGGAGGCCGGCTGTACATAGAGAGAGGTAAAATGTATACAAATAGTTAGTCCATATATTAACATACCAATGGACATTTCACATATCACGCAATTTATCCAATAAGAGGAAAAAGTGTCATAAAAAGAGAAAAAGAATAACCAGTAAGACACCAATTAATAAGAGACCTCATATTCTCTGTTCAGACCATATGGAGATAGAGTCTGCAACGTGTAAATCCAATAGGATTCCCATTCCTTTAGTTTTTTGATCCTGTCTCCACCCCTCCTGGAAGCAGGTACATGGTCTATGACCTGAAACCTGAGTTGGGCCACACTATGTTTATTTTGTATAAAGTGGACAGGAACAGGTAAAAGGGTCCTACCACACCTAATGGTGGATTTATGTTTAGAGATGCGGTCTCGGATATGCTGGGTGGTCTCCCCAACATATCCGAGACCGCAAGGACACTTTATCAAATATATGACGTAAGACGAATTACAGGCAAACTGTCCCCTGATGGGAAATCTCTTCCCCGAACGTGGATGTGTAAAAGACTCGCCCTTCAACACATTGGAGCACTGGTTACAGCTTAAACAAGGAAACGTACCATTACGGGGTGAAGTCAAAACCGTTTGTACTGGACCTTTGTTACTAGGGCCGACATCCGCTCGAACCAAGTGGTCCTTAATGTTGGAGCAGCGTTTGCTGCACATTATTGGTTGGGAATCAAATTCCTTGACCTGTGGATACGCTTTTTTCAAGATATCCCAGTGTTGGAGGACGCACTTGTTAAAAAGATAATTCAAAGGATGGAAAGTACTCACAAAAGCCATCCTAGGGGTTTGGGAAACTCTATTCGGTGTAGTGATGTCTCTACTACGTGTGAGAACATGATCTGGGTACCCCCTAACGAGAAATTTCTCATTCATTTCCCGATGTCTGATATGTCCAACTTCAGGATTGGAAACGATCCTGTTTACCCTATCGTGCTGTGATTTAGGGAGAGCTCTTTTTATGTGATGGGGATGGCAACTGTCATATTTCAGGAGACTGTTTCTATCTGTAGATTTCACAAAAAGGTCCGTCTCTATTTCTCTATGTTCGTTAATGATAACCCTAGTATCTAAAAAATTCATGGAGACAGGATCGTGAGATAACGAAAAAGTGAGACCGGGTAAACTTGAATTGAGGTCTCTGTGGAAGTTGAGAAGTGTCTCTATGTCACCTGTCCATATCAGAAAAACGTCATCTATATACCGTCGCCAATAAATGACGTGTGCGATGAAATCTGGATGTATATAGACATAGGATGACTCAAATTTGTCCATAAAGATATTGGCATAGGGGGGTGCCATGTTGGACCCCATGGCAGTCCCCTTCATTTGTATGAAAAACTGGTCCTCAAAAATGAAAAAATTACGGGTCAGTACTAATGTGAGTAGATCTTTGCAGAATTTTTGCTGTTGATTGGAGAAATCTGTATGATGGGATAAGAAGGACATGACCGACTCAATTCCATCCTGTTTCCACACTGTTTCAAGATAATAGTGAATACTGTGGTAATTTTGAGTCAATTCTCAACAAATGTTCTATGGACTTAATGATATTGACCATTGACTTTTTACAGAAAGAGATTGTTGAATTGAAGAATAGAATCTCATCTACGGAGCAACAACTAAGGAGTACAGCTTCACCGGAGAACTTTAAAGGGCTGAAGGACAAAGTGGATAAAACTATTTCGGACTTGCGTGATAATCTGCAGATTAGAAAGCGTAACAAATTTTTACGTGACACAGAAGACTATAAAAATAACCAAGTGTATAAATGGCAATTTTCCACCTATTCCAGAAATCGGAGACCTGCAAGACGGGACTACAGTCCATTTTCCACCAGTTCCGAGAGCGATTTCGGCTCCACACGCCCTTCTTTTTTAGAACAACGTACAGGCCGGGGCCACAGAGGAAAACGAGGAGGAGTCAGCGGACACGGATCAGAGCAGCGCAGAATGGCAACCAGGTCCCAGGTACTGACTTTACCAATAACATTGTCTACAACATCTCGTCGCAGTGCCTTTCCCCCTCTGAATTATCTGTGTTACAGAAAGGAATGAGTTTCTGTCCGGTCCCCAAGTTTAATTCTTTCCAGCTGGATCAAGAACTCAATCGCTTTTTTAGGAATATTAGATTAAAAGCGCATTTTTCTAATATTAGGGCTGATATTCCAGTTGCAATTGAGTCTACTCGTTCTAAATTTACTTTGACTTCTTTAAAACTACGAACTTCCAGCTCCTTCCAGCCTCCACACTCTTACCATCCAGTGGAGACTTACATTGAGTTGGTAAGAAATGACGTCAGGCGGGTCTTAGAGTCCATGGAAAGGGGTAGTCATCATGTGAGACATAACCTTACCGTTGAGGAGAAGAGGGCTTTATCAACACTGAAGGATAATAAACAGATTATAATAAAACCGGCGGACAAGGGGGGTTCAATAGTAGTCCTAGACCGGGACTATTATATGCAGGAGATCAGGACACAACTTAGGGATTTGGACACATATCAACCTATTGCTAATAATCCGTCCTTTGAAATAAGCAGAGAAATCAAAGATTTAGTGGCCCACTATACTACAATAGGTACTATAGATACCAAATTAGGGGAGTTTCTAATAAAACAACATCCGGTTATACCGGTATTTTATACACTCCCCAAGATTCATAAACATCCAGTGAGGCCACCAGGACGCCCGATAGTTGCTTCCACGAAATCCTTATTATATCCATTAGCCATTACACTTGAGAAGATTTTATCTCCCCTTGTACCAAAAATTAAATCTTACCTTAAGGACACGACTGCCTTCTTGACATCACTTAAAAATATAAGGAGTTTACCGACAAATTGTCTGTTAGTGTCCATGGATGTGAATAGTCTGTACACTAGTATAAGACACCAGGATGGAATTGAGTCGGTCATGTCCTTCTTATCCCATCATACAGATTTCTCCAATCAACAGCAAAAATTCTGCAAAGATCTACTCACATTAGTACTGACCCATAATTTTTTCATTTTTGAGGACCAGTTTTTCATACAAATGAAGGGGACTGCCATGGGGTCCAACATGGCACCCCCCTATGCCAATATCTTTATGGACAAATTTGAGTCATCCTATGTCTATATACATCCAGATTTCATCGCACACGTCATTTATTGGCGACGGTATATAGATGACGTTTTTCTGATATGGACAGGTGACATAGAGACACTTCTCAACTTCCACAGAGACCTCAATTCAAGTTTACCCGGTCTCACTTTTTCGTTATTTCACGATCCTGTCTCCATGAATTTTTTAGATACTAGGGTTATCATTAACGAACATAGAGAAATAGAGACGGACCTTTTTGTGAAATCTACAGATAGAAACAGTCTCCTGAAATATGACAGTTGCCATCCCCATCACATAAAAAGAGCTCTCCCTAAATCACAGCACGATAGGGTAAACAGGATCGTTTCCAATCCTGAAGTCGGACATATCAGACATCGGGAAATGAATGAGAAATTTCTCGTTAGGGGGTACCCAGATCATGTTCTCACACGTAGTAGAGACATCACTACACCGAATAGAGTTTCCCAAACCCCTAGGATGGCTTTTGTGAGTACTTTCCATCCTTTGAATTATCTTTTTAACAAGTGTGTCCTCCAACACTGGGATATCTTGAAAAAAGCGTATCCACAGGTCAAGGAATTTGATTCCCAACCAATAATGTGCAGCAAACGCTGCTCCAACATTAAGGACCACTTGGTTCGAGCGGATGTCGGCCCTAGTAACAAAGGTCCAGTACAAACGGTTTTGACTTCACCCCGTAATGGTACGTTTCCTTGTTTAAGCTGTAACCAGTGCTCCAATGTGTTGAAGGGCGAGTCTTTTACACATCCACGTTCGGGGAAGAGATTTCCCATCAGGGGACAGTTTACCTGTAATTCGTCTTACGTCATATATTTGATAAAGTGTCCTTGCGGTCTCGGATATGTTGGGGAGACCACCCAGCATATCCGAGACCACATCTCTAAACATAAATCCACCATTAGGTGTGGTAGGACCCTTTTACCTGTTCCTGCCCACTTTATACAAAATAAACATAGTGTGGCCCAACTCAGGTTTCAGGTCATAGACCATGTACCTGCTTCCAGGAGGGGTGGAGACAGGATCAAAAAACTAAAGGAATGGGAATCCTATTGGATTTACACGTTGCAGACTCTATCTCCATATGGTCTGAACAGAGAATATGAGGTCTCTTATTAATTGGTGTCTTACTGGTTATTCTTTTTCTCTTTTTATGACACTTTTTCCTCTTATTGGATAAATTGCGTGATATGTGAAATGTCCATTGGTATGTTAATATATGGACTAACTATTTGTATACATTTTACCTCTCTCTATGTACAGCCGGCCTCCGCCACATCTTATTGTCTATCTTATTTTAGTCCATCACGGTTTTCTTAATAATAGAAATCTTCCTATGATATATAGAAGTATATCGTATATAAGTGTTAGCTGGTGTATCTGTATGGTACTATTATTCGATTGGCTTTGTAACTAATTATCCCCCTTTTCCTGTCTCATTACAGCCTTCGGGTGGAAATTAGAGTCCGGACCCGGGCTCTTCTGCGCAGACTCACTCCTTCGGCTTTCTTCGGCTGTTCGGTTTTTTCCTTCGCACGTCCGTCACTTGCACTCTCACCCGGAAGTACTCTTACGAGCACGCGTACAGGCACAAAATAAAATGCCGGCCGCACATTAGACACACAATGCCTGCAGTTTAGCGGTTCCCCCCTTTTGGGCTTTAGCATTCACACGGCGTCTCCACAGAATTAAGGTAATTAACGGACTTGATGTTTGTAAGTGCGGCACGGTCTTTTGCATTTGCTGTACTTGGACCTAATACTTATCTGTTCCCACAGTGGGTTTCCCTATCCGGCTTCTTATGAGTTGCAAGTATGCGGACTGTGTCCTCTTTATTATCTATATTTATTTCTTTTTATGTCTCCATACAAGGGGTACTTAATTGGTCCGCCTGCCATGTCATTGGACACAAATAGATACTACAATGTTATCATACACAGTCACACTTTGATATATAGCCATATAAACAGCTATTTCTACCTAGTTTTTTCTCCTAAGATGACTAGTTTGACTAGTTTACAGATTAGTGGACTTTTAGTAACAAATTACAGTGCGATGCTACTCCCAAATTCATATACAATATGAGATTGTCGTCATATGACATTTAGAAGGTGAATTATGTGAAACTAACAAAGAAAAAAAGAGGAGCATGTTGTATTTTTCTGTATGTTCTATGTTATGTTCACTTTTATGATATTATTTTGACATATATGTTTTACATGTATTGCAGAGGGACCTTAGATCTCTTGAAAAAGGCTTTATAGCCGAAACGTTGAGATACAAGGAATTGAGACATTAAGCATTTATCATTTCATATGGATTGTGAAAATAACAATTTGGGAGATCCCATTTGCTGTGTTAAAAATGAACTAATATTCTTATCTTTTTGGAAATTCACCGTATTCTTTTTTGCAATAAAAAATAATCTAAGAATGAGAAGTTTCTCCATTGTCAAGTAGTGTGCCGGAGCTTTTTTATAGTATCAGTATTTTTTCCTGAGCACCTATATTAATTAAGCATCTATATTCAGTGAGCACCTTCCTTACCATTATAACCCTAATGCCAACCCGATCCATAATCCTAATCACAACCCTAAGGATAATCGCAACCCTAACCCCAAAACAACCATAACCCTAATCAGAACCCTAAATCCAACACACCCCTAATCCTAATCTCAACCCTAACATCAAACCTAAGCTTAATCCCAATACACCCCTAATCCCATCCCTAACCTTAACCCTAATCCCAAACTTAACCCTAATCCCAAACATAACCCTGATGCCAACCCTAATCCAAACCCTAATCCCAACTCTAACCCTAACTTTAGCCGCAACCCTTGTCCTAACTTTAGCCCCAACCCTAACCCTAACTTTAGCCCCAACCCTAACCCTAAATTTAGCCCCAACTCTAACTCTAGCCCTAACTTTAGCCCCAACCCTAACCCTAGCCCTAACCCTAAATTTAGCCCCAGCCCTAACCCTAAATTTAGCCCCAACCCTAACCCTAAATTTAGCCCCAACCCTAACCCTAAATTTAGCCCCAACCCTAACCCTAGCCCTAACCCTAGCCCTAACCCTAGCCCTAGCCCTAACCCTAGCCCTAACCCTAACCCTAAATTTAGCCCCAACTCCTCTAGCTGCCGGCCGGCAGATCATGGCGGGCGCACTGCGCATGCGCCCGCCATTTTCTTACTGAAGGAAGAAGCCGGCAGCCAGAAGAGGACACAGGAGGACCCAGGGACACCGGTAAGTATGATAGGGTCCCCGAATCCCCCTATTTCTCTGTCCTCTGATGTGCGATCACATCAGAGGACAGAGAATTACACATCACTTTTTTTTTTTGCGGTCACCTGTAAACAGTTAATTACCAGCGATCGCAAAGCAGGAGTCGGTAAAAACCGACCCCGATCATGTTCTTTGGGGTCTCGGCTACCCTCGGCACTGCGCATGCTGTTATGACCCCAATGGCAGAGGGTCTCAGAAATAATTACTAAGTCTGCAAACACAAAAAAACAGCTCATAGGGCAGTGGTAACTGAGCTGACCATATATCTAATCCTAGCACCACAAATAGCAGCAGCCGGGGAACGTGCCTACGTTGGTTCTAGACGTCTCGCGCCAGCCGGAGAACTAACTAACCCTAGAAGAGAAAAGAAAGACCTTTCTTGCCTCCAGAGAAAAGACCCCAAAAGTTGGATACAAGCCCCCAACAAATAATAACGGTGAGGTAAGAGGAAAAGACAAACGTAAGAATGAGCTAGGTATTAGCAAAGAGAGGCCCACTAGCTAATAGCAGAATATAGTAAGATGACTTATATGGTCAGCAAAAACCCTATCAAAATATCCACGCTGGATATTCAAGAACCCCCGAACCATCTAACGGCCCGGGGGGAGAACACCAGCCCCCTAGAGCTTCCAGCAAGGTCAGGAATCACATTTAGTACAAGCTGGACAAAAATAAGAGCAAAGCAAATAACCAAAAAACAAAGAAGCAGGACTTAGCTTAATTTTGCACGAACCAGGACCAGCAGACAGGAGCAAACAGAAAGGATCTGATTACAACGATGCCAGGCACTGGACTAAGGATCCAGGAAGTTTATATAGCAACACCCCTGGACTAACGACCCAGGTGGGTGCCAAACTGAGGAAAGACAAACCCAGAGTCATATCACTAGTAACCACAAGAGGGAGCCAAAAAGTCTAATTCACAACAGTACCCCCCCTTAAGGAGGGGTCACCGAACCCTCACCAAGACCACCAGGGCGATCAGGATGAGCAGCGTGAAAGGCACGAACCAAATCGGCCGCATGCACATCAGAAGCAACCACCCAGGAATTATCCTCCTGACCATAGCCCTTCCACTTGACCAGATACTGAAGCCTCCGTCTGGAGAGACGAGAATCCAAGATCTTCTCCACCACGTACTCCAACTCGCCCTCAACCAACACCGGAGCAGGAGGCTCAACAGAAGGAACCACAGGTACAACGTACCGCCGCAACAAAGACCTATGGAACACGTTGTGAATGGCAAACGACACCGGAAGATCCAAGCGAAAGGACACAGGATTAAGGATTTCCAATATCTTGTAAGGACCGATGAAGCGAGGCTTAAATTTAGGAGAGGAGACCTTCATAGGAACAAATCGAGAAGACAGCCATACCAAATCCCCAACACGAAGTCGGGGACCCACACCGCGGCGGCGGTTGGCAAAACGCTGAGCCTTCTCCTGTGACAACTTTAAGTTGTCCACCACATGATTCCAGATCTGCTGCAACCTATCCACCACAGAATCTACCCCAGGACAGTCAGAAGGCTCCACATGTCCCGAGGAAAAACGAGGATGGAAACCAGAGTTGCAGAAAAATGGCGAAACCAAAGTAGCGGAACTAGCCCGATTATTAAGGGCAAACTCAGCCAACGGCAAGAAGGTCACCCAATCATCCTGATCTGCCGAAAGAAAACACCTCAAATAAGCCTCCAGAGTCTGATTAGTTCGCTCCGTTTGTCCATTAGTCTGAGGATGAAAGGCAGACGAAAACGACAAATCAATGCCCATCCTAGCACAAAAGGATCGCCAGAACCTGGAAACAAACTGGGATCCTCTGTCAGACACAATATTCTCAGGAATGCCGTGTAAACGAACCACATTCTGAAAGAACACAGGAACCAGATCGGAAGAGAAAGGCAGCTTAGGCAAAGGCACCAAATGGACCATTTTAGAAAAGCGATCACATACCACCCAGATGACAGACATGCCCTGAGACACCGGGAGATCTGAAATGAAATCCATGGAAATGTGTGTCCAAGGCCTCTTCGGGACAGGCAAGGGCAAGAGCAACCCGCTGGCATGAGAACAGCAAGGCTTAGCTCGAGCACAAGTCCCACAGGACTGCACAAATGACCGCACATCCCGTGACAAGGAAGGCCACCAAAAGGACCTAGCCACCAGATCTCTGGTGCCAAAAATTCCCGGATGCCCTGCCAACACCGAGGAATGAACCTCGGAAATGACTCTGCTGGTCCACTTATCAGGAACAAACAGTCTGTCAGGTGGACAAGAGTCAGGTCTACCAGCCTGAAATCTCTGCAACACACGTCGCAAATCAGGAGAAATGGCCGACAAGATAACTCTCTCTTTAAGAATACCAACTGGTTCTGCGACTCCAGGAGAGTCAGGCACAAAGCTCCTTGAAAGAGCATCAGCCTTCACATTCTTTGAACCTGGTAAATACGAGACCACAAAGTCAAAACGGGAGAAAAACAATGACCAGCGGGCCTGTCTAGGATTCAGGCGTTTAGCAGACTCGAGATACATCAAATTTTTGTGATCAGTCAAGACCACCACACGATGCTTAGCACCCTCGAGCCAATGATGCCACTCCTCAAATGCCCACTTCATGGCCAGCAACTCCCGATTGCCAACATCATAATTCCGCTCAGCAGGCGAAAACTTCCTAGAGAAGAAAGCACATGGTCTCATTATCGAGCAACCAGGGCCTCTCTGCGACAAAACGGCCCCTGCCCCAATCTCAGAAGCATCCACTTCGACCTGAAAGGGAAGTGAGACATCAGGCTGGCACAAAACAGGCGCCGAAGTAAACCGGCGCTTCAACTCTTGGAACGCCTCCACGGCTGCAGGAGCCCAGTTAGCAACATCAGAACCTTTCTTGGTCATATCCGTCAAAGGTTTAACAACGCTAGAAAAATTAGCGATAAAACGACGGTAGAAGTTAGCAAAACCCAAGAACTTCTGAAGACTCTTAACTGACGTGGGTTGAGTCCAATCATGAATAGCTCGGACCTTGACTGGGTCCATCTCCACAGCAGAAGGGGAAAAAATAAACCCCAAAAAGGGAACTTTCTGTACTCCAAAGAGACACTTTGAGCCCTTAACAAACAAAGCATTCTCACGCAAAACCTGAAACACCATCCTGACCTGCTCCACATGTGAGTCCCAATCTTCAGAGAAAACCAGAATATCATCCAGATAAACAATCATAAATTTATCCAGATACTTCCGGAAAATATCATGTATAAAGGACTGAAACACTGAGGGAGCATTAGAGAGCCCAAAAGGCATCACCAAGTACTCAAAATGACCTTCGGGCGTATTAAATGCTGTCTTCCATTCATCTCCTTGCTTAATGCGCACAAGGTTGTACGCACCACGAAGATCTATCTTGGTGAACCACTTGGCACCTTTAATCCGGGCAAACAAGTCTGACAACAGAGGCAAAGGATACTGAAATTTAACAGTGATTTTATTCAGAAGCCGATAGTCAATACAAGGTCTCAAAGATCCGTCCTTCTTGGCCACAAAAAAGAATCCCGCACCAAGAGGGGAAGAGGATGGACGGATATGCCCCTTCTCCAGAGACTCCTTGATATACGAACGCATTGCGGCATGCTCAGGTACAGACAGATTAAATAGTCTTCCCTTAGGAAATTTACTACCTGGAATCAAATCTATGGCGCAGTCACATTCCCTATGAGGAGGGAGAGCACTGGACCTGGACTCGCTGAATACATCCTGATAATCAGACAAATACTCAGGAACTTCCGAAGGAGTAGAGGAAGCAATAGACACCGGCGGGGAATCAGCATGAATTCCCTGACAGCCCCAACTTGACACAGACATTGCCTTCCAATCCAAGACTGGATTGTGGGTCTGTAACCATGGCAGACCCAAAACGACCAAATCATGCATTTTATGCAGAACAAGAAAACGAATCACCTCCCGATGTTCAGGAGTCATGCACATGGTTACCTGCGTCCAAAACTGCGGTTTATTTTCCGCCAATGGCGTAGCATCAATACCTCTAAGAGGAATAGGATTTACCAACGGTTCAAGAACAAAACCACAGCGCTTGGCAAATGACAGATCCATAAGACTCAGGGCAGCACCTGAATCCACAAACGCCATAACAGGGTAAGAAGACAATGAGCAAATTAAAGTCACAGACAAAATAAATTTAGGTTGCAAATTACCAATGGCGACAGGACTAACAACCCTTGTTAGGCGTTTAGAGCATGCTGATATAACATGTGTAGAATCACCACAGTAAAAACACAACCCATTCTGACGTCTATGATTTTTCCGCTCATTTCTAGTCTGAATTCTATCACATTGCATTAAATCAGGTGTTTGTTCAGACAACACCACCAGAGGATTAGCGGTTTTGCGCTCCCGCAAACGCCGGTCAATTTGAATAGCCAGCGCCATGGAATCATTCAGACTTGTAGGAATGGGGAAACCCACCATCACATTCTTAATGGCTTCAGAAAGGCCATTTCTGAAATTTGCGGCCAGAGCACACTCATTCCACTGAGTAAGCACGGACCATTTCCGAAATTTTTGGCAATACACTTCAACTTCATCCTGGCCCTGAGAAATAGCCAGCAAGGCTTTTTCTGCCTGAACTTCAAGATTGGGTTCCTCGTAAAGCAATCCGAGCGCCAGAAAAAACGCATCAATATTTGCCAATGCCGGATCTCCTGGCGCTAGCGAGAAAGCCCAATCCTGAGGGTTGCCCCGTAAAAAAGAGATAACAATTTTAACTTGCTGAGCTGAATCTCCAGATGAACGGGGTCTCAGAGATAGAAACAATTTACAATTATTCCTGAAATTCCTAAACTTAAATCGGTCTCCAGAAAACAGTTCAGGAATAGGTATTTTAGGTTCAGACATTGGACTACTGGTAACAAAATCTTGTATGCCCTGCACACGAGCAGCAAGCTGGTCTACACTTGTAATCAAGGTCTGGACATTCATGTCTGCAGCAAGCACAAGCCACTCAGAGGTAAAGGGGAGGAAGAGAGGAAAAAAAAAAACTCAGAATTTCCTTTCTTATTATCCCACTTCTGCAATGCATTAAACATTCAATGTTGGCCTGGCATACTGTTATGACCCCAATGGCAGAGGGTCTCAGAAATAATTACTAAGTCTGCAAACACAAAAAAACAGCTCATAGGGCAGTGGTAACTGAGCTGACCATATATCTAATCCTAGCACCACAAATAGCAGCAGCCGGGGAACGTGCCTACGTTGGTTCTAGACGTCTCGCGCCAGCCGGAGAACTAACTAACCCTAGAAGAGAAAAGAAAGACCTTTCTTGCCTCCAGAGAAAAGACCCCAAAAGTTGGATACAAGCCCCCAACAAATAATAACGGTGAGGTAAGAGGAAAAGACAAACGTAAGAATGAGCTAGGTATTAGCAAAGAGAGGCCCACTAGCTAATAGCAGAATATAGTAAGATGACTTATATGGTCAGCAAAAACCCTATCAAAATATCCACGCTGGATATTCAAGAACCCCCGAACCGTCTAACGGCCCGGGGGGAGAACACCAGCCCCCTAGAGCTTCCAGCAAGGTCAGGAATCACAACATGTTTATTAATAATCAACTTGGCATAAAAGCACATACATATAGAGAAGACTTCATATAGTGTAATAGTGAATTGTGACTGTGTCCTATGGTGCAACCAGCACACCGGGTTCACAGATCAGGGCACAATTGTAATCATAATGTAAATTCTATGTTGCAGCAATAAATAACAATGAACTCCATATAGGTAAAGGGAGTTACATCATATGCATGGTAGCCAAGACAAGTATTTAACAGCTAGCAATGGTGCTGACCATGTGAGCATACCTACATATATGCCTTGCAACATAAAGATAATAACAGTATAAAGGCTATTTACCCATGAATGTTCAGGTGAGCCCGTCTGGATCCTGGATGTGTACCCCAACGCGCGTTTCGCGTCTGTGTGTAACCGCTTCCTCAGGGGGCGCCCCCTGAGGAAGCGGTTACACACAGACGCGAAACGCGCGTTGGGGTACACATCCAGGATCCAGACGGGCTCACCTGAACATTCATGGGTAAATAGCCTTTATACTGTTATTATCTTTATGTTGCAAGGCATATATGTAGGTATGCTCACATGGTCAGCACCATTGCTAGCTGTTAAATACTTGTCTTGGCTACCATGCATATGATGTAACTCCCTTTACCTATATGGAGTTCATTGTTATTTATTGCTGCAACATAGAATTTACATTATGATTACAATTGTGCCCTGATCTGTGAACCCGGTGTGCTGGTTGCACCATAGGACACAGTCACAATTCACTATTACACTATATGAAGTCTTCTCTATATGTATGTGCTTTTATGCCAAGTTGATTATTAATAAACATGTTTTAATATTACCTTTTGGGCCATTTTTTGACTCTTTTGTTCTCCAAAAATTAATAATATGATTTTGAGTCGCCTTATGTTTATATATTTACTGACGATCGTGTTAACAAGGTCAGGAATCACATTTAGTACAAGCTGGACAAAAATAAGAGCAAAGCAAATAACCAAAAAACAAAGAAGCAAGACTTAGCTTAATTTTGCACGAACCAGGACCAGCAGACAGGAGCAAACAGAAAGGATCTGATTACAACGATGCCAGGCACTGGACTAAGGATCCAGGAAGTTTATATAGCAACACCCCTGGACTATCAACCCAGGTGGGTGCCAAACTGAGGAAAGACAAACCAAGAGTCATATCACTAGTAACCACAAGAGGGAGCCAAAAAGTCTAATTCACAACAGCATGCGCCCGCCATTTTTTTGCCAGAAAAAGATGGCGACGCCCATCGGGAGCCACGAGGAGCACCGGGGGAGACAGGTGAGTATCGGTGGGCTATCGGGGACCCCATTTCTCGGTCCTCTGATGTGCGATCACATCGGAGGACAGAGAAATTAAATGGGAAATCGCGGTTTTTTGGTTTTTTTGCGATAGCCGGTAAACGGTTAATTACCGGCGATCGCAACTCGGGGGTTGGTAAAAAAACCCCGAATCATGTTCTCTGGGGTCTCGGCTACACCCGGTAACCGAGACCCCAGAGAAAATCCGACTCTGGGGGGCGCTATTCACTTTTTCCACAGCGCCGTTAATTAACAGCGCTGTGGTTTAAGTACCCTTAGCGGCCGCCGTTAAAAGGCGTATCGGCGGTCGTTAAGGGGTTAAAAACCCCAAATAATAACTGAAAATCTTATACTTTGCATGACAACGAATGGAAAATCCAAAAGCAGAGCGGTCCTCTATTGTCAACTATCAGGTAAAAGTCAAAAGAACTTTAGGCAGCCAGTGACAAAATCTAATCAGTCATCATAATCCAAAGCCTAAGCATGAGCCATTTATATTATTGGTGTTTTCATGTTTGGTAGAGGGGCCTTGGGATTCAATCATGGCTGGAGTGAAGGTGCTACCATTGATCGCCATGAATTTATGACTCAGGGTGGACTGTTCTGTATTTTTCTTTATATCGTGCTCGGCTCATATTAGACATATGACAAATTGAAAATAGTTTCCTCCCATGATTATGAACCATAAGAAAGCACATAGGTTAATGACTCCTCTAAGAAGATGACATCAGGCCCACATAAACATTAGATGAAAGTTGGCTCAACCAGCTTAATTCAGCAGGACCTGTCAACCTTGTGGTGGAGCCTCCTGAAACTTTCGCAACATCATTGGTCAAGACCGGGCAGTTGGAATTTCAACACCTGATTCTTTTATCTTAATACAGCACCAGAGGTGTCTGACATTGGTTTTTGTCTCTTTCTCCACTAAAAACACATGAACACTCAACCAAGCTGAGAGCTCAAGTGGATGAGTGAGTCGGGAGTGATAGATGTCTACTGAAAAATTATCTCATGTGTATGGCGCTAGCTTAAGAGTGCCCACCAACATCGGAACACAATCTACTCCTCCAGTTTCTGTGATCAGCATATCAATCTCTTCGCTAGTCCCTGGCCATCGATGTAAAGTCAAGGAAGCACAGCCTTCACCAAAAATAAAGGTCTTTGGCAACCAGAGGCCACCAGTCTCACCACAGGTTGGGAAAAACCCACGACAGCTATACCAGCCAAACAAGCCATATACGCTTAAGATTTTTTTCTGTGAAAAACCTTGATTCTTCACAAGTCTCCTGCTCTTTCTACAAAGTAAGACTAAACCCATCTCAAGAACTGAGCTAGCTTGAGAACTCAAGAACTGAGCAAAGCTTGAGAGTGTCCACCAACATTGGAACACAACCTACTCCAGTTTCTGTGATCAGCATATCAATCCCTTCGCTAGTCCCTGGCCATCGATGTAAAGTCTAGAAGGTGCAGCCTTCACCAAAACTAAAGATCTTTGGCAACCAGAGGCCATCAGTCTCACCACAGGTTAGGAAAAACCCACGACAGCTACACGAGCCAAACAAGCCACATACGCTTAAGATTGTTTCTGGGAAAGACCATGATTCTTCACAAGTCTCCTACTTTTTCTACGAAGTAAGACTAGACCAGTCTCAGGAACTGAAGTGGCAGAAAATGGAGATTCGCATCTAAAGCCCAAAAGGTACCACTAATGAGGTTTTCAGCCATCTTGCACACGGTAGAACAGAGACTAGTGGTGGCAACTAAGGTTCCTATGATTCCATACTTAAATCCAATAGCACAAATTGAAAAATAGCACAATTTTATTTTCTCAAATACAATATGAATTACACATCCAAACATCTTTGTATAAAATTTGAGCCATATGCATGCATCATCTGCGCAGTTTAAGATATTTTAGTCGTTATTCAATAGGAAAAATTTCTGGAAACATTAAAATTATCTCAACAAAAAATAGAAACCAGAAAAGAGAATGCAAAATAGAAACATACGAATACAGTCCAAACTAGAGACAGAGAAAAAAAATCCGCTCTCAGCAGGTCCTTGCTTACGGCAAACACCGAACCTAGACCTGGGCTGTAAATTGCTCATTATGTATCATCGCTGCTGATTAATGTACCATGAAAATGTGAAGAAGGAACAAAAATAAAATGTCACCTAAAATTACTCAACAAGTCCCCAAAGAGAAACCACCACGTCTCCCATAACCGGAAACAGTGGAGGAAGAAAGTGGAAAGAATTACCAAATGGAAATAGTAGGAAGCATAGTGCATGTATTACACAAGGAAGGAGAGCGGAGAGGAAGGTGGCATAGGATATGGAACTTACTGACTAATGTTTAAGGTGAACCACATGTTACAACTGTGCAATAAATCCTGATATATTTTCTAAAGTAAAAAGCACAGGAGAATATGGCATAATTATGTAGGCAGTGTGCAAATGCATTTACAGGTCCATAGGGGAAAGTATTATAGTAGTTATATTCTTGTACATAGGAGCAGTATTATAGTAGATATATTCTTGAACATAGGGGCAGTACTATAGTAGTTATATTCTTCTACATAGGGGCAGTATTATAGTAGTTATATTCTTGTATATAGGGAGCAGTATTATAGTAGTTATATTCTTGTACATAGGGGGCAGTAATATAGTAGTTATATTCTTGTTCATAGGGGTAGTATTATAGTAGTTATATTCTTGTTCATAGGGGTAGTATTATAGTAGTTATATTCTTGTACATAGCGGAAGTATTATAGTAGTTATATTCTTATACATAGGGGCAGTATTATAGTAGTGATATTCTTGTACATAGGGGCAGTATGATAGTAGTTATATTCTTGTTACATAGGGGCAGTATTATAGTAGTGATATTCTTGTACATAGGAGCAGTATTATAGTAGCTATATTCTTGTACATAGGGCAGTATTATAGTAGTTATATTCTTCCACATAGGGGCAATATTATAGTAGTTATATTCTTGTACATAGGGGGCAGTATTATAGTAGTTACATTCTTGTATATAAGGCAGTATTATAGTAGTTATATTCTTGAACATAGGGGCAGTATTATAGTAGTTATATTCTTGTACATAGGGGCAGTATTATAGTAGTTATATTCTTGTACATAGGGAGCAGTATTATAGTAGTTATATTCTTGTATATAGGAGCAGTATTATAGTAGCTATATTCTTGTATATAGGGGCAGTATTATAGTAGTTATATTCTTGTACATAGGGGCAGTATTATAGTAGTTACATTCTTGTATATAAGGCAGTATTATAGTAGTTATATTCTTGAACATAGGGGCAGTATTATAGTAGTTATATTCTTGTACATAGGGACAGTATTATAGTAGTTATATTCTTGTACATAGGGAGCAGTATTATAGTAGGAAAAGCAGAAGTCCAGCGTGGGTGATGTCCATAAAAAATACCTTTTATTCCATTTTTGTTAAAAAGCACATAAATCCAAAGTCCATCTTCATATCCATAGACACAAAAACGGGTGATTCATACCAGTGACAGTCACAGGCTTAAAGTGCATTAAAATCAAACGCGTTTCAACGGTCGTGCCGCCTTACTCATTGTGATAAAAATAAAATGAAAGAGGGCTGCCATATAGGACTAGGCCCATTAGGTTACACCCCCTGATCTTGCAGACAACAGAAACAGGGCAACACCTACAGGTAATTAGTGAGTTTAGCCTGAAATTTGCATGTACAAATACTATGGTTGGGGCAGGAAAAAACAAACAAAAAAAAAAAAAAAAAAAAACACTTATATGCAAGAATTATAACTTATCATTCATAATAATTCATAAGATCCTGCCGGATATTCATGCCTAGGGGGGCTCTGGACTTAAGTTGATACATCCACCATATCTCTCTGTTGGTTATTTTTCTTTTTATATCGCCCCCTCGAAATGGGGCTTTAACCCTTTCAATCCCGCGGACCTCCAGTGAGCTGACGTCCCCATTGTGTTTATGGATGAAGTGTTTGGATGCAGCAGAGCTCTTATGAGTAATTTTATTCACTGCATCAGACAGGTGCCTCCGTATTCTCACCTTCAGGGGACCCCCTGTGCACCCCACATATTGCTGGTCACAGGTGGTGCAATTAATCAGATACACCACATTGGAGGTGTTGCAGTTGATGTAGTGGTTAATTTTGTACGTCTTTTTAGTGACAGATGAGTGGAATTCCTTACTGGTCACCATATATTTACAGCAGGTGCAGATATTGTGCCCGCACTTGTAGGTGCCTTTAGTACTGAGCCAGTTTTCTTTCTCTTTTAACCGTTTGTCCTCACTAACAAAGAGGCTGGGGGATAAGATGTTGTTCAGACTAGGGGCTTTTTTAGCGATATAGCGCACTGGTTTGGACAGGATTTGGTTCAGCTTTTTATCCTGGCTCAGCATAGGGATTCTTTTTCTGATGATGTCAGTAATCTCTTTGAACTGAGGGCTGTATGTAGTGGTGAAGGTGATGTGCTCCTCACTGGACACACGGGTATTACTCGCCTTATTCAGCATAGTATCCCAATCTATATCCTCCACAATAGTCTCCAGCTGGGGTAACCCCTGTGAGCCAGCCTGGCCTTCACCTCCCTCTTACTCCGCTGTATGTGGTGGTGAAGGTGATGTGCTCCTCACTGGACACACGGGTATATAGTACCCCGATCTATATCCCCCACAATAGTCTCCAGCTGGGGTAACCCCTGTGAGCCAGCCTGGCCTTCACCTCCCTCTTACTCCGCTGTATGTAGTGGTGAAGGTGATGTGCTCCTCACTGGACACACGGGTATATAGTATCCGATCTATATCCTCCACAATAGTCTCCAGCTGGGGTAACCCCTAGGAGCCAGCCTGGCCTTCACCTCCCTCTTACTCCGCTGTATGTAGTGGTGAAGGTGATGTGCTCCTCACTGGACACACGGGTATATAGTATCCGATCTATATCCTCCACAATAGTCTCCAGCGGGGGTAACCCCTGTGAGCCAGCCTGGCCTTCACCTCCCTCTTACTCCCCTCATAGACTTCCTTGGTGGTACTGTTCCTCTTAAACCTGTAGAGTTCCCCCACCGGTATGTTCTTTATTACATGTCTCGGATGACATGATTTGGCATGTAATATGGAATTAGTCGCGGTACGTTTCCTGAAAGGGGAGATTGTGATGATTGAATCTGAATTTAGATCTAAAGTGACATCTAAAAAGTTAATGTTTCTACCACCAATTGTATGGGTGAATTTCAAATTCATTTCATTATCATTCATATATTTGATAAGTTCAGGTATCAAGTCCGCAGGTCCCTCCCATATGAGGAGCAGGTCGTCCAGATAGCGCCCCAGCCACCTAATATGGGGGGAGAAGGGGTTAACATGTGAAAACATGAACAAGCTCTCCCAGGCTGCCATATACAGGTTAGCGATAGATGGCGAGAACCCTGCGCCCATCGGGGCTCCGCAAACCTGCAAAAAAAACTCTTTGTTAAAGGAAAAAAAGTTATGTTTGAGGAGAAAGTCCACAGAGGAAATCAAAAATTCCTGTATAGCCGGAGTGTAGTCGCTGTAGTCCTGGAGATGTCTCCTCAGGATGGAGATAGTCAGGTCATGCATCAGGGAGGGATACAAGGCCTCCACGTCACAGGAGATGAAGATACAGTCTCCAGACCATGCAGTCTTATCCAGGGAGGAAATCAGATGCTTGGTATCTTTTATATAGCCTGGTAGTCTAGAAATCAGTGGTTGCAGATACATATCCACCCAGGCACTGAGGTTCTCACCCATGCTTCCAATCCCTGCTACTATGGGTCTGAATGTAGGAGGGAAGACCTCCTTGTGGATTTTAGGCAGGGAGTGGAAGATGGGGATTATAGGGTGTTCCACAAATAAATCCTCAGACAGTTTTTTATCCAGTGCCCCTATAGCAAAACCCTCAGAAAGCAGGTGTTTTAGTTTTTTCTGGAACAGTTCAGTGGGATCATGCTGTAGTCTCCTATACGTGCTGCTGTTATTCAGCATCACCATGTTCTGCTGGACATATAGACCTGCATTCAGTAGGACCACAGCTCCTCCCTTGTCCGCTCTTCTGACCATGAGATCCTGGTTGCCTCTGATCTCCTCCAGAGCTTTCCTTTCTGTCTTACTCAGATTGGGTCTGTTATGGTTACATGAGGATTTTTTCTTTAGTTCTATCAGGTCCTCCTCTATGCATTCCTGGAATGAATCCAAGATGTTAGGTCTTGAATTGACAGGGTAAAAATAGGGTTTTTTTGATTTATAACCAGAGTTTAGATTTTTGATGGATTCTATAGATTCACTCTCAAGGGTCCTCAGGTCACTAATGGAGCAAAGTTCCTGGAAAGTCCCTATTTCACCCACTGTGGTCTGGTCACTCTGTGTGGTCAGGTTCTGTATAGTACCCTGATCAGATTCTTCCTTGAAAAAGTGGCATTTTAAAGTCGAATTTCGAACAAATTTATTTACATCTAGTAATGTTCTGTACATATCAAATTCATTTGTAGGGGAGAAGGTGAGACCTTTAGATAGAATGTCCATTTGGGTCACACTAATTAGATAGCTGGACAAGTTAATTACCACATTTTTCTCGCCTTCTTTCGCCTCTGTGGATATCTTCTTGTTGTTATGCTTCCTGCCACCCCTTCTCCTGCGTCTCGTCCGTTTTTTGGAGGCACTTGGGTTGGGGCGTCTTTCCCAAATCTTTGGTCATGATAAGGGGTAAATCGTTGTCTTTCATAGGAGGAATCAGACGTATTTCCTGAGGTGTACTCGTCTGAATGTTCATGAGAGACATCCGTATCAGAGAAGTTAACCCTTCTTTGTTGGTAATTCATCTGTCCATTTCTATTGCTCCATTTCAGGATTGAACTAGGTGATTTATATGGTGCACGTCTTTTTTCATGCCAGTCATATACCTCATTACGAGTATAGTCCTGATGGTCCCGATCAAATTTGCTTTTTTTAGTTTGGGTAATATATTCCTCCAGTTTGCTGAGATTTAATTTAATAGATTTCATCCATTCATCATATTGTTTCAGAGATGAGTATACTTTTAAAGAGTTTTTAGTCTCATCAATTTGTTCATGAACTGAAGCTAAAACTTTCTCTTCCTCTTGAACAATAAGTTTCATAAGCTGAATGGAGCAATTATCTAGGATCTCATACCACGATTTCTCAAAGCCATCAGAGAAAGTAATGGTAGCTTTCTTCCTAAGTCTGAGTCCCCTGGGGATCATGTTTTTACTGATATATGCATTCAGTGTGGTAAAGTCCCACCATGTTTTAAGTTCCCTTGTTTGTAATTTTTCCAATAGTTTCATAAGGGTATCAAGTTCACATGATTCCTTTGTATAGTCAGGTTTGGTTCTTGAGAATATTTCCTGTGCCTTATTCCCTCTAGCTGTAAGCTCTTCCTCTAGTGATTGTGTGGTGTGTAGTCCCTGTACTGTGTCCACATTAGAAGCCATATGTGACATTTTAGTCAAAGGTAACCCGTGTGTCTCGTTCAGTATATTATGATGGAAGATTGTAATTGAGAGGGGAGCAAGATCGCACTAAATATCAGAAAAGAAAAAGCAACGAAGATCAGCTCACCTCCTCTCAGTCCCAGCGCACGGATCATGCAGTGCTGCAAGTAGTACGAAGGAAAAGCAGAAGTCCAGCGTGGGTGATGTCCATAAAAAATACCTTTTATTCCATTTTTGTTAAAAAGCACATAAATCCAAAGTCCATCTTCATATCCATAGACACAAAAACGGGTGATTCCTACCAGTGACAGTCACAGGCTTAAAGTGCATTAAAATCAAACGCGTTTCAACGGTCGTGCCGCCTTACTCATTGTGATAAAAATAAAATGAAAGAGGGCTGCCATATAGGACTAGGCCCATTAGGTTACACCCCCTGATCTTGCAGACAACAGAAACAGGGCAACACCTACAGGTAATTAGTGAGTTTAGCCTGAAATTTGCATGTACAAATACTATGGTTGGGGCAGGAAAAAACAAACAAACAAAAAAAAAAAAAAAAACACATATATGCAAGAATTATAACTTATCATTCATAATAATTCATAAGATCCTGCCGGATATTCATGCCTAGGGGGGCTCTGGACTTAAGTTGATACATCCACCATATCTCTCTGTTGGTTATTTTTCTTTTTATATCGCCCCCTCGAAATGGGGCTTTAACCCTTTCAATCCCGCGGACCTCCAATGAGCTGACGTCCCCATTGTGTCTATGGATGAAGTGTCTTATGAGTGATTTTATTCACTGCATCAGACAGGTGCCTCCGTATTCTCACCTTCAGGGGACCCCCTGTGCACCCCACATATTGCTGGTCACAGGTGGGGCCATTAATCACATACACCACATTGGAGGTGTTGCAGTTAATGTAGTGGTGAATTTTGTACGTCTTTTTAGTGACAGATGAGTGGAATTCCTTACTGGTCACCATATATTTACAGCAGGTGCAGATATTGTGCCCGCACTTGTAGGTGCCTTTAGTACTGAGCCAGTTTTCTTTCTCTTTTAACCGTTTGTCCTCACTAACAAAGAGGCTGGGGGATAAGACGTCGTTCAGACTAGGGGCTTTTTTAGCGATATAGCGCACTGGTTTGGCCAGGATTTGGTTCAGCTTTTTATCCTGGCTCAGCATAGGGATTCTTTTTCTGATGATGTCAGTAATCTCTTTGAACTGAGGGCTGTATGTAGTGGTGAAGGTGATGTGCTCCTCACTGGACACACGGGTATATAGTATCCGATCTATATCCTCCACAATAGTCTCCAGCTGGGGTAACCCCTAGGAGCCAGCCTGGCCTTCACCTCCCTCTTACTCCGCTGTATGTGGTGGTGAAGGTGATGTGCTCCTCACTGGACACACGGGTATTACTCGCCTTATTCAGCATAGTATCCCGATCTATATCCTCCACAATAGTCTCCAGCTGGGGTAACCCCTGTGAGCCAGCCTGGCCTTCACCTCCCTCTTACTCCCCTCATAGACTTCCTTGGTGGTACTGTTCCTCTTAAACCTGTAGAGTTCCCCCACGGGTATGTTTTTTATTACATGTCTCGGATGACATGATTTGGCATGTAATATGGAATTAGTCGCGGTACGTTTCCTGAAAGAGGAGATTGTGATGATTGAATCTGAATTTAGATCTAAAGTGACATCTAAAAAATTAATGTTTCTACCACCAATTGTATAGGTGAATTTCAAATTCATTTCATTATCATTCATATATTTGATAAGTTCAGGTATCGAGTCCGCAGGTCCCTCCCATATGAGGAGCAGGTCGTCCAGATAGCGCCCCAGCCCTCTTTCATTTTATTTTTATCACAATGAGTAAGGCGGCACGACCGTTGAAACGGGTTTGATTTTAATGCACTTTAAGCCTGTGACTGTCACTGGTATGAATCACCCGTTTTTGTGTCTATGGATATGAAGATGGACTTTGGATTAATGTGCTTTTTAACAAAAATGGAATAAAAGGTATTTTTTATGGACATCACCCACGCTGGACTTCTGCTTTTCCTTCGTACTACTTGCAGCACTGCAAGATCCGTGCGCTGGGACTGAGAGGAGGTGAGCTAATCTTCGTTGCTTTTTCTTTTCCAGTATTATAGTAGTTATATTCTTGTATATAGGAGCAGTATTATAGTAGTTATATTCTTGTACATAGGGGCAGTATTATAGTAGTTATATTCTTGTATATAGGAGCAGTATAATAGTAGCTATATTTTTGTATATAGGGGCAGTATTATAGTAGCTATTCTGTACATAAGTACAGAATTATAGTAGTGATATTCTTGTACATAAGGGCAGTATTATAGCAGTTATATTCTTGTACATAGAGGCAGCATTATAGTAGTTATATTCCTGTACATAGGAGCAGTATTATAGTAGTTATATTCTTGTACATATGGACAGTATTATAGTAGTTATATTCTTGTACATAGGATCAGCATTATAGTAGTTATATTCTTGTACATAGGGACAGTATTATAGTATTTATATTCTTGTACATAGGGACAGTATTATAGTAGTTATATTCTTGTACATAGGGACAGTATTATAGTGGTAATATTCTTGTACATAGGGACAGTATTATAGTAGTTATATTCTTGTACATAGAGGCAGTATTATAGTAGCCATACTGTACATAGGAGCAGTATTATAGTAGTTATAGTCTTGTACATAGGAGCAGTATTATAGTAGTTATATTCTTGTACATAGGGGCAGTATTATAGTAGTTATATTCTTGTACATAGGAGCAGTATTATAGCAGTTATATTCTTGTACATAGGAGCAGTATTATAGTAGTTATATTCTTGTACATAGGAGGAGTATTATAGTAGTTATATTCTTGTACATAGGGGCAGTATTATAGTAGTTATATTCTTGTTCATATGGGTAGTATTATAGTAGTTATATTCTTGTACATAGCAGCAGTATTAGAGTAGCTATATTCTTGAAAATAGGGGCAGTATTTTAAAAGTGATATTCTTGTACATAGGGGCAATATTATAGTAGTTATATTCTTGTTACATAGGGGCAGTATTATAGTAGTGATATTCTTGGACATAGGAGCAGTATTATAGTAGTTATATTCTTGTATATAGGAGCAGTTTTTTAGTAGTTATATTCTTCCACATAGGGGCAATATTATATTAGTTATATTCTTGTACACAGGGGCAGTATTATAGTAGTTATATTCTTGTATATAGGAGCAGTATTATAGTAGCTATATTCTTGTATATAGGGGCAGTATTATAGTAGGTATTCCGTACATAAGTACAGTATAATAGTAGTGATATTCTTTACATAAGGGCAGTATTATAGTAGTTATATTTTTGTACATAGGGGCAGTATTATAGCAGTTATATTCTTGCATATAAAGGCAGTATTATAGTAGCCATACGGTACATAGGAGCAGTAATATAGTAGTGATATTCTTCTACATAGGGACAGTATTATAGTAGTTATATCCTTGTACATAGGAGCAGCATTATAGTAGTTATATTCTTGTACATAGGGACAATATTACAGTAGCTATATTCTTGTACATAGGGACAGTATTATAGTGGTTATATTCTTGTACATAGGGACAGTATTATAGTAGTTATATTCTTGTACATAGAAGCAGTATTATAGAAGCCATACTGTGCATAGGAGCAGTATTATAGTAGTTATAGTCTTGTACATAGAAGCATTATTATAGTAGTTATATTCTTGTACATAGGGGCAGTATTATAGTAGTTATATTCTTGTACATAGGAGCAGTATTATAGTAGTTATATTCTTGTACATAGGGAAAGTATTGTAGTAGTTATATTCTTGTACATAGGAGCAGTATTATAGTAGTTATATTCTTGTATATAGGAGGAGTATTATAGTAGTTATACTCTTGTACATAGGGGCAGTATTATAGTAGTTATATTCTTGTCCATAGGGGGCAGTATTATAGTAGTTATAGTCTTGTATATAGGAGCAGTATTTTAGTAGCTATATTTTTGTATATAGGGGCAGTATTATAGTAGCTATTCTGTACATAAGTACAGTATTATAGTAGTGATATTCTTGTACATAAGGGCAGTATTATAGTAGTTATATTTTTGTACATAAGGGCAGTATTATAGCAGTTATATTCTTGTACATAGAGGCAGTATTATAGTAGCCATACTGTACATAGGAGCAGTATTATAGTAGTGAGATTCTTGTACATAGGGACAGTATTATAGTAGTTATATTCTTGTACATAGGAGCAGCATTATATTAGTTATATTTTTGTACATAGGGACAGTATTATAGTAGTTATGTTCTTGTACATAGGGACAGTATTACAGTAGCTATATTCTTGTACATAGGGACAGGATTATAGTAGTTACATTCTTGTACATAGAGGCAGTATTATAGTAGCCATACTGTACATAGGAGCAGTAATATAGTAGTTATAGTCTTGTACATAGGAGCAGTATTATAGTAGTTTTATTCTTGTACATAGGAGCAGTAATATAGTAATTATATTCTTTTACATAGGGACAGTATTGTAGTAGTTATATTCTTGTACATAGGAGCAGTATTATAGTAGTTATATTCTTGTATATAGGAGGAGTATTATAGTAGTTATACTCTTGTACATATGGGCAGTATTATAGTAGTTATATTTTTGTACATAGGGGGCAGTATTATAGTAGTTATATTCTTGTTCATAGCGGAAGTATTATAGTAGTTATATTCTTATACATAGGGGCAGTATTATAGTAGTGATATTCTTGTACATAGGGGCAGTATTATAGTAGTTATATTCTTGTTACATAGGGGCAGTATTATAGTAGTGATATTCTTGTACATAGTAGCAGTATTATAGTAGTTATATTCTTGTACATAGGGCAGTATTATAGTAGTTATATTCTTCCACATAGGGGCAATATTATAGTAGTTATATTCTTGTACACAGGGGCAGTATTATAGTAGTTATATTCTTGTACATAGGAGCAGTATTATAGTAGTTATATTCTTGTACATAGGGGCAGTATTATAGTTGTTATATTCTTGTATATAAGGCAGTATTATAGTAGTTATATTCTTTTATATAGGAGCAGTATTATAATAGCTATATTCTTGTATATAGGGGCAGTATTAAAGTAGTTATATTCTTGTACAAAGGGGCAGTATTATAGTAGTTATAGTCTTGTATATGGAAGCAGTATTATAGTAGCTATATTTTTGTATATAGGGGTAGTATTATAGTAGCTATTCTGTACATAAGTACAGTATTATAGTAGTGATATTCTTGTACATAGGGAGCAGTACTATAGTAGTTATATTCTTTTATATAGGAGCAGTATTATAATAGCTATATTCTTGTATATAGGGGCAGTATTATAGTAGTTATATTCTTGTACATAGGGGCAGTATTATAGTAGTTATAGTCTTGTATATGGAAGCAGTATTATAGTAGCTATATTTTTGTATATAGGGGTAGTATTATAGTAGCTATTCTGTACATAAGTACAGTATTATAGTAGTGATATTCTTGTACATAAGGGCAGTATTATAGTAGTTATATTTTTGTACATAGGGGCAGTATTATAGCAGTTATATTCTTGTACATAGAGGCAGTATTATAGTAGTGAGATTCTTGTATATAGGAGGCAGTATTATAGTAGTTATATTCTTGTACATAGGAGCAGCATTATAGTAGTTATATTCTTGTACATAGGGACAGTATTATAGTAGTTATATTCTTGTACATAAGGACAGTATTACAGTAGCTATATTCTTGTACATAGGAGCAGTATTATAGTGGTTATATTCTTGTACATAGGGACAGTATTGTAGTAGTTATATTCTTGTACATAGGAGCAGTATTATAGTAGTTATATTCTTGTACATAGGCGGAGTATTATAGTAGTTATATTCTTGTGCATAGGGGGCAGTATTATAGTAGTTATATTCTTGTTCATATGGGTAGTATTATAGTAGCTATATTCTTGTACAAAAAAGGTCAGCATTTTAGTAGTGATATTCCTGTACATGGGGCAATATTATAGTAGTTATATTCTTGTTACATAGGGGCAGTATTATAGTAGTGATATTCTTGTACATAGGAGCAGTATTATAGTAGGTATATTCTTGTATATAGGAGCAGTTTTTAAGTAGTTATATTCTTCCACATAGGGGCAGTATTATAGTAGTTATATTTTTGTACATAGCGGCAGTATTATAGCAGCTATATTGTACATAGGACCAGTATTATAGTAGTGATATGCTTGTACATAGGAGCAGCATTATAGTTGTTATACTCTTGTACATAGGAGCAGTATTATAGTAGTTATATTCTTGTACATAGGGGCAGTACTATAGTAGTTATATTCTTGTGCATAGAGGCAGTATTATTGTAGCTATACTGTACATAGAAGCAGTATTATAGTATTTATACTCTTGTACATGGGGCAGTATTATAGTAGTTATATTCTTGAACATAGCGGCAGTATTATAGTAGTTATATTCTTGTACATAGGGGCAGTATTATAGTAGTTATATTCTTGTACATAGGGGGCAGTATTATAGTAGTTATATTCTTGTACATGGGGCAGTATTATAGTAGTTATATTCTTGAACATAGCGGCAGTATTATAGTAGTTATATTCTTGTACATAGGGGCAGTATTATAGTAGTTATATTCTTGAACATAGGGGCAGTATTATAGTAGTTATATTCTTGTACATAGGGGCAGTATTATAGTAGTGATGTTCTTGTACATAAGGACAACAAAGAAATTAAACCACACTTATGTATAAAAGTAGAAAAAATAAAAAAATAAAAAAATATAATAAATAAATAGAATAATATAATAATAATTTTTATAGAGTGTGGCTTACAAGACAGTGGAGACCACTAAAAAAGCACATAAGAGCACCAACCCAGAGAACGGAAATCAAGGAGAAAGAGAACCAAAGCCAAGGACTTCATGCAAATATATCTTTATTAAGACAATAACAGAACATTATATCAAAGAAAAAAATTTTTTATTTAACAAAAATATTAAAAAATATATATTTCATTACATCAATTCATAAAAGAATGTGCAACGTGAGATAAAAAGGTGCAGGTAATCAATAGGGAAAAATTGATAATAAATAATATCTATATCTCATGACCGGAATAAAAATAAAAATAAATAACAAACTGATCTCAGGTCATAAAAAATGAAAAAAATATTTTATATATAGAATTATGTATATATATATATATAAAATAAATGAAGAGGCACAGTATCTATAATATAACGCTGGGAGCGTCACTCTGTCCGAAGCCTTTATAGACTGCGCAAGCGCAAGCGCCGGCGCAGTCTGGACCCCACAGAGTGACGCTCCCAGGAGATCGCGGTATGCGTAAGCACTGAACGCACACCGCGATCTCCAACGGAGAAGCGGGGACGAGCCACGGAGCCAGGAGGGTGAGTATATTTACCTGTCCTCCGTTCCACCGCTGCGCGCGAGCCTCCGTCCTCCACATCCTCTGCCTGAGACGTTCAGTTCAGAGGGCACGATGACGCGCTTAATGCGCGCCGCCCTCTGACTGAACAGTCACAGCCAGAGGACAGGACCCGGAAGACAGACCGGCGCGCAGCAGTGGAACGGGAGGACAGGTAAATATAGCAAGTGCCGGGGGCCTGAGCTAGCGGCGACCCCGGCACCTGACCCCCACAGCGCGCCGGTGTCCCCGCCTGCTCAGGCCCCCAGCAGAGCCACGCACAGCCGCCCGCAGTCAGCAGAGCCACGCACAGCCCCCCGCAGTCAGCAGAGCCACGCACAGCCCCCCGCAGTCAGCAGAGCCACGCACAGCCCCCCGCAGTCAGCAGAGCCACGCACAGCCCCCCGCAGTCAGCAGAGCCACGCACAGCCCCCCGCAGTCAGCAGAGCCACGCACAGCCGCCCGCAGTCAGCAGAGCCACGCACAGCCCCCCGCAGTCAGCAGAGCCACGCACAGCCCCCCGCAGTCAGCAGAGCCACGCACAGCCGCCCGCAGTCAGCAGAGCCACGCACAGCCCCCCGCAGTCAGCAGAGCCACGCACAGCCCCCCGCAGTCAGCAGAGCCACGCACAGCCGCCCGCAGTCAGCAGAGCCACGCACAGCCGCCCGCAGTCAGCAGAGCCACGCACAGCCGCCCGCAGTCAGCAGAGCCACGCACAGCCGCCCGCAGTCAGCAGAGCCACGCACAGCCGCCCGCAGTCAGCAGAGCCACGCACAGCCGCCCGCAGTCAGCAGAGCCACGCACAGCCGCCCGCACTCAGCAGAGCCACGCACAGCCGCCCGCACTCAGCAGAGCCACGCACAGCCGCCCGCACTCAGCAGAGCCACGCACAGCCGCCCGCACTCAGCAGAGCCACGCACAGCCGCCCGCACTCAGCAGAGCCACGCACAGCCGCCCGCAGTCAGCAGAGCCACGCACAGCCGCCCGCAGTCAGCAGAGCCACGCACAGCCGCCCGCAGTCAGCAGAGCCACGCACAGCCGCCCGCAGTCAGCAGAGCCACGCACAGCCGCCCGCAGTCAGCAGAGCCACGCACAGCCGCCCGCAGTCAGCAGAGCCACGCACAGCCGCCCGCAGTCAGCAGAGCCACGCACAGCCGCCCGCACTCAGCAGAGCCGCCCGCACTCAGCAGAGCCACGCACAGCCGCCCGCACTCAGAAGAGCCACGCACAGCCGCCCGCACTCAGCAGAGCCACGCACAGCCGCCCGCACTCAGCAGAGCCACGCACAGCCGCCCGCACTCAGCAGAGCCACGCACAGCCGCCCGCAGTCAGCAGAGCCACGCACAGCCGCCCGCAGTCAGCAGAGCCACGCACAGCCGCCCGCAGTCAGCAGAGCCACGCACAGCCGCCCGCAGTCAGCAGAGCCACGCACAGCCGCCCGCAGTCAGCAGAGCCACGCACAGCCGCCCGCAGTCATCAGAGCCACGCACAGCCGCCCGCAGTCAGCAGAGCCACGCACAGCCGCCCGCAGTCAGCAGAGCCACGCACAGCCGCCCGCAGTCAGCAGAGCCACGCACAGCCGCCCGCAGTCAGCAGAGCCACGCACAGCCGCCCGCAGTCAGCAGAGCCACGCACAGCCGCCCGCAGTCAGCAGAGCCACGCACAGCCGCCCGCAGTCAGCACAGCCACGCACAGCCGCCCGCAGTCAGCACAGCCGCCCGCAGTCAGCACAGCCGCCCGCAGTCAGCACAGCCGCCCGCAGTCAGCACAGCCGCCCGCACTCAGCACAGCCGCCCGCACTCAGCACAGCCGCCCGCACTCAGCACAGCCGCCCGCACTCAGCACAGCCGCCCGCACTCAGCACAGCCGCCCGCACTCAGCACAGCCGCCCGCACTCAGCACAGCCGCCCGCACTCAGCACAGCCGCCCGCACTCAGCACAGCCGCCCGCACTCAGCACAGCCGCACTCGGGCAGTAGAGCCGGAGAGAGAAAGATGGGAGCAACATATGGCAGAATGGAAACAGGAACAGGCAGAATGGGGGCGCGGGATGGGAGCAGCACATGACAGAATGATTGCGCACGATGGGAGCAGCACATGACAGGATGGGGGTGCAGGATGGGAGCACATGACAGGATGGGGCGCAGGATGGGAGCAGCACATGACAGGATGGGAGCAGCACATGACAGAATGGGGGCACACACATGACAGGATGGGGGTGTAGGATGGAGCAGCATATGACAGGATGGGGGCGCAGGATGGGAGCACATGACAGGATGGGGACGAAGGATTGAGCAGCACATGACAGGATGGGGGCGCAGGATGGAGGAGCACATGACAGGATGGGGGCGCAGGATGGAGCAGCACATGACAGGATGGGGCCGCAGGATGGAGGAGCACATGACAGGATGGGGACGCAGGATGGAGCAGCACATGACAGGATGGGGACGCAGGATGGAGCAGCACATGACAGGATGGTGACCATATACCAATATAAATGCTCGCCACCCGGGCGTAGAACGGGTTCAATAGCTAGTATATATATATATATATATATATAAAAGAAGGAATGAAAAACAGAGTGAAACACTAAAAGCAGAAAAATATCAGCTGCAAGGGATAAAGTGCATAAGTGCCATGGCAACAATTAAAAGGTGGGGAATTTATGTAAATACACAAATGTCCCAAAAGTGCATCAAATACGCAAACGCACTGTGAATATTATTACACAATAAGCAACACGTGACACAATGAACAATATAATAAAAAAAGAGAAAAAGATTTGTGCCAAAGAAGGGGAAGCCTTTATGATATAACGTGATTAAAAAACTGCAGAAATGCAGCTGAACCGGAGATCAAGCAATGGAAAAATAAGTTATATAGATCCGGACATAGTAAGTACCTTGTACCTTAACTCTCAACGTGCACACGCGCCCCGACGCGCGTTTCGGTATTATTTCCTTCGTCAGGGGGAATTATATAAGCAGTTCAACATCCGATATTTATAGAAGAAATGATCCGGCTGATAACGCCGCCCGGGCTTGAATGGCGCATGCGCCGCCTGAGGAACCAGGAAGTCCCGTGACATCACACCACATGACCGGACGCACGGCATTAGGAATCCGGCGTTACCAAGGCCACAAAGATACAATGTCCAGGACCCCGAGGACACAGACAGCGCATGCGCACAGCCAAGGGCACGTCATCAGCAGGGAAATACATGAAAAAAGGGGCCAAAGTAAATATAAGAATCATATAACCCAAACCCTAAGATAGTTTATAGGTTACAACAGAAGTCCATATAATAGCAAGGCATAGGCATATGATGTTATATTATTATTATATTGGCCAGAAAATTAATTGATAGATATGCCACACGATATGTACAAAGAGAATCTTAGGCAAATATTCGCAGTAGAGTTCAATAGTAATAAATAATGCCAGGTTATTAACAACTTATACAAAAAGTATAACAAAATAATAATTGAATAATAAAGATAAAAATAAACTACATTAAATAAATAATAAATAATGAAAAATAATAAATAAAGAAAAGACTATAATAATGCAAAATAATACGGAAATGATATAATTATTTAATTAAGAACAAGTAAATGATAAATAAATTAATTAATAATGAAAAATAAATAAAAAAATTAAAGTAAAAAATAAAAAATGATAAAAATAATAAATATAAAAAATAATAAATAAAAAATAAAAAATAAAAAATAATAAAAAAAAATAAATAAATTAAAAAAAATAAATAAATTAAGAAATGAAAAATAAATAAAAATAAAAAAAATAATAATAAATAAAAAATATAATTATAAATAATAAATAAAGAAAAAAATAATAAATATATTGTGGAGGAATCCTAAGTTCCAATAATCATATCCACACGTAGTTGTATCATGGTCTCTACTTTCAAATCTTCAAATGGCGCCAAACACCTTGATGGATTGAAGAAATGGACTCAAATGAAGAAAAGTGGCTAGAAAAAACTGAAAATAAAAGATGTTAAACAATAAAAATAATAAAAATTAATGAATAAAAAAATATATTAGAAAAATTAATTAAATAAAATATAATATAATTAAAAGGTGGTAAAGGACAATAAATAATTAAAAATCACAAAAAGGAAGCAAACGATAAATGTTCATTTAATCCCTTGGGGGAGACGGTGTCTAACGTCCAGATCCATTTGGTTTCTAGCATCGCTAAACATGAACTAATTTCCCCCCCCCGTTCACTGGGTTTGATCATATCAATCCCAGTTACTTTAAGAGGGGATGCATCGCAATCATGAAAATTCTTAAAATGTTTTGGTATAGTTTTTAAAATAACCGTTTCATCAGCTTTTTTTGCTGCTATAATCCCCCGAACGTGTTCGCGAACGCGAACTTTTAGCTGCCTGGTCGTCATCCCTATATATATCCCCTGGACGAAGCATTTCATTGCGAAACGCGCGTCGGGTGTGGTGGGTCTCCAGGAGCGCTCTATAGGTAACACTATATACACTCTGTACTTACTTCATATTGTATTTACCTTATAATTTTCTATTTTGAATTTCCTTGTGTATATGTATATGGTCACTTGGCACATATGTTATGTATTAGTATTTAGTTACCATTATATCTTAGAGTGGTTCTCCTGGATAGCCCACCTTCTTGTTCCTGTATTGTGGATTTTATTCATCACTGTTTTTATATGTATTGTTAATAAAGTATTCATGGTTTTTACTTGATATTGTGTGAAGGATGACTTTTTGGTGTTGCATGCCTATATATATCAAGCCACAAGGGCAGGTTGCATAATATATGACTGCTTTGGTTTCGCAGGTTATTGTACTTTTTATTTCATATATCTTTGACCCTTTTGAGTTAGAAAAATCCTTGGCCCTAACCACATTTGGGCAGGCCACACATTTAGTGCAAGGTTTGCATCCAACAGGGGCTTTAGTAGAGGATAAAAAAGAAGGAATTGTAGAGACATGGTCATAATGGCTTCTTATCAGATGATTACCCAAGTTTTTTGCTCTCCTATATGTAATACTAGGAGCATTACCAACATATTGGGACAAAATAGGATCGGCCTGGAGAATTGACCAAGATTTATGGAGGTAAGACCTCATCAAATCTGCATGCCCGTGAAATTGAGTAATATATCTGACAGTCTTGTCACGTGTAACGGGTTTTGAACTATAAAGTGCATTGTGCCTAGATGTATATTTTGCCCGATGGTATGCCTTTTTTATCGAGCGTTGGCTATAGCCACGTTCCAAAAACCGAGTTTTTAAATCCCTTGCTTGCTTTTCAAAATCATTATCATCAGAACACACCCTGCGAAGTCTCAGAAATTGACCAATTGGGATTGCTTTGATCATTGTGGGTGGATGTGAGGAAGATGAATGAAGCAAGGCATTCACAGACGTGGATTTACGATAAAGATCCGTCCTCAAACAATTATCCTCTCCCCTCTTAACCAGAACATCCAGAAACTCAACTTTATCTCTATCTATTTTATAGGTAAGATGTATATTCAAATTATTCTGGTTAAGTTGGGACATAAAAGAATGGAGCTTATCCTCCGAATCTTGCCAAATCATAAAAATATCATCTATGTACCGCACCCATAATGGGATACGGTCCATAGATGAAAAAATCTCTGATGAAAAGAGGTCCCTCTCCCACAGCCCCAGGAACAAATTAGCATAGGCGGGCGCAAAGGACGCCCCCATAGCAGTGCCCTGGAGCTGTAGGTAGAGGGACCCCTTAAATAGAAAAAAATTGTGACTTAATGAAAAGTCCAACAATTCAATAACTAATTTATCCATAGAAGTTGGAGTGGAGGAGGAGGATGAATGCAAAAAATGACTGGCTGCACGAACACCATCAGCATGTTTTATATTTGTGTATAAGGACTCCACATCACAGGTAACCAGGAATGCTTCCTGGTTGATGTGGAGTCCATCAATTTTCTTTAAGAAGTCTCCAGTGTCCTTTATGAATGATGGTAGGGTTTCAACTAGGGGATGTAGTACCGAGTCCACATATTTATTTATATTTTCCAAAAAATTACCACAACCAGAAATAATCGGTCTACCAGGAGGGTTGGTTTTATTTTTATGAATCTTCGGTAGAAAATATAATGTGGACACAGTTGGTTCAATAACTTGTAATGCTAGAAAAAAGTCTTTAGAAATTATTTCCGCATCCAAAGCACCACGAAGGATAGTCCCTAATTCAGATTGAAATTTACTTAGCGGATTAAACGTAAGTTTGCGATAGCAGTTTTTATCCCTCAAGTGTCTAAAAGCTTCATTTTCATATAGAAGCTTCGGCCAAATAACTATATTGCCCCCCTTGTCCGCCTGCTTGAACACGACATCCTGCAAATTTTTTAAATTTGTTAATGCCTCCTTTTCACATTTGTTCAAATTAGTATTATCCGGAAATAGTGGGATCTTATCAAAATCCCTACTTACCGTTTTTACAAATATGTCGAGTACCGGACAGGCGGACAGAGGGGGAAACTTTTTTGAAGTAGGGCGAATAACATCAGGGACCTTACCTTTTAACAAACCATCATGTGGGATTAAATGAACATTTATCGTTTGCTTCCTTTTTGTGATTTTTAATTATTTATTGTCCTTTACCACCTTTTAATTATATTATATTTTATTTAATTAATTTTTCTAATATATTTTTTATTCATTAATTTTTATTATTTTTATTGTTTAACATCTTTTATTTTCAGTTTTTTCTAGCCACTTTTCTTCATTTGAGTCCATTTCTTCAATCCATCAAGGTGTTTGGCGCCATTTGAAGATTTGAAAGTAGAGACCATGATACAACTACGTGTGGATATGATTATTGGAACTTAGGATTCCTCCACAATATATTTATTATTTTTTTCTTTATTTATTATTTATAATTATATTTTTTATTTATTATTATTTTTTTTATTTTTATTTATTTTTCATTTCTTAATTTTTTTTTTTTTTTTTTTTTTTTTTATATTTATTATTTTTATCATTTTTTATTTTTTATTTTTTACTTTAATTTTTTTATTTATTTTTCATTATTAATTAATTTATTTATCATTTACTTGTTCTTAATTAAATAATTATATCATTTCCGTATTATTTTGCATTATTATAGTCTTTTCTTTATTTATTATTTTTCATTATTTATTATTTATTTAATGTAGTTTATTTTAATCTTTATTATTCAATTATTATTTTGTTATACTTTTTGTATAAGTTGTTAATAACCTGGCATTATTACTATTGAACTCTACTGCGAATATTTGCCTAAGATTCTCTTTGTACATATCGTGTGGCATATCTATCAATTAATTTTCTGGCCAATATAATAATAATATAACATCATATGCCTATGCCTTGCTATTATATGGACTTCTGTTGTAACCTATAAACTATCTTAGGGTTTGGGTTCTATGATTCTTATATTTACTTTGGCCCCTTTTTTCATGTATTTCCCTGCTGATGACGTGCCCTTGGCTGTGCGCATGCGCTGTCTGTGTCCTCGGGGTCCTGGACATTGTATCTTTGTGGCCTTGGTAACGCCGGATTCCTAATGCCGTGCGTCCGGTCATGTGGTGTGATGTCACGGGACTTCCTGGTTCCTCAGGCGGCGCATGCGCCATTCAAGCCCGGGCGGCGTTATCAGCCGGATCATTTCTTCTATAAATATCGGATGTTGAACTGCTTATATAATTCCCCCTGACGAAGGAAATAATACCGAAACGCGCGTCGGGGCGCGTGTGCACGTTGAGAGTTAAGGTACAAGGTACTTACTATGTCCGGATCTATATAACTTATTTTTCCATTGCTTGATCTCCGGTTCAGCTGCATTTCTGCAGTTTTTTAATCACGTTATATCATAAAGGCTTCCCCTTCTTTGGCACAAATCTTTTTTTTATTATGTTGTTCATTGTGTCACGTGTTGCTTATTGTGTGATAATATTCACAGTGCGTTTGCGTATTTGATGCACTTTTGGGACATTTGTGTATTTACATAAATTCCCCACCTTTTAATTGTTGCCATGGCACTTATGCACTTTATCCCTTGCAGCTGATATTTTTCTGCTTTTAGTGTTTCACTCTGTTTTTCATTCCTTCTTTTTTATATATATATATACTGTGCCTCTTCATTTATTTTATATATATATATATACATAATTCTATATATATAAAATAATTTTTTCATTTTTTATGACCTGAGATCAGTTTGTTATTTATTTTTATTCCGGTCATGAGATATAGATATTATTTATTATCAATTTTTCCCTATTGATTACCTGCACCTTTTTATCTCACGTTGCACATTCTTTTATGAATTGATGTAATGAAATATATATTTTTTAATATTTTTGTTAAATAAAAAAAATTTTTCTTTGATATAATGTTCTGTTATTGTCTTAATAAAGATATATTTGCATGAAGTCCTTGGCTTTGGTTCTCTTTCTCCTTGATTTCCGTTCTCTGGGTTGGTGCTCTCTTGTACATAAGGGCAGTATTATAGTAGCCATACTGTACATAGGAGCTGTATCAAAGTAGTTATAGTCTTGTACATAGGAGCAGTATTATAGTAGTTATATTCTTGTACATAGGAGCAGTATTATAGTAGTTATATTCTTGTACATAGGAGCAGTATTATAGTAGTTATAATCTTGTACATTGGGGCAGTATTATAGTAGTAATATTCTTGTACATAGGAGCAGTATTATAGTAGTTATATTCTTGTACATAGGGACAGTATTATAGTAGTTATATTCTTGTACATAGGAGGAGTATTATAGTAGTTATATTCTTGTACATAGGGGCAGTATTATAGTAGTTATATTCTTGTACATAGGGGCAGTATTATAGTAGTTATATTCTTGTACATAGGGGCAGTATTATAGTAGTTATATTCTTGTTCATAGGGGCAGTATTATAGTAGTTATATTCTTGTGCATAGTGGGCAGTATTGTAGTAGTTATATTCTTGTTCATAGGGGCAGTATTATAGTAGTTATATTCTTGTACATAGGAGCAGTATTATAGTAGTTATATTCTTGTACATAGCGGCAGTATTATAGTAGCTATATTCTTGTACATAGGGTCAGTATTTTAGTAGTGATATTCTTGTACATAGGGGCAATATTATAGTAGTTATATTCTTGTTACATAGGGGCAGTATTATAGTAGGTATATTCTTGTACATAGGAGCAGTTTTTAAGTAGTTATATTCTTCCACATAGGGGCAATATTATAGTAGTTATATTCTTGTACATAGGGGCAGTATTATAGTAGTTATATTCTTGTACATAGGGGCATTATTATAGTAGTTATATTCTTGTACATAGGGGCAGTATTATAGTAGTTATATGCTTGAACATAGGGGCAGTATTATAGTAGTTATATTTTTGTACATAGCGGCAGTATTATAGCAGCTATATTGTACATAGGACCAGTATTATAGTAGTGATATGCTTGTACATAAGGGCAGTATTATAGTAGTTATATTCTTCCACATAGGGGCAATATTATAGTAGTTATATTCTTGTACATAGGGGCAGTATTATAGTAGTTATATTCTTGTACATAGGGGCAGTATTATAGTAGTGATATTCTTGTACATAAGGGCAGTATTATAGTAGTTATATTCTTGTACATGGTGCAGTATTATAGTAGCCATACTGTACATAGGAGCTGTATCAAAGTAGTTATAGTCTTGTACATAGGAGCAGTATTATAGTAGTTATATTCTTGTACATAGGAGCAGTATTATAGTAGTTATATTCTTGTACATTGGGGCAGTATTATAGTAGTAATATTCTTGTACATAGGAGCAGTATTATAGTAGTTATATTCTTGTACATAGGGACAGTATTGTAGTAGTTATATTCTTGTACATAGGAGCAGTATTATAGTAGTTATATTCTTGTACATAGGAGGAGTATTATAGTAGTTATATTCTTGTGCATAGTGGGCAGTATTATAGTAGTTATATTCTTGTTCATATGGGTAGTATTATAGTAGTTATATTCTTGTACATAGCGGCAGTATTATAGTAGCTATATTCTTGTACATAGGGTCAGTATTTTAGTAGTGATATTCTTGTACATAGGGGCAATATTATAGTAGTTATATTCTTGTTACATAGGGGCAGTATTATAGTAGGTATATTCTTGTATATAGGAGCAGTTTTTAAGTAGTTATATTCTTCCACATAGGGGCAATATTATAGTAGTTATATTCTTGTACATAGGGGCAGTATTATAGTAGTTATATTCTTGTACATAGGGGCATTATTATAGTAGTTATATTCTTGTACATAGGGGCAGTATTATAGTAGTTATATTCTTGAACATAGGGGCAGTATTATAGTAGTTATATTTTTGTACATAGCGGCAGTATTATAGCAGCTATATTGTACATAGGACCAGTATTATAGTAGTGATATGCTTGTACATAAGGGCAGTATTATAGTAGTTATATTCTTCCACATAGGGGCAATATTATAGTAGTTATATTCTTGTACATAGGGGCAGTATTATAGTAGTTATATTCTTGTGCATAGAGGCAGTATTATTGTAGCTATACTGTACATAGGAGCAGTATTATAGTAGTTATATTCTTGTACATAGGGGCAGTATTATAGTAGTGATATTCTTGTACATCAGGCCAGTATTATTGTAGTCATATTCTAGTACGTAGGAGAAGTTTTATAGTAGTTATATTCCTTTACATAGGAGCAGTATTATAGTAGTTATATCCTTGTACATAGGGGCAGTATTATAGTAGTTATATTCTTGTACATAGAAGCAGTATTATAGTAGTTATATTCTTGTACATGGGAGCAGTATGATAGTAGTTATATTCTTGTACATGGGAGCAGTATTATAGTAGTTCTATTCTTCCACATAGGGGCAGTATGATAGTAGTTATATTCTTGTACATAGGAGCAGTATTATAGTAGTTACCTTGTCGTACATTGGGTTCGTATTATAGTAATTATATTCTTCTAGGTAGGGGCAGTATTATAGTAGTTATATTCTTATACATTGGGCAGTATTATAGTAGTTATGTTCTGGTACATTGCGGGCACTATTATATTAGTTATATTCTACTATGTTCTAGTAGTCAGCACTATTTCTAACCCAAATAATACAGGTATCATGTTGAATATAGTGCAGAAAGAAGGTGCTCATGTGTTGGGTGCTTCCATGAGGTCTAAGTGCATGGTGTGTCGGTAGCGGGGTAACACTCAAGGTTGCTTCCTCCATCCCCTCCCGCCAACCATGGACAACAGAGAGCGCATCACTATCCTCTTTATCTCCTGACCGTGGCGCGTCCATTACCTCATCCTCCTCCATTTGTTTGCTCCTGCATCTTCACAGTTTGTCTGGTACCATGACCCCCCCCCCCCCTTGATCGCTGTAAGCAACCCTCCCTTGGCATCCGCCTGTACAACGACAGTCAAGAAATTTGAGATATCGTTATCCCTTCTGCATCCTCCTCTGCTTCCAACTCTTCCTCTGGGACCATAACCTCCTCACTCAGACTATTTAAAGTGTGCTCCAGCATATTGATGAGCAGAATAGTGATGCTGGTGATGGCATCGTCAGCGATAACCAACTTAGTAGCGTTTCAAAAGTGTGCAGAAGGTTGCAGAGGCCTTTTATCTGTACCCACTCTGCAGGAGTGATTTGCACCATGCATGGACTTCGTTGGCCCAGGCACTGCAAAAGGATGACCTGCGGGGTGCGATCATCATAAGTGAGCACACAGCAAAAGTGCTTTCCAGGCCACCAGGTTGAGGATGTGAGCCATGCAAGGCACGTGTGTGAGGTTGCCATGGCATAGGGCCGCCACCAGGTTTGCACTGTTATCGCACACGGCTTTCCGTGGCACCAGGTTTAGTGGAGACATCCATTGCTTCAACTCTGTCTGGATACCTGTTCATAACTCTTGAGCTGTGTGACTGCGATCTCCAAGGCATATTAATTTAAACACTGCCTGATAGTGGTGAGCCCTGGCAGTGCAGTATGGAGGAACTGTTGGAGATTCTATCTGCAATGTTGGAACGCGTGTCTGATTAAGGGAATGGTTTAGGGCGCAGGTGCAGGCCCTAGAGAAGGTCGAGGAGGCATAATTGTTAGATACAGAGTTTTGTCCCGCAAGACTTGGGGTTTCCAAGACTTGTGTAGCAGCATCTTGACCGCCTGCCCCCAAAGCCTCCATAGTCACACAGTGCCCAGTCATAGAGATGTAACGCCACTGCCCATGTTTGCTTGTCCAGGTGTCAGTGGTGAAATGCACCGTGGCAGACATAGATTTTTTCAGGGAATGGGTGATGTTGTCAGCGACATGCTGGTGTAGCGCAGGCACAGCTTTCTTACATAAATAATGGTGCCTGGGCAACTGGTACTGGGGAAATGTGACAGCCATCAGCTTTCTGAAACCGTCTGTATCCAACAGGCGGAAAGGCAGCATTTACGTGTCCAACAGATTGGAGATGGTGGAGTTAAAGCTCTTAGCCTTGCCATGTGTAGGAGGAAATATTCTTTTACGTGACCACAACTGCGAGACCGAGGGCTGGCTATTGTGCTAAGAGAGGGTGGAGTACAGAGAGCAGGGCAAACTGCGGGACTTTGAATAGGCGTAGATGATGTCATAAATTGAGAAAGATATGTTGTGCTAGGGGACACAAAAGCAGCAGTCGTCATGTCTATTTCGTAACAGCTGACCGAACCTCACTCACCCCAACTGTGGTGGGTAAACAATTGTAGTTTCTGCAGCTGGAAACCTGTGTGATAATACTTGGAATGGTGACAGAGGAGGAATAAGCAGCAGATGGGGTTGATGGGACAGTCGGAGGTTGGCGAGGCCCACTAGTCCACATTTTAGGGTACTGAGGTTCCCACACTAAGGCATGTTGATTGTGCATGTGCCGATTCATGCATGTAGTTGTGAAATTATTGACATTTTTGCCACTACTGAGGGTTTTTTTTTGCAAATTTGACAGATAACATGTGTTGGGACATCCTTTACGGTCTCAAAAAATGCCCAGGCTAGACAACCTTTGCCACCTCTGAGAACTGCACACTCGCAACCGGTGCTTGCCACAGCCAGAGTTGGGGCTGAGAAAGCAGTGCTTGTCATGGTTGCATAACTTTGTGTCTGTGTGGGAAGCCACAATGTAACCTCATCATCTACCTCCTCCTCCACCTAATTTGCTAAGCTACTCAGCTGCGTACTTCTGGGTTCACACCAAGTGGGATCTATAACCTGATTGTCATCCTCTATGTTTTCACACTCTTCACCATGAGAGTCAACCTCCTCCTCTTCCTGCTCTGACACCACAGTACAGTCCATGTGCGCCTCTGTTATCTGAGACTCATCAGGATCACATTCACCCTTGGTGGTTAATGCCTGCTGACGTGGGTCTGGATTCTGCTTGGAACCTACTTCATCTGGTCCCAGATCCAACATGAAAAATTTTGGGGCATTGGTACAGATGCTTTCCTCCTCTGGATTCTGTGATTCTTTGGAGCAGACCTCTGATGCCCATGGAATACAAAGTGTGAACAGCTCTGCAGAATGGCCCATCTGAGGTTCTCCACAGTCAGTTGGGCGTTTGGAAATTTTTGAAGCAGGGGAAACAAGGTTGATTGGGGTGCCACCTCTGAGGATTGTACTGTGTGTGATGTTAAGGTGGAGGAAGTGGAGGAGAGGCCACTTGATGCAGCGCTTGCCATCCACTGTAACACATGCTCTTTATGAACCTCATCTGCAAGGTGTACCGCTGTGCGGCTGCCTCAGAAAGGGAGTCAAATAGCCCGGCCAGTAACAGATGCTGTCAGTGGTCTTCAGATAGGACAAGATGGTGTTTGTTCAGTTGAGCTTTCATTCACATTAACACCTAACCCACGTACACATCGAACACCAAGCCTATTTTCCCTTCCACCACAACCTCGCTTTTTCCCACTCATGTTGTAAGTAGCCTTCCTCTCTTGCACCCTGCTGTTTCACAACCTAAAGGTACCTTCACACTCAGCAACTTTACAACGAGAACGACAACGATCCGGTTAGCGATCTTGTTGTGTTTGACACGCAGCAGCGATCTGGATCCCGCTGTGATATCGCTGGTCGGAGCTAGAAGTCCAGAACTTTATTTGGTCGTCAGGTCGGCGTGTATCGTCGTGTTTGACAGCAAAAGCAACGATGCCAGCAATGTTTTACATGGAGCTAATGACCTGTGAGAACGATAAATGAGTCACCGCTACGTCACTGGATCGCTCCTGCATCGTTCTGGAGCTGCTGTGTTTGACGTCTCTACAGCGACCTAAACAGCGACGCTGCAGCGATCGGCTCGTTGTCTATTTCGCTGCAGCGTCGCTGAGTGTGATGGTACCTTAAAGGTACCGTCACACTCAGCGACGCTGCAGCGATATAGACAATGAGCCCACACCTGTCAGTCATCTGTTACTAAATGAACAATCACTATTAATTTTCTTAGATAGTGTGCCTTTACCACATTGTTATACATAACGATCTTTAAGCAGAAATCTGGCCTTCTGATTTGCCACTGATACACAGTTTTAGTACAAGCGATTTGGAGTGGTTAATGGGGCTTCCGGAGACGGCCAGTCCGTTTTTGCACAATCTACTTTTATACTAGAAGATTGATTTCACACAGGACAGGATCCTATCTATTTCACTGGTAAGTTCACTTTCAGCAGCATCACTAGCACAGGAGCGACCACTGTGACACTGAGCAAATGGCGCCAGGGACATGTGATTTCTGCCCCTAATAACAGAAGACCATGTGTCATGACGTCATGAATGGTTTCGCCACTCTAATTAGTTGCCGGAATCAACACACGTAAAGTTAAAGGGAAAAAAAAGCACACACCACTCCTGTAACCTCACCACACCCCATCCCCTCATCAAACATGTACCCCTATCCCCCCACTCATCAGACAGCAGCACTATCCTAACCAAAGTTACAGCAAAAGCATTAGTGGAAACGCTATGGTTTCCCAAACTGTGACCGGTTTTTGCCGACTTTGAGTAAAAATGCTCGTGAAAGCGAACACCAAACCGAATGTGCTACGTTCATGCTGAATTTGAGATTGGTAATTGTGTTCCGAACACGTTGACTCATGTCTAAACATGACCTATACATGACCTATCCCAATCTTTAAATATAAACCGTGCATTATTCTTTAGCTTTATTTTTTGACTTGTAAAATACCTCTGTGTATACTCAGAGAAGCGGGTATATTTGGAGGATACATAAAGGATTCTTCAACCTTGAGAACTGAATATTATGTTTCTGTGCTACAGGCAGAGAGAGATGAAGGCCTCTGAGTGCTGAGGAAAAGCAATAGTGTTTGGAGGCTCCTTCACTGCCTGGGGAATGCTTGTTTTACAGCAGCCGCACTTCACTGCAAGCTCAAGAGTGTTATGTAGAAAATAATCCCCGAGTCCATCACCAGGAAAAGGCTCATTTATCTCCATATAGGATACGACAAAACTAAAATATCAGTAGAGATCAGCAGTGACATCACTGAGAATGTCTCCTATCCATCACCACAGATCAGAGGTGACATCACTGAGAATGCCTCCTATCCATCACCACAGATCAGCGGTGACATCACTGAGAATGCCTCCTATCCATCACTAGAGATCAGCGGTGACATCACTGAGAATGCCTCCTATCCATCACCACAGATCAGAGGTGACATCACTGAGAATGTCTCCTATCCATCACCAGAGATCAGAGGTGACATCACTGAGAATGCCTCCTATCCATCACCAGAGATCAGAGGTGACATCACTGAGAATGCCTCCTATCCATCACCAGAGATCAGCGGTGACATCACTGAGAATGCCTCCTATCCATCACCAGAAATCAGCGGTGACATCACTGAGAATGCCTCCTATCCATCACCAGAGATCAGTGGTGACATCACTGAGAATGTCTCCTATCCATCACCAGAGATCAGAGGTGACATCACTGAGAATGCCTCCTATCCATCACCAGAGATCAGCGGTGACATCACTGAGAATGCCTCCTATCCATCACTAGAGATCAGAGGTGACATCACTGAGAATGCCTCCTATCCATCACCAGAGATCAGCGGTGACATCACTGAGAATGCCTCCTATCCATCACCAGAGATCAGCGGTGACATCACTGAGAATGCCTCCTATCCATCACCAGAGATCAGAGGTGACATCACTGAGAATGCCTCCTATCCATCACCAGAGATCAGCGGTGACATCACTGAGAATGCCTCCTATCCATCACCAGAGATCAGCGGTGACATCACTGAGAATGCCTCCTATCCATCACTAGAGATCAGAGGTGACATCACTGAGAATGTCTCCTATCCATCACCAGAGATCAGCGGTGACATCACTGAGAATGTCTCCTATCTATCACCAGAGATAAGCGGTGACATCACTGAGAATGCCTCCTATCCATCACCAGAGATCAGAGGTGACATCACTGAGAATGTCTCCTATCCATCACCAGAGATCAGCGGTGACATCACTGAGAATGCCTCCTATCCATCACCAGAGATCAGAGGTGACATCACTGAGAATGCCTCCTATCCATCACCAGAGATCAGCGGTGACATCACTGAGAATGCCTCCTATCCATCACCAGAGATCAGAGGTGACATCACTGAGAATGTCTCCTATCCATCACCAGAGATCAGAGGTGACATCACTGAGAATGTCTCCTATCCATCACCAGAGATCAGCGGTGACATCACTGAGAATGCCTCCTATCCATCACCAGAGATCAGAGGTGACATCACTGAGAATGCCTCCTATCCATCACCAGAGATCAGCGGTGACATCACTGAGAATGCCTCCTATCCATCACCAGAGATCAGAGGTGACATCACTGAGAATGCCTCCTATCCATCACCAGAGATCAGCGGTGACATCACTGAGAATGTCTCCTATCCATCACCAGAGATCAGCGGTGACATCACTGTGAATGTCTCCTATCCATCACCAGAGATCAGCGGTGACATCACTGAGAATGCCTCCTATCCATCACCAGAGATCAGCGGTGACATCACTGAGAATATCTTCTATCCATCACCAGAGATCAGAGATGACATCACTGAGAATGTCTCCTATCCATCACCAGAGATCAGCGGTGACATCACTGAGAATGTCTCCTATCCATCACTAGAGATCAGTGGTGACATCACTGAGAATGCCTCCTATCCATCACCAGAGATCAGCGGTGACATCACTGAGAATGCCTCCTATCCATCACCAGAGATCAGCGGTGACATCACTGAGAATGCCTCCTATCCATCGCCAGAGATCAGAGGTGACATCACTGAGAATGTCTCCTATCCATCACTAGAGATCAGAGGTGACATCACTGAGAATGCCTCCTATCCATCACCAGAGATCATCGGTGACATCACTGAGAATGCCTCCTATCCATCACCAGAGATCAGAGGTGACATCACTGAGAATGTCTCCTATCCATCACCAGAGATCAGCGATGACATCACTGAGAATGCCTCCTATCCATCACTAGAGATCAGCGGTGACATCACTGAGAATGCCTCCTATCCATCACTAGAGATCAGCGGTGACATCACTGAGAATGCCTCCTATCCATCACCAGAGATCAGCGGTGACATCACTGAGAATGCCTCCTATCCATCGCCAGAGATCAGAGGTGACATCACTGAGAATGTCTCCTATCCATCACTAGAGATCAGAGGTGACATCACTGAGAATGCCTCCTATCCATCACCAGAGATCATCGGTGACATCACTGAGAATGCCTCCTATCCATCACCAGAGATCAGAGGTGACATCACTGAGAATGTCTCCTATCCATCACCAGAGATCAGCGATGACATCACTGAGAATGCCTCCTATCCATCACTAGAGATCAGCGGTGACATCACTGAGAATGCCTCCTATCCATCACTAGAGATCAGCGGTGACATCACTGAGAATGTCTCCTATCCATCACTAGAGATCAGAGGTGACATCACTGAGAATGTCTCCTATCCATCACCAGAGATCAGAGGTGACATCACTGAGAATGTCTCCTATCCATCACCAGAGATCAGAGGTGACATCACTGAGAATGTCTCCTATCCATCACTAGAGATCAGAGGTGACATCACTGAGAATGTCTCCTATCCATCACCAGAGATCAGCGGTGACATCACTGAGAATGCCTCCTATCCATCACCAGAGATCAGCGGTGACATCACTGAGAATGTCTCCTATCCATCACCAGAGATCAGAGGTGACATCACTGAGAATGTCTCCTATCCATCACCAGAGATCAGCGGTGACATCACTGAGAATGCCTCCTATCCATCACTAGAGATCAGCGGTGACATCACTGAGAATGCCTCCTATCCATCACTAGAGATCAGCGGTGACATCACTGAGAATGCCTCCTATCCATCACTAGAGATCAGCGGTGACATCACTGAGAATGTCTCCTATCCATCACTAGAGATCAGCGGTGACATCACTGAGAATGCCTCCTATCCATCACTAGAGATCAGCGGTGACATCACTGAGAATGTCTCCTATCCATCACTAGAGATCAGCGGTGACATCACTGAGAATGCCTCCTATCCATCACCAGAGATCAGAGGTGACATCACTGAGAATGCCTCCTATCCATCACTAGAGATCAGCGGTGACATCACTGAGAATGTCTCCTATCCATCACTAGAGATCAGAGGTGACATCACTGAGAATGCCTCCTATCCATCACCAGAGATCAGCGGTGACATCACTGAGAATGGCTCCTATCCATCACCAGAGATCAGCGGTGACATCACTGAGAATATCTCCTATCCATCACCAGAGATCAGCGGTGACATCACTGAGAATGTCTCCTATCCATCACTAGAGATCAGCGGTGACATCACTGAGAATATCTCCTATCAATCACCAGAGATCAGCGGTGACATCACTGAGAATGCCTCCTATCCATCACCAGAGATCAGAGGTGACATCACTGAGAATGCCTCCTATCCATCACCAGAGATCAGAGGTGACATCACTGAGAATGTCTCCTATCCATCACCAGAGATCAGCGGTGACATCACTGAGAATACCTCCTATCCATCACCAGAGATCAGAGGTGACATCACTGAGAATGCCTCCTATCCATCACCAGAGATCAGCGGTGACATCACTGAGAATGCCTCCTATCCATCACCAGAGATCAGCGGTGACATCACTGAGAATGCCTCCTATCCATCACTAGAGATCAGCGGTGACATCACTGAGAATGTCTCCTATCCATCACTAGAGATCAGAGGTGACATCACTGAGAATGTCTCCTATCCATCACCAGAGATCAGCGGTGACATCACTGAGAATGCCTCCTATCCATCACCAGAGATCAGCGGTGACATCACTGAGAATGTCTCCTATCCATCACCAGAGATCAGAGGTGACATCACTGAGAATGTCTCCTATCCATCACCAGAGATCAGCGGTGACATCACTGAGAATGCCTCCTATCCATCACTAGAGATCAGCGGTGACATCACTGAGAATGCCTCCTATCCATCACTAGAGATCAGCGGTGACATCACTGAGAATGCCTCCTATCCATCACTAGAGATCAGCGGTGACATCACTGAGAATGTCTCCTATCCATCACTAGAGATCAGCGGTGACATCACTGAGAATGCCTCCTATCCATCACTAGAGATCAGCGGTGACATCACTGAGAATGTCTCCTATCCATCACTAGAGATCAGCGGTGACATCACTGAGAATGCCTCCTATCCATCACCAGAGATCAGAGGTGACATCACTGAGAATGCCTCCTATCCATCACTAGAGATCAGCGGTGACATCACTGAGAATGTCTCCTATCCATCACTAGAGATCAGAGGTGACATCACTGAGAATGCCTCCTATCCATCACCAGAGATCAGCGGTGACATCACTGAGAATGGCTCCTATCCATCACCAGAGATCAGCGGTGACATCACTGAGAATATCTCCTATCCATCACCAGAGATCAGCGGTGACATCACTGAGAATGTCTCCTATCCATCACTAGAGATCAGCGGTGACATCACTGAGAATATCTCCTATCAATCACCAGAGATCAGCGGTGACATCACTGAGAATGCCTCCTATCCATCACCAGAGATCAGAGGTGACATCACTGAGAATGCCTCCTATCCATCACCAGAGATCAGAGGTGACATCACTGAGAATGTCTCCTATCCATCACCAGAGATCAGCGGTGACATCACTGAGAATACCTCCTATCCATCACCAGAGATCAGAGGTGACATCACTGAGAATGCCTCCTATCCATCACCAGAGATCAGCGGTGACATCACTGAGAATGCCTCCTATCCATCACCAGAGATCAGCGGTGACATCACTGAGAATGTCTCCTATCCATCACCAGAGATCAGCGGTGACATCACTGAGAATGCCTCCTATCCATCACCAGAGATCAGCGGTGACATCACTGAGAATGCCTCCTATCCATCACTAGAGATCAGCGGTGACATCACTGAGAATGCCTCCTATCCATCACCAGAGATCAGCGGTGACATCACTGAGAATGTCTCCTATCCATCACTAGAGATCAGCGTTGACATCACTGAGAATGCCTCCTATCCATCACCAGAGATCAGCGGTGACATCACTGAGAATGCCTCCTATCCATCACCAGAGATCAGCGGTGACATCACTGAGAATGCCTCCTATCCATCACCAGAGATCAGCGGTGACATCACTGAGAATGCCTCCTATCCATCACCAGAGATCAGCGGTGACATCACTGAGAATGCCTCCTATCCATCACCAGAGATCAGCGGTGACATCACTGAGAATGCCTCCTATCCATCACCAGAGATCAGCGGTGACATCACTGAGAATGCCTCCTATCCATCACCAGAGATCAGAGGTGACATCACTGAGAATGTCTCCTATCCATCAACAGAGATCAGCGGTGACATCACTGTGAATGTCTCCTATCCATCACCAGATATCAGCGGTGACATCACTGAGAATGTCTCCTATCCATCACTAGAGATCAGCGGTGACATCACTGAGAATGCCTCCTATCCATCACCAGAGATCAGAGGTGACATCACTGAGAATGTCTCCTATCCATCACCAGAGATCAGAGATGACATCACTGAGAATGTCTCCTATCCATCACCAGAGATCAGAGGTGACATCACTGAGAATGCCTCCTATCCATCACCAGAGATCAGAGGTGACATCACTGAGAATGTCTCCTATCCATCACTAGAGATCAGAGGTGACATCACTGAGAATGCCTCCTATCCATCACCAGAGATCAGCGGTGACATCACTGAGAATGCCTCCTATCCATCACCAGAGATCAGCGGTGACATCACTGAGAATGCCTCCTATCCATCACCAGAGATCAGAGGTGACATCACTGAGAATGCCTCCTATCCATCACCAGAGATCAGCAATGACATCACTGAGAATGCCTCCTATCCATCACCAGAGATCAGCGGTGACATCACTGAGAATGTCTCCTATCCATCACCAGAGATCAGCGGTGACATCACTGAGAATGCCTCCTATCCATCACCAGAGATCAGAGGTGACATCACTGAGAATGCCTCCTATCCATCACCAGAGATCAGCGGTGACATCACTGAGAATGCCTCCTATCCATCACCAGAGATCAGAGGTGACATCACTGAGAATGTCTCCTATCCATCACCAGAGATCAGAGGTGACATCACTGAGAATGTCTCCTATCCATCACCAGAGATCAGCGGTGACATCACTGAGAATGCCTCCTATCCATCACCAGAGATCAGAGGTGACATCACTGAGAATGCCTCCTATCCATCACCAGAGATCAGCGGTGACATCACTGAGAATGCCTCCTATCCATCACCAGAGATCAGAGGTGACATCACTGAGAATGTCTCCTATCCATCACCAGAGATCAGAGGTGACATCACTGAGAATGTTTCCTATCCATCACCAGAGATCAGCGGTGACATCACTGAGAATGTCTCCTATCCATCACCAGAGATCAGAGGTGACATCACTGAGAATGTCTCCTATCCATCACCAGAGATCAGCGGTGACATCACTGTGAATGTCTCCTATCCATCACCAGAGATCAGCGGTGACATCACTGAGAATGCCTCCTATCCATCACCAGAGATCAGAGGTGACATCACTGAGAATGCCTCCTATCCATCACCAGAGATCAGAGGTGACATCACTGAGAATGTCTCCTATCCATCACCAGAGATCAGCGATGACATCACTGAGAATACCTCCTATCCATCACCAGAGATCAGAGGTGACATCACTGAGAATGCCTCCTATCCATCACCAGAGATCAGCGGTGACATCACTGAGAATGCCTCCTATCCATCACCAGAGATCAGCGGTGACATCACTGAGAATGTCTCCTATCCATCACCAGAGATCAGCGGTGACATCACTGAGAATGCCTCCTATCCATCACCAGAGATCAGCGGTGACATCACTGAGAATGCCTCCTATCCATCACTAGAGATCAGCGGTGACATCACTGAGAATGCCTCCTATCCATCACCAGAGATCAGCGGTGACATCACTGAGAATGTCTCCTATCCATCACTAGAGATCAGCGTTGACATCACTGAGAATGCCTCCTATCCATCACCAGAGATCAGCGGTGACATCACTGAGAATGCCTCCTATCCATCACCAGAGATCAGCGGTGACATCACTGAGAATGCCTCCTATCCATCACCAGAGATCAGCGGTGACATCACTGAGAATGCCTCCTATCCATCACCAGAGATCAGCGGTGACATCACTGAGAATGCCTCCTATCCATCACCAGAGATCAGCGGTGACATCACTGAGAATGCCTCCTATCCATCACCAGAGATCAGCGGTGACATCACTGAGAATGCCTCCTATCCATCACCAGAGATCAGAGGTGACATCACTGAGAATGTCTCCTATCCATCACCAGAGATCAGCGGTGACATCACTGTGAATGTCTCCTATCCATCACCAGATATCAGCGGTGACATCACTGAGAATGTCTCCTATCCATCACTAGAGATCAGCGGTGACATCACTGAGAATGCCTCCTATCCATCACCAGAGATCAGAGGTGACATCACTGAGAATGTCTCCTATCCATCACCAGAGATCAGAGATGACATCACTGAGAATGTCTCCTATCCATCACCAGAGATCAGAGGTGACATCACTGAGAATGCCTCCTATCCATCACCAGAGATCAGAGGTGACATCACTGAGAATGTCTCCTATCCATCACTAGAGATCAGAGGTGACATCACTGAGAATGCCTCCTATCCATCACCAGAGATCAGCGGTGACATCACTGAGAATGCCTCCTATCCATCACCAGAGATCAGCGGTGACATCACTGAGAATGCCTCCTATCCATCACCAGAGATCAGAGGTGACATCACTGAGAATGCCTCCTATCCATCACCAGAGATCAGCGGTGACATCACTGAGAATGCCTCCTATCCATCACCAGAGATCAGCGGTGACATCACTGAGAATGTCTCCTATCCATCACCAGAGATCAGCGGTGACATCACTGAGAATGCCTCCTATCCATCACCAGAGATCAGAGGTGACATCACTGAGAATGCCTCCTATCCATCACCAGAGATCAGCGGTGACATCACTGAGAATGCCTCCTATCCATCACCAGAGATCAGAGGTGACATCACTGAGAATGTCTCCTATCCATCACCAGAGATCAGAGGTGACATCACTGAGAATGTCTCCTATCCATCACCAGAGATCAGCGGTGACATCACTGAGAATGCCTCCTATCCATCACCAGAGATCAGAGGTGACATCACTGAGAATGCCTCCTATCCATCACCAGAGATCAGCGGTGACATCACTGAGAATGCCTCCTATCCATCACCAGAGATCAGAGGTGACATCACTGAGAATGTCTCCTATCCATCACCAGAGATCAGAGGTGACATCACTGAGAATGTTTCCTATCCATCACCAGAGATCAGCGGTGACATCACTGAGAATGTCTCCTATCCATCACCAGAGATCAGAGGTGACATCACTGAGAATGTCTCCTATCCATCACCAGAGATCAGCGGTGACATCACTGTGAATGTCTCCTATCCATCACCAGAGATCAGCGGTGACATCACTGAGAATGCCTCCTATCCATCACCAGAGATCAGAGGTGACATCACTGAGAATGCCTCCTATCCATCACCAGAGATCAGAGGTGACATCACTGAGAATGTCTCCTATCCATCACCAGAGATCAGCGGTGACATCACTGAGAATGTCTCCTATCCATCACTAGAGATCAGCGGTGACATCACTGAGAATGCCTCCTATCCATCACCAGAGATCAGCGGTGACATCACTGAGAATGCCTCCTATCCATCGCCAGAGATCAGAGGTGACATCACTGAGAATGCCTCCTATCCATCGCCAGAGATCAGAGGTGACATCACTGAGAATGTCTCCTATCCATCACTAGAGATCAGAGGTGACATCACTGAGAATGTCTCCTATCCATCACTAGAGATCAGCGGTGACATCACTGAGAATGCCTCCTATCCATCACTAGAGATCAGCGGTGACATCACTGAGAATGTCTCCTATCCATCACTAGAGATCAGCGGTGACATCACTGAGAATGCCTCCTATCCATCACCAGAGATCAGAGGTGACATCACTGAGAATGCCTCCTATCCATCACTAGAGATCAGCGGTGACATCACTGAGAATGTCTCCTATCCATCACTAGAGATCAGAGGTGACATCACTGAGAATGCCTCCTATCCATCACCAGAGATCAGCGGTGACATCACTGAGAATGGCTCCTATCCATCACCAGAGATCAGCGGTGACATCACTGAGAATATCTCCTATCCATCACCAGAGATCAGCGGTGACATCACTGAGAATGTCTCCTATCCATCACTAGAGATCAGCGGTGACATAACTGAGAATATCTCCTATCAATCACCAGAGATCAGCGGTGACATCACTGAGAATGCCTCCTATCCATCACCAGAGATCAGAGGTGACATCACTGAGAATGCCTCCTATCCATCACCAGAGATCAGAGGTGACATCACTGAGAATGTCTCCTATCCATCACCAGAGATCAGCGGTGACATCACTGAGAATACCTCCTATCCATCACCAGAGATCAGAGGTGACATCACTGAGAATGCCTCCTATCCATCACCAGAGATCAGCGGTGACATCACTGAGAATGCCTCCTATCCATCACCAGAGATCAGCGGTGACATCACTGAGAATGCCTCCTATCCATCACCAGAGATCAGAGGTGACATCACTGAGAATGCCTCCTATCCATCACCAGAGATCAGCGGTGACATCACTGAGAATGCCTCCTATCCATCACCAGAGATCAGAGGTGACATCACTGAGAATGCCTCCTATCCATCACCAGAGATCAGAGGTGACATCACTGAGAATGCCTCCTATCCATCACCAGAGATCAGCGGTGACATCACTGAGAATGCCTCCTATCCATCACCAGAGATCAGAGGTGACATCACTGAGAATGCCTCCTATCCATCACCAGAGATCAGCGGTGACATCACTGAGAATGCCTCCTATCCATCACCAGAGATCAGAGGTGACATCACTGAGAATGCCTCCTATCCATCACCAGAGATCAGAGGTGACATCACTGAGAATGCCTCCTATCCATCACCAGAGATCAGCGGTGACATCACTGAGAATGCCTCCTATCCATCACCAGAGATCAGCGGTGACATCACTGAGAATATCTCCTATCAATCACCAGAGATCAGCGGTGACATCACTGAGAATGCCTCCTATCCATCACCAGAGATCAGAGGTGACATCACTGAGAATGCCTCCTATCCATCACCAGAGATCAGAGGTGACATCACTGAGAATGTCTCCTATCCATCACCAGAGATCAGCGGTGACATCACTGAGAATACCTCCTATCCATCACCAGAGATCAGAGGTGACATCACTGAGAATGCCTCCTATCCATCACCAGAGATCAGCGGTGACATCACTGAGAATGCCTCCTATCCATCACCAGAGATCAGCGGTGACATCACTGAGAATGCCTCCTATCCATCACCAGAGATCAGAGGTGACATCACTGAGAATGCCTCCTATCCATCACCAGAGATCAGAGGTGACATCACTGAGAATGCCTCCTATCCATCACCAGAGATCAGCGGTGACATCACTGAGAATGCCTCCTATCCATCACCAGAGATCAGAGGTGACATCACTGAGAATGCCTCCTATCCATCACCAGAGATCAGAGGTGACATCACTGAGAATGCCTCCTATCCATCACCAGAGATCAGCGGTGACATCACTGAGAATGCCTCCTATCCATCACCAGAGATCAGAGGTGACATCACTGAGAATGTCTCCTATCCATTACCAGAGATCAGCGGTGACATCACTGAGAATACCTCCTATCCATCACCAGAGATCAGAGGTGACATCACTGAGAATGCCTCCTATCCATCACCAGAGATCAGCGGTGACATCACTGAGAATGCCTCCTATCCATCACCAGAGATCAGCGGTGACATCACTGAGAATGTCTCCTATCCATCAACAGAGATCAGCGGTGACATCACTGAGAATGCCTCCGATCCATCATCAGAGATCAGAGGTGACATCACTGAGAATGTCTCCTTTCCATCACCAGAGATCAGCAGTGACATCACTGAGAATGCCTCCTATCCATCACCAGAGATCAGCGGTGACATCACTGAGAATGCCTCCTATCCATCACCAGAGATCAGAGGTGACATCACTGAGAATGCCTCCTATCCATCACCAGAGATCAGAGGTGACATCACTGAGAATGTCTCCTATCCATCACTAGAGATCAGAGGTGACATCACTGAGAATGCCTCCTATCCATCACCAGAGATCAGAGGTGACATCACTGAGAATGTCTCCTATCCATCACCAGAGATCAGAGGTGACATCACTGAGAATGCCTCCTTTCCATCACCAGAGATCAGCGGTGACATCACTGAGAATGCCTCCTATCCATCACTAGAGATCAGCGGTGACATCACTGAGAATGCCTCCTATCCATCACCAGAGATCAGCGGTGACATCACTGAGAATGTCTCCTATCCATCACTAGAGATCAGCGGTGACATCACTGAGAATGCCTCCTATCCATCACCAGAGATCAGCGGTGACATCACTGAGAATGCCTCCTATCCATCGCTAGAGATCAGCGGTGACATCACTGAGAATGCCTCCTATCCATCACCAGAGATCAGCGGTGACATCACTGAGAATGCCTCCTATCCATCAATAGAGATCAGCGGTGACATCACTGAGAATGCCTCATATCCATCACCAGAGATCAGCGGTGACATCACTGAGAATGCCTCCTATTCATCACCAGAGATCAGCGGTGACATCACTGAGAATGTCTCCTATCCATCACTAGAGATCAGCGGTGACATCACTGAGAATGTCTCCTATCCATCACCAGAGATCAGCGGTGACATCACTGAGAATGTCTCCTATCCATCACCAGAGATCAGCGGTGACATCACTGAGAATGCCTCCTATCCATCACTAGAGATCAGCAGTGACATCACGGAGAATGCCTCCTATCCATCACCAGAGATCAGCGGTGACATCACTGAGAATGTCTCCTATCCATCACCAGAGATCAGCGGTGACATCACTGAGAATGCCTCCTATCCATCACCAGAGATCAGAGGTGACATCAATGAGAATGCCTCCTATCCATCACCAGAGATCAGCGGTGACATCACTGAGAATGTCTCCTATCCATCACTAGAGATCAGCGGTGACATCACTGAGAATGTCTCCTATCCATCAACAGAGATCAGCGGTGACATCACTGAGAATGCCTCCTATCCATCACCAGAGATCAGCGGTGACATCACTGAGAATGTCTCCTATCCATCACCAGAGATCAGCGGTGACATCACTGAGAATGCCTCCTATCCATCACTAGAGATCAGAGGTGACATCACTGAGAATGCCTCCTATCCATCACCAGAGATCAGCGGTGACATCACTGAGAATGTCTCCTATCCATCACCAGAGATCAGCGGTGACATCACGGAGAATGTCTCCTATCCATCACCAGAGATCAGCGGTGACATCACTGAAAATGCCTCCTATCCATCACCAGAGATCAGCGGTGACATCACTGAGAATGTCTCCTATCCATCACTAGAGATCAGCGGTGACATCACGGAGAATGTCTCCTATCCATCACTAGAGATCAGAGGTGACATCACTGAGAATGCCTCCTATTCATCACCAGAGATCAGCGGTGACATCACTGAGAATGTCTCCTATCCATCACCAGAGATCAGCGGTGACATCACTGAGAATGTCTCCTATCCATCACTAGAGATCAGCGGTGACATCACTGAGAATGCCTCCTATCCATCACCAGAGATCAGCGGTGACATCACTGAGAATGCCTCCTATCCATCACCAGAGATCAGCGGTGACATCACTGAGAATGCCTCCTATCCATCACCAGAGATCAGCGGTGACATCACTGAGAATGCCTCCTATCCATCACCAGAGATCAGCGGTGACATCACTGAGAATGCCTCCTATCCATCACTAGAGATCAGAGGTGACATCACTGAGAATGCCTCCTATCCATCACTAGAGATCAGAGGTGACATCACTGAGAATGCCTCCTATCCATCACCAGAGATCAGTGGTGACATCACTGAGAATGTCTCCTATCCATCACCAGAGATCAGAGGTGACATCACTGAGAATGCCTCCTATCCATCACCAGAGATCAGCGGTGACATCACTGAGAATGCCTCCTATCCATCACTAGAGATCAGAGGTGACATCACTGAGAATGCCTCCTATTCATCACCAGAGATCAGAGGTGACATCACTGAGAATGCCTCCTATCCATCACCAGAGATCAGCGGTGACATCACTGAGAATGCCTCCTATCCATCACCAGAGATCAGAGGTGACATCACTGAGAATGCCTCCTATCCATCACCAGAGATCAGCGGTGACATCACTGAGAATGTCTCCTATCCGTCACCAGAGATCAGAGGTGACATCACTGAGAATGCCTCCTATCCATCACCAGAGATCAGCGGTGACATCACTGAGAATGCCTCCTATCCATCACTAGAGATCAGATGTGACATCACTGAGAATGCCTCCTATCCATCACCAGAAATCAGAGGTGACATCACTGAGAATGTCTCCTATCCATCACTAGAGATCAACGGTGACATCACTGAGAATGCCTCCTATCCATCACCAGAGATCAGCGGTGACATCACTGAGAATGTCTCCTATCCATCACCAGGGATCAGCGGTGACATCACTGAGAATGTCTCCTATCCATCACCAGAGATCAGCGGTGACATCACTGAGAATGCCTCCTATCCATCACCAGAGATCAGTGGTGACATCACTGAGAATGCCTCCTATCCATCACCAGAGATCAGCGGTGACATCACTGAGAATACCTCCTATCCGTCACCAGAGATCAGCGGTGACATCACTGAGAATGCCTCCTATCCATCACCAGAGATCAGCAGTGACATCACTGAGAATGCCTCCTATCCATCACCAGAGATCAGCGGTGACATCACTGAGAATGCCTCCTATCCATCACCAGAGATCAGAGGTGACATCACTGAGAATGCCTCCTATCCATCACCAGAAATCAGAGGTGACATCACTGAGAATGTCTCCTATCCATCACTAGAGATCAACGGTGACATCACTGAGAATGCCTCCTATCCATCACCAGAGATCAGCGGTGACATCACTGAGAATACCTCCTATCCATCACCAGAGATCAGCGGTGACATCACTGAGAATGTCTCCTATCCATCACCAGAGATCAGAGGTGACATCACTGAGAATATCTCCTATCAATCACCAGAGATCAGCGGTGACATCACTGAGAATGCCTCCTATCCATCACCAGAGATCAGCGGTGACATCACTGAGAATACCTCCTATCCATCACCAGAGATCAGAGGTGACATCACTGAGAATGCCTCCTATCCATCACCAGAGATCAGAGGTGACATCACTGAGAATGTCTCCTATCCATCACCAGAGATCAGCGGTGACATCTCTGAGAATGTCTCCTATCCATCACCAGAGATCAGCGGTGACATCACTGAGAATGCCTCCGATCCATCATCAGAGATCAGAGGTGACATCACTGAGAATACCTCCTATCCATCACCAGAGATCAGCGGTGACATCACTGAGAATGTCTCCAATCCATCACCAGAGATCAGAGGTGACATCACTGAGAATGCCTCCTATCCATCACTAGAGATCAGCGGTGACATCACTGAGAATGTCTCCTATCCATCACCAGAGATCAGCGGTGACATCACTGAGAATGCCTCCGATCCATCATCAGAGATCAGAGGTGACATCACTGAGAATACCTCCTATCCATCACCAGAGATCAGCGGTGACATCACTGAGAATGTCTCCTATCCATCACCAGAGATCAGAGGTGACATCACTGAGAATGCCTCCTATCCATCACTAGAGATCAGCGGTGACATCACTGAGAATGCCTCCTATCCATCACCAGAGATCAGCGGTGACATCACTGAGAATGCCTCCTATCCATCACTAGAGATCAGCGGTGACATCACTGAGAATGCCTCCTATCCATCACCAGAGATCAGCGGTGACATCACTGAGAATGTCTCCTATCCATCACTAGAGATCAGCGGTGACATCACTGAGAATGCCTCCTATCCATCACCAGAGATCAGCGGTGACATCACTGAGAATGCCTCCTATCCATCACTAGAGATCAGCGGTGACATCACTGAGAATGCCTCCTATCCATCACCAGAAATCAGAGGTGACATCACTGAGAATGTCTCCTATCCATCACTAGAGATCAACGGTGACATCACTGAGAATGCCTCCTATCCATCACCAGAGATCAGCGGTGACATCACTGAGAATGCCTCCTATCCATCACCAGAAATCAGAGATGACATCACTGAGAATGCCTCCTATCCATCACTAGAGATCAACGGTGACATCACTGAGAATGCCTCCTATCCATCACCAGAGATCAGCGGTGACATCACTGAGAATACCTCCTATCCATCACCAGAGATCAGCGGTGACATCACTGAGAATGTCTCCTATCCATCACTAGAGATCAGCGGTGACATCACTGAGAATATCTCCTATCAATCACCAGAGATCAGCGGTGACATCACTGAGAATGCCTCCTATCCATCACCAGAGATCAGCGGTGACATCACTGAGAATACCTCCTATCCATCACCAGAGATCAGAGGTGACATCACTGAGAATGCCTCCTATCCATCACCAGAGATCAGAGGTGACATCACTGAGAATGTCTCCTATCCATCACCAGAGATCAGCGGTGACATCACTGAGAATGTCTCCTATCCATCACCAGAGATCAGCAGTGACATCACTGAGAATGCCTCCGATCCATCATCAGAGATCAGAGGTGACATCACTGAGAATACCTCCTATCCATCACCAGAGATCAGCGGTGACATCACTGAGAATGTCTCCAATCCATCACCAGAGATCAGAGGTGACATCACTGAGAATGCCTCCTATCCATCACTAGAGATCAGCGGTGACATCACTGAGAATGTCTCCTATCCATCACCAGAGATCAGCGGTGACATCACTGAGAATGCATCCCATCCATCATCAGAGATCAGAGGTGACATCACTGAGAATACCTCCTATCCATCACCAGAGATCAGCGGTGACATCACTGAGAATGTCTCCTATCCATCACCAGAGATCAGAGGTGACATCACTGAGAATGCCTCCTATCCATCACTAGAGATCAGCGGTGACATCACTGAGAATGCCTCCTATCCATCACCAGAGATCAGCGGTGACATCACTGAGAATGCCTCCTATCCATCACTAGAGATCAGCGGTGACATCACTGAGAATGCCTCCTATCCATCACCAGAGATCAGCGGTGACATCACTGAGAATGTCTCCTATCCATCACTAGAGATCAGCGGTGACATCACTGAGAATGCCTCCTATCCATCACCAGAGATCAGCGGTGACATCACTGAGAATGCCTCCTATCCATCACTAGAGATCAGCGGTGACATCACTGAGAATGCCTCCTATCCATCACCAGAGATCAGCGGTGACATCACTGAGAATGCCTCCTATCCATCACTAGAGATCAGCGGTGACATCACTGAGAATGTCTCATATCCATCACCAGAGATCAGCGGTGACATCACTGAGAATCCCTCCTATTCATCACCAGAGATCAGCGGTGACATCACTGAGAATGTCTCCTATCCATCACCAGAGATCAGAGGTGACATCACTGAGAATGTCTCCTATCCATCACCAGAGATCAGCGGTGACATCACTGAGAATGCCTCCAATCCATCACCAGAGATCAGCGGTGACATCACTGAGAATGCCTCCTATCCATCACCAGAGATCAGAGGTGACATCACTGAGAATGCCTCCTATCCATCACTAGAGATCAGCGGTGACATCACTGAGAATGCCTCCTATCCATCACCAGAGATCAGCAGTGACATCACTGAGAATGTCTCCTATTCATCACCAGAGATCAGAGGTGACATCACTGAGAATGCCTCCTATCCATCACTAGAGATCAGCGGTGACATCACTGAGAATGCCTCCTATCCATCACCAGAGATCAGCGGTGACATCACTGAGAATGCCTCCTATCCATCACCAGAGATCAGCGGTGACATCACTGAGAATGCCTCCTATCCATCACTAGAGATCAGCGGTGACATCACTGAGAATGCCTCCTATCCATCACCAGAGATCAGCAGTGACATCACTGAGAATGTCTCCTATTCATCACCAGAGATCAGAGGTGACATCACTGAGAATGCCTCCTATCCATCACTAGAGATCAGCGGTGACATCACTGAGAATGCCTCCTATCCATCACCAGAGATCAGCGGTGACATCACTGAGAATGCCTCCTATCCATCACTAGAGATCAGCGGTGACATCACTGAGAATGCCTCCTATCCATCACCAGAGATCAGCGGTGACATCACTGAGAATGCCTCCTATCCATCACTAGAGATCAGCGGTGACATCACTGAGAATGCCTCATATCCATCACCAGAGATCAGCGGTGACATCACTGAGAATGCCTCATATCCATCACCAGAGATCAGCGGTGACATCACTGAGAATGCCTCCTATTCATCACCAGAGATCAGCGGTGACATCACTGAGAATGCCTCCTATCCATCACTAGAGATCAGAGGTGACATCACGGAGAATACCTCCTATCCATCACCAGAGATCAGAGGTAACATCACTGAGAATGCCTCCTATCCATCACCAGAGATCAGAGGTGACATCACTGAGAATGTCTCCTATCCATCACCAGAGATCAGCGGTGACATCACTGAGAATGTCTCCTATCCATCACTAGAGATCAGCGGTGACATCACTGAGAATGCCTCCGATCCATCATCAGAGATCAGAGGTGACATCACTGAGAATACCTCCTATCCATCACCAGAGATCAGCGGTGACATCACTGAGAATGTCTCCAATCCATCACCAGAGATCAGAGGTGACATCACTGAGAATGCCTCCTATCCATCACTAGAGATCAGCGGTGACATCACTGAGAATGTCTCCTATCCATCACCAGAGATCAGCGGTGACATCACTGAGAATGCCTCCCATCCATCATCAGAGATCAGAGGTGACATCACTGAGAATACCTCCTATCCATCACCAGAGATCAGCGGTGACATCACTGAGAATGTCTCCTATCCATCACCAGAGATCAGAGGTGACATCACTGAGAATGCCTCCTATCCATCACTAGAGATCAGCGGTGACATCACTGAGAATGCCTCCTATCCATCACCAGAGATCAGCGGTGACATCACTGAGAATGCCTCCTATCCATCACTAGAGATCAGCGGTGACATCACTGAGAATGCCTCCTATCCATCACCAGAGATCAGCGGTGACATCACTGAGAATGTCTCCTATCCATCACTAGAGATCAGCGGTGACATCACTGAGAATGCCTCCTATCCATCACCAGAGATCAGCGGTGACATCACTGAGAATGCCTCCTATCCATCACTAGAGATCAGCGGTGACATCACTGAGAATGCCTCCTATCCATCACCAGAGATCAGCGGTGACATCACTGAGAATGCCTCCTATCCATCACTAGAGATCAGCGGTGACATCACTGAGAATGTCTCATATCCATCACCAGAGATCAGCGGTGACATCACTGAGAATCCCTCCTATTCATCACCAGAGATCAGCGGTGACATCACTGAGAATGTCTCCTATCCATCACCAGAGATCAGAGGTGACATCACTGAGAATGTCTCCTATCCATCACCAGAGATCAGCGGTGACATCACTGAGAATGCCTCCAATCCATCACCAGAGATCAGCGGTGACATCACTGAGAATGCCTCCTATCCATCACCAGAGATCAGAGGTGACATCACTGAGAATGCCTCCTATCCATCACTAGAGATCAGCGGTGACATCACTGAGAATGCCTCCTATCCATCACCAGAGATCAGCAGTGACATCACTGAGAATGTCTCCTATTCATCACCAGAGATCAGAGGTGACATCACTGAGAATGTCTCCTATCCATCACTAGAGATCAGCGGTGACATCACTGAGAATGCCTCCTATCCATCACCAGAGATCAGCGGTGACATCACTGAGAATGCCTCCTATCCATCACCAGAGATCAGCGGTGACATCACTGAGAATGCCTCCTATCCATCACTAGAGATCAGCGGTGACATCACTGAGAATGCCTCCTATCCATCACCAGAGATCAGCAGTGACATCACTGAGAATGTCTCCTATTCATCACCAGAGATCAGAGGTGACATCACTGAGAATGCCTCCTATCCATCACTAGAGATCAGCGGTGACATCACTGAGAATGCCTCCTATCCATCACCAGAGATCAGCGGTGACATCACTGAGAATGCCTCCTATCCATCACTAGAGATCAGTGGTGACATCACTGAGAATGCCTCCTATCCATCACCAGAGATCAGCGGTGACATCACTGAGAATGCCTCCTATCCATCACTAGAGATCAGCGGTGACATCACTGAGAATGCCTCATATCCATCACCAGAGATCAGCGGTGACATCACTGAGAATGCCTCATATCCATCACCAGAGATCAGCGGTGACATCACTGAGAATGCCTCCTATTCATCACCAGAGATCAGCGGTGACATCACTGAGAATGCCTCCTATCCATCACTAGAGATCAGAGGTGACATCACTGAGAATGCCTCCTATCCATCACCAGAGATCAGCGGTGACATCACTGAGAATGCCTCCTATCCATCACCAGAGATCAGCGGTGACATCACTGAGAATGTCTCCTATCCATCACTAGAGATCAGCGGTGACATCACTGAGAATGTCTCCTATTCATCACCAGAGATCAGCGGTGACATCACTGAGAATGTCTCCTATCCATCACTAGAGATCAGCGGTGACATCACTGAGAATGTCTCCTATCCATCACTAGAGATCAGTGGTGACATCACTGAGAATGTCTCCTATTCATCACCAGAGATCAGCGGTGACATCACTGAGAATGTCTCCTATCCATCACCAGAGATCAGCGGTGACATCACTGAGAATGCCTCCTATCCATCACTAGAGATCAGCGGTGACATCACTGAGAATGCCTCCTATCCATCAACAGAGATCAGAGGTGACATCACTGAGAATGTCTCCTATCCATCACCAGAGATCAGCGGTGACATCACTGAGAATGCCTCCTATCCATCACTAGAGATCAGCGGTGACATCACTGAGAATGCCTCCTATCCATCACTAGAGATCAGCGGTGACATCACTGAGAATGCCTCCTATTCATCACCAGAGATCAGCGGTGACATCACTGAGAATGTCTCCTATCCATCACTAGAGATCAGCGGTGACATCACTGAGAATGTCTCCTATCCATCACTAGAGATCAGAGGTGACATCACTGAGAATGCCTCCTATTCATCACCAGAGATCAGCGGTGACATCACTGAGAATGTCTCCTATCCATCACCAGAGATCAGCGGTGACATCACTGAGAATGTCTCCTATCCATCACCAGAGATCAGCGGTGACATCACTGAGAATGCCTCCTATCCATCACCAGAGATCAGCGGTGACATCACTGAGAATGCCTCCTATCCATCACCAGAGATCAGCGGTGACATCACTGAGAATGCCTCCTATCCATCACCAGAGATCAGCGGTGACATCACTGAGAATGTCTCCTATCCATCACTAGAGATCAGAGGTGACATCACTGAGAATGCCTCCTATCCATCACTAGAGATCAGCGGTGACATCACTGAGAATGCCTCCTATCCATCACTAGAGATCAGCGGTGACATCACTGAGAATGCCTCCTATCCATCACCAGAGATCAGCGGTGACATCACTGAGAATGTCTCCTATCCATCACTAGAGATCAGCGGTGACATCACTGAGAATGCCTCCTATCCATCACCAGAGATCAGCAGTGACATCACTGAGAATGCCTCCTATCCATCACTAGAGATCAGCGGTGACATCACTGAGAATGTCTCCTATCCATCACCAGAGATCAGCGGTGACATCACTGAGAATGCCTCCTATCCATCACCAGAGATCAGCGGTGACATCACTGAGAATGCCTCCTATCCATCACCAGAGATCAGCGGTGACATCACTGAGAATGCCTCCTATTCATCACCAGAGATCAGCGGTGACATCACTGAGAATGCCTCCTATCCATCACTAGAGATCAGAGGTGACATCACTGAGAATACCTCCTATCCATCACCAGAGATCAGAGGTAACATCACTGAGAATGCCTCCTATCCATCACCAGAGATCAGAGGTGACATCACTGAGAATGTCTCCTATCCATCACCAGAGATCAGCGGTGACATCACTGAGAATGTCTCCTATCCATCACTAGAGATCAGCGGTGACATCACTGAGAATGCCTCCGATCCATCATCAGAGATCAGAGGTGACATCACTGAGAATACCTCCTATCCATCACCAGAGATCAGCGGTGACATCACTGAGAATGTCTCCAATCCATCACCAGAGATCAGAGGTGACATCACTGAGAATGCCTCCTATCCATCACTAGAGATCAGCGGTGACATCACTGAGAATGTCTCCTATCCATCACCAGAGATCAGCGGTGACATCACTGAGAATGCCTCCCATCCATCATCAGAGATCAGAGGTGACATCACTGAGAATACCTCCTATCCATCACCAGAGATCAGCGGTGACATCACTGAGAATGTCTCCTATCCATCACCAGAGATCAGAGGTGACATCACTGAGAATGCCTCCTATCCATCACTAGAGATCAGCGGTGACATCACTGAGAATGCCTCCTATCCATCACCAGAGATCAGCGGTGACATCACTGAGAATGCCTCCTATCCATCACTAGAGATCAGCGGTGACATCACTGAGAATGCCTCCTATCCATCACCAGAGATCAGCGGTGACATCACTGAGAATGTCTCCTATCCATCACTAGAGATCAGCGGTGACATCACTGAGAATGCCTCCTATCCATCACCAGAGATCAGCGGTGACATCACTGAGAATGCCTCCTATCCATCACTAGAGATCAGCGGTGACATCACTGAGAATGCCTCCTATCCATCACCAGAGATCAGCGGTGACATCACTGAGAATGCCTCCTATCCATCACTAGAGATCAGCGGTGACATCACTGAGAATGTCTCATATCCATCACCAGAGATCAGCGGTGACATCACTGAGAATCCCTCCTATTCATCACCAGAGATCAGCGGTGACATCACTGAGAATGTCTCCTATCCATCACCAGAGATCAGAGGTGACATCACTGAGAATGTCTCCTATCCATCACCAGAGATCAGCGGTGACATCACTGAGAATGCCTCCAATCCATCACCAGAGATCAGCGGTGACATCACTGAGAATGCCTCCTATCCATCACCAGAGATCAGAGGTGACATCACTGAGAATGCCTCCTATCCATCACTAGAGATCAGCGGTGACATCACTGAGAATGCCTCCTATCCATCACCAGAGATCAGCAGTGACATCACTGAGAATGTCTCCTATTCATCACCAGAGATCAGAGGTGACATCACTGAGAATGTCTCCTATCCATCACTAGAGATCAGCGGTGACATCACTGAGAATGCCTCCTATCCATCACCAGAGATCAGCGGTGACATCACTGAGAATGCCTCCTATCCATCACCAGAGATCAGCGGTGACATCACTGAGAATGCCTCCTATCCATCACTAGAGATCAGCGGTGACATCACTGAGAATGCCTCCTATCCATCACCAGAGATCAGCAGTGACATCACTGAGAATGTCTCCTATTCATCACCAGAGATCAGAGGTGACATCACTGAGAATGCCTCCTATCCATCACTAGAGATCAGCGGTGACATCACTGAGAATGCCTCCTATCCATCACCAGAGATCAGCGGTGACATCACTGAGAATGCCTCCTATCCATCACTAGAGATCAGTGGTGACATCACTGAGAATGCCTCCTATCCATCACCAGAGATCAGCGGTGACATCACTGAGAATGCCTCCTATCCATCACTAGAGATCAGCGGTGACATCACTGAGAATGCCTCATATCCATCACCAGAGATCAGCGGTGACATCACTGAGAATGCCTCATATCCATCACCAGAGATCAGCGGTGACATCACTGAGAATGCCTCCTATTCATCACCAGAGATCAGCGGTGACATCACTGAGAATGCCTCCTATCCATCACTAGAGATCAGAGGTGACATCACTGAGAATGCCTCCTATCCATCACCAGAGATCAGCGGTGACATCACTGAGAATGCCTCCTATCCATCACCAGAGATCAGCGGTGACATCACTGAGAATGTCTCCTATCCATCACTAGAGATCAGCGGTGACATCACTGAGAATGTCTCCTATTCATCACCAGAGATCAGCGGTGACATCACTGAGAATGTCTCCTATCCATCACTAGAGATCAGCGGTGACATCACTGAGAATGTCTCCTATCCATCACTAGAGATCAGCGGTGACATCACTGAGAATGTCTCCTATTCATCACCAGAGATCAGCGGTGACATCACTGAGAATGTCTCCTATCCATCACCAGAGATCAGCGGTGACATCACTGAGAATGCCTCCTATCCATCACTAGAGATCAGCGGTGACATCACTGAGAATGCCTCCTATCCATCAACAGAGATCAGAGGTGACATCACTGAGAATGTCTCCTATCCATCACCAGAGATCAGCGGTGACATCACTGAGAATGCCTCCTATCCATCACTAGAGATCAGCGGTGACATCACTGAGAATGCCTCCTATCCATCACTAGAGATCAGCGGTGACATCACTGAGAATGCCTCCTATTCATCACCAGAGATCAGCGGTGACATCACTGAGAATGTCTCCTATCCATCACTAGAGATCAGCGGTGACATCACTGAGAATGTCTCCTATCCATCACTAGAGATCAGAGGTGACATCACTGAGAATGCCTCCTATTCATCACCAGAGATCAGCGGTGACATCACTGAGAATGTCTCCTATCCATCACCAGAGATCAGCGGTGACATCACTGAGAATGTCTCCTATCCATCACCAGAGATCAGCGGTGACATCACTGAGAATGCCTCCTATCCATCACCAGAGATCAGCGGTGACATCACTGAGAATGCCTCCTATCCATCACCAGAGATCAGCGGTGACATCACTGAGAATGCCTCCTATCCATCACCAGAGATCAGCGGTGACATCACTGAGAATGTCTCCTATCCATCACTAGAGATCAGAGGTGACATCACTGAGAATGCCTCCTATCCATCACTAGAGATCAGCGGTGACATCACTGAGAATGCCTCCTATCCATCACTAGAGATCAGCGGTGACATCACTGAGAATGCCTCCTATCCATCACCAGAGATCAGCGGTGACATCACTGAGAATGTCTCCTATCCATCACTAGAGATCAGCGGTGACATCACTGAGAATGCCTCCTATCCATCACCAGAGATCAGCAGTGACATCACTGAGAATGCCTCCTATCCATCACTAGAGATCAGCGGTGACATCACTGAGAATGTCTCCTATCCATCACCAGAGATCAGCGGTGACATCACTGAGAATGCCTCCTATCCATCACCAGAGATCAGCGGTGACATCACTGAGAATGCCTCCTATCCATCACCAGAGATCAGCGGTGACATCACTGAGAATGTCTCCTATCCATCACCAGAGATCAGCGGTGACATCACTGAGAATGCCTCCTATCCATCACCAGAGATCAGCAGTGACATCACTGAGAATGTCTCCTATCCATCACCAGAGATCAGCGGTGACATCACTGAGAATGCCTCCTATTCATCACCAGAGATCAGCGGTGACATCACTGAGAATGTCTCCTATCCATCACTAGAGATCAGAGGTGACATCACTGAGAATGTCTCCTATCCATCACCAGAGATCAGTGGTGACATCACTGAGAATGTCTCCTATCCATCACTAGAGATCAGCGGTGACATCACTGAGAATGTCTCCTATCCATCACTAGAGATCAGAGGTGACATCACTGAGAATGCCTCCTATCCATCACTAGAGATCAGCGGTGACATCACTGAGAATGCCTCTTATCCATCACCAGAGATCAACGGTGACATCACTGAGAATGTCTCCTATCCATCACCAGAGATCAGCGGTGACATCACTGAGATTGCCTCCTATCCATCACTAGAGATCAGCGGTGACATCACTGAGAATGTCTCCTATCCATCAACAGAGATCAGAGGTGACATCACTGAGAATGTCTCCTATCCATCACCAGAGATCAGCGGTGACATCACTGAGAATGCCTCCTATCCATCACTAGAGATCAGCGGTGACATCACGGAGAATGTCTCCTATCCATCACCAGAGATCAGCGGTGACATCACTGAGAATGCCTCCTATCCATCACTAGAGATCAGCGGTGACATCACTGAGAATGCCTCCTATCCATCACCAGAGATCAGCGGTGACATCACTGAGAATGTCTCCTATCCATCACTAGAGATCAGCGGTGACATCACTGAGAATGCCTCCTATCCATCACCAGAGATCAGCGGTGACATCACTGAGAATGCCTCCTATCCATCACTAGAGATCAGCGGTGACATCACTGAGAATGTCTCCTATCCATCACCAGAGATCAGCGGTGACATCACTGAGAATGCCTCCTATCCATCACCAGAGATCAGCGGTGACATCACTGAGAATGCCTCCTATCCATCACCAGAGATCAGCGGTGACATCACTGAGAATGTCTCCTATCCATCACCAGAGATCAGCGGTGACATCACTGAGAATGCCTCCTATCCATCACCAGAGATCAGCGGTGACATCACTGAGAATGCCTCCTATCCATCACCAGAGGTCAGAGGTGACATCACTGAGAATGTCTCCTATCCATCACTAGAGATCAGCGGTGACATCACTGAGAATGTCTCCTATCCATCACCAGAGATCAGAGGTGACATCACTGAGAATGTCTCCTATCCATCACCAGAGATCAGCGGTGACATCACTGAGAATGCCTCCTATCCATCACCAGAGATCAGAGGTGACATCACTGAGAATGTCTCCTATCCATCACTAGAGATCAGCGGTGACATCACTGAGAATGCCTCCTATCCATCACCAGAGATCAGAGGTGACATCACTGAGAATGTCTCCTATCCATCACCAGAGATCAGCGGTGACATCACTGAGAATGCCTCCTATCCATCACTAGAGATCAGCGGTGACATCACTGAGAATGCCTCCTATCCATCACCAGAGATCAGCGGTGACATCACTGAGAATGTCTCCTATCCATCACCAGAGATCAGCGGTGACATCACTGAGAATGCCTCCTATCCATCACCAGAGATCAGCGGTGACATCACTGAGAATGCCTCCTATCCATCACCAGAGATCAGCGGTGACATCACTGAGAATGCCTCCTATCCATCACCAGAGATCAGCGGTGACATCACTGAGAATGTCTCCTATCCATCACCAGAGATCAGCGGTGACATCACTGAGAATGCCTCCTATTCATCAATAGAGATCAGCGGTGACATCACTGAGAATGCCTCCTATCCATCACTAGAGATCAGAGGTGACATCACTGAGAATGCCTCCTATCCATCACCAGAGATCATCGGTGACATCACTGAGAATGCCTCCTATCCATCACCAGAGATCAGCGGTGACATCACTGAGAATGTCTCCTATCCATCACCAGAGATCAGCGGTGACATCACTGAGAATGCCTCCTATCCATCACCAGAGATCAGCGGTGACATCACTGAGAATGCCTCCTATCCATCACCAGAGATCAGAGGTGACATCACTGAGAATGCCTCCTATCCATCACCAGAGATCAGCGGTGACATCACTGAGAATGCCTCCTATCCATCACCAGAGATCAGAGGTGACATCACTGAGAATGTCTCCTATCCATCACCAGAGATCAGAGGTGACATCACTGAGAATGCCTCCTATCCATCACTAGAGATCAGAGGTGACATCACTGAGAATGTCTCCTATCCATCACTAGAGATCAGCGGTGACATCACTGAGAATGCCTCCTATCCATCACCAGAGATCAGAGGTGACATCACTGAGAATGTCTCCTATCCATCACCAGAGATCAGAGGTGACATCACTGAGAATGCCTCCTATCCATCACCAGAGATCAGCGGTGACATCACTGAGAATGTCTCCTATCCATCACCAGAGATCAGCGGTGACATCACTGAGAATGCCTCCTATCCATCACCAGAGATCAGCGGTGACATCACTGAGAATGCCTCCTATCCATCACCAGAGATCAGAGGGGACATCACTGAGAATGCCTCCTATCCATCACCAGAGATCAGCGGTGACATCACTGAGAATGCCTCCTATCCATCACCAGAGATCAGAGGTGACATCACTGAGAATGTCTCCTATCCATCACCAGAGATCAGAGGTGACATCACTGAGAATGTCTCCTATCCATCACCAGAGATCAGAGGTGACATCACTGAGAATGTCTCCTATCCATCACCAGAGATCAGCGATGACATCACTGAGAATGCCTCCTATCCATCACCAGAGATCAGCGGTGACATCACTGAGAATGCCTCCTATCCATCACTAGAGATCAGAGGTGACATCACTGAGAATGTCTCCTATCCATCACTAGAGATCAGCGGTGACATCACTGAGAATGCCTCGTATCCATCACTAGAGATCAGAGGTGACATCACTGAGAATGCCTCCTATCCATCACTAGAGATCAGCGGTGACATCACTGAGAATGCCTCCTATCCATCACCAGAGATCAGCGGTGACATCACTGAGAATGCCTCCTATCCATCACCAGAGATCAGCGGTGACATCACTGAGAATGCCTCCTATCCATCACCAGAGATCAGAGGTGACATCACTGAGAATGCCTCCTATCCATCACTAGAGATCAGCGGTGACATCACTGAGAATGCCTCCTATCCATCACCAGAGATCAGCGGTGACATCACTGAGAATGCCTCCTATCCATCACCAGAGATCAGCGGTGACATCACTGAGAATGCCTCCTATCCATCACCAGAGATCAGAGGTGACATCACTGAGAATGTCTCCTATCCATCACCAGAGATCAGCGGTGACATCACTGAGAATGCCTCCTATCCATCACCAGAGATCAGAGGTGACATCACTGAGAATGTCTCCTATCCATCACTAGAGATCAGCGGTGACATCACTGAGAATGCCTCGTATCCATCACTAGAGATCAGAGGTGACATCACTGAGAATGTCTCCTATCCATCACTAGAGATCAGCGGTGACATCACTGAGAATGCCTCCTATCCATCACCAGAGATCAGCGGTGACATCACTGAGAATGCCTCCTATCCATCACCAGAGATCAGCGGTGACATCACTGAGAATGCCTCCTATCCATCACCAGAGATCAGAGGTGACATCACTGAGAATGCCTCCTATCCATCACCAGAGATCAGCGGTGACATCACTGAGAATGCCTCCTATCCATCACCAGAGATCAGCGGTGACATCACTGAGAATGTCTCCTATCCATCACCAGAGATCAGAGGTGACATCACTGAGAATGCCTCCTATCCATCACCAGAGATCAGCGGTGACATCACTGAGAATGCCTCCTATCCATCACCAGAGATCAGAGGTGACATCACTGAGAATGCCTCCTATCCATCACCAGAGATCAGCGGTGACATCACTGAGAATGCCGCCTATCCATCACCAGAGATCAGCGGTGACATCACTGAGAATGTCTCCTATCCATCACCAGAGATCAGAGGTGACATCACTGAGAATGTCTCCTATCCATCGCCAGAGATCAGCGGTGACATCACTGAGAATGCCTCCTATCCATCACCAGAGATCAGCGGTGACATCACTGAGAATGCCTCCTATCCATCGCCAGAGATCAGCGGTGACATCACTGAGAATGCCTCCTATCCATCACCAGAGATCAGCGGTGACATCACTGAGAATGCCTCCTATCCATCACCAGAGATCAGCGGTGCCATCACTGAGAATGCCTCCTATCCATCACCAGAGATCAGCGGTGACATCACTGAGAATGCCTCCTATCCATCACCAGAGATCAGCGGTGACATCACTGAGAATGTCTCCTATCCATCACCAGAGATCAGCGGTGACATCACTGAGAATGTCTCCTATCCATCACCAGAGATCAGAGGTGACATCAGTGAGAATGCCTCCTATCCATCACTAGAGATCAGCGGTGACATCACTGAGAATGTCTCCTATCCATCACCAGAGATCAGAGGTGACATCAGTGAGAATGCCTCCTATCCATCACCAGAGATCAGCGGTGACATCACTGAGAATGCCTCCTATCCATCACCAGAGATCAGCGGTGACATCACTGAGAATGTCTCCTATCCATCACTAGAGATCAGAGGTGACATCACTGAGAATGCCTCCTATCCATCACCAGAGATCAGCGATGACATCACGGAGAATGCCTCCTATCCATCACCAGAGATCAGCGGTGACATCACTGAGAATGTCTCCTATCCATCACCAGAGATCAGAGGTGACATCACTGAGAATGCCTCCTATCCATCACCAGAGATCAGCGGTGACATCACTGAGAATGCCTCCTATCCATCACCAGAGATCAGCGGTGAAATCACTGAGAATGCCTCCTATCCATCACCAGAGATCAGCGGTGACATCACTGAGAATGTCTCCTATCCATCACCAGAGATCAGAGGTGACATCACTGAGAATGCCTCCTATCCATCACCAGAGATCAGCGGTGACATCACTGAGAATGTCTCCTATCCATCACCAGAGATCAGCGGTGACATCACTGAGAATGCCTCCTATCCATCACCAGAGATCAGCGGTGACATCACTGAGAATGTCTCCTATCCATCACCAGAGATCAGAGGTGACATCACTGAGAATGTCTCCTATCCATCACCAGAGATCAGCGGTGACATCACTGAGAATGCCTCCTATCCATCACCAGAGATCAGCAGTGACATCACTGAGAATGTCTCCTATCCATCACCAGAGATCAGAGGTGACATCACTGAGAATGCCTCCTATCCATCACCAGAGATCAGCGGTGACATCACTGAGAATGCCTCCTATCCATCACCAGAGATCAGCGGTGAAATCACTGAGAATGCCTCCTATCCATCACCAGAGATCAGCGGTGACATCACTGAGAATGTCTCCTATCCATCACCAGAGATCAGAGGTGACATCACTGAGAATGCCTCCTATCCATCACCAGAGATCAGCGGTGACATCACTGAGAATGCCTCCTATCCATCACCAGAGATCAGCGGTGAAATCACTGAGAATGCCTCCTATCCATCACCAGAGATCAGCGGTGAAATCACTGAGAATGCCTCCTATCCATCACCAGAGATCAGCGGTGACATCACTGAGAATGTCTCCTATCCATCACCAGAGATCAGAGGTGACATCACTGAGAATGCCTCCTATCCATCACCAGAGATCAGCGGTGACATCACTGAGAATGTCTCCTATCCATCACCAGAGATCAGCGGTGACATCACTGAGAATGCCTCCTATCCATCACCAGAGATCAGCGGTGACATCACTGAGAATGCCTCCTATCCATCACCAGAGATCAGCGGTGAAATCACTGAGAATGCCTCCTATCCATCACCAGAGATCAGCGGTGAAATCACTGAGAATGCCTCCTATCCATCACCAGAGATCAGCGGTGACATCACTGAGAATGTCTCCTATCCATCACCAGAGATCAGAGGTGACATCACTGAGAATGCCTCCTATCCATCACCAGAGATCAGCGGTGACATCACTGAGAATGCCTCCTATCCATCACCAGAGATCAGCGGTGAAATCACTGAGAATGCCTCCTATCCATCACCAGAGATCAGCGGTGAAATCACTGAGAATGCCTCCTATCCATCACCAGAGATCAGCGGTGACATCACTGAGAATGTCTCCTATCCATCACCAGAGATCAGAGGTGACATCACTGAGAATGCCTCCTATCCATCACCAGAGATCAGCGGTGACATCACTGAGAATGTCTCCTATCCATCACCAGAGATCAGCGGTGACATCACTGAGAATGCCTCCTATCCATCACCAGAGATCAGCAGTGACATCACTGAGAATGTCTCCTATCCATCACCAGAGATCAGAGGTGACATCACTGAGAATGTCTCCTATCCATCACCAGAGATCAGCGGTGACATCACTGAGAATGCCTCCTATCCATCACCAGAGATCAGCAGTGACATCACTGAGAATATCTCCTATCCATCACCAGAGATCAGAGGTGACATCACTGAGAATGTCTCCTATCCATCACCAGAGATCAGCGGTGACATCACTGAGAATGCCTCCTATCCATCACCAGAGATCAGCAGTGACATCACTGAGAATGTCTCCTATCCATCACCAGAGATCAGAGGTGACATCACTGAGAATGTCTCCTATCCATCACCAGAGATCAGAGGTGACATCACTGAGAATGCCTCCTATCCATCACCAGAGATCAGCGGTGACATCACTGAGAATGCCTCCTATCCATCACCAGAGATCAGCGGTGACATCACTGAGAATGTCTCCTATAATCACCAGAGATCAGCGGTGACATCACTGAGAATGTCTCCTATCCATCACCAGAGATCAGAGGTGACATCACTGAGAATGTCTCCTATCCATCACCAGAGATCAGCGGTGACATCACTGAGAATGTCTCCTATCCATCACCAGAGATCAGCGGTGACATCACTGAGAATGTCTCCTATCCATCACCAGAGATCAGCGGTGACATCACTGAGAATGCCTCCTATCCATCACCAGAGATCAGCGGTGACATCACTGAGAATGTCTCCTATCCATCACCAGAGATCAGCGGTGACATCACTGAGAATGCCTCCTATCCATCACCAGAGATCAGCGGTGACATCACTGAGAATGCCTCCTATCCATCACCAGAGATCAGCGGTGACATCACTGAGAATGTCTCCTATCCATCACCAGAGATCAGCGATGACATCACGGAGAATGTCTCCTATCCATCACCAGAGATCAGCAGTGACATCACTGAGAATGTCTCCTATCCATCACCAGAGATCAGCGGTGACATCACTGAGAATGTCTCCTATCCATCACCAGAGATCAGAGGTGACATCACTGAGAATGCCTCCTATCCATCACCAGAGATCAGCGGTGACATCACTGAGAATGCCTCCTATCCATCACCAGAGATCAGCGGTGACATCACTGAGAATGCCTCCTATCCATCACCAGAGATCAGCGGTGACATCACTGAGAATGTCTCCTATCCATCACCAGAGATCAGGGGTGACATCACTGAGAATGCCTCCTATCCATCACCAGAGATCAGCGGTGACATCACTGAGAATGTCTCCTATCCATCACCAGAGATCAGCGGTGACATCACTGAGAATGCCTCCTATCCATCACCAGAGATCAGCGGTGACATCACTGAGAATGTCTCCTATCCATCACTAGAGATCAGCGATGACATCACTGAGAATGTCTCCTATCCATCACCAGAGATCAGCGGTGACATCACTGAGAATGCCTCCTATCCATCACCAGAGATCAGCGGTGACATCACTGAGAATGTCTCCTATCCATCACTAGAGATCAGCGATGACATCACAGAGAATGTCTCCTATCCATCACCAGAGATCAGCGGTGACATCACTGAGAATGCCTCCTATCCATCACTAGAGATCAGCGGTGACATCACTGAGAATGCCTCCTATCCATCACCAGAGATCAGCGGTGACATCACTGAGAATTCCTCCTATCCATCACCAGAGATCAGCGGTGACATCACTGAGAATGTCTCCTATCCATCACCAGAGATCAGCGGTGACATCACTGAGAATGTCTCCTATCCATCACCAGAGATCAGCGGTGACATCACTGAGAATGTCTCCTATCCATCACCAGAGATCAGCGGTGACATCACTGAGAATGTCTCCTATCCATCACCAGAGATCAGCGGTGACATCACTGAGAATGTCTCCTATCCATCACTAGAGATCAGCGATGACATCACGGAGAATGTCTCCTATCCATCACCAGAGATCAGCGGTGACATCACTGAGAATGTCTCCTATCCATCACCAGAGATCAGAGGTGACATCACTGAGAATGTCTCCTATCCATCACCAGAGATCAGCGGTGACATCACTGAGAATGTCTCCTATCCATCACCAGAGATCAGCGGTGACATCACTAAGAATGTCTCCTATCCATCACCAGAGATCAGCGGTGACATCACTGAGAATGTCTCCTATCCATCACCAGAGATCAGCGGTGACATCACTGAGAATGCCTCCTATCCATCACTAAAGATCAGCGATGACATCACGGAGAATGTCTCCTATCCATCACCAGAGATCAGCGGTGACATCACTGAGAATGTCTCCTATCCATCACCAGAGATCAGAGGTGACATCACTGAGAATGTCTCCTATCCATCACCAGAGATCAGAGGTGACATCACTGAGAATGCCTCCTATCCATCACTAGAGATCAGCGATGACATCACTGAGAATGCCTCCTATCCATCATCAGAGATCAGCGGTGACATCACTGAGAATGTCTCCTATACATCACTAGAGATCAGCGATGACATCACGGAGAATGTCTCCTATCCATCACCAGAGATCAGCGGTGACATCACTGAGAACGTCTCCTATCCATCACCAGAGATCAGAGGTGACATCACTGAGAATGTCTCCTATCCATCACCAGAGATCAGCGATGACATCACTGAGAATGCCTCCTATCCATCACCAGAGATCAGCAGTGACATCACTGAGAATGTCTCCTATCCATCACCAGAGATCAGAGGTGACATCACTGAGAATGCCTCCTATCCATCACCAGAGATCAGCGGTGACATCACTGAGAATGTCTCCTATCCATCACTAGAGATCAGCGATGACATCACGGAGAATGTCTCCTATCCATCACCAGAGATCAGCGGTGACATCACTGAGAATGTCTCCTATCCATCACCAGAGATCAGAGGTGACATCACTGAGAATGCCTCCTATCCATCACCAGAGATCAGCGGTGACATCACTGAGAATGCCTCCTATCTATCACCAGAGATCAGCGGTGACATCACTGAGAATGTCTCCTATCCATCACCAGAGATCAGCGGTGACATCACTGAGAATGTCTCCTATCCATCACCAGAGATCAGAGGTGACATCACTGAGAATGCCTCCTATCCATCACTAGAGATCAGCGATGACATCACTGAGAATGCCTCCTATCCATCACCAGAGATCAGCGGTGACATCACTGAGAATGTCTCCTATACATCACTAGAGATCAGTGATGACATCACGGAGAATGTCTCCTATCCATCACCAGAGATCAGCGGTGACATCACTGAGAATGTCTCCTATCCATCACCAGAGATCAGAGGTGACATCACTGAGAATGTCTCCTATCCATCACCAGAGATCAGCGATGACATCACGGAGAATGCCTCCTATCCATCACCAGAGATCAGCAGTGACATCACTGAGAATGTCTCCTATCCATCACCAGAGATCAGAGGTGACATCACTGAGAATGCCTCCTATCCATCACCAGAGATCAGCGGTGACATCACTGAGAATGTCTCCTATCCATCACTAGAGATCAGCGGTGACATCACTGAGAATGTCTCCTATTCATCACCAGAGATCAGCGGTGACATCACTGAGAATGTCTCCTATCCATCACTAGAGATCAGCGGTGACATCACTGAGAATGTCTCCTATCCATCACTAGAGATCAGCGGTGACATCACTGAGAATGTCTCCTATTCATCACCAGAGATCAGCGGTGACATCACTGAGAATGTCTCCTATCCATCACCAGAGATCAGCGGTGACATCACTGAGAATGCCTCCTATCCATCACTAGAGATCAGCGGTGACATCACTGAGAATGCCTCCTATCCATCAACAGAGATCAGAGGTGACATCACTGAGAATGTCTCCTATCCATCACCAGAGATCAGCGGTGACATCACTGAGAATGCCTCCTATCCATCACTAGAGATCAGCGGTGACATCACTGAGAATGCCTCCTATCCATCACTAGAGATCAGCGGTGACATCACTGAGAATGCCTCCTATTCATCACCAGAGATCAGCGGTGACATCACTGAGAATGTCTCCTATCCATCACTAGAGATCAGCGGTGACATCACTGAGAATGTCTCCTATCCATCACTAGAGATCAGAGGTGACATCACTGAGAATGCCTCCTATTCATCACCAGAGATCAGCGGTGACATCACTGAGAATGTCTCCTATCCATCACCAGAGATCAGCGGTGACATCACTGAGAATGTCTCCTATCCATCACCAGAGATCAGCGGTGACATCACTGAGAATGCCTCCTATCCATCACCAGAGATCAGCGGTGACATCACTGAGAATGCCTCCTATCCATCACCAGAGATCAGCGGTGACATCACTGAGAATGCCTCCTATCCATCACCAGAGATCAGCGGTGACATCACTGAGAATGTCTCCTATCCATCACTAGAGATCAGAGGTGACATCACTGAGAATGCCTCCTATCCATCACTAGAGATCAGCGGTGACATCACTGAGAATGCCTCCTATCCATCACTAGAGATCAGCGGTGACATCACTGAGAATGCCTCCTATCCATCACCAGAGATCAGCGGTGACATCACTGAGAATGTCTCCTATCCATCACTAGAGATCAGCGGTGACATCACTGAGAATGCCTCCTATCCATCACCAGAGATCAGCAGTGACATCACTGAGAATGCCTCCTATCCATCACTAGAGATCAGCGGTGACATCACTGAGAATGTCTCCTATCCATCACCAGAGATCAGCGGTGACATCACTGAGAATGCCTCCTATCCATCACCAGAGATCAGCGGTGACATCACTGAGAATGCCTCCTATCCATCACCAGAGATCAGCGGTGACATCACTGAGAATGTCTCCTATCCATCACCAGAGATCAGCGGTGACATCACTGAGAATGCCTCCTATCCATCACCAGAGATCAGCAGTGACATCACTGAGAATGTCTCCTATCCATCACCAGAGATCAGCGGTGACATCACTGAGAATGCCTCCTATTCATCACCAGAGATCAGCGGTGACATCACTGAGAATGTCTCCTATCCATCACTAGAGATCAGAGGTGACATCACTGAGAATGTCTCCTATCCATCACCAGAGATCAGTGGTGACATCACTGAGAATGTCTCCTATCCATCACTAGAGATCAGCGGTGACATCACTGAGAATGTCTCCTATCCATCACTAGAGATCAGAGGTGACATCACTGAGAATGCCTCCTATCCATCACTAGAGATCAGCGGTGACATCACTGAGAATGCCTCTTATCCATCACCAGAGATCAACGGTGACATCACTGAGAATGTCTCCTATCCATCACCAGAGATCAGCGGTGACATCACTGAGATTGCCTCCTATCCATCACTAGAGATCAGCGGTGACATCACTGAGAATGTCTCCTATCCATCAACAGAGATCAGAGGTGACATCACTGAGAATGTCTCCTATCCATCACCAGAGATCAGCGGTGACATCACTGAGAATGCCTCCTATCCATCACTAGAGATCAGCGGTGACATCACGGAGAATGTCTCCTATCCATCACCAGAGATCAGCGGTGACATCACTGAGAATGCCTCCTATCCATCACTAGAGATCAGCGGTGACATCACTGAGAATGCCTCCTATCCATCACCAGAGATCAGCGGTGACATCACTGAGAATGTCTCCTATCCATCACTAGAGATCAGCGGTGACATCACTGAGAATGCCTCCTATCCATCACCAGAGATCAGCGGTGACATCACTGAGAATGCCTCCTATCCATCACTAGAGATCAGCGGTGACATCACTGAGAATGTCTCCTATCCATCACCAGAGATCAGCGGTGACATCACTGAGAATGCCTCCTATCCATCACCAGAGATCAGCGGTGACATCACTGAGAATGCCTCCTATCCATCACCAGAGATCAGCGGTGACATCACTGAGAATGTCTCCTATCCATCACCAGAGATCAGCGGTGACATCACTGAGAATGCCTCCTATCCATCACCAGAGATCAGCGGTGACATCACTGAGAATGCCTCCTATCCATCACCAGAGGTCAGAGGTGACATCACTGAGAATGTCTCCTATCCATCACTAGAGATCAGCGGTGACATCACTGAGAATGTCTCCTATCCATCACCAGAGATCAGAGGTGACATCACTGAGAATGTCTCCTATCCATCACCAGAGATCAGCGGTGACATCACTGAGAATGCCTCCTATCCATCACCAGAGATCAGAGGTGACATCACTGAGAATGTCTCCTATCCATCACTAGAGATCAGCGGTGACATCACTGAGAATGCCTCCTATCCATCACCAGAGATCAGAGGTGACATCACTGAGAATGTCTCCTATCCATCACCAGAGATCAGCGGTGACATCACTGAGAATGCCTCCTATCCATCACTAGAGATCAGCGGTGACATCACTGAGAATGCCTCCTATCCATCACCAGAGATCAGCGGTGACATCACTGAGAATGTCTCCTATCCATCACCAGAGATCAGCGGTGACATCACTGAGAATGCCTCCTATCCATCACCAGAGATCAGCGGTGACATCACTGAGAATGCCTCCTATCCATCACCAGAGATCAGCGGTGACATCACTGAGAATGCCTCCTATCCATCACCAGAGATCAGCGGTGACATCACTGAGAATGTCTCCTATCCATCACCAGAGATCAGCGGTGACATCACTGAGAATGCCTCCTATTCATCAATAGAGATCAGCGGTGACATCACTGAGAATGCCTCCTATCCATCACTAGAGATCAGAGGTGACATCACTGAGAATGCCTCCTATCCATCACCAGAGATCATCGGTGACATCACTGAGAATGCCTCCTATCCATCACCAGAGATCAGCGGTGACATCACTGAGAATGTCTCCTATCCATCACCAGAGATCAGCGGTGACATCACTGAGAATGCCTCCTATCCATCACCAGAGATCAGCGGTGACATCACTGAGAATGCCTCCTATCCATCACCAGAGATCAGAGGTGACATCACTGAGAATGCCTCCTATCCATCACCAGAGATCAGCGGTGACATCACTGAGAATGCCTCCTATCCATCACCAGAGATCAGAGGTGACATCACTGAGAATGTCTCCTATCCATCACCAGAGATCAGAGGTGACATCACTGAGAATGCCTCCTATCCATCACTAGAGATCAGAGGTGACATCACTGAGAATGTCTCCTATCCATCACTAGAGATCAGCGGTGACATCACTGAGAATGCCTCCTATCCATCACCAGAGATCAGAGGTGACATCACTGAGAATGTCTCCTATCCATCACCAGAGATCAGAGGTGACATCACTGAGAATGCCTCCTATCCATCACCAGAGATCAGCAGTGACATCACTGAGAATGTCTCCTATCCATCACCAGAGATCAGCGGTGACATCACTGAGAATGCCTCCTATCCATCACCAGAGATCAGCGGTGACATCACTGAGAATGCCTCCTATCCATCACCAGAGATCAGAGGGGACATCACTGAGAATGCCTCCTATCCATCACCAGAGATCAGCGGTGACATCACTGAGAATGCCTCCTATCCATCACCAGAGATCAGAGGTGACATCACTGAGAATGTCTCCTATCCATCACCAGAGATCAGAGGTGACATCACTGAGAATGTCTCCTATCCATCACCAGAGATCAGAGGTGACATCACTGAGAATGTCTCCTATCCATCACCAGAGATCAGCGATGACATCACTGAGAATGCCTCCTATCCATCACCAGAGATCAGCGGTGACATCACTGAGAATGCCTCCTATCCATCACTAGAGATCAGAGGTGACATCACTGAGAATGTCTCCTATCCATCACTAGAGATCAGCGGTGACATCACTGAGAATGCCTCGTATCCATCACTAGAGATCAGAGGTGACATCACTGAGAATGCCTCCTATCCATCACTAGAGATCAGCGGTGACATCACTGAGAATGCCTCCTATCCATCACCAGAGATCAGCGGTGACATCACTGAGAATGCCTCCTATCCATCACCAGAGATCAGCGGTGACATCACTGAGAATGCCTCCTATCCATCACCAGAGATCAGAGGTGACATCACTGAGAATGCCTCCTATCCATCACTAGAGATCAGCGGTGACATCACTGAGAATGCCTCCTATCCATCACCAGAGATCAGCGGTGACATCACTGAGAATGCCTCCTATCCATCACCAGAGATCAGCGGTGACATCACTGAGAATGCCTCCTATCCATCACCAGAGATCAGAGGTGACATCACTGAGAATGTCTCCTATCCATCACCAGAGATCAGCGGTGACATCACTGAGAATGCCTCCTATCCATCACCAGAGATCAGAGGTGACATCACTGAGAATGTCTCCTATCCATCACTAGAGATCAGCGGTGACATCACTGAGAATGCCTCGTATCCATCACTAGAGATCAGAGGTGACATCACTGAGAATGTCTCCTATCCATCACTAGAGATCAGCGGTGACATCACTGAGAATGCCTCCTATCCATCACCAGAGATCAGCGGTGACATCACTGAGAATGCCTCCTATCCATCACCAGAGATCAGCGGTGACATCACTGAGAATGCCTCCTATCCATCACCAGAGATCAGAGGTGACATCACTGAGAATGCCTCCTATCCATCACCAGAGATCAGCGGTGACATCACTGAGAATGCCTCCTATCCATCACCAGAGATCAGCGGTGACATCACTGAGAATGTCTCCTATCCATCACCAGAGATCAGAGGTGACATCACTGAGAATGCCTCCTATCCATCACCAGAGATCAGCGGTGACATCACTGAGAATGCCTCCTATCCATCACCAGAGATCAGAGGTGACATCACTGAGAATGCCTCCTATCCATCACCAGAGATCAGCGGTGACATCACTGAGAATGCCGCCTATCCATCACCAGAGATCAGCGGTGACATCACTGAGAATGTCTCCTATCCATCACCAGAGATCAGAGGTGACATCACTGAGAATGTCTCCTATCCATCGCCAGAGATCAGCGGTGACATCACTGAGAATGCCTCCTATCCATCACCAGAGATCAGCGGTGACATCACTGAGAATGCCTCCTATCCATCGCCAGAGATCAGCGGTGACATCACTGAGAATGCCTCCTATCCATCACCAGAGATCAGCGGTGACATCACTGAGAATGCCTCCTATCCATCACCAGAGATCAGCGGTGCCATCACTGAGAATGCCTCCTATCCATCACCAGAGATCAGCGGTGACATCACTGAGAATGCCTCCTATCCATCACCAGAGATCAGCGGTGACATCACTGAGAATGTCTCCTATCCATCACCAGAGATCAGCGGTGACATCACTGAGAATGTCTCCTATCCATCACCAGAGATCAGAGGTGACATCAGTGAGAATGCCTCCTATCCATCACTAGAGATCAGCGGTGACATCACTGAGAATGTCTCCTATCCATCACCAGAGATCAGAGGTGACATCAGTGAGAATGCCTCCTATCCATCACCAGAGATCAGCGGTGACATCACTGAGAATGCCTCCTATCCATCACCAGAGATCAGCGGTGACATCACTGAGAATGTCTCCTATCCATCACTAGAGATCAGAGGTGACATCACTGAGAATGCCTCCTATCCATCACCAGAGATCAGCGATGACATCACGGAGAATGCCTCCTATCCATCACCAGAGATCAGCGGTGACATCACTGAGAATGTCTCCTATCCATCACCAGAGATCAGAGGTGACATCACTGAGAATGCCTCCTATCCATCACCAGAGATCAGCGGTGACATCACTGAGAATGCCTCCTATCCATCACCAGAGATCAGCGGTGAAATCACTGAGAATGCCTCCTATCCATCACCAGAGATCAGCGGTGACATCACTGAGAATGTCTCCTATCCATCACCAGAGATCAGAGGTGACATCACTGAGAATGCCTCCTATCCATCACCAGAGATCAGCGGTGACATCACTGAGAATGTCTCCTATCCATCACCAGAGATCAGCGGTGACATCACTGAGAATGCCTCCTATCCATCACCAGAGATCAGCGGTGACATCACTGAGAATGTCTCCTATCCATCACCAGAGATCAGAGGTGACATCACTGAGAATGTCTCCTATCCATCACCAGAGATCAGCGGTGACATCACTGAGAATGCCTCCTATCCATCACCAGAGATCAGCAGTGACATCACTGAGAATGTCTCCTATCCATCACCAGAGATCAGAGGTGACATCACTGAGAATGCCTCCTATCCATCACCAGAGATCAGCGGTGACATCACTGAGAATGCCTCCTATCCATCACCAGAGATCAGCGGTGAAATCACTGAGAATGCCTCCTATCCATCACCAGAGATCAGCGGTGACATCACTGAGAATGTCTCCTATCCATCACCAGAGATCAGAGGTGACATCACTGAGAATGCCTCCTATCCATCACCAGAGATCAGCGGTGACATCACTGAGAATGCCTCCTATCCATCACCAGAGATCAGCGGTGAAATCACTGAGAATGCCTCCTATCCATCACCAGAGATCAGCGGTGAAATCACTGAGAATGCCTCCTATCCATCACCAGAGATCAGCGGTGACATCACTGAGAATGTCTCCTATCCATCACCAGAGATCAGAGGTGACATCACTGAGAATGCCTCCTATCCATCACCAGAGATCAGCGGTGACATCACTGAGAATGTCTCCTATCCATCACCAGAGATCAGCGGTGACATCACTGAGAATGCCTCCTATCCATCATCAGAGATCAGCAGTGACATCACTGAGAATGTCTCCTATCCATCACCAGAGATCAGAGGTGACATCACTGAGAATGTCTCCTATCCATCACCAGAGATCAGCGGTGACATCACTGAGAATGCCTCCTATCCATCACCAGAGATCAGCAGTGACATCACTGAGAATGTCTCCTATCCATCACCAGAGATCAGAGGTGACATCACTGAGAATGTCTCCTATCCATCACCAGAGATCAGCGGTGACATCACTGAGAATGCCTCCTATCCATCACCAGAGATCAGCAGTGACATCACTGAGAATGTCTCCTATCCATCACCAGAGATCAGAGGTGACATCACTGAGAATGTCTCCTATCCATCACCAGAGATCAGAGGTGACATCACTGAGAATGCCTCCTATCCATCACCAGAGATCAGCGGTGACATCACTGAGAATGCCTCCTATCCATCACCAGAGATCAGCGGTGACATCACTGAGAATGTCTCCTATAATCACCAGAGATCAGCGGTGACATCACTGAGAATGTCTCCTATCCATCACCAGAGATCAGAGGTGACATCACTGAGAATGTCTCCTATCCATCACCAGAGATCAGCGGTGACATCACTGAGAATGTCTCCTATCCATCACCAGAGATCAGCGGTGACATCACTGAGAATGTCTCCTATCCATCACCAGAGATCAGCGGTGACATCACTGAGAATGCCTCCTATCCATCACCAGAGATCAGCGGTGACATCACTGAGAATGTCTCCTATCCATCACCAGAGATCAGCGGTGACATCACTGAGAATGCCTCCTATCCATCACCAGAGATCAGCGGTGACATCACTGAGAATGCCTCCTATCCATCACCAGAGATCAGCGGTGACATCACTGAGAATGTCTCCTATCCATCACCAGAGATCAGCGATGACATCACGGAGAATGTCTCCTATCCATCACCAGAGATCAGCAGTGACATCACTGAGAATGTCTCCTATCCATCACCAGAGATCAGCGGTGACATCACTGAGAATGTCTCCTATCCATCACCAGAGATCAGAGGTGACATCACTGAGAATGCCTCCTATCCATCACCAGAGATCAGCGGTGACATCACTGAGAATGCCTCCTATCCATCACCAGAGATCAGCGGTGACATCACTGAGAATGCCTCCTATCCATCACCAGAGATCAGCGGTGACATCACTGAGAATGTCTCCTATCCATCACCAGAGATCAGGGGTGACATCACTGAGAATGCCTCCTATCCATCACCAGAGATCAGCGGTGACATCACTGAGAATGTCTCCTATCCATCACCAGAGATCAGCGGTGACATCACTGAGAATGCCTCCTATCCATCACCAGAGATCAGCGGTGACATCACTGAGAATGTCTCCTATCCATCACTAGAGATCAGCGATGACATCACTGAGAATGTCTCCTATCCATCACCAGAGATCAGCGGTGACATCACTGAGAATGCCTCCTATCCATCACCAGAGATCAGCGGTGACATCACTGAGAATGTCTCCTATCCATCACTAGAGATCAGCGATGACATCACAGAGAATGTCTCCTATCCATCACCAGAGATCAGCGGTGACATCACTGAGAATGCCTCCTATCCATCACTAGAGATCAGCGGTGACATCACTGAGAATGCCTCCTATCCATCACCAGAGATCAGCGGTGACATCACTGAGAATTCCTCCTATCCATCACCAGAGATCAGCGGTGACATCACTGAGAATGTCTCCTATCCATCACCAGAGATCAGCGGTGACATCACTGAGAATGTCTCCTATCCATCACCAGAGATCAGCGGTGACATCACTGAGAATGTCTCCTATCCATCACCAGAGATCAGCGGTGACATCACTGAGAATGTCTCCTATCCATCACCAGAGATCAGCGGTGACATCACTGAGAATGTCTCCTATCCATCACTAGAGATCAGCGATGACATCACGGAGAATGTCTCCTATCCATCACCAGAGATCAGCGGTGACATCACTGAGAATGTCTCCTATCCATCACCAGAGATCAGAGGTGACATCACTGAGAATGTCTCCTATCCATCACCAGAGATCAGCGGTGACATCACTGAGAATGTCTCCTATCCATCACCAGAGATCAGCGGTGACATCACTAAGAATGTCTCCTATCCATCACCAGAGATCAGCGGTGACATCACTGAGAATGTCTCCTATCCATCACCAGAGATCAGCGGTGACATCACTGAGAATGCCTCCTATCCATCACTAAAGATCAGCGATGACATCACGGAGAATGTCTCCTATCCATCACCAGAGATCAGCGGTGACATCACTGAGAATGTCTCCTATCCATCACCAGAGATCAGAGGTGACATCACTGAGAATGTCTCCTATCCATCACCAGAGATCAGAGGTGACATCACTGAGAATGCCTCCTATCCATCACTAGAGATCAGCGATGACATCACTGAGAATGCCTCCTATCCATCATCAGAGATCAGCGGTGACATCACTGAGAATGTCTCCTATACATCACTAGAGATCAGCGATGACATCACGGAGAATGTCTCCTATCCATCACCAGAGATCAGCGGTGACATCACTGAGAACGTCTCCTATCCATCACCAGAGATCAGAGGTGACATCACTGAGAATGTCTCCTATCCATCACCAGAGATCAGCGATGACATCACTGAGAATGCCTCCTATCCATCACCAGAGATCAGCGGTGACATCACTGAGAATGTCTCCTATCCATCACCAGAGATCAGAGGTGACATCACTGAGAATGCCTCCTATCCATCACCAGAGATCAGCGGTGACATCACTGAGAATGCCTCCTATCTATCACCAGAGATCAGCGGTGACATCACTGAGAATGTCTCCTATCCATCACCAGAGATCAGCGGTGACATCACTGAGAATGTCTCCTATCCATCACCAGAGATCAGAGGTGACATCACTGAGAATGCCTCCTATCCATCACTAGAGATCAGCGATGACATCACTGAGAATGCCTCCTATCCATCACCAGAGATCAGCGGTGACATCACTGAGAATGTCTCCTATACATCACTAGAGATCAGTGATGACATCACGGAGAATGTCTCCTATCCATCACCAGAGATCAGCGGTGACATCACTGAGAATGTCTCCTATCCATCACCAGAGATCAGAGGTGACATCACTGAGAATGTCTCCTATCCATCACCAGAGATCAGCGATGACATCACGGAGAATGCCTCCTATCCATCACCAGAGATCAGCAGTGACATCACTGAGAATGTCTCCTATCCATCACCAGAGATCAGAGGTGACATCACTGAGAATGCCTCCTATCCATCACCAGAGATCAGCGGTGACATCACTGAGAATGTCTCCTATCCATCACTAGAGATCAGCGATGACATCACGGAGAATGTCTCCTATCCATCACCAGAGATCAGCGGTGACATCACTGAGAATGTCTCCTATTCATCACCAGAGATCAGAGGTGACATCACTGAGAATGCCTCCTATCCATCACTAGAGATCAGCGATGACATCACTGAGAATGCCTCCTATCCATCACCAGAGATCAGCGGTGACATCACTGAGAATGTCTCCTATACATCACTAGAGATCAGTGATGACATCACGGAGAATGTCTCCTATCCATCACCAGAGATCAGCGGTGACATCACTGAGAATGTCTCCTATCCATCACCAGAGATCAGAGGTGACATCACTGAGAATGCCTCCTATCCATCACCAGAGATCAGCGGTGACATCACTGAGAATGTCTCCTATTCATCACCAGAGATCAGCGGTGACATCACTGAGAATGCCTCCTATCCATCACCAGAGATCAGCGGTGACATCACTGAGAATGCCTCCTATCCATCACCAGAGATCAGCGGTGATATCACTGAGAATGTCTCCTATCCATCACCAGAGACCAGCGGTGACATCACTGAGAATGTCTCCTATCCATCACCAGAGATCAGCTGTGACATCACTGAGAATGTCTCCTATCCATCACCAGAGATCAGAGGTGACATCACTGAGAATGCCTCCTATCCATCACCAGAGATCAGCGGTGACAACACTGAGAATGTCTCCTATCCATCACCAGAGATCAGCGGTGACATCACTGAGAATGCCTCCTATCCATCACCAGAGATCAGAGGTGACATCACTGAGAATGCCTCCTATCCATCACCGGAGATCAGAGGTGACATCACTGAGAATACCTCCTATCCATCACCGGAGATCAGCGGTGACATCACTGAGAATGTCTCCTATCCATCACCAGAGAGCAGCGGTGACATCACTGAGAATGTCTCCTATCCATCACCAGAGATCAGAGGTGACATCACTGAGAATGCCTCCTATCCATCACCAGAGATCAGAGGTGACATCACTGAGAATGCCTCCTATCCATCACCAGAGATCAGCGGTGACATCACTGAGAATGTCTCCTATCCATCACTAGAGATCAGTGGTGACATCACTGAGAATGCCTCCTATCCATCACCAGAGATCAGCGGTGACATCACTGAGAATGCCTCCTATCCATCACCAGAGATCAGAGGTGACATCACTGAGAATGCCTCCTATCCATCACTAGAGATCAGAGGTGACATCACTGAGAATGTCTCCTATCCATCACCAGAGATCAGCGGTGACATCACTGAGAATGCCTCCTATCCATCACCAGAGATCAGCAGTGACATCACTGAGAATGTCTCCTATCCATCACCAGAGATCAGCGGTGACATCACTGAGAATGCCTCCTATCCATCACTAGAGATCAGCGGTGACATCACTGAGAATGCCTCCTATCCATCACCAGAGATCAGCGGTGACATCACTGAGAATGCCTCCTATCCATCACCAGAGATCAGCGGTGACATCACTGAGAATGCCTCCTATCCATCACTAGAGATCAGCGGTGACATCACTGAGAATGTCTCCTATCCATCACCAGAGATCAGCGGTGACATCACTGAGAATGCCTCCTATCCATCACTAGAGATCAGCGGTGACATCACTGAGAATGTCTCCTATCCATCACCAGAGATCAGCGGTGACATCACTGAGAATGCCTCCTATCCATCACTAGAGATCAGCGGTGACATCACTGAGAATGTCTCCTATCCATCACCAGAGATCAGCGGTGACATCACTGAGAATGTCTCCTATCCATCACCAGAGATCAGAGGTGACATCACTGAGAATGCCTCCTATCCATCACCAGAGATCAGCGGTGACATCACTGAGAATGTCTCCTATCCATCACCAGAGATCAGCGGTGACATCACTGAGAATGCCTCCTATCCATCACCAGAGATCAGCAGTGACATCACTGAGAATGTCTCCTATCCATCACCAGAGATCAGAGGTGACATCACTGAGAATGTCTCCTATCCATCACCAGAGATCAGCGGTGACATCACTGAGAATGCCTCCTATCCATCACCAGAGATCAGCAGTGACATCACTGAGAATGTCTCCTATCCATCACCAGAGATCAGAGGTGACATCACTGAGAATGTCTCCTATCCATCACCAGAGATCAGCGGTGACATCACTGAGAATGCCTCCTATCCATCACCAGAGATCAGCAGTGACATCACTGAGAATGTCTCCTATCCATCACCAGAGATCAGAGGTGACATCACTGAGAATGTCTCCTATCCATCACCAGAGATCAGAGGTGACATCACTGAGAATGCCTCCTATCCATCACCAGAGATCAGCGGTGACATCACTGAGAATGCCTCCTATCCATCACCAGAGATCAGCGGTGACATCACTGAGAATGTCTCCTATAATCACCAGAGATCAGCGGTGACATCACTGAGAATGTCTCCTATCCATCACCAGAGATCAGAGGTGACATCACTGAGAATGTCTCCTATCCATCACCAGAGATCAGCGGTGACATCACTGAGAATGTCTCCTATCCATCACCAGAGATCAGCGGTGACATCACTGAGAATGTCTCCTATCCATCACCAGAGATCAGCGGTGACATCACTGAGAATGCCTCCTATCCATCACCAGAGATCAGCGGTGACATCACTGAGAATGTCTCCTATCCATCACCAGAGATCAGCGGTGACATCACTGAGAATGCCTCCTATCCATCACCAGAGATCAGCGGTGACATCACTGAGAATGCCTCCTATCCATCACCAGAGATCAGCGGTGACATCACTGAGAATGTCTCCTATCCATCACCAGAGATCAGCGATGACATCACGGAGAATGTCTCCTATCCATCACCAGAGATCAGCAGTGACATCACTGAGAATGTCTCCTATCCATCACCAGAGATCAGCGGTGACATCACTGAGAATGTCTCCTATCCATCACCAGAGATCAGAGGTGACATCACTGAGAATGCCTCCTATCCATCACCAGAGATCAGCGGTGACATCACTGAGAATGCCTCCTATCCATCACCAGAGATCAGCGGTGACATCACTGAGAATGCCTCCTATCCATCACCAGAGATCAGCGGTGACATCACTGAGAATGTCTCCTATCCATCACCAGAGATCAGGGGTGACATCACTGAGAATGCCTCCTATCCATCACCAGAGATCAGCGGTGACATCACTGAGAATGTCTCCTATCCATCACCAGAGATCAGCGGTGACATCTCTGAGAATGCCTCCTATCCATCACCAGAGATCAGCGGTGACATCACTGAGAATGTCTCCTATCCATCACTAGAGATCAGCGATGACATCACTGAGAATGTCTCCTATCCATCACCAGAGATCAGCGGTGACATCACTGAGAATGCCTCCTATCCATCACCAGAGATCAGCGGTGACATCACTGAGAATGTCTCCTATCCATCACTAGAGATCAGCGATGACATCACAGAGAATGTCTCCTGTCCATCACCAGAGATCAGCGGTGACATCACTGAGAATGCCTCCTATCCATCACTAGAGATCAGCGGTGACATCACTGAGAATGCCTCCTATCCATCACCAGAGATCAGCGGTGACATCACTGAGAATTCCTCCTATCCATCACCAGAGATCAGCGGTGACATCACTGAGAATGTCTCCTATCCATCAACAGAGATCAGCGGTGACATCACTGAGAATGTCTCCTATCCATCACCAGAGATCAGCGGTGACATCACTGAGAATGTCTCCTATCCATCACCAGAGATCAGCGGTGACATCACTGAGAATGTCTCCTATCCATCACCAGAGATCAGCGGTGACATCACTGAGAATGTCTCCTATCCATCACTAGAGATCAGCGATGACATCACGGAGAATGTCTCCTATCCATCACCAGAGATCAGCGGTGACATCACTGAGAATGTCTCCTATCCATCACCAGAGATCAGAGGTGACATCACTGAGAATGTCTCCTATCCATCACCAGAGATCAGCGGTGACATCACTGAGAATGTCTCCTATCCATCACCAGAGATCAGCGGTGACATCACTGAGAATGTCTCCTATCCATCACCAGAGATCAGCGGTGACATCACTGAGAATGTCTCCTATCCATCACCAGAGATCAGCGGTGACATCACTGAGAATGCCTCCTATCCATCACTAAAGATCAGCGATGACATCACGGAGAATGTCTCCTATCCATCACCAGAGATCAGCGGTGACATCACTGAGAATGTCTCCTATCCATCACCAGAGATCAGAGGTGACATCACTGAGAATGTCTCCTATCCATCACCAGAGATCAGCGGTGACATCACTGAGAATGTCTCCTATCCATCACCAGAGATCAGAGGTGACATCACTGAGAATGTCTCCTATCCATCACCAGGTATCAGCGGTGACATCACTGAGAATGCCTCCTATCCATCACTAGAGATCAGCGATGACATCACTGAGAATGCCTCCTATCCATCATCAGAGATCAGCGGTGACATCACTGAGAATGTCTCCTATACATCACTAGAGATCAGCGATGACATCACGGAGAATGTCTCCTATCCATCACCAGAGATCAGCGGTGACATCACTGAGAACGTCTCCTATCCATCACCAGAGATCAGAGGTGACATCACTGAGAATGTCTCCTATCCATCACCAGAGATCAGCGATGACATCACTGAGAATGCCTCCTATCCATCACCAGAGATCAGCAGTGACATCACTGAGAATGTCTCCTATCCATCACCAGAGATCAGAGGTGACATCACTGAGAATGCCTCCTATCCATCACCAGAGATCAGCGGTGACATCACTGAGAATGTCTCCTATCCATCACTAGAGATCAGCGATGACATCACGGAGAATGTCTCCTATCCATCACCAGAGATCAGCGGTGACATCACTGAGAATGTCTCCTATCCATCACCAGAGATCAGAGGTGACATCACTGAGAATGCCTCCTATCCATCACCAGAGATCAGCGGTGACATCACTGAGAATGCCTCCTATCTATCACCAGAGATCAGCGGTGACATCACTGAGAATGTCTCCTATCCATCACCAGAGATCAGCGGTGACATCACTGAGAATGTCTCCTATCCATCACCAGAGATCAGAGGTGACATCACTGAGAATGCCTCCTATCCATCACTAGAGATCAGCGATGACATCACTGAGAATGCCTCCTATCCATCACCAGAGATCAGCGGTGACATCACTGAGAATGTCTCCTATACATCACTAGAGATCAGTGATGACATCACGGAGAATGTCTCCTATCCATCACCAGAGATCAGCGGTGACATCACTGAGAATGTCTCCTATCCATCACCAGAGATCAGAGGTGACATCACTGAGAATGTCTCCTATCCATCACCAGAGATCAGCGATGACATCACGGAGAATGCCTCCTATCCATCACCAGAGATCAGCAGTGACATCACTGAGAATGTCTCCTATCCATCACCAGAGATCAGAGGTGACATCACTGAGAATGCCTCCTATCCATCACCAGAGATCAGCGGTGACATCACTGAGAATGTCTCCTATCCATCACTAGAGATCAGCGATGACATCACAGAGAATGTCTCCTGTCCATCACCAGAGATCAGCGGTGACATCACTGAGAATGCCTCCTATCCATCACTAGAGATCAGCGGTGACATCACTGAGAATGCCTCCTATCCATCACCAGAGATCAGCGGTGACATCACTGAGAATTCCTCCTATCCATCACCAGAGATCAGCGGTGACATCACTGAGAATGTCTCCTATCCATCACCAGAGATCAGCGGTGACATCACTGAGAATGTCTCCTATCCATCACCAGAGATCAGCGGTGACATCACTGAGAATGTCTCCTATCCATCACCAGAGATCAGCGGTGACATCACTGAGAATGTCTCCTATCCATCACCAGAGATCAGCGGTGACATCACTGAGAATGTCTCCTATCCATCACTAGAGATCAGCGATGACATCACGGAGAATGTCTCCTATCCATCACCAGAGATCAGCGGTGACATCACTGAGAATGTCTCCTATCCATCACCAGAGATCAGAGGTGACATCACTGAGAATGTCTCCTATCCATCACCAGAGATCAGCGGTGACATCACTGAGAATGTCTCCTATCCATCACCAGAGATCAGCGGTGACATCACTGAGAATGTCTCCTATCCATCACCAGAGATCAGCGGTGACATCACTGAGAATGTCTCCTATCCATCACCAGAGATCAGCGGTGACATCACTGAGAATGCCTCCTATCCATCACTAAAGATCAGCGATGACATCACGGAGAATGTCTCCTATCCATCACCAGAGATCAGCGGTGACATCACTGAGAATGTCTCCTATCCATCACCAGAGATCAGAGGTGACATCACTGAGAATGTCTCCTATCCATCACCAGAGATCAGAGGTGACATCACTGAGAATGCCTCCTATCCATCACTAGAGATCAGCGATGACATCACTGAGAATGCCTCCTATCCATCATCAGAGATCAGCGGTGACATCACTGAGAATGTCTCCTATACATCACTAGAGATCAGCGATGACATCACGGAGAATGTCTCCTATCCATCACCAGAGATCAGCGGTGACATCACTGAGAACGTCTCCTATCCATCACCAGAGATCAGAGGTGACATCACTGAGAATGTCTCCTATCCATCACCAGAGATCAGCGATGACATCACTGAGAATGCCTCCTATCCATCACCAGAGATCAGCAGTGACATCACTGAGAATGTCTCCTATCCATCACCAGAGATCAGAGGTGACATCACTGAGAATGCCTCCTATCCATCACCAGAGATCAGCGGTGACATCACTGAGAATGTCTCCTATCCATCACTAGAGATCAGCGATGACATCACGGAGAATGTCTCCTATCCATCACCAGAGATCAGCGGTGACATCACTGAGAATGTCTCCTATCCATCACCAGAGATCAGAGGTGACATCACTGAGAATGCCTCCTATCCATCACCAGAGATCAGTGGTGACATCACTGAGAATGCCTCCTATCTATCACCAGAGATCAGCGGTGACATCACTGAGAATGTCTCCTATCCATCACCAGAGATCAGCGGTGACATCACTGAGAATGTCTCCTATCCATCACCAGAGATCAGAGGTGACATCACTGAGAATGCCTCCTATCCATCACTAGAGATCAGCGATGACATCACTGAGAATGCCTCCTATCCATCACCAGAGATCAGCGGTGACATCACTGAGAATGTCTCCTATACATCACTAGAGATCAGTGATGACATCACGGAGAATGTCTCCTATCCATCACCAGAGATCAGCGGTGACATCACTGAGAATGTCTCCTATCCATCACCAGAGATCAGAGGTGACATCACTGAGAATGTCTCCTATCCATCACCAGAGATCAGCGATGACATCACGGAGAATGCCTCCTATCCATCACCAGAGATCAGCAGTGACATCACTGAGAATGTCTCCTATCCATCACCAGAGATCAGAGGTGACATCACTGAGAATGCCTCCTATCCATCACCAGAGATCAGCGGTGACATCACTGAGAATGTCTCCTATCCATCACTAGAGATCAGCGATGACATCACGGAGAATGTCTCCTATCCATCACCAGAGATCAGCGGTGACATCACTGAGAATGTCTCCTATCCATCACCAGAGATCAGAGGTGACATCACTGAGAATGCCTCCTATCCATCACCAGAGATCAGAGGTGACATCACTGAGAATGCCTCCTATCCATCACTAGAGATCAGCGATGACATCACGGAGAATGTCTCCTATCCATCACCAGAGATCAGCGGTGACATCACTGAGAATGCCTCCTATCCATCACTAAAGATCAGCGATGACATCACGGAGAATGTCTCCTATCCATCACCAGAGATCAGCGGTGACATCACTGAGAATGTCTCCTATCCATCACCAGAGATCAGAGGTGACATCACTGAGAATGTCTCCTATCCATCACCAGAGATCAGAGGTGACATCACTGAGAATGCCTCCTATCCATCACTAGAGATCAGCGATGACATCACTGAGAATGCCTCCTATCCATCATCAGAGATCAGCGGTGACATCACTGAGAATGTCTCCTATACATCACTAGAGATCAGCGATGACATCACGGAGAATGTCTCCTATCCATCACCAGAGATCAGCGGTGACATCACTGAGAACGTCTCCTATCCATCACCAGAGATCAGAGGTGACATCACTGAGAATGTCTCCTATCCATCACCAGAGATCAGCGATGACATCACTGAGAATGCCTCCTATCCATCACCAGAGATCAGCAGTGACATCACTGAGAATGTCTCCTATCCATCACCAGAGATCAGAGGTGACATCACTGAGAATGCCTCCTATCCATCACCAGAGATCAGCGATGACATCACTGAGAATGCCTCCTATCCATCACCAGAGATCAGCGGTGACATCACTGACAATGCCTCCTATCCATCACCAGAGATCAGCGGTGACATCACTGAGAATGTCTCCTATCCATCACTAGAGATCAGCGATGACATCACGGAGAATGTCTCCTATCCATCACCAGAGATCAGCGGTGACATCACTGAGAATGTCTCCTATCCATCACCAGAGATCAGAGGTGACATCACTGAGAATGCCTCCTATCCATCACCAGAGATCAGCTGTGACATCACTGAGAATGCCTCCTATCTATCACCAGAGATCAACGGTGACATCACTGAGAATGTCTCCTATCCATCACCAGAGATCAGCGGTGACATCACTGAGAATGTCTCCTATCCATCACCAGAGATCAGAGGTGACATCACTGAGAATGCCTCCTATCCATCACTAGAGATCAGCGATGACATCACTGAGAATGCCTCCTATCCATCACCAGAGATCAGCGGTGACATCACTGAGAATGTCTCCTATACATCACTAGAGATCAGTGATGACATCACGGAGAATGTCTCCTATCCATCACCAGAGATCAGCGGTGACATCACTGAGAATGTCTCCTATCCATCACCAGAGATCAGAGGTGACATCACTGAGAATGTCTCCTATCCATCACCAGAGATCAGCGATGACATCACGGAGAATGTCTCCTATCCATCACCAGAGATCAGCAGTGACATCACTGAGAATGTCTCCTATCCATCACCAGAGATCAGCGGTGACATCACTGAGAATGTCTCCTATCCATCACTAGAGATCAGCGATGACATCACGGAGAATGTCTCCTATCCATCACCAGAGATCAGCGGTGACATCACTGAGAATGTCTCCTATCCATCACCAGAGATCAGAGGTGACATCACTGAGAATGCCTCCTATCCATCACCAGAGATCAGAGGTGACATCACTGAGAATGCCTCCTATCCATCACTAGAGATCAGCGATGACATCACTGAGAATGCCTCCTATCCATCACCAGAGATCAGCGGTGACATCACTGAGAATGTCTCCTATACATCACTAGAGATCAGTGATGACATCACGGAGAATGTCTCCTATCCATCACCAGAGATCAGCGGTGACATCACTGAGAATGTCTCCTATCCATCACCAGAGATCAGAGGTGACATCACTGAGAATGCCTCCTATCCATCACCAGAGATCAGCGGTGACATCACTGAGAATGTCTCCTATTCATCACCAGAGATCAGCGGTGACATCACTGAGAATGCCTCCTATCCATCACCAGAGATCAGCGGTGACATCACTGAGAATGCCTCCTATCCATCACCAGAGATCAGCGGTGATATCACTGAGAATGCCTCCTATCCATCACCAGAGATCAGCGGTGACATCACTGAGAATGTCTCCTATCCATCACCAGAGATCAGCTGTGACATCACTGAGAATGTCTCCTATCCATCACCAGAGATCAGAGGTGACATCACTGAGAATGCCTCCTATCCATCACCAGAGATCAGCGGTGACAACACTGAGAATGTCTCCTATCCATCACCAGAGATCAGCGGTGACATCACTGAGAATGCCTCCTATCCATCACCAGAGATCAGAGGTGACATCACTGAGAATGCCTCCTATCCATCACCGGAGATCAGAGGTGACATCACTGAGAATACCTCCTATCCATCACCGGAGATCAGCGGTGACATCACTGAGAATGTCTCCTATCCATCACCAGAGAGCAGCGGTGACATCACTGAGAATGTCTCCTATCCATCACCAGAGATCAGAGGTGACATCACTGAGAATGCCTCCTATCCATCACCAGAGATCAGAGGTGACATCACTGAGAATGCCTCCTATCCATCACCAGAGATCAGCGGTGACATCACTGAGAACGTCTCCTATCCATCACTAGAGATCAGTGGTGACATCACTGAGAATGCCTCCTATCCATCACCAGAGATCAGCGGTGACATCACTGAGAATGCCTCCTATCCATCACCAGAGATCAGAGGTGACATCACTGAGAATGCCTCCTATCCATCACTAGAGATCAGAGGTGACATCACTGAGAATGTCTCCTATCCATCACCAGAGATCAGCGGTGACATCACTGAGAATGCCTCCTATCCATCACCAGAGATCAGCAGTGACATCACTGAGAATGTCTCCTATCCATCACCAGAGATCAGAGGTGACATCACTGAGAATGCCTCCTATCCATCACTAGAGATCAGCGGTGACATCACTGAGAATGCCTCCTATCCATCACCAGAGATCAGCGGTGACATCACTGAGAATGCCTCCTATCCATCACCAGAGATCAGCGGTGACATCACTGAGAATGCCTCCTATCCATCACTAGAGATCAGCGGTGACATCACTGAGAATGTCTCCTATCCATCACCAGAGATCAGCGGTGACATCACTGAGAATGCCTCCTATCCATCACTAGAGATCAGCGGTGACATCACTGAGAATGTCTCCTATCCATCACCAGAGATCAGCGGTGACATCACTGAGAATGCCTCCTATCCATCACTAGAGATCAGCGGTGACATCACTGAGAATGCCTCCTATCCATCACCAGAGATCAGCGGTGACATCACTGAGAATGCCTCCTATCCATCACCAGAGATCAGCGGTGACATCACTGAGAATGCCTCCTATCCATCACCAGAGATCAGCGGTGACATCACTGAGAATGCCTCCTATCCATCACTAGAGATCAGCGATGACATCACTGAGAATGTCTCCTATCCATCACCAGAGATCAGCGGTGACATCACTGAGAATGTCTCCTATCCATCACCAGAGATCAGCGGTGACATCACTGTGAATGTCTCCTATCCATCACCAGAGATCAGAGGTGACATCACTGAGAATGTCTCCTATCCATCACCAGAGATCAGCGGTGCATCACTGAGAATGCCTCCTATCCATCACCAGAGATCAGCGTTGACATCACTGAGAATGCCTCCTATCCATCACCAGAGATCAGAGGTGACATCACTGAGAATGTCTCCTATCCATCACCAGAGATCAGCGGTGCATCACTGAGAATGCCTCCTATCCATCACCGGAGATCAGAGGTGACATCACTGAGAATGTCTCCTATCCATCACCAGAGATCAGAGGTGACATCACTGAGAATGTCTCCTATCCATCACCAGAGATCAGCGGTGACATCACTGAGAATGCCTCCTATCCATCACCAGAGATCAGCGGTGACATCACTGAGAATGCCTCCTATCCATCACCAGAGATCAGCGGTGACATCACTGAGAATGTCTCCTATCCATCACCAGAGATCAGCGGTGACATCACTGAGAATGTCTCCTATCCATCACCAGAGATCAGCGGTGACATCACTGTGAATGTCTCCTATCCATCACCAGAGATCAGAGGTGACATCACTGAGAATGTCTCCTATCCATCACCAGAGATCAGCGGTGCATCACTGAGAATGCCTCCTATCCATCACCAGAGATCAGCGGTGACATCACTGAGAATGCCTCCTATCCATCACCAGAGATCAGAGGTGACATCACTGAGAATGTCTCCTATCCATCACCAGAGATCAGAGGTGACATCACTGAGAATGCCTCCTATCCATCACCAGAGATCAGAGGTGACATCACTGAGAATGTCTCCTATCCATCACCAGAGATCAGAGGTGACATCACTGAGAATGTCTCCTATCCATCACCAGAGATCAGCGGTGACATCACTGAGAATGCCTCCTATCCATCACCAGAGATCAGCGGTGACATCACTGAGAATGTCTCCTATCCATCACCAGAGATCAGCGGTGACATCACTGAGAATGTCTCCTATCCATCACCAGAGATCAGAGGTGACATCACTGAGAATGCCTCCTATCCATCACCAGAGATCAGAGGTGACATCACTGAGAATGCCTCCTATCCATCACTAGAGATCAGCGGTGACATCACTGAGAATGCCTCCTATCCATCACCAGAGATCAGAGGTGACATCACTGAGAATGCCTCCTATCCATCACTAGAGATCAGCGATGACATCACTGAGAATGCCTCCTATCCATCACCAGAGATCAGCAGTGACATCACTGAGAATGTCTCCTATCCATCACCAGATATCAGAGGTGACATCACTGAGAATGTCTCCTATCCATCACCAGAGATCAGAGGTGACATCACTGAGAATGTCTCCTATCCATCACCAGAGATCAGCGGTGACATCACTGAGAATGTCTCCTATCCATCACCAGAGATCAGCGGTGACATCACTGAGAATGTCTCCTATCCATCACCAGAGATCAGAGGTGACATCACTGAGAATGTCTCCTATCCATCACTAGAGATCAGCGGTGACATCACTGAGAATGCCTCCTATCCATCACCAGAGATCAGAGGTGACATCACTGAGAATGCCTCCTATCCATCACTAGAGATCAGCGATGACATCACTGAGAATGCCTCCTATCCATCACCAGAGATCAGCAGTGACATCACTGAGAATGTCTCCTATCCATCACCAGAGATCAGCAGTGACATCACTGAGAATGCCTCCTATCCATCACCAGAGATCAGCGGTGACATCACTGAGAATGCTCCTATCATCACCAGATATCAGAGGTGACATCACTGAGAATGCCTCCTATCCATCACCAGAGATCAGCGGTGACATCACTGAGAATGCCTCCTATCCATCACTAGAGATCAGAGGTGACATCACTGAGAATGTCTCCTATCCATCACTAGAGATCAGCGGTGACATCACTGAGAATGCCTCCTATCCATCACCAGAGATCAGCGGTGACATCACTGAGAATGCCTCCTATCCATCACTAGAGATCAGCGGTGACATCACTGAGAATGCCTCCTATCCATCACCAGAGATCAGCGGTGACATCACTGAGAATGTCTCCTATCCATCACTAGAGATCAGAGGTGACATCACTGAGAATGCCTCCTATCCATCACCAGAGATCAGCGGTGACATCACTGAGAATGCCTCCTATCCATCACTAGAGATCAGCGGTGACATCACTGAGAATGCCTCCTATCCATCACCAGAGATCAGCGGTGACATCACTGAGAATGCCTCCTATCCATCACCAGAGATCAGCGGTGACATCACTAAGAATGCCTCCTATCCATCACCAGAGATCAGAGGTGACATCACTGAGAATGCCTCCTATCCATCACCAGAGATCAGCGGTGACATCACTGAGAATGCCTCCTATCCATCACCAGAGATCAGCGGTGACATCACTGAGAATGCCTCCTATCCATCACCAGAGATCAGAGGTGACATCACTGAGAATGCCTCCTATCCATCACCAGAGATCAGCGGTGACATCACTGAGAATGCCTCCTATCCATCACCAGAGATCAGCGGTGACATCACTGAGAATGCCTCCTATCCATCACCAGAGATCAGCGGTGACATCACTGAGAATGTCTCCTATCCATCACTAGAGATCAGAGGTGACATCACTGAGAATGTCTCCTATCCATCACTAGAGATCAGCGGTGACATCACTGAGAATGCCTCCTATCCATCACCAGAGATCAGCGGTGACATCACTGAGAATGCCTCCTATCCATCACTAGAGATCAGCGGTGACATCACTGAGAATGCCTCCTATCCATCACCAGAGATCAGCGGTGACATCACTGAGAATGTCTCCTATCCATCACCAGAGATCAGAGGTGACATCACTGAGAATGCCTCCTATCTATCACCAGAGATCAGCGGTGACATCACTGAGAATGTCTCCTATCCATCACCAGAGATCAGCGGTGACATCACTGAGAATGCCTCCTATCCATCACTAGAGATCAGCGGTGACATCACTGAGAATGCCTCCTATCCATCACTAGAGATCAGAGGTGACATCACTGAGAATGCCTCCTATCCATCACCAGAGATCAGCGGTGACATCACTGAGAATGCCTCCTATCCATCACCAGAGATCAGAGGTGACATCACTGAGAATGCCTCCTATCCATCACCAGAGATCAGCGGTGACATCACTGAGAATGCCTCCTATCCATCACCAGAGATCAGAGGTGACATCACTGAGAATGTCTCCTATCCATCACCAGAGATCAGAGGTGACATCACTGAGAATGCCTCCTATCCATCACCAGAGATCAGAGGTGACATCACTGAGAATGCCTCCTATCCATCACCAGAGATCAGCGGTGACATCACTGAGAATGCCTCCTATCCATCACCAGAGATCAGCGGTGACATCACTGAGAATGCCTCCTATCCATCACCAGAGATCAGCGGTGACATCACTGAGAATGTCTCCTATCCATCACCAGAGATCAGCGGTGACATCACTGAGAATGCCTCCTATCCATCACCAGAGATCAGCGGTGACATCACTGAGAATGCCTCCTATCCATCACTAGAGATCAGCGGTGACATCACTGAGAATGCCTCCTATCCATCACTAGAGATCAGCGGTGACATCACTGAGAATGTCTCCTATCCATCACCAGAGATCAGAGGTGACATCACTGAGAATGTCTCCTATCCATCACCAGAGATCAGCGGTGACATCACTGAGAATGCCTCCTATCCATCACTAGAGATCAGCGGTGACATCACTGAGAATGCCTCCTATCCATCACCAGAGATCAGCGGTGACATCACTGAGAATGCCTCCTATCCATCACCAGAGATCAGCGGTGACATCACTGAGAATGTCTCCTATCCATCACTAGAGATCAGCGGTGACATCACTGAGAATGTCTCCTATCCATCACCAGAGATCAGCGGTGACATCACTGAGAATGTCTCCTATCCATCACCAGAGATCAGCGGTGACATCACTGAGAATGCCTCCTATCCATCACCAGAGATCAGAGGTGACATCACTGAGAATGTCTCCTATCCATCACCAGAGATCAGCGGTGACATCACTGAGAATGCCTCCTATCCATCACCAGAGATCAGCGGTGACATCACTGAGAATGTCTCCTATCCATCACCAGAGATCACAGGTGACATCACTGAGAATGCCTCCTATCCATCACCAGAGATCAGCGGTGACATCACTGAGAATGTCTCCTATCCATCACCAGAGATCAGCGGTGACATCACTGGGAATGCCTCCTATCCATCACCAGAGATCAGAGGTGACATCACTGAGAATGTCTCCTATCCATCACCAGAGATCAGAGGTGACATCACTGAGAATGCCTCCTATCCATCACCAGAGATCAGAGGTGACATCACTGAGAATGTCTCCTATCCATCACCAGAGATCAGCGGTGACATCACTGAGAATGTCTCCTATCCATCACCAGAGATCAGAGGTGACATCACTGAGAATGTCTCCTATCCATCACCAGAGATCAGAGGTGACATCACTGAGAATGTCTCCTATCCATCACCAGAGATCAGCGGTGACATCACTGAGAATGCCTCCTATCCATCACCAGAGATCACAGGTGACATCACTGAGAATGCCTCCTATCCATCACCAGAGATCAGCGGTGACATCACTGAGAATGTCTCCTATCCATCACCAGAGATCAGAGGTGACATCACTGAGAATGTCTCCTATCCATCACTAAAGATCAGCGGTGACATCACTGAGAATGTCTCCTATCCATCACCAGAGATCAGCGGTGACATCACTGAGAATGTCTCCTATCCATCACCAGAGATCAGAGGTGACATCACTGAGAATGCCTCCTATCCATCACCAGAGATCACAGGTGACATCACTGAGAATGTCTCCTATCCATCACCAGAGATCAGAGGTGACATCACTGAGAATGCCTCCTATCCATCACCAGAGATCAGAGGTGACATCACTGAGAATGCCTCCTATCCATCACCAGAGATCAGCGGTGACATCACTGAGAATGTCTCCTATCCATCACCAGAGATCAGCGGTGACATCACTGAGAATGTCTCCTATCCATCACCAGAGATCAGCGGTGACATCACTGAGAATGCCTCCTATCCATCACCAGAGATCAGCGGTGACATCACTGAGAATGTCTCCTATCCATCACCAGAGATCAGAGGTGACATCACTGAGAATGCCTCCTATCCATCACCAGAGATCACAGGTGACATCACTGAGAATGCCTCCTATCCATCACCAGAGATCAGAGGTGACATCACTGAGAATGCCTCCTATCCATCACCAGAGATCACAGGTGACATCACTGAGAATGTCTCCTATCCATCACCAGAGATCAGCGGTGACATCACTGAGAATGTCTCCTATCCATCACCAGAGATCAGAGGTGACATCACTGAGAATGTCTCCTATCCATCACCAGAGATCAGCGGTGACATCACTGAGAATGTCTCCTATCCATCACTAGAGATCAGCGGTGACATCACTGAGAATGCCTCCTATCCATCACTAGAGATCAGAGGTGACATCACTGAGAATGCCTCCTATCCATCACCAGAGATCAGAGGTGACATCACTGAGAATGTCTCCTATCCATCACCAGAGATCAGCGGTGACATCACTGAGAATGTCTCCTATCCATCACTAGAGATCAGCGGTGACATCACTGAGAATGCCTCCTATCCATCACTAGAGATCAGAGGTGACATCACTGAGAATGCCTCCTATTCATCACCAGAGATCAGAGGTGACATCAATGAGAATGCCTCCTATCCATCACCAGAGATCAGAGGTGACATCACTGAGAATGCCTCCTATCCATCACCAGAGATCAGAGGTGACATCACTGAGAATATCTCCTATCCATCACCAGAGATCAGCGGTGACATCACTGAGAATGCCTCCTATCCATCACCAGAGATCAGCGGTGACATCACTGAGAATGCCTCCTATCCATCACTAGAGATCAGCGGTGACATCACTGAGAATGTCTCCTATCCATCACCAGAGATCAGTGGTGACATCACTGAGAATGTCTCCTATCCATCACTAGAGATCAGAGGTGACATCACTGAGAATGCCTCCTATCCATCACTAGAGACCTCCTAAATGACTTCGTTTCTTTCATCACTGCTATGGACCAAGTGTTTGATGACCCAGATCGTTGTGCTAGAGCTGAAACCAAATTGCATAACCTACGTCAAGGGTGGAGCTCTGTAGCCGAATATACCTCCAAATTCCGCCGCTGGGTGGCAGACACCACATGGAATTTAGCTGCCCAGAGGAGTTAATTGCACCGAGGATTATCAGAGCTAATAAAAGATGAACTTGCAAGGGTTGAGACCCCTGATCATTTGGAGGACTTTATTCAGCTATGCATCTGAATTGATCAGAGACTCACTGAACGAAGAAAGGAAAGGCTGCGAGTGTTTGGAAACAACCCTAAACACTCCTTTACTCAATCAGCATTAAAGAAACTACAGGAAATGAAAAGTGTTCCTGAACCTATGCAAATTGATGTCATCCGTAAACCTCTCTCTGCAGTAGAGAAGGAGAGGCGGCGTACAGAGAATCTATGTCTCTATTGTGGGGGCTCTGGACATTTTGCTGTCAACTGTCCTAACAAAAAGACCATAACCTTCACAAATGTCAGGACTGAAAGTGACTTAGACCTCTTTGAACAGCCAGAGCCAGTTCTGCAGACCATCTCGCTTCGTAATGCAAGATAAAGGCAAAGAGCAATCACCATCATCTCATTTTGTCGTTTCCATGCAGGTTATAATTGGGAGCCAGAAAATACAATGCTCTGCCATGTTAGATTCTGGAGCAGGAGGGAATTTCATGGACTTACAATTAACAGTTGACAATAACATTGCTAGTAGGACTAAGGCTGGTTTCACACTTGCGTTTTGATCTGCAGCGTTTTAGCGCTAAAAAACGCATGAGTTTTTTTTCTATACTTAACATTAAAAACGCATGCGTTTTTTAGCATGCGTTTTGACGCGTTTTCGGCAAAGCATGCATTTTTTGACGCGTGCGTTCAGTTGCAGAAATGCAACCTGTAGTAATTTCTAGCGGCGTTTTTTTGCCACAAAAAAAGCATGCGTTTATTCGCGGCAAAAAAATGTATTGCTGTCTATGTAAACGCATGCGTTTTTATAGAAAAACACAAGAAAACACAAGAAAAAACAAGAAAACCCTAACCCTAACCCTAAACACAAGAAAAAACAAGAAAACCCTAACCCTAACCCTAAACACAAGAAAAAACAAGAAAACCCTAACCCTAACCCTAGGGTTACTAGGGATCCTAACCCTAACCCTAACCCTAAGGTTAGGATCCCTAGTAACCCTAGGGATCCTAACCCTAACCCTAGGGATCCTAACCCTAACCCTTAGGGTTAGGGTTAGGATCCTAACCCTTAGGGTTAGGGTTAGGATCCCTAGGGTTAGGGTTAGGGTTAGGATCCCTAGGGTTAGGGTTAGGGTTAGGATCCCTAGGGTTACTAGGGATCCTAACCATAACCCTAACCCTAGGGATCCTAACCTTAACCCTTAGGGTTAGGGTTAGGATCCTAACCCTTAGGGTTAGGGTTAGGGTTAGGATCTCTAGGGTTAGGGTTAGGGTTAGGATCCCTAGGGTTACTAGGGATCCTAACCATAACCCTAACCCTAACCCTAGGGATCCTAACCCTAACCCTTAGGGTTAGGGTTAGGATCCTAACCCTTAGGGTTAGGGTTAGGGTTAGGATCCCTAGGGTTAGGTTTAGGGTTAGGGTTAGGGTCCCTAGGGTTACTAGGGATCCTAACCATAACCCTAACCCTAGCTATTTCTGTTTATAGTGGGTTTTCTAGTTGATTTTGATGATTGGCAGCTGTCACACACTTCTCAGCATGCGTTCAAAAAACGCAAACGCAGGAAAAAACGCATGTAAACGCGGCAAAACGCCTTATTTTTTTTTCTGCATGCAAAAACGCATGCGTCTAAAAAACGCAGCGTTTTGCCGCGTTTACATGCGTTTTTTCACCACATGCGTTGTTTTTAAAAACGCTGCAGATCAAAACGCAAGTGTGAAACCAGCCTAAATCCATGCCCATCGATATAAAAACGGTCGATGGATCACCTTTATCTTCTGGACCTGTTACTCATGACACAAATGAACTGGAAAGCTGTATGGAGCCGAATCATCATGAAGCGGTTAGATGTCATCTTATTTCATCTCCAAAATTTCCAGTTATTCTAGGAATTCCCTGGTTTTCAATCCATAATCCATCTATCAACTGGTCATTGAGGACCATTACCTTTCCCTCTGAGTACTGTAGGAACTATTGCCATGCTAATGTACCTGCTTCCAAACAAATTCAAATTTCTGAGATTTCTCATCAGAATGATGATAAACTACCACCTCAGTACCAGCGGTTCAGTGAGGTCTGCAGCAAGAAGAAAGCTGATCAACTGCCTCCTCATCGTCCTTATGACTGTCCCATTGAATTGCTTCCTGGAGCTTCCATTCCATTTGGGCAAATTTATAATCTTTCTGAGCCAGAATTAAAAGTATTAAAGGAATACCTAGAAGAAAATTTAGAGAATGGCTTCATTCAACCTTCTTCTTCGCCAGCTGGAGCACCCTTGTTTTTTGTAGAAAAGAATGACCTAACCCATGTATTGATTATAGAGAAATCAATAAGATTACCATTAAGAATCGCTACCCACTCCCCTTAATCCCTGAGTTGCTGGAGAGACTGCGTTCTGCCAGACTTTTTATCAAACTCGATCTAAGAAGGGCTTATGATCTCATACGAATCCGCCCGGGAGATGAGTGGAAAACTGCCTTTTGAACTAGATTAGGACATTTTGAATATGTGGTTATGCCTTTCGGCGTTAGCAATGCCCCTGCCCCCTTTCATTACTTCATCAATTATGTTTTTCGAGTCTTTTTGGATCAATTTGTTGTTGTTTATCTTGATGACATTCTTATATTTTCAGATACCCTGGAGGAGCATTGCAGACATGTGCAGTTAGTCCTGGAACGTCTACTGGAAAACCATCTCTATATCAAACTCGAAAAATGTGAATTCAAACAAACTAGAACTCAATATCTAGGATATACGATCTCCCCAGAAGGTCTGAGCAGATCCCAGTAAGATCAGAGCAGTAGTTGACTGGCCTACCCCAAGAAATGTAGAAGACGTTCAGCGCTTTATAGGATTTGCAAATTTCTACAGAAGATTCATTAAAAACCGGTGCTGCCCTTAGTGGTTGCAATATCAATACTCCAAACTAGGTCAGTCCATAACACGTCCATTATGCTGTATGGAGCACTATGTGAGGCTTTTTATGCTGTGTGGAGCACTATGTGGAACCATTATACTGTATGGAGCACTATGTGGGGCCATTATGCTGTATGGAACATCATGTGGGGCCATTATGCTGTGTAGAGCACTAGGTGGGGCCATTATACTGTATGGAGCACTATGTGTAGCCATTATGCTGTGTAGAACACTATGTGGGGCCATTATGCTGTGTAGAGCACTATGTGGGGCCATTATGCTGTGCAGAGCACTATGTGGGGCCATTATGCTGTATGGAACATTATGTGAGGCCATTATGCTGTGTAGAGCACTATGTGGGGCCATTATGCTGTATGGAGCACTATGTGGAGCCATTATGCTGTGCAGAGCACTTTGTGGGGCAATTATGCTGTATGGAACATTATGTGAGGCCATTATGCTGTGTAGAGCACTATGTGGGGCCATTATGCAGTATGGAGCACTATGTGGAGCCATTATGCTGTGCAGAGCACTTTGTGGGGCCATTATGCTGTGTAGAGCACTATGTGGGGCCATTATGCTGTATGGAACATTATGTGGGGCCATTATGCTGTGTAGAGCACTATGTGGGGCCATTATGCTGTATGGAGCACTATGTGGAGCCATTATGCTGTGCAGAGCACTTTGTGGGGCCATTATGCTGTGTAGAGCACTATGTGGGGCCATTATGCTGTATGGAACATTATGTGGGGCCATTTTGCTGTGTAGAGCACTATGTGGGGCCATTATGCTGTATGGAGCACTATGTGGAGCCTTTATGCTGTGTAGAGCACTTTGTGGGGCCATTATGCTGTGTAGAACACTATGTGGGGCTATTATGCTGTATGGAGCACTATGTGAGGCCATTATACTGTATGGAGCACTATGTGGAGCCATTATACTGTATGGAGCACTATGTGGAGCCAGTATGCTGTGTGGAGCACTATGTGGGGCCATTATGCTGTGTAGAACACTATGTGTAGCCATTATGCTGTGTAGAGCATTTTGTGGGGCCATTATGCTGTGTAGAGCACTATGTGGGGCCATTATGCTGTATGGAACATTATGTGGGGCCATTATGCTGTGTAGAGCACTATGTGGGGCCATTATGCTGTATGGAGCACTATGTGGAGCCATTATGCTGTATGGAGCACTATGTGGAGCCATTATGCTGTGTAGAGCACTTTGTGGGGCCATTATGCTGTATGGAGCACTATGTGGAGCCATTATGCTGTGTAGAGCACATTGTGGGGCCATTATGCTGTGTAGAGCACTATGTGAGGCCATTGTACTGTATGGAGCACTATGTGGAGCCATTATACTGTATGGAGCACTATGTGGAGCCAGTATGCTGTGTGGAGCACTATGTGGGGCCATTATGCTGTGTAGAGCACTATGTGGGGCCATTACACTGTATGGAGCACTATGTGGAGCCATTATGCTGTGTAGAGCACATTGTGGGGCCATTATGCTGTGTAGAGCACTATGTGAGGCCATTGTACTGTATGGAGCACTATGTGGAGCCATTATACTGTATGGAGCACTATGTGGAGCCAGTATGCTGTGTGGAGCACTATGTGGGGCCATTATGCTGTGTAGAGCACTATGTGGGGCCATTATACTGTATGGAGCATTATGTGGAGCCATTATGCTGTGCGGAGCACTATGTGGAGCCAGTATGCTGTGTGGAGCACTGAGGGGCCATTATACTGTATGGAGCACTATGTGGGGGCATTATGCTGTATGGAGCACTAAGTGGGGCCATTATACTGCATGGATGGCAATACAGGGTTCCATTATACTTTATGGGGGACTATGTGGGGCCCATTATACTGTATGCAGCACTTTTTAAGGCCATTATAATGTATGGAGGGCTATGTGGGGATTAAAAGTAAAGATTAATACTGTGATGTGGTCACCATTCTTTTTAAAGGGAATAATGGAGGGGGTACAGTAGGATCATCATACCATGCATGTGGAGGGTGCTGTGGAGGAATTCATTGTGTGGGTACCATTCTGTGTTTCGGGGCACTTTTGTTTGCATCATACTTTACAATCTGTATTATTCAAGGTTGTTTATACTTTGCTATTACATATATAAATGAGGCCATTGGGCCATATGCTTTTTACTGCTCCTACAATACATATTATATTATTCCATTATTTTATTATAAGATCTATTAATTAAAATGTACTTTGTTCGTGGGACAACCTCATTAAGTTTGTTTCCATGTGAAAACGTCATTGTTATATTTGATAAAGAAAAACTTTCTCAACTGCAGACTTTTTTTTAATAAATATCACGGTCGGCCGGCGACTTTGTCCAAGCTTTTCATTTTGGCCCTCTGTGGATTTGAATTTGACGTCCCTGATGTAGAGGGCTCACAGGAGGCATTATTACATTCTGGGGTCTCAGCAGGATGAGGGGTTTGTGCAGGTTGGGGATAGGTGGGGACGGGGCTGGAGATGTGTCTGTGCTGTCATTTCTGCAGACGAGTCCTGGCCAGAGAAGTTCCGTGGTCACTCACAATCTTATGGGACAACATCAGCGCCTGGTAGATTGTATCTGAGGACAATCTCATCTCTGCTCCATGTGTGATTCCACCAATATCTGGAAGTCAATCTGCGCTTCCATAAAGTAGAGAAGAATTAATCAGCTGAGTAAATGATTCCTCCCACAGGCTCAGCAGACGATATAATCCACAGGTGAGGAGAGCGGCACAATGAGCGAGCGAGATTTATGCAGAATAATAACTTTGTTGGTTTGCAATTTGCGTTGCTGCAATTTATCATCGGAGGAGATATCATTTCTTAGATATAAAGATTCCTGCAAGAGAACAAGGCGCTGAGACACCTCTGTACGGGGAATGTGGCACTCGGAGCGTTTTGTTAGATTTTTCATCATCACAACCTCCATATATTACACGGAAGACACCAAAGATCCAGTTATTTACCTAAGGAGACTGCGTCCCGGACAGGAAATTTATAGAGGAAGACGATCACTCGATTTGAAAATTTACTCAGAAAATATTAAGTTTATGGCAAAATTCTCCAGTGTATTACCAGTGTTTCTACAGGTAAAGGAGAAAAGTAGAGAATATATCAACATATTTATGTGTATTTCATAATCCGTAATTTGCAGTCTGCTATAAACGTTTATGTCCAGAGCAGAATACGATTTTGTTTTTAAAACTTATGACGTCCATCATTCTGTGCTGAACAAATAAATCTTTATAGATTTTTAATGGGGTTGGAGCTCTATTGTCCGCTACAAAGCTGCAAATCCTCTGCAGTTCTAAAATTACAGAATAACATGTTGGCTATGTGAAGCCACCAGTAATGGGACTACAGAAGCTTACTGCAATCACCACTAGAGGGAGCTCAGGAATCTACTGATGTCACCACTAGAGGGAGCCCAGGAGATTACTGCAATCACCACTACAGGGAGCTCAGGAACTTACTGACACCACCACTAGCGGGCGCCCAGGAATCTACTGATGCCACCACTAGAGGGAGCCCAGGAGAATACTGCAATCACCACTAGAGGGAGCTCAGGAACTTACTGACACCACCACTAGAGGGAGCCCAGGAATCTACTGATGCCACCACTAGAAGGAGCCCAGGAGATTACTGCAATCACCACTAGAGGGAGCCCAGGAACTTACTGACACCACCACTAGCGGGCGCCCAGGAATCTACTGATGCCACCACTAGAGGGAGCCCAGGAGATTACTGCAATCACCACTAGAGGGAGCTCAGGAACTTACTGACACCACCACTAGAGGGAGCTCAGGAATCTACTGATGGCACCACTAGAGGGAGCCCAAGAGATTACTGCAATCACCACTAGAGACTCAGGAACTTACTGACACCATCACTAGAGGAAGCTCAGGAACCTACTGATGCCACCATTACAGGGAGGCCAGGAGATTACTGCAATCACCACTAAAGGGAGCTCAGGAACTTACTGACACCACCACTAGCGGGCGCCCAGGAATCTACTGATGCCACCACTAGAGGGAGCCCAGGAGATTACTGCAATCACCACTAGAGGGAGCTCAGGAACTTACTGACACCACCACTAGAGGGAGCTCAGGAATCTACTGATGGCACCACTAGAGGGAGCCCAAGAGATTACTGCAATCATCACTAGAGACTCAGGAACTTACTGACACCATCACTAGAGGAAGCTCAGGAACCTACTGATGCCACCATTACAGGGAGGCCAGGAGATTACTGCAATCACCACTAAAGGGAGCTCAGGAACTTACTGACACCACCACTAGCGGGCGCCCATGAATCTACTGATGCCACCACTAGAGGGAGCCCAAGAGATTACTGCAATCACCACTAGAGGGAGCTCAGGAACTTACTGACACCACCACTAGAGGGAGCTCAAAAATCTACTGATGCCACCACTAGAGGGAGCCCAGGAGATTACTGCAATCATCACTAGAGAGAGCTCAGGAATTTACTGCAGTCAACACTAGAGGGAGCTCAGGAACTTACTGACGCCACTATTAGAGGGAGCTCAGGATCTTACAGACGCCGCAACAAGAGGGCGTTCAGGACCTTCCTGACACAATCAGTAGAGGGAGCTCAAGAGATTACTGCAATCGCCACTAGAGAGAGTTCAGGAATTTACTGCACCCACCACGAGAGGTATCTCAGAAATTTTCTGCAGCCACCACTAGAGGGAGGTCTGGAACTTTCTGATGCCACCACTAGAGGGAGCTCAGGAGCTTAGGAAAGCCACCGCTCGATGTAGCAAAGGAGCTTGGCACAGCCGCCACTACAGGGAGCCAAGGAGCTTAGCACAGATCCCACTAGAGGAAGCTCAAGAGCTTAGCACAGCCCCACTTGAGGGAGCTCGGGAGTTTAGCACAGCCCCCCCTAGAGGGAGCTCAGGAGCTTGGGACAGCACCACTAGAGGGAGCTCAGGAGCTTGGCACAGCCCCACTTGAGGGAGCTCAGGAGCTTAGCACAGCCCCCACTAGAGGGAGCTCAGGAGCTTAGCACAGCCCCCACTAGAGGGAGCTCAGGAGCTTAGCACAGCCACCACTAGAGGGAGCTCAGGACTTTATGAATATAATGTTTCTGTATTTAATTCATGTTTATGCCTATAGGACATTCTACTGTTTCTGTGAACCATTTAGTGTATATGTCAGGAGTATCTCCAGATGCATTGGCTTAAGTGTGATTGCACGTCTACCAGTCTAGCATTGAATATTTTGTGAAAATAATAAGTAATTCCTAATTTTGAATTGAAAGAGAGAATACATGGCCTTTTTATTAACCTGCTTGGACTCCTTCACTTTGCTCATCAGATACAGGCAGGATGGATCAATCTCTAATAATGTCACATGAATTATGCTTCATGCCATGACATAACGCAATTGTTTCTGGTCTCATCCTGGTGTGTAAATCTGGAGACTGATTGCTCCATTGAGAGGGAATAATGCCATTCTGCTCGCTCTCCACAATCATTTCTATTGCTTGTCCTCCCATCCTTGTCCTCCTCCCCCACCCATGTACAGAATTAATAATATTGGAAATCAGGAAAATTGAAAGACGTAATCGTAACACAAAGCCATAGAAAGCCACTTAAACCCCATCCAGAGACAGAGGGTGGGCCTGAAATTGCTCCTTTTTTGAAATATCATGCAGTACTAATTCTTGGCCTGCTGAGACCTCGAACAATTATACTGTGACACAATTACGAGGAGATGTTCCATCTGCTGGTTATTAGATGCTCGCTCGTGTCAGAAACACAAAATTGGTACTTTTTATGCTTTATTATTACATGTGGACTTTGTACCTAAGGATTATATAGTCGACCACTGAATTTGTGCTAATGCTGAAGGTCCATAAAGTGTCTAGGCCAATGAGGTCCACGTCTATGGTGAGAGTGGCGAAGAATCTTGTACCATCTTGTGAAAATTGAAATACAGTGTTTGTAAAGTCATGGTGCACTTTTGACCAGTCACTGGAAAGCAACTAAAAATGATAGAAATGTGAAATCTGCTCCAAATAAAAGAAAATCTCACCCAGTTTCATCCCTATTCAGTGCAGTTCGATGTGGGTGAGTCGCCCGCCAGGGCCATGGGGTACTCGGTACCGGGTCTGGTCTTAAAGGGGAACACATATCAAATATTGGCAAGGCCAAAGGGGATAAGGAGAAGGGCAAGCCAATCTCATCAGTCGCATCTCATTTTTTGGAATATCACGACAGCAGATATCATAATATTCGAATAATGATGGCTGATCAGGTGCTGAGCAGTATCCGTGGTGGTGACCAGACTAAAGAACTTCTACGCCGGGAATCCCGCTGGATCTTTAACATGAAGAGCATGTCACCAAATGGACTTAACGAGGAGCTCCTTTTCTCTGGTTTCTACGGGTGATCTTCAGCTTAGATACAGTATGCACTTTATTCGGCATTCTATATACATGCTGTATTTACAATTCAACAAAAAAATAAAAATAAATATATATATATATATATACACTCACCGGCCACTTTATTAGGTACACCATGCTAGTAACGGGTTGGACCCCCTTTTGCCTTCAGAACTGCCTCAATTCTTCGTGGCATAGATTCAACAAGGTGCTGGAAGCATTCCTCAGAGATTTTGGTCCATATTGACATGATGGCATCACACAGTTGCCGCAGATTTGTCGGCTGCACATCCCAAAGATGCTCCATACAAGGCAGGATGGATCCATGCTTTCATGTTGTTTACACCAAATTCTGACCCTACCATCCGAATGTCGCAGCAGAAATCGAGACTCATCAGACCAAGCAACGTTTTTCCAATCTTCTACTGTCCCAATTTCGATGAGCTTGTGCAAATTGTAGCCTCAGTTTCCTGTTCTTAGCTGAAAGGAGTGGTACCCGGTGTGGTCTTCTGCTGCTGTAGCCCATCTGCCTCAAAGTTCGACGCACTGTGCGTTCAGAGATGCTCTTAGGCCTACCTTGGTTGTAACGGGTGGCGATTTGAGTCACTGTTGCCTTTCTATCAGCTCGAACCAGTCTGCCCATTCTCCTCTGACCTCTGGCATCAACAAGGCATTTCCGCCCACAGAACTGCCGCTCACTGGATTTTTTTTCTTTTTCGGACCATTCTCTGTAAACCCTAGAGATGGTTGTGCGTGAAAATCCCAGTAGATCAGCAGTTTCTGAAATACTCAGACCAGCCCTTCTGGCACCAACAACCATGCCACGTTCAAAGGCACTCAAATCACCTTTCTTCCCCATACTGATGCTCGGTTTGAACTGCAGGAGATTGTCTTGACCATGTCTACATGCCTAAATGCACTGAGTTGCCGCCATGTGATTGGCTGATTAGAAATTAAGTGTTAACAAGAAGTTGGACAGGTGTACCTAATAAAGTGGCCGGTGAGTGTATATATATATATATATATATATATATATATATTTTTTTTTTTTTTTTTTTTTTTCCCATACCATATCTACCAAGAACTTCTAGTGGACAGTTTAGACGAAACTCTTGTTGATTACTTGAAGGCATTGGTTTATAATATCCATCTGTTTATTCAACTTACTTATGCATATCATTTATTTCATATACAATTTGCCCATTTCTTCTGGGCTTGTATTGATCACAGCTATGTTTCATTCCATTCTGTTACAAGGTTGTGTTAGTATCGAATATCACAGTACCATATATCAATTGTTATGTTGTGTGTATATGCGTTTTTTCGCTATTTCATAATAATAACAAAAAACAAATAGAAATAAGTTAGAAGCGGTAAATGTCACACACTATTATTCATGTAATATGCGCTATAACATGGGGTTATAAGTATATCTAGAGCCCACTTCTTGATATGGGCCCCTAACGAGTGCTGTTGAATAAGCTATGTCCAAACAATCCACAACGGCGCTGGCCTTTGTTTATGTTATTATTTGTCTGTATTTTATGCACATGCGGTTGCTGCTCCTGTTTGTAGATTGATATTGGGAGTTCTATTTTGGAGCCACGGATGTGGCATTTGTCCTTCTATTCTAGTTCGCACCTGTCCCATGAGTGTTTTGGAGAGTGCTACAAATCGTAAATTAAGCGGACATCCTTTATCATCAATGGGTGGTTTATGTATAGATTTTTTTCACTAACATATGGAGCTATAAATATGCCCTGATTTTCCATCTATGATGTTTTTGTGTGTATGTTATTTTTTACATCCACATTCTGTATATGGGTTATTAGGGGTGTCTCATTAATCATTTGTATCTCTTGTTACAGGCATTCTAATCCTTGGTGAATAGACATCCCTCTTATTCTGTGCTTCTTTGTATACATGTATGTACCTTCTCTGACCGTACGACATCTTTCCATATATCAAGGAGACTATGTTCCTATCTGTATATGCTTGTACTTATTTATCCATCCGCTCATGGACTTGCACTGGATGCTTGGGTCCCGTGTGAGGTTGGGATCTTTTGTGTCCTGGGCACATGCGCGCATGAAAAATGTGTGCAGTTATTGTGCTGCCTTGATAGTGGCACTACATGCACGCTGGTATGTCTTTCTCCCCTGTGCATGCGCAGTAGGGACTATACCGAGTATCTGTGACTCCAAACAGGGCGCATGCGCGGTAGCAATTTCACAGAACTTTATTGCAAAGTCCCAATCTTGAACATGCACAAGATGGCCGCGGTCATACAGCGCTCCATGTGCGTAATCCCTAAACGCTCTTCATCCAGGTGAATACTTTTTAATTACAATGAATGTGTATATATACCTGAGGGACGCTTAACACAATATACTATTTTTTTCCCTGAAGAAGCCGCAATTTGGGCGGCGATACGCGTGGGAACCTATCCCACACTTTATTCCCCTATTGCTGACATGGTTCTATCTTGGATCTTTGGTCTGTTGGTATGAGGGTACATTGATCTGAGGATCAGGTTCATTTATTTATCATCTTTAGTTCCATTTCCTCTTGTCCCTCTTTATATATATCTAACAGACTTGCTCTCTTTACAGTTAGTATGTTTTGCGCTAGAATTATGCACCTTATTTTGGGGTTATATGGTACTGTGATATTAATATAGCCATGTATATTGCTTAATATGGCTCAGACTGGTTGCATCCTAGGAGCAATGTTATATTGATACATTGATTTATCTGTCATAGGGGTTACACTCTGTGGGTTGTGATTGCCCCCACATTAGGGCATGGCATTTGTATAGGTGTTTATTGCAGGTGTGCAATTTTTAAGTGTTTTTAACATCTCTTTGTGTTTTTGTCCTTCATGTATTTTTTGATGTTTGCCACTAAAGTTTTGAATTGCTTATATATTGAGGTGTTCCCGCGTATGTGGGCATGATCTTTTCTCTTGTCCTTTGATGGTCTTAAAGGGGATGTCACCGTGGCTGCGACCCGGTCCATGGCCCTGGGCGCCCAATTAAAAAGGGAAAAGTCTTTTAAGGGGAATTGTGAATAAAGTCTATTGTTCGTGACGCCACCTGTAGTTCTCAGTCAGTAGGGACCGACGCCACTTTAAGGGGTCCTCTGGGGTGATGATATGGTGGCTAGATGGTGACGCTTCCCACAGGTGAAGCGGGGTCCCCAGGGCTCCCAAGGTGTGTGGCAAAGATGGTGTATGCCGACGAATAAGTGGAGGACACAAGTTGTAAAGTCTTTACCTGGTTTACTGTCGTTAGCAGGCCACAGTCCAGGGTACCAGGCACAGGTGGTGATGGGGTCCATCCGGCTTGGAGGCAATAGGTGATCTCTCCCCCAGGTGAGGTCCGTAAGCCTTTCCAACTAGCGCTGTCATATGAGGTCCCTGCTGCCTGAAGCTTCCTGGCAAAGTCCTCTTTTTCCCTGTTCTGGGACAGGTACCTGCATGGTGGGCAGCTTGAGCCTTTTTACAGGGTCTCTATCATGACCCCAGCTCTCCAGATGCTGCTTCGCTTCAGATGTGGTGTGGGCAAATCGCATACAGCTCAACACCCTCCGGTTCTCCTATGTGTCGTAGAGTCCCACAAAAGCCTCGGGCTCCCGGTACCTGGCCTCCGCACTTCGGCTCTGAAGGTGCCTGGTTACAGTTCCCCTCTGAGCCCTTTTCCACTCCTTTGCTCCTTCCCTCAATGCCCCACTGCAATTCCACCCTTCAGGTTCTCTCTCCATTCCAGAGGCTGCAGTTCAATCCTGGCTGCCAGCCCTGCTGTCTGCTCTCTCAGACTTCCTTCTCAGTTCAGTGTCTCTCAGCAACTGCCCAGCTCCTCCTCCAGGCCAGAACACATATAGCTGGGGGATGCTCCCCTGAATCCGGGTTCAGAGCTTCCCCCTTCTGGCCTGGATTCAGAATGTGGTGCATGTGTATGCTTACCTGGTAAAGAGAATCCTCCTTGCCTCCAAGCGTGACATCACTCTCCCCGAAGGGAAGGCAACATCACCTTAACAACCGGTCCCCTGGGGTGTTACACTGGCTCCATTTGTTGTCCTACACACATCCAAACGATAGTGAAATTATTGCCACACACGGGTAAGGACGTCTGGTGTAACAGAGTGAATAACGTCTGTGATTCTCTGGTTTAAGTGATTAATGTCATTGATACATTCAGTGTACACATGTTGCTTCACATAACCCCAAAAGTAAAAGTCTAAGGGCGTCATCCGGGGATTGTGGTGGCCATGGCTTGACAGAACCCTTGCCTATCCATCGCCGGGGGAATGTTCTATCCAGAAACTCACGAACAATTGTGGCGTAGTGTGGAGGAGCGCCGTCCTGTTGAAAGATGACACATTCTGGAAATTGTGGCACTGCATACAATTCCAAAATGTCAAGATACGCATTTGCCATCACAGACCACTCCGTGAAAAAAAATGGGCCTATCACGGGGTTTCTCCACAAAACTGCCAGTTTCCTTCACCTGCTTATCCCTATTCCTATGTGGTGGCGCTTCGTTATAAACGCGCCGATATTCACGTAGCACTTTTGTCGCGGATTCGAATTTAGTGAGCCACAGAACACACTAAACTTTCCTCTGTACCGTCCACATCTTGACTGGCATGGAAAACCACACAGCTGGCATAAGCTTGTGGTTGCATGAGGTCACAGACCTGGCAATGTATTAATCAGAGTTCAGTTTATTAGGGGTTAATCTGACTGGGGGCTCAGCAACAGCTTAAACGAGTTTGTGTTGTTTGACTGGTTCTTGTTATCTCTCCTCATGAACAGATCTGATATGATTGGGCCAGAGAAAGGGCGCCAAAATGTAAACTATAAATAGATCCTGTGACTGGTCAGAAGTGCACCATGACTTTACTGACGCACTGTACGTGGCCAAAAAAACTGTAGCTTGATGGATCAAAAAGTTGAGGGTTGAATTTTCATGCTGCTTGTTTAATGATTGTAGCATCATATAGTCATTTCAGAAGTTTTGGGGGGGTTATATCAGAATTTTAGTTTTAAAAGATTAATTACTTTTCAAATAACCATAAATCAGAAAGAATTTCAGAATTTTGCCCTGGGAGTAATCAGATGATTTCAAAGGTCTAAATAAGGCTGATTCCGCCACCAGAAGTAATGGGAATGTTGTATTGCATGGTGAATGTCCATAACCAGCTCTTCGCTGTAGCTTGTAGAGAGGGTCCCAATAAGAACCCACATTTTTATGTCAATATAGTACTTTAAAGGGAATCCGAACACTGAGACCCTCATCAATCCCAAATACAGGGCTCTGAATCTCCAAGAGTGGAGCTCTGCAAACCCATCTTGAACGGAACAGAGGGGCGCATACACGGCCTTCGCTCATTGGACTGACGGAAATCACGGAGCACTACACAGCAGTCTCATGGACAATGAATGGAGGGTGTGGAGGCCGAGTAAGCGCCCCTCCGCTCCATTCAGGACAAGGCTGCAGAGATACATTCTTGGGGTTCCAGAGCTCTGATGTTGAGATTGCTGGTGGTCCCAGTGGTCAAACCTACTCCCCCTCCAGTGATCAGCAAGTTATTTCCTAACAGATAGATATGGCAGAACTTAAATTTTTTACGAATAACCCTTTTAAGTACTAAATTGAAGGGGACATTCCCACTTGGGGCCCTCCCTACAAGCTGAAATAAACAGCTTCTATGTATCCGTAGGGCAGAACTTGACTTTTTGTAAATTAGCCTATAATAAAAGTCAGTTGGGTTCTTCATGAGACATCTAGATGACCAGGCAAAATTTCATAATTAGTAATCTGGAGTATTCGGGTTGTGCACCACACTTTGGTATTATTCCTTGCCACTGTTCCCTTATATGCAGATTTCTAAGCTGTGAATATTATAGATGTTAAAAATAAAAAAAACTAGCTAAAAGGTTGTATCCTACTGGACTGTGCAGGAGAAATTAATGGAGTTGTCCAGGGCTGGAGTATTGATGACTTCTTCATAAGATAGATCAACAATATCAGATTGTTGGGGGTCCAACACCCGGACTACCCACTGATCAGGGTTTATCAGCTGTTATGAAATTGAAGTAAATAGGAGCTGAGCCGCAGTTCCCAGCAACGTTCTTTACAAAGTGCATGGAATCAAATTGTGAGGATGCCGCTTGTCGGACCCCTACTCATCTGATATTGATGACCTATTCTAACGACAGATCGTCGATAGCAAACTACTGAACAACCCCCCTTAAGAAATGAATTCTCTTCTCTGACATCACTTCCTGCTCTGTGGTTATTGGCTGAAGCTATACTTCACAAACTTCCTGCTCGGCTTGCTCCCGAGCATGCACCACACAAAGTACTGAGAGGATTCTGCTCCATTGTAGCCGTCTCCACTTGGAACATAAAGCTCAGATTATAACCAGAGGAGGCGCAGAGAGTTCTTCAAATCACCAGTAATATGTGAGGTGGTGCGAGAAAATCAGGACGTCTGAAAGGGCTGGCTTCACCCAATAGCTGTTAATCAGAAAGTGACGTCGTGGCCTCAATTTTTCATCATTTCCTGTGCAGCCAAGAAAAAGACAGCAACGTAAAGATTGTTTTAGACTGTGTGAAAGGACCAAAATTAGGTTATAAGAAATCGACTGTGGTATAAGGACCTAGACTGTGGTATAAGGTCTCAGACTTTAGTGTAAGGACATAGACTGTGATGTAAGGAGGACCTGAGGACCTAGACTGTAGCACAAGGACCTAGACTGTGGTATAAGGCCTTAGACTATTCAGTGTTGTAGGAACTTAAGACTGTGATATAAGAACCAAGATTGGTATAAGTCCTTAACTTTGGTATAACGACCTAGATTGTTGTATTAGGGCTCAGATTGTGGTATAACGACCTTGACTGTTGTCCAAGGAATTAGACTGTGGTGTAAGGACTTAGAATAAAATGTAAAGACTTATGCAGCGCCCCAGAGTCCTGGTCGTTGCAGTACTGTGGCTCCGCCACTATGGGGAGCTATGGTGCGTCTGATGGCACTGAAGGAGTTCATCTGATCAGGTATCACAGACACCAATACATTTCACAGTCGGGCCTCCGGGGGGAGCTAAGGGTTCTATTCACTAGGCCACTCCCCACCATAGTGGGTAAACTGGGGGTCAGGCAGGAAGTTAGATCAGAAAGCTGACTGGGTTGGAACCAGGCAACACCTTGCGGCAGAGGGTGTTGTGGGGGAAGATACAGTAGGGTCTCTGTCAGGGGTGGGATCCTGACAGAGGCTTGGCAACTTGAACGAACGTAACGGGACCGTGCCTGCTCAGGATAGCGGCGGTGCCCAAGGAAGGATCAGAAGCGAGATAGATTGTGCTGAGTGAGAAACGAGATCAAGCAATAGGAGAATACCAGTAGGGGTCGTGCTGTAAGACCGAAGCAACACCCTACTGAGGCGCACTACCGGTGGCCGGAACGCCGAGAGGGTATTTCAACATCCAGCTTCAAGCAATACTCTAAACAGCGGCAAGGCAGTCAGTCTAAGGCGGGCTGTCTAACTTAAATCACCTATGCAGTCTTGGGGGGCAACTTGTGGAGAGAGGCGACTCTAGGGTCCCGGAAGAGCTCCGAGCCTACCCGTCAAACGGGTGCCGTCCCAACCAGAACACCAGGGAGGGACGGAGGATTAGCAGAACATCATCTAATCGAGTTGTGAGGGAACTTAAGAAACAGACACAACAGTTGTGGGGACTTTCTGTAAGCACAGCAGGGAAGGACCGCAACACATAGCTCTAGAAGGAAGGCACAGATTTCCACCTGCTAAGAGAACTCCGGAGGTGCCATTGGACCGGCCGGACTTGCGCAGCCTGGTTATCCAGATTCCGGACTGAGGACCCAGAGATCTTCAGTAAAGAGGTAAAGAGACTGCAACCTGGTGTCCTCGTTATTTACTGCACCGCACCACCACAGCCTCACCACTACCATCATCCATCATATCTATCACTGAACGCCCCTCGGCAGGGTCACGGACCGGGCCTAGCCACCGTGACAACCCCAGAGCAGAGACTCAGAGGCCCGGTACCGGGTACCCCTCGGCCCTGCGGCAGTGGGGGCGCTACAACTTGGCGTCACAAACAGGATCTACTTAAGCCTGAAGAATCAGGTCATGTGTGCCTTGGAACTGTGATTTATTATGCTTGGACTGTACTTTATTGCAAAGACTGTGGATTGTCACTTGCCGCCAAAAGTTCGCGCCAAAACCGCCGCCATTACAGCGCTAAGGAGAGCGCAGGAGAAGAAGGGCGTGGAAGTGGGCGTGAACAAGCTGAAGAGCGCGAAAGACAATGGCCGCCCAGTCTAAATATCTCGGCCCCTTGAGGACGTGTCCGTCAGCAGCCGAGATCCGCCTCCTGATCCTCAATGGTGGGCAGAGACAGAGAAAACGAAACCGCCCACGAAGGAGAGAGCGGGAAAAGGACCAGGAAGAAGAAGTGAGCGACATGGAGGACGCCATGGCGAGCCGCCCGGAGCCGGAGCGTGGGATCGGAGCAGAGGACTCCCCCAGCCACCCAGAGGGGCACCGCAACCAGGCCTCCACCGCTGATGCTGAATTCCTACAGACCGGAGTGGACGAGCTCAGCGACCGACCCCGGCGGACGCAGCTGAGCACTGGGGCCGGGTGGAAGAAGGCCATCATCAGGAGCCTCACCAGACATCTGTCGGCAGCCTCGTCTGGTCCGGAGCAGGAAAGAAGTTCCAGCGCTCCGAAGCCAGAAAGCAAGGCCCTGCCGGAAAGCGAGATGCTGCGAGCAGAGATGACAACGTCGCAGCATGAGGCCCTGCAGCCAGCATTCCAGAACCCAGCGGAGGCAGAGCAGGTCGGCACCGGAGGGACCGCATCTGAAGCAGGTATGAAGGACGACCCTGCCCTGATGACCGACACCACCCCAGCGACTGCTAGTGCCACAACTGCTGACTCCATTCCAGTGACTGATCTTGCAGCAGCCGCTACCTCTGCTGCAGCAAATGCCCATACTCAAGCTGCGCAGACCTCCATAGCTGCGCATGATTTAACCGTACATGAAAGACGGATTAACGGCGTTTGTCCAGCACTGGGTGTAACCCTGGACCTCACTTTTCCCAGGCCAGGAAGGGTTAAGTGCCAGGTGCAGCCCTGGAAGCCGTCCAACTAAACCTCGGAAACCTGAAACTGTACATAGTTAACTGTTTGTTTCCCTGCTTTTTGCTGCTTTAAACCCGACTAGGGTTAACTCTTAAAGGGATCCCTTTGTTGACCCGGGATCCCTATTGCTTTTTGGTTGTTTTTCCGCTTTTGGTTTCCAGTTGAAAAGAACTGCCGCAATCATGAACAGTGCATGATACAAACTTTTTGTAAATAGTTTGCACCTTATTAAAGGTGCTCCCTACTGGTTTTACTTAAAGAAGGACTCTTTGTGAAGATACCACACTGGAACCTTTGCTGAGTATGGACTGGTAGCTTGAGAAGATATGCTATCACATAGAGACTTGGTCCCCTCTTAAAGGGGATGTTCATTTGTTGCACTTAAATGGTGATATTGCTTTAAGACAGGTAGCAATAATGTTTTGACGAAAGAAAGTGATGATAATGTTTACATGAGAAAGTTATATGTATCCAACTAGTTAATTGAAAAGAAAATGTTTGATAATGTTGATAGACAACGAGGATAGAAGGTGAACCCTGAGTCCTCCTAGGAGCCATATAGAAATGGCTCAGTGCTCTTAAACTGAAAGTAAAGTTATGCTCTATACTGTGTATAGTAGTTGAAAAGGCAGTAGGCCCGGGCTGAACGGGGCGGTCCTGTAATAGAAAGGAGAGGCAGTAGGTCTGGTGCCGTTAGGACAGGCGGTCCTGCAGATTTAAAGTAGGAGAATGAAAAAGTTAAATTGCCTTATAATGTGATTATAAGAAGGTCTTTAGTGGATTCAGAGTGTATGTCCTTAAAGGCAATGTTAAATTATTGTTCAACAATTTTGCACTTAGTAGAATACCCGGTTGGGTAAAAGCAAGTTATTTATAGCATGTTGCTATGATATCTAACCATGTTTGTAACGTTCAAGTGTCCTCACCTCCCATAAAGGGAAGCTCTGTTTAAGTATACTTATTGTTATTGCACTCAACAAAACTGTATGTCTTTTTGCTAACTTGTATTGTTGTTTTCTTCTCAGTCCCGGAGTACTGTGTTTAACCAGGGGGGAGTGCAGCGCCCCAGAGTCCTGGTCGTTGCAGTACTGTGGCTCCGCCACTATGGGGAGCTATGGTGCGTCTGATGGCACTGAAGGAGTTAATCTGATCAGGTATCACAGACACCAATACATTTCACAGTCGGGCCTCCGGGGGGAGCTAAGGGTTCTATTCACTAGGCCACTCCCCACCATAGTGGGTAAACTGGGGGTCAGGCAGGAAGTTAGATCAGAAAGCTGACTGGGTTGGAACCAGGCAACACCTTGTGGCAGAGGGTGTTGTGGGGGAAGATACAGTAGGGTCTCTGTCAGGGGTGGGATCCTGACAGAGGCTTGGCAACTTGAACGAACGTAACGGGACCGTGCCTGCTCAGGATAGCGGCGGTGCCCAAGGAAGGATCAGAAGCGAGATAGATTGTGCTGAGTGAGAAACGAGATCAAGCAATAGGAGAATACCAGTAGGGGTCGTGCTGTAAGACCGAAGCAACACCCTACTGAGGCGCACTACCGGTGGCCGGAACGCCGAGAGGTTATGTCAACATCCAGCTTCAAGCAATACTCTAAACAGCGGCAGGACAGTCAGTCTAAGGCGGGCTGTCTAACTTAAATCACCTATGCAGTCTTGGGGGGCAACTTGTGGAGAGGGGCGACTCTAGGGTCCCGGAAGAGCTCCGAGCCTACCCGTCAAACGGGTGCCGTCCCAACCAGAACACCAGGGAGGGACGGAGGATTAGCAGAACATCATCTAATTGAGTTGTGAGGGAACTTAAGAAACAGACACAACGGTTGTGGGGACTTTCTGTAAGCACAGCAGGGAAGGACCGCAACACATAGCGCTAGAAGGAAGGCACAGATTTCCACCTGCTAAGAGAACTCCGGAGGTGCCATTGGACCGGCCGGACTTGCGCAGCCTGGTTATCCAGATTCCGGACTGAGGACCCAGAGATCTTCAGTAAAGAGGTAAAGAGACTGCAACCTGGTGTCCTCGTTATTTACTGCACTGCACCACCACAGCCTCACCACTACCATCATCCATCATATCTATCACTGAACGCCCCTCGGCAGGGTCACGGACCGGGCCTAGCCACCGTGACATCCCCAGAGCAGAGACTCAGAGGCCCGGTACCGGGTACCCCTCGGCCCTGCGGCAGTGGGGGCACTACACTTAGAAAGTAGTGTAAGGACTTAGACTTTGGTGTAAAAAAGTAGATTGTGGTGTAAGAGGTGACAGGTGAGGTCTGAGGAGTTGTTCTTTATGGACACTTTTTAAGCCACCTGCCTCAGTGCCCGACTTCCGGGCTCCGTCTTATGATGGAGCACCATGGCATTACACACAAGAAGCTTTTCAGAAGCACTGCTTTCCAGGATCTCTTGGATCTGTTCTCAGGAGATTTCACCTTTTCCAGGAGTCCCCAGGACATTTCTGGAGAGTAGGGAAGTATCATATAAATATGGCAGATGCACATCTAGTCTATTTGCATACTTGCACAATTCCACTTTTCTACTTTGCTGATTCACATTCAACAAGTCATTTGTTTGAAGAATTGATAAAGTTTATTCATGGAAAAAAGCCAGAACCTGATTATCCAACATATACCAGAATTCTCTGTATCCACATCGCGGAGCACAGAGGACTAGGAGGGAATGTTTGCTGTGTTTCTTGCATTGAATATCTCTACAATTTATAATCTGATTTCTATGGATACAAATATTATAGTAGCACTACATGCTGGTCAGATGCCACTTCTGAGGGCACTTACTGTAGATATAATTGTAATTAGCAGTGGATAAAGCACTTGACATCACCGCCAGCAAAATATGTTTCCAAGACAACTGCGTAACAGGGTCTCTGGGTCTTAATTACGAAATTGATAGATAATATCTGTGGTATGAATGTCAATAATGGGGTCCATGAAAATAACAGGAAATTAAATGGAGATGTCTGGAGATATTCAGCCCAAAGCCAGAAAAGTCTGACTAAATCCAACATTCCCAATGCAACAGTCTCCAGAGACCTCCACAATAAACAAGTTGGACCACAGGGCATCTAAAGTGCATACAGTATTCGAAGGTTGGATCTACCGACATATAGGCAATTTGTGGGCGTAGTTGAGGATTTTGGTTACTCCCTTAATCTATGTCTAGTAATTTAAATTGTGGTCTAAAAAGTAAATTCTTGCAAATGTCTTCAACTGGTCTTCAACTGGCTCAGACCAACTTCATCCTCTGTCATCACCAATCCTCCATAAGCTTAGATGATGGCGAGATGGGCAAGTTATAAGTCAGGAAGATGGGCAATTTCTCTAGAGTACTAACGAATGAACAGAGCACATTGGCAATGGCCTGGGGTAACTGAAAAAGTGCAGGTCAAGGGCAAGGTTTGGACCTTGGCCATGGTCGGTGACCACAGATTAATAGTTAAAGTAAGCTGAGATGTAGGACTTTTCAAGAATATCAAAAACCATTAAAAGCTAGAAGGACCAAAAAGTGAATCGTCTACAGGAGACAATAAGATGATATCATCTCTATCCATCGGTAGTGGGACTTTACACTGAACCATGGCCAAAAGAGCTCGAAAAAGGATATGAAGACTACTCCAATTTCTCACAATATAAATGTAATTAATTGTGGCAACATGTTGGTAAAATCCTTGAAAGGATTCATCTCACATCATAACCACAAACTAGCCACCTATGGACTCATGTAGCAGAAAGAACGTCCAACAGAGTTCCACAAAATTGTGCTTTTGTTTGTTTTTTTCAAAGCCAACCATCTGGAGCCACTCTTGTGGGGTTTTTTGAGTCAAGAGTAAAGGTAAGGTGGCATATATCTGTAAAACACTATTGCAACCAGAGGCAAACTAACCATTTGGTAGAGGTGAGCGAATGGAGTTTGTGTAGAATCATAGGGCGTTTGCTGAACCTGGGCAATTCGAGCAATTTGAAATTCAACTCTTTGAAAATAAAAAAGATTGCATGAGCCAGAGTAGACTCACATGACTCCAGACACAACCAGGCAGGCTTCCGCATAATATTGTGCAGTTGTCATATAGTATAGAACTAAGAATCTTACCCTGTATAAAAGCTGAGGCAGGAAACACAGTTGCCATTTTAGGGTGAATCTGCATAGTGATTACTTCACAGCTCACATCTTCGCAATAGAAATAGGGAGAAAAAGGCAGAAAACTTAAATATACAGCAGGGAAGGCAGTTACAATCTGTTTACATATCCATATATATCAGACACTGTAAAGTAACACACTGGCGCTATGTACTGGCCCGAAACTTCAGCTGCAGGCACCTTGGCACGTAGTGTGCAACCCTGCCAACCAATATTAAAATTAAAATAAAAATCAACAAACAGGTGCTGCGCTAGCAGGAGGAACTGTGACTAGGAATACATCTCAGTCACCTACCTTGCTGTTATGAACTGACGTGTCCACTTGGGACACTGGACTGCTGCAGACCGTCCTCTATTATCTTGGAAGATCTGTGATTAAAACAGTGCAGCCACGCAAGCGATGCACTACCATCCGGGGAGCGTCCTCCCGTAGTGCTGAAAACCCCACCAGTCTCGCCGCTGTGGTATCCGGCAGGCAGCTGCGGCCGATAGCGCCGCCGTGCAGTGGCGTGGTAAGCGGGGGGCGTGGCTACTAGGTGACGTCACCAGTCCGTATGACGGACACTAACAAGGGCCAATCCCGACGCGTTTCGAGGGTGCCGACCCTCTTTCTCAAGGCATGGCTTCCCTGTCAGCGCTGGTTACTTACTGCTATCATTACAGGATTCAGGTATCCTTCAGTGGGTCACCCGAAGGGGTGGCCAGTATGTATTTGCTTGTGTTCTGGTTTCTGTAAGACGTCCCCAGCTAGTGGGCAGCTCCACGCTGCACATGACATTAGGAGGTGTGGCTATAAAGTAACCAGCGCTGACAGGGAAGCCATACCTTGAGAAAGTGGGTCGGCACCCTCGAAACGCATCGGGATTGGCCCTTGTTAGTGTCCGTCATACGGACTGGTGACGTCACCTAGTAGCCACGCCCCCCACTCACCACGCCACTGCACGGCGGCGCTATCGGCCGCAGCTGCCTGCCGGATACCACAGCGGCGAGACTGGTGGGGTTTTCAGCACTACGGGAGGACGCTCCCCGGATGGTAGTGCATCGCTTGCGTGGCTGCACTGTTTTAATCACAGATCTTCCAAGATAGCAGAGGACGGTCTGCAGCAGCCCAGTGTCCCAAGTGGACACGTCAGTTCATAACAGCAAGGTAGGTGACTGAGATGTATTCCTAGTCACAGTTCCTCCTGCTAGCGCAGCACCTGTTTGTTGATTTTTATATCCATATATATGTTGAGGTCATTTCCACATAACTATTTATTTTACTTGCTTACATAGCGCCATTAATTCCACAGCGCTTTGCAGACATCATCACTGTCCCCATTGGGGCTCACAATCTACATTCCCTATCAGTACGTCTTTGGAGTGCGGGAGGAAACCTGAGTACCTGGAGGAAACCCACGCAAATAAGGGGAGAACATACAATCTCCTTGCAGATGTTGTGCTTGGTGGGATTTGAACCCAATGACCTCAGTGCTGCAGTGCTAATCACTGAGCCACCGTACACTGCTACCCACTGAGTCATAGTAACTAAGGCTCTGTTTATGTAAAAGAGCTTGAAAGGGGTAGGATACAGTCCTAGGAGCCCTCAGACTGTTACATATGTGTTATTAGCGCAATTGGAGTAGTTGTGATTTCTGGTGAATTTATTCTCTAAGACCACCGCTAGAGCCAAGAGGGTTGAAGCGGCTGTGAATATTATCTCCTTTAATTAGTTTTTAATTAACACTTTCTCCTGTTTTACTTTTTAAGTAAGACAAACCATTTAAATTTTATTACTCACAGGTCAACTTTTCAATGTAAAAAGTGAACGTATGAGTCATAAAAGGAAAGCCATCTTTAAAAAAAATGCATATAGAAGTGAGGGACACTCACTCTAACTGTCATGGCTCCAGTACTGGCTGCTCTGATGGTCTCCAGTGGTACAAGAAGAGATGATGTCCCATTCTTCAGTCACCTGACGCATCATTGGATGTGTCTCTGATGACCTTACATTCCAGTCAACTGACCGCTGCAACCAATCACAAGACTCAGTGATCAGGTAACTAAATAGCATCATTGATTGCAGTCTCACTGACCGGAGACCACCCAAGTGTCCTTCTCTGTTTCCTTGGGGGTTCATAACGTTGAGATTAATTTGTTTTGTGATTTTATAACCATCCCTTCCTTCTGTAAGTAATTTTTTAAGTGAAACAATTCCTATAATTGCATTTTAGACAACGAAATCAAGATTATTGTGGCTACGGAGTTTGGAAAGAGGCCCATGAACTTCAATACTTAAGTTGGCCAAGATCTATTCTGCTTTTGACTCGGAGTAACCTCAATGCAAAAAATGAAGCTTACCCAAAATGTTAAATGACAACCTCAGTTCTATTACTTCTGAACAAGATCCCACACTGGACATGGGAAGCCCCAGAGATCAGGTACAATCTTCTAACTAATGGTCAAACTCTTTAGATGGAAGGTCAATCTCCAAAGGGTTCACGGCAGCACATGAATGACTGGTCAGAGAAAGTTTGTAGGTTCCATTTCTCCTCATCTGGAGTCAGACCTGTCTCATCAGTTCAGAATACATCAAAACCTTTCCCGATGATTACATCGACTGCTTCACACCCGCCTCTGTAATTTTATCAGAAGAATAACAACTTTTGTCCACTGCACCTTCCAGTCTGCACAAGGGATCAATACGACCATTTCCCGCTGACGTCACAATTGTCCGGTGCTCGTATTAGACACAAATATACATTTATTTATCTGCAGGAAATAATGTAGTTATTCTCGACAGCAGATGGTCATTATATCATCCAGGTAGGGAATGTTTTATTTATTTTTCTCATCTTACAGCGATAAGAGAGGCACCAAACGTTGACCCCAGATGATTATAAGCGCCTGTGGGGTTCATATACAGATCTTTTATTCTCCATTCTGTGCCTGGTGTGAATGTAACGGAGATTTCCAGATAATCATGTTGGACTATAATGTGTTTTTTCAGGAAGTCTTATTTTTTAAAATATTGATGATTTTCATGGTCGATTTTGCCCTACGCAATGCACAAGGGTGAAATAATCCACAAGAGCAAATTGGTGCCTGCAATTTCAGTGACTCATGTTGTAACTTCTCTGCTCCCCTTGATCTAAATGTAACAAGCACAAGCATCTATTCCTTACGCAGTGCTCAACTGGATCCCTCCATTTGTTAGACCTGGGAATCCTACTGGATTAAAACTCAGAGATCCTCTTCGTCTGCTATTCCCATAGGGTTTAGATGGAGTTGCTCCCCCGCCATGTTTCTTTACCCAACTGGATCTTGTGGCAAATCATCCAATAGCAACTGCACATTCTAACAATGGCTAAGTAGGGTCAGTAGTCAATGGGAAGACCTCTCTGTTTACCAGAAGATTCATAAGTAATCCTGTGGACCCTCCTAGATCAGGTTGTGGCTCCTTTTCTCTGTCTGCATGGCGGCATTGGAAAGTAAAGGCAAACAGCACCTTGAGATGACGTCAGGCTTCGGCATTCAATCTAAAGGAGATTTTATCAGGACCGCTTGTTGATTAGTATCCTTTGCCTCATGGTTTTGACCTTATTTAGGACTCTTTCTTCACCCTTTGTATTAGCGTCAGGTACCTGTTGTTTTCCATTTCTGACTATGTTCCATTCCTTGTTGTCCTTTGGCCAATATACTGTTGACAATCCTTGTCCGGGTATCCAATTATACTACAGTATTTTTCAGACTATAAGACACACTGGACCATAAGATGCACCCCAAAGAAAAATAAGGGAATAAAATTAATGTGTCAAATGGGGTTCTGTCTTACAGTCCTGTATTCAGCTTACCTGGGGGGGATCAACAGCGCTGGTGGAGCAAAGTCACAGGGGGTGTTTGGTGGTCCGATCTGACCCAAACTGTTGCGCAGGTTTGGCTGTGCTCGGCGGTGCGGGGGTCTACGGCGACATGTTGTGATAGCCCGGAGAACCCCCACACATACATTGCTGTGATGCGGTGGTCTCCCAAGAAATCCCATCCCAGTCTGGTGCTGCAGGTTTGGCGGTGCTCAGCGGTGCGGGGGCTACGGCGACATTTTGTGAAAGCCCAAAGCCCCCGCACTTCTATTGCCTCAATGCTGTGGCCTACAGGAAGTTGGCAGCCGGAGGCAGCGCATACCCACATTGAGATCTCAGCAACAAGATCTTGTCCAGAGATCTCGGGAGACGATATCTCAATCTGCACATGATCCGCCACCGGCAGTCATTTTCCCGGAGGCCACAGCATTGATGCAATAGAAGTGCAGGGGCTCAGGGGTTTCACAAAATGTCGCCAGAGCCCCCCGCACAACCGAAACTGCCACACCAGGCTGAGATGGGAGCGAGATCATCGCCCTGCCGCATTGGACCAACCGGGAGAATCGCCTGACTCTTGCTGCCACCACCCTAACTGTAAGTACATTCTGACTATAAGACGCACCCTCGTTTTCCCTCCAAATTTTTTGGGGAAAAAGTGTGTCTTATAGTCCGAAAAATGTGGTAATCCTCAGCCAACACATACATCTTCTTGCCATTCTTAGGACCGTGACTTCACCATCCAACTAGGAGAGGTCACACTTCCTTGCGAGGGCAATGGTGAAGAATAAGTGGATTTCTTAGACTTCACATCCCAAACCAGTCGTGGTGTAGTGAATCCAGTAAGGAACATAAAATATTGCTCTATTGAAACTTTTCTTTGTGCAATTAAGGGCTGTTGATGGGGGTTTGGGAAAGCAATGAGTGGTGATTAGAGCACTAGGACCTCCACCAATGTCCACGGCTGGAATATCACTTATGGTACAAGTTGGAATGGTTTTTGACAGTTTTCAATAATTTTCTCATCTCACTCACTGGAGTAGGAAAAAAATTAACATTGAATTATGGAAACACATTTTCTATTAAAATAAAGTTGAAATTTTGACAAACAAAGTTTAGAGACGCCGCAGCTTAGGCAGGGATTACATCGTGATTGCAAATTTGCTGGTTTCAGCCCTTGCAACAGCTGGCGCTCAGTTTCATCAAAGGGAGATCATATTTTTGGCACGGTAAAAAGTTTAGAATTTTTATCTTGTCATAAAAGCATATTTAGAGGAAGCATTAAATGCACTTTACCGCTTCATCCCATCCAACAGGGCTAAATAGATAAATGCATAATAATGGGAACATTGCTTAAAGGGACAATGTGCAGAAAAAAGCTTTAATTACTGGAAAACCTGGAGCAGATTTCCCTTTTTTTTTTGGCTTCTGTGGACTTGGAGTTATATGAGCGGCTTTTAAGCTTTTTCAGCAATTGTAATTGAATGCGTAATTCTAACTCTGAGGGGCTATCACAGATTGCAAAGTGCAAATGGGCAAAATTTACAAAGCTTGCTGTTTTTTGTTTTGCTTTTCTTTTTTCCAAAAAACCGGGCACCTCCACTTAAAACAGGAAGTACTGTACATGTGCGTGAAGCACAAGGCAATGGCCACCACTGAAGTAACTATTGATCCCGACCACTCAACCTAACAGACACCAACGTCAATAATCAGGGAAAAATGGCCTTTACAATGGGGCCCGACTTGGGGTAACCATTGATCAAAACCAAGGTCAAGTGAGCGAAGGGTTAACTGACCATCACTATTGCATCAGGATTGATTCCAACCATTTACCTTTTCAGACACTAAGGTCAATTAACCATTGATTCTATTAACCTTTAGGAAACCAAAGTCAGTAAGGATACAAATAACCTTCACAGAGGGAACGGCACAAAGCCTTTCACTACTGCATTGGATGTGAGAGGTGCTGATAACGAGACGCAGAAAGTGGCCGACGGATAACTTGGTGCAGAACATAACTTGCTGATGGAGAATTATCCTATTCAGTAAAGGCATTTTTAATTATCAATTCTCTGTGGTGCTCCTTTATTTTCCTGATACATAGCTACAAACCCTCTGCAAAGAAAAAGAGTTAAATAAAAAAATCTATCTTCACGTAGCCAAAATCTTATCCTGTATCTGTGTATACAGGGAGCTCCCCCTAGTGGTGGCTGCAGACAGTATCTTATCATGTATCTCTGTATACAGGGAGCTCCCCCTAGTGGTGGCTGCAGACAGGAGCTGATCATGTATCTCTGTATACAGGGAGCTCCCCCTAGTGGTGACTGCAGACAGGATCTTATCATGTATCTCTGTATACAGGGAGCTACCCCTAGTGGTGGCTGCAGACAGGATCTTATCATGTATCTCTGTATACAGGGAGCTCCCCCTAGTGGTGGCTGCAGACAGGATCTTATCATGTATCTCTGTATACAGGGAGCTCCCCCTAGTGGTGGCTGCAGACAGGATCTTATCATGTATCTCTGTATACAGGGAGCTCCCCCTAGTGGTGACTGCAGACAGGATCTTATCATGTATCTCTGTATACAGGGAGCTCCCCCTAGTGGTGACTGCAGACAGGATCTTATCATGTATCTCTGTATACAGGGAGCTCCCCCTAGTGGTGGCTGCAGACAGGATCTTATCATGTATCTCAGTATACAGGGAGCTCCCCCTAGTGGTGGCTGCAGGCAGAATATTATCATGTATCTCTGTATACAGGGAGCTCCGCCTAGTGGTGACTGCAGACAGGATCTTATCATGTATCTCTGTATACAGGGAGCTCCCCCTAGTGGTGGCTGCAGACAGGATCTTATCATGTATCTCAGTATACAGGGAGCTCCCCCTAGTGGTGGCTGCAGACAGGATCTTATCATGTATCTCAGTATACAGGGAGCTCCCCCTAGTGGTGGATGCAGACAGGATCTTATCATGCATCTCTGTATACAGGGAGCTCCCCCTAGTGGTGGCTGCAGACAAAATCTTATCATATATCTCTGTATACAGGGAGCTCCCCCTAGTGGTGACTGCAGACAGGAGCTTATCATGTATCTCTGTATACAGGGAGCTCCCCCTAGTGGTGACTGCAGACAGGATCTTATCATGTATCTCTGTATACAGGGAGCTCCCCCTAGTGGTGGCTGCAGACAGGATCTTATCATGTATCTCAGTATACAGGGAGCTCCCCCTAGTGGTGGCTGCAGGCAGAATATTATCATGTATCTCTGTATACAGGGAGCTCCCCCTAGTGGTGACTGCAGACAGGATCTTATCATGTATCTCAGTATACAGGGAGCTCCCCCTAGTGGTGGCTGCAGGCAGAATATTATCATGTATCTCTGTATACAGGGAGCTCCCCCTAGTGGTGGCTGCAGACAGGATCTTATCATGTATCTCTGTATACAGGGAGCTCCCCCTAGTGGTGACTGCAGACAGGATCTTATCATGTATCTCAGTATACAGGGAGCTCCCCCTAGTGGTGGCTGCAGGCAGAATATTATCATGTATCTCTGTATACAGGGAGCTCCCCCTAGTGGTGGCTGCAGACAGGATCTTATCATGTATCTCTGTATACAGGGAGCTCCCCCTAGTGGTGACTGCAGACAGGATCTTATCATGTATCTCTGTATACAGGGAGCTCCCCCTAGTGGTGGCTGCAGACAGGATCTTATCATGTATCTCTGTATACAGGGAGCTCCCCCTAGTGGTGGCTGCAGACAGGATCTTATCATGTATCTCTGTATACAGGGAGCTCCCCCTAGTGGTGACTGCAGACAGGATCTTATCATGTATCTCTGTATACAGGGAGCTCCCCATAGTGGTGACTGCAGACAGGATCTTATCATGTATCTCTGTATACAGGGAACTCCCCCTAGTGGTGACCGCAGACAGGATCTTATCATGTATCTCTGTATACAGGGAGCTCCCCATAGTGGTGACCGCAGACAGGATCTTATCATGTATCTCTGTATACAGGGAGCTCCCCCTAGTGGTGGCTGCAGACAGGATCTTATCATGTATCTCTGTATACAGGGAGCTCCCCCTAGTGGTGGCTGCAGACAGGATCTTATCATGTATCTCTGAATACAGGGAGCTCCCCCTAGTGGTGACTGCAGACAGGATCTTATCATGTATCTCTGTATACAGGGAGCTCCCCCTAGTGGTGGCTGCAGACAGGATCTTATCATGTATCTCTGTATACAGGGAGCTCCCCCTAGTGGTGGCTGCAGACAGGATCTTATCATGTATCTCTGTATACAGGGAACTCCCCCTAGTGGTGACCGCAGACAGGATCTTATCATGTATCTCTGTATACAGGGAGCTCCCCCTAGTGGTGGCTGCAGACAGGATCTTATCATGTATCTTTGTATACAGGGAGCTCCCCCTAGTGGTGGCTGCAGACAGGATCTTATCATGTATCTCTGAATACAGGGAGCTCCCCCTAGTGGTGACTGCAGACAGGATCTTATCATGTATCTCTGTATACAGGGAGCTCCCCCTAGTGGTGGCTGCAGACAGGATCTTATCATGTATCTCTGTATACAGGGAGCTCCCCCTAGTGGTGGCTGCAGACAGGATCTTATCATGTATCTCTGTATACAGGGAGCTCCCCCTAGTGGTGACTGCAGACAGGATCTTATCATGTATCTCTGTATACAGGGAGCTCCTCCTAGTGGTGACTGCAGACAGAATGTCATCATGTATCTCTGTATACAGGGAGCTCCCCCTAGTGGTGACTGCAGACAGGATCTTATCATGTATCTCTGTATACAGGGAGCTCCTCCTAGTGGTGACTGCAGACAGAATGTCATCATGTATCTCTGTATACAGGAAGCTCCCCCTAGTGGTGGCTGCAGACAGAATCTTATCATGTATCTCTATATAGGGAGCTCCACCTAGTGGTGACTGCAGACAGGATCTTATCATGTATCTCTGTAAACAGGGAGCTCCCCCTAGTGGTGACTGCAGACAGGATATTATCATGTATCTCTGTATACAGGGAGCTCCCCCTAGTGGTGACTGCAGACAGGATCTTATCATGTATCTCTGTATACAGGGATCTCCCCCTAGTGGTGGCTGCAGACAGGATCTTATCATGTATCTCTATATGCAGGGAGCTCCCCCTAGTGGTGACTGCAGACAGGATCTTATCATGTATCTCTGTATACAGGGATCTCCCCCTAGTGGTGGCTGCAGACAGGATCTTATCATGTATCTCTATATACAGGGAGCTCCCCCTAGTGGTGACTGCAGACAGGATCTTATCATGTATCTCTGTATACAGGGATCTCCCCCTAGTGGTGGCTGCAGACAGGATCTTATCATGTATCTCTATATGCAGGGAGCTCCCCCTAGTGGTGACTGCAGACAGGATATTATCATGTATCTTTGTATACAGGGAGCTCCCCCTAGTGGTGACTGCAGACAGGATCTTATCATGTATCTCTGTATACAGGGATCTCCCCCTAGTGGTGGCTGCAGACAGGATCTTATCATTTATCTCTGTATACAGGGGGCTCCCCCTAGTGGTGACTGCAGACAGGATATTATCATGTATCTTTGTATACAGGGAGCTCCCCCTAGTGGTGACTGCAGACAGGATCTTATCATATATCTCTGTATACAAGGAGCTCCCCCTAGTGGTGGCTGTAATTCATATTCACATCACTAGTTGGCCCCATATAGACACATTATTTCTTTTTTTTAGCTAGCGCTCATTGTGCCTCTCATCTCATTATATGTTGAGATGAGAGGAACGGGCGAGTGATATTTGTACATTGAGATGAAATGAGGTGAGGTCTTCCCATTACATCAGCTCCCCCTGCAGGATCTGCTCTTCCTCAGTAAATATGACCTGCATGTATTTATTGAAAACATTATCTCATAATAAAACCCCAACAGTTAAACATGAAATTGTCATCTGTTTCTCTTTGACCTAACCTTGGTGGAAGATACTCTGACAAGACCGTCACCGGTTGTTTTTGACCCGGATTTGCAGCCTTCTGGTTACATTACCAATGGCATTACACGGGGCTTAGGAGATATATTGGGTTCGTCTCCTCACGCGCTCTACATAATGAGAACACCATTATTATAATGACAAGAATAATTAAAAAAGACCCTTATCAAATCCTTCACTCAGGAATCTCGAATGAATCTGAAATATTCCATCCCCTGTGGCCAGAAATGTTATGTTGATATGAATATGAAGATATGATACGCCAGAGCGGCTGAAGGTGAAGAGAAACTCAAGACTAATCCGCTCAAGTAATAATATTCTGTGATGAGCGCTCTCCCCAAGAAGAAGATATAACTCGATTAAAGTGACATACGTGACGCCAATATCAGGAAAAGTAATACATTGATAATAAGTGCACCCCGCTCCTACACCAGGACCTCTAGTTGTGGTGTCAGGCTGCAGCTGAAAAGGGGCCTCATTATTATCGTTCCTAACTCCAAAACTAACATTAAAGGCTTTGTACCAACGTGATAAATCATCCCCTAACCATAGGAGAAGGGATAACATTCAGAGCTGAGAACCCCTATGATTCCGAGCACCTCAAGCATTCATTCTGAGATGCGTATGCTGCATCAGTCGAGGATCTGTAAATCACCTGGCATCTCAGAGATCAGACCCCAGCATTTAATAACTTACCTTCTTTCCTATTGATAGTAGATAGATACAAAACCTTTACTTTTAATTTTGGAGCTAATGGGATCAACAATAAAAATGAGGCTTCTCGTTAGGCACCTCCTGACACCATTACTCTGAAAACAACCCACAACTAAAGCCCAGGTGCCCCATTTCATTACACATTGTCCACTTTTATGCTCTTGTGATGACCCCAAAGGGATGTATCTAATGACCAGAATGGCACATCCCCTGGAGGGGAGAGGGGGCTTCGACAACAAACTCTTCATAAGCCATGGGAATTTGATACAGGTCTCAGGCAGTGAACGAAGTCTTTGCCCCGAATGAAGAAACAAATCTCATGTTGTAAAATAATGGCACATGCACAAGAGAGGCCTCTAAGGTTTGATACATGCAGGTCCACATCCTTCTGGAGAATGGAGCCCCATTACACGCCCAATGCAGCTGCCGATCATTTCTGTGGGAGTTACAAGAATTGTTAAGAAAGCCAGGGTGTCGATTACTGAAATGTCCATACAAATGAATGGAGAGAGCTGCGTGTACGTGGTCAGTGCTCTGCTAGTCAGGGCCTTGTTCTCAAGACTGATCTGGCTCCGAGGAGTGTGTGAGAGCAGGATTTATTTATTCTGACTCCATTTTGCTTATTGTACCTGTGTCTCTTTGCTTGCAAAATGCAGTCTATGTTGAGATAAAGGGGTCTCAGGAATTACGTTGTCTTAGGGAATTAGAGATAACAGGGAAGTGAAAGTAAAGAAGTAGAGTAACACCTAGACCCCAACGGTGGGTGTCGATAGTGTATGCGTGAAAGGAGCCAGGGCCTTAGTCGTGGCCCGCAATGATAGCTGCTGGAGCGCACCCTGGCCACCCGACACATACATACACTGTCCCATTTGCAGCGTACCTTCTGTAATGTCTTCTGCACCATCAGGGTCCCCTCTGGTATGCTGTGGGTTCACTCCTGCTGGTTCCACAAAGTGAGACAGAGTCCAGTTTTAACTTATAACAGACAACTTTACTTGAATTCTTTCGCAGCACGTCCAGTTCAGATACAGCAACTTCACAGGGAACATCACAGTACACTTTCTTGTCTATTGATGTGCTTTTCCCTACTTCTTCTAGAATGCTCCTGGGTCGTACTGTTTCGTCTGGTACCGCAGTGCTCCTTCTGTCCAGCTTTACTACCTTAAGGAGTACCCCTATCCATTTCCCGCCAGACATAAGGACATCTGCACATGTAGTAAGCTGCCACATCTTGGTGCTGCCCTTCATTCCACTGCTGTTGTTTCCTTCAATACCCAAGCCTTGGACGTCTGGGCTCCCAGCTTTAAATGTTACGTGGCCCACTGGGTTGCTCTAAGGCCCTACTGGACTGTCTGGGCTCCCTGGCCCTTCTGACTAAAAACCAGGAAGCTTACTATCTTATCCCACAGTTGGCCCTTCTAAATTTAACTAGTTCCTATAACTGTCTTATCTTGTATTATTCTAATATTTCCCCTCTAGTGGCTAGCCTGCATACCACGCTTTCCTTACACAATAACATATGTACATTGTCATTACACAGCATACAGTTATATACATATTGCACAACAATACACAAAAACAACATTAACTGTGAAAGAGGGGTGAGGTACAAGTCAGTCCTGGTACACAACTTACATACTGTATGTATGTGATAGTGTATGTATGCTAATGTCAGCACATATGTAGAGATAAGCTCAGCCAATTCTATTGTTACAATGTATGTCCAGTAAGAGAACCTATATAAACCCTGACCGATTATGTAATAAAGAGAGTTCTGTTGTGATACTAAGCGTTAGGGTGGTTGTGGTTCTCTCTTTGTACATGTACTTGGATTTTATGATTTAATTTGGAGAAGGAACAACATTACGTGGCGACAACAGGTGACACCTGCATATATCAAACATAAATGCTACTTTTCCGGGGACGTCAGTTTATGAGACGTAACTTACCTGTCCGCAGGTTGTATCTATTATTGCAGCTCAATAATTAATGGCTGGGAAGAAGGCAGCCATGTTTTCTTATCTTATATAATCCTTGATACAATCAGCTGCCCTTCACTAGCTGTTACTGGTCCCCAAAAATGAGTATCTCCCAACATTTAAAGATGTAAGGCGGTGGCGGGGACCCTCGACTGCCTCCTCTCTCCTTCACACTGGGCCCTTACGGTACCTCAATGGTTCCCTTATGCTTTACACTGTTCTTCTGTGTATTGGTGTTGTCCTGTCACACATTAATATGTAATGTGAAATGCGTTGTATATGCCCTGTATATAATTATCTCAGAGACAGAAGGAGTTAAGAAGGGGGGCTGGACTAGCCAGCTTAGAGGGAAGTGATTTCCTGTCTCTGGAGCAGTGCCCAGGCAGGCTTGCCCAGGGCAAGACCCTCCCCACCGTCGGCAACAGAGGGCATCTGGATCCAGCGAATGGGAGCTGTCATGGACTGTTGTACAGTGCAGACGGACGCTGGTTCTGCGGGAGGAACTGCAGATGGACTGTTGGCTCCCATGATCCGGAAGGGAGCCGTTGATGCTGAATATCTCATTGAAGACACAGGGATAGTGCAGGAAGCATAACTTTATTTTCCTCATGGTACCTCATGTTCATTAAAGTTTCTAACATTGGACAGAACTGTGACGTGTGGTGTATCTTCCAGCGTGGAGAGCAATCCTGTGATTGAGGTAACTGACTGTGCTGCAGGACCGGGACTTTATCTGTCTTTCTATGAGCAAGGGGCCGGGGAGCCTTAGTGTACTCGCCCATGACTACCACCCTGTGCCACCTTGTTACCAAGACAAGAAAAGGGACATGTTTTGTGCCACTTATAAAGTAATTTTCCCCCGACTGAAGCCTCTTAGTGTTCTAACTATGATTTGCCTTTCGCGGCCCCCTTAAAATTCCCCCAGAAAATACAGGATAATACGCCAACAGTGAATTCCTCCACAAACACAGTATGATGTCCTCACAGTACCGCCAACACAGTAGGATGCCCCCACTAAGTATGATTTCCACACAGTTCCGCCACACACATTATGAGGCCCCTATTGACTTCAAGACAGTATGATGGCCCCCATAGCATCCATCCACATATTGTGAACACCTCGTGTAGAGTTGATGGCCTCCAAAGCTTCCCAGACTTTATGACCACCATAAACCCCCACACACACTGTATGATGGCCCCCACAAGCACCCACACAGTATAATAGCCCCCACATAGCTCCACACATAGTTTGATCATCCCCACATAGAGTATATGGCCTCCAAAGCTTTCCAGACTTTATGATCACTGTAAATACCCCCACACACTGAATGATGGCCTCACAAGCACCCACACAGTATAATAGCCCCCACATAGCTCCACACATAGTTTGATCACCCCCACATAGAGTTGATGGCCTTCAAACCTTCCCACAGTCTTATATCTCCATACACAGCCCCATTCAGGCACATATTGATAAAGTAAAGAAAAAAACCTACTCACCTCTCCCCGGACCTTGGCTACTCCGGTCTCTGCAGCCTGTTCTGGACCTCCATACAGCGTGTGTGATGTTTTGACGTGATCACACCGGCTGGGCTCAGACGTCAGAGCTCAGACGCACAGGGAGGACACAGAACTAGCTGCTCCCAATTCCGCCATCATCACATCCAGGATGCAGATAGTTTTGTAAATGCGATGCTGGGCATGACTCACAAGCCCCATGGCGGCCATGTTGCCATGTATCCTGTCCTCTTCGTTAAATAAAAATACCAGATTCTCACCTCCTGCTTGTCCGACACGCTGATTGGCTGCAGGACTCACGTGGCATAACAATGTTAACCTTAGGAGACCTGTCTGTTATTTTTGTTTTTCGAGGGGGAGTACTTAATTTTAAGAAAAGGGTTGTCCAGTTAGTGGACCTCTCCTTTAAGAAAAGGAATGTATATAGACAAATCCACGTGCAGGTAAATAAATATCCATCTGGATGGGGTCGTATTAATGGGCATTAGTTAAAGCTGTGTCATCAGATCCATACAATGTGCCACGGGGGGAAGCTATGAATTATTTATGGGGTTCTTCGTGTTACAGACGTGGGTAAACAGCTTCCATTTCCACATGGCTTCATTATTATGTGCAATGTCTGCCTTTACCTAACGCTGCTCGCCCGCTCGGAGAATGCTGACACATAGAGCGCTGCTCTGCAGAGACACTTAATAAATGCACACATTTACATCATTATTAATTAACATCTGGCTCCAGTTGGGCTTAACGGGCCAGTAAGAACGACGACGCAGCATTAATGCTCGAGAGACGGGCGGGAAACCTGGTGGGAGAGCTCAGAAACAGTCTTCTAAACAGAAAAGGGCACTTTGTTTCAAGTCCTTACAGATAAGTTATCGGAAACTACAGTTTATGTGTAGCGGAGCTGGGTATATCATCAGGTCATATGTGGTCTCCCATCGCTTATCAGGTGAACTTACTATGTCCTAAACGTGGTTTGTGGCTCTATATAAACAAAATTAAATCATTGTACAATAGTAATTGCACAAATAATACTGCCAAATCATCCAAATACTAATATCACTATACCGTACAACTAAAAGATGCCTCCATACCATACACTTAAATACTACCTCTACACAAAAGTCCTGCATAATACCATCATTCTGTACATGTACTATACTATATACTGTATAAAGAATACCACCAAACTGTACATATACATAATATCGCCAATACTGTATAGCTACAAAAGGCATTCTTGTAATTCACTCAGTTGCTACCTCCATACAAAAGCTCTAAGTATTACCATCATACTGTGCATCTACTATACTACTATACTGAAAACTGCATAAATAATACTGCCAAACTGTACACACAAATTATATCCCTATTCTGAACAGCTAAAAAAGGCATTCTTGTAATTCACCTAAATGCTACCACTAAATAAATACAACACACCCAAATAATTCCATCAATATATCTGCAATGTCTTTGTATACAGTACATTATAATTAATGATGCCAAACTGTACACGGTATTAAATCTGCCATCCAATACACATAAATATAGAGAAAAATTCAATGAAAAAAATGTAATCCATGCCTATTTATTAAACTTTCACTATGGAATTCTTGTAATTCACCTAAATGCTACCTCTATATAAAAGTCCTAAAGAATACCATCATACTGTACATCTACTATACTGAAAACTGCATAAATAATACCGCTAAACTGTATATATAAATAATATCACCATACTGTACAGCTAAAAAGGGCATTCTTGTAATTCACCAAAATGCTACTTCTATATAATAAAGTCTTAAATAATACCATCATACTGTACATCTACTATACCGAAAATTGCATAAATAATACCGCTAAACTGTACATATAAATAATATCACTATTCTGTACAGCTAAAAAAGGCATTCTTGTAATTCACCTAAATGCTACCTCTATATAAAAGTCCTAAAGAATACCATCATACTGTACATCTACTATACTCAATACTGCATAAATTATACTGCCAAAATGCACATATAAATAGTATCACCATACTCTACAGCTAAAAGTTCATTTTTAAAATTCATATAAATATTACCTCTATAGAACACCACTAAATAATTACATCAATATCTACGCAATGTTTCTGTATACAGTACACCATAAATAATGGTGCCAAACTGTACACGCTAATAAATCTACCATACAGTACACATAAATAGAGAAAAACTAAATGAAAAAAAAAATGTAATCCATGCACATTTATTAAATCGTCACTATTTTCTTAGATTCTACTAAGTGACACCAGTTTTATCCATGACAGCAGAATGCAGACGCTCCTCTGGCGCTGTTTTTACTGCCGCTGCGTACATGTGAGTCCGTCAAGGCTGGGAATACATTTAAACCTAATTAAATACTCTAATTAAAGTCCTGGTCTCTATTTTTCCCCGTGGACGGAGGTTCATGGCCTGAATTACTGTACCCTTGTAATTATCCTTCAGCCATTATTCTTCCGCATCTTCCTGTCTTATTATAAAATTAATACAAATATTTACTGTCTGTAATCTTCGCAGACTTAGGCTGGGGTCACACATGCGAGTTTTACGGACGTAAGAGCGCAGAAACTACGTCCGTAAAACTCGCATTACATACGGCACAATTATTCTCAATGGGGCTGCTCCTATTAGCCGTATATTACGGTTCAGTATTATACGGCTTTCTAGGGCCGTACAAAATCGCAGCATGCTGCGTTTGTCAGCGTACTGCGCAAATAATACGCCAATGAAAGTCTATGGGGGCGCGAAAAATACGGATTCCACACGGACCTGCAGTGTGACTTGCGAGAAATACGCAGCGCTGTTAGTGAAAAGTCGGTAATTCAATTGCCGGCTTTTCATTTCTCCTGCACAAACCCGACAGGATATGAGACATGATTACATACAGTAAACCATCTCATATCCTTTTTTTTTTGCATATTCCACACTACTAATGTTAGTAGTGTGTATGTGCAAAATTTCAGCGCTGTAGCTGCTGAAATAAAGGGTTAAATGGCGGAAAAAATTGGCGTGGGCTCCCACGCAATTTTCTCCGCCAGAGTGGTAAAGCCAGTGACTGAGGGCAGATATTAATAGCCAGGAGAGGGTCCATGGTTATTGGCCTCCCCTGGCTACAAACATCTGCCCCCAGCCACCCCAGAAAAGGCACATCTGGAAGATGCGCCTATTCTGGCACTTGGCCACTCTCTTCCCACTCCCTGTAGCGGTGGGATATGGGGTAATGAAGGGTTAATGCCACCTTGCTATTGGAAGGTGACATTAAGCCAGATTAATAATGGAGAGGCGTCAATTATGACACCTATCCATTATTAATCCAATTGTAGGAAAGGGTTAAAAAACACACACACACATGATTACAAATCATCAGAGTGGTAAATTGACCTACATTTCCTTCAGTCGCGGTGATGCGCCCCTGCTGGATGTTCTCATGAACTGCAGCCTGGGAACTTTTTCCCACGCTCCAGGTCATATGAGGACATCCACCAGGGGGCGCATCACCGCGACTGAAGGAAATGTAGGTCAATGACCTACATTTCATTCATTCGCTGGGGATTACAAGCACGGAGCACAGCTGCATTTGCAGGGCTCCTGCCTGTAATATTAGTTAACCCCTTCAGATGGATTACTTCGTGGGACGAGATCTGACAGCAGAAGGTATGTATCTTGTGCGTTTATTATGTTGCCAAGCGAGGTCCTGGAAATGGAATGGGAGAACAATAAATTATTACAACAACCGCTGTGTTTATTTCATTAAACTACTTTGTAATCATGTGTGTGTGTGTTTTTTAACCCTTTCCTACAATTGGATTAATAATGGATAGGTGTCATAATTGACGCCTCTCCATTATTAATCTGGCTTAATGTCACCTTCCAATAGCAAGGTGGCATTAACCCTTCATTACCCCATATCCCACCGCTACAGGGAGTGGGAAGAGAGTGGCCAAGTGCCAGAATTGGCGCATCTTCCAGATGTGCCTTTTCTGGGGTGGCTGGGGGCAGATGTTTTTAGCCACGGGGGGGCCAATAACCATGGACCCTCTCCTGGCTATTAATATCTGCCCTCAGTCACTGGCTTTACCACTCTGGCGGAGAAAATTGCGCGGGAGCCCACGCCAATTTTTTCCGCCATTTAACCCTTTATTTCAGCAGCTACAGCGCTGAAATTTTGCACATACACACTACTAACATTAGTAATGTGGAATATGCAAAAAAAAAGGGGATATGAGATGGTTTACTGTATGTAATCATGTCTCATATCCTGTCGGGTTTGTGCAGGAGAAATGAAAAGCCGGCAATTGAATTAGCGGCTGTTCACAGATATCGCGCTGAATGAAATCTAAATACAGAATATATATATATGTGTCTCAATGACATATATATATATATATACTGTATATATGTTTTCCCTAACATTTGAGCACATAAATCCATTAGATGTCGGTTTTGCAAGCCTGCGCGAAAATCTCGCAGTACGGATGCCATACGGATTACATACGGAGGATGCCATGCGCAAAATACGCTGAAACACCCTGCCTACGGATCAATATTTTGGGGACATTTCTCCGTATTACGGCCGTAGTACGGACGTATAATACGTGGCGTATTTTCTTACGCCATGTGTGACCCCAGCCTTACACTTTATAAGAACTTATATATTCAGTAATTAGACCCCGAGCAGAAGATTTACTATGGGAGCAGCAGAGGACAACAAGGCCGTATATCTGATGTATGTACACCGCGCCCCGAGAAGACGCGTTATCAACCATCGTGACATCGCTGCAACCTGAAGACTGAAAAATTATAATAACTACCACCCTCCCTCCCATCGTAGTGGAATAAATGAGCAGATACGAAGGAAGTTCTCTTCTTCTGCAAACACAATGAAATTAGGACAACTGCTGAATCCAGTGATCTGCTCATCAGGCACGTGCTGTAGACGAGACATTACCACCGCAGTCATGTCTAGAAAAAACATCAGGAAGCAATGGACAGACATCGTGAGTTCCAGCTTTGCTGCTTCGGTATGTCTGCTCTGCTTCATCATCATCGTGGGTTCCAGCCTTGCTGCATCAATATGTCTACTCCGCTTCATCGTGGGTTCCAGCTTTGCTGCATTGATGTGTCTGCTCTGCTTCATCATCATCGTGGGTTCCAGCTTTGCTGCATCGATATGTCTACTGTCATGATCTCAATGGCAAGAGAACATAGCATAAGCATATATAGGAACTAGCTCTTGGAAGATGGGAACTGAGCTGACCATGAACTAAACCTAACGCACAACTAGCAGTGGCCGGGTAGCATGCCTACGTTGATTCTAGATGCCCAGCCCAGCCGGAGTACTAAATAAAGCTAGCAGAGGAAAATATTAGTCCTAGCTCACCTCTAGAGAAATACCCCGAAAGGAGACAGAGGCCCCCCACATGTATTGGCGGTGAGTTGAGATGAAATAACAAACGTAGTATGAAAATAGGTTTAGCAAATTTGAGGTCCACTTACTACATAGCAGAAGACAGAAAGGACACTTTCATGGTCAGCTGAAAACCCTATCAAAAACACCATCCAGAAATTACTTTAAAACTCTGGCATTAACTCATAACACCAGAGTGGCAATTCCCGTTCACAAGAGCTTTCCAGACACAGTAACGAAACTACAGCTGTGAACTGGAACAAAATGCAAAAACAAACATGGACAAGAGTCCAACTTATCTAGTAGTTGTCTAGGAGCAGGAACAAGCACAAAGAGGCTTCTGATAACATTGTTGACCGGCAAGCAACTAACAGAGCAGCAAGGTTATATAGCGACTCCCACATCTTGATGGGAACAGGTGAACAGAGAAGATGAAGACACCAGTTCAATTCCACCAGTAGCCACCGGGGGAGCCCAGAATCCAAATTCACAACAGTACCCCCCCCTCAAGGAGGGGGCACCGAACCCTCACCAGAACCACCAGGGCGATCAGGATGGGCCCTATGAAAGGCACGAACCAGATCGGAGGCATGAACATCAGATGCATTCACCCAAGAATTATCCTCCTGGCCGTATCCCTTCCACTTGACCAGATACTGGAGTCTCCGTCTGGAAACACGAGAGTCCAAGATTTTCTCCACAACGTACTCCAACTCACCCTCAACCAACACCGGAGCAGGAGGCTCAACGGAAGGCACAACCGGTACCTCATACCTGCGCAATAATGACCGATGAAAAACGTTATGAATAGAAAAGGATGCAGGGAGGTCCAAACGGAAGGAAACAGGGTTAAGAATCTCCAATATCTTATACGGGCCGATAAACCGAGGCTTAAACTTAGGAGAAGAGACCCTCATAGGGACAAAACGAGAAGACAACCACACCAAATCCCCAACAGAAAGCCGAGGACCAACACGACGGTGGCGGTTGGCAAAAAGCTGAGTCTTCTCCTGGGACAACCTCAAATTGTCCACCACCTGCCCCCAGATCTGATGCAATCTCTCCACCACAGCATCCACTCCAGGACAATCCGAAGATTCCACCTGACCAGAGGAAAATCGAGGATGAAACCCCGAATTACAGAAAAACGGGGACACCAAAGTGGCAGAGCTGGCCCGATTATTGAGAGCGAACTCCGCCAATGGCAAAAAAGCAACCCAATCATCCTGGTCAGCAGACACAAAACACCTCAGATATGTCTCCAGGGTCTGATTAATCCGCTCGGTCTGGCCATTCGTCTGAGGATGGAAAGCGGACGAAAAAGATATATCTATGCCCATCCTAGCACAGAATGCCCGCCAAAATCTAGACACGAATTGGGTCCCTCTGTCAGAAACGATATTCTCAGGAATACCATGCAAACGAACAACATTTTGAAAAAACAGAGGAACCAACTCGGAAGAAGAAGGTAACTTGGGCAGAGGAACCAAATGGACCATCTTAGAAAAACGGTCACACACCACCCAGATGACAGACATCTTCTGAGAAACAGGCAGATCTGAAATAAAATCCATCGAGATGTGCGTCCAAGGCCTCTTAGGAATAGGCAAGGGCAACAATAATCCACTAGCCCGAGAACAACAAGGCTTGGCCCGAGCACAAAAGTCACAAGACTGCACAAAGCCTCGCACATCTCGTGACAGGGAAGGCCACCAGAAGGACCTTGCCACCAAATCCCTGGTACCAAAAATGCCAGGATGACCTGCCAACGCAGAAGAATGAACCTCAGAGATGACTCTACTGGTCCAATCATCAGGAACAAACAGTTTATCAGGTGGGCAACGATCAGGTCTCTCCGCCTGAAACTCCTGCAAGGCCCGCCGCAGGTCTGGAGAAACGGCTGACAATACCACTCCATCCTTAAGGATACCTGTGGGCTCAGAGTTACCAGGCGAGTCAGGCTCAAAACTCCTAGAAAGGGCATCCGCCTTAACATTCTTAGAACCCGGTAGGTATGACACCACAAAATTAAACCGAGAGAAAAATAATGACCAGCGCGCCTGTCTAGGATTCAGGCGCCTGGCGGTCTCAAGATAAATCAAATTTTTGTGGTCAGTCAATACCACCACCTGATGTCTGGCCCCCTCAAGCCAATGGCGCCACTCCTCAAAAGCCCACTTCATGGCCAAAAGCTCCCGATTCCCAACATCATAATTCCGCTCAGCGGGCGAAAATTTACGGGAAAAGAAGGCACAAGGCTTCATCACGGAGCAGTCAGAACTTTTCTGCGACAACACTGCCCCAGCTCCGATCTCAGAAGCGTCGACCTCAACCTGAAAAGGTAGAGCAACATCAGGCTGACGCAACACAGGGGCAGAGGAAAAACGGCGCTTAAGCTCCCGAAAGGCCTCCACAGCATCAGGGGACCAATCAGCAACATCAGCACCCTTCTTAGTCAAATCGGTCAATGGCTTAGCAATATCCGAAAAACCAGCAATAAATCGACGATAAAAGTTAGCAAAGCCCAAAAATTTCTGAAGACTCTTAAGAGAAGAGGGCTGCGTCCAATCACAAATAGCTTGAACCTTGACAGGATCCATTTCAATGGAAGAGGGGGAAAAAATATATCCCAAAAAGGAAATCCTCTGTACCCCAAAAACACACTTAGAACCCTTCACACACAAAGAATTAGACCGCAAAACCTGAAAAACCCTCCTGACTTGCTGGACATGAGAGTCCCAGTCATCCGAAAAAATCAGAATATCATCCAGATACACAATCATAAATTTATCCAAATAATCGCGAAAAATATCATGCATAAAGGACTGGAAAACTGACGGAGCATTAGAAAGACCAAAAGGCATCACTAAATACTCAAAGTGGCCCTCGGGCGTATTAAATGCGGTTTTCCACTCATCCCCCTGCCTGATTTGCACCAAATTATACGCCCCACGAAGGTCAATCTTAGAGAACCACTTGGCCCCCTTTATGCGAGCAAACAAATCAGTCAGCAACGGCAATGGGTATTGATATTTAACAGTGATTTTATTCAAAAGCCGATAATCAATACATGGTCTCAAAGAGCCGTCTTTTTTTGACACAAAGAAAAAACCGGCTCCTAAGGGAGATGACGATGGACGAATATGTCCCTTTTCCAAGGACTCCTTTATATATTCTCGCATAGCAGCATGTTCAGGCACAGACAGATTAAATAAACGACCCTTTGGGTATTTACTACCCGGGATTAAATCTATGGCACAATCGCACTCTCGGTGCGGAGGTAACGAACCAAGCTTGGATTCTTCAAAGACGTCACGATAGTCAGACAGGAACTCAGGAATTTCAGAGGGAATGGATGATGAAATGGAAACCACAGGTACATCCCCATGAGCCCCCTTACATCCCCAGCTCAACACAGACATAGCTCTCCAGTCGAGGACTGGGTTGTGAGATTGCAGCCAAGGCAATCCTAGCACCAAATCATCATGTAGATTATACAGCACCAGAAAGCGAATAATCTCCTGGTGATCCGGATTAATACGCATAGTTACTTGTGTCCAGTATTGTGGTTTATTATTAGCCAATGGGGTGGAGTCAATCCCCTTCAGAGGAATAGGAGTCTCCAAAGGCTCTAAATCATACCCACAGCGTTTGGCAAAGGACCAATCCATAAGACTCAAAGCGGCGCCAGAGTCGACATAGGCGTCCGTGGTAATAGATGACAAAGAGCAAATCAGGGTCACAGATAGAATAAATTTAGACGGTAAGGTGCAAATGGAAACAGATTTACCAAGCTTTTTAGTGCGCTTAGAGCATGCTGATATAACATGAGTAGAATCACCACAATAGAAACACAACCCATTTTTCCGTCTAAAATTCTGCCGCTCGCTTCGGGACAGAATTCTATCACACTGCATACTCTCTGGCGACTTCTCAGTGGACACCGCCAGATGGTGCACTGGTTTGCGCTCCCGCAAACGCCTATCGATCTGAATAGCCATTGTCATGGACTCATTCAGACCCGCAGGCACAGGGAACCCCACCATAACATCCTTAATGGCATCAGAGAGACCCTCTCTGAAAGTCGCCGCCAGGGCGCACTCATTCCACTGAGTAAGCACAGACCATTTACGGAATCTTTGGCAGTAAATTTCCGCTTCATCTTGCCCCTGAGATAGGGACATCAAAGTTTTTTCTGCCTGAAGCTCCAAATGAGGTTCGTCATAAAGCAACCCCAAGGCCAGAAAAAACGCATCCACATTGAGCAACGCAGGATCCCCTGGTGTCAATGAAAAAGCCCAGTCTTGAGGGTCGCCCCGGAGCAAGGAAATCACAATCCTGACCTGCTGTGCAGGGTCTCCGGCAGAGCGAGATTTCAGAGACAAAAATAATTTGCAATTATTTCGAAAATTCTGAAACCCGGATCTATTCCCCGAGAAAAATTCCGGCAAAGGAATTCTCGGCTCAGATACAGGTGCATGACAAACAAAATCTTGCAAATTTTGTACCTTCGTGGCGAGATTATTCAAACCTGCAGTTACACTCTGAAGATCCATTACAAACAGGTGGACACAGAGCCATTCAAGGGTTAAGAGGAGGTAAGAAGCAGCTAGACAGCAATTAAGGGCTAGGCAGCAAAACTCTGAGGGGAAAAAAAAAAAATTTCCCTTCAACACTTCTTTTTCTCCTGCTTCAGCCCAAACAATTAACACTTTGCAGGCCGGTCAAACTGTCATGATCTCAATGGCAAGAGAACATAGCATAAGCATATATAGGAACTAGCTCTTGGAAGATGGGAACTGAGCTGACCATGAACTAAACCTAACGCACAACTAGCAGTGGCCGGGTAGCATGCCTACGTTGATTCTAGATGCCCAGCCCAGCCGGAGGACTAAATAAAGCTAGCAGAGGAAAATATTAGTCCTAGCTCACCTCTAGAGAAATACCCCGAAAGGAGACAGAGGCCCCCCACATGTATTGGCGGTGAGTTGAGATGAAATAACAAACGTAGTATGAAAATAGGTTTAGCAAATTTGAGGTCCACTTACTACATAGCAGAAGACAGAAAGGACACTTTCATGGTCAGCTGAAAACCCTATCAAAAACACCATCCAGAAATTACTTTAAAACTCTGGCATTAACTCATAACACCAGAGTGGCAATTCCCGTTCACAAGAGCTTTCCAGACACAGTAACGAAACTACAGCTGTGAACTGGAACAAAATGCAAAAACAAACATGGACAAGAGTCCAACTTATCTAGTAGTTGTCTAGGAGCAGGAACAAGCACAGAGAGGCTTCTGATAACATTGTTGACCGGCAAGCAACTAACAGAGCAGCAAGGTTATATAGCGACTCCCACATCTTGATGGGAACAGGTGAACAGAGAAGATGAAGACACCAGTTCAATTCCACCAGTAGCCACCGGGGGAGCCCAGAATCCAAATTCACAACAGTCTACTCCGCTTCATCGTGGGTTCCAGCTTTGCTGCATCCATATGTCTGCTCTGCTTCATCATCATCGTGGGTTCCAGCTTTGCTGCATCAATATGTCTACTCCGCTTCATCGTGGCTTCCAGCTTTGCTGCATCCATATGTCTGCTCTGCTTCATCATCATCGTGGGTCCCAGCTTTGCTGCATCAATATGTCTACTCCGCTTCATCGTGGGTTCCAGCTTTGCTGCATCCATATGTCTGCTCTGCTTCATCATCATCGTGGGTTCCAGCTTTGCTGCATCGATATGTCTACTCCGCTTCATCGTGGGTTTCAGCTTTGCTGCATCGATATGTCTACTCTGCTTCATCATCATTGTGGGTTCCAGCTTTGCTGCATCGATATGTTTATGCCACTTCATCGTGGGTTCCAGCTTTGCTGTACCACTTGCCATGATTAAAACTCAGCTATATCTGTTGCCGTTGCTCCAGTTCTGCTTTTCCAGATGCCATTGTTCTGACTCTGCCAATGTTGCTTTAAATAGACTGCCCTGCTGTACCAGTGCCATCTGTCCGGGCTGCATAAAAATAGGGACTTCCAGGATCCAACTCCTCCTATAAAAACTACAAGCCTTCCAATGCTTACTGGAAACTCAGCTCTTCCTGCAAATATACAGCTGTGTTCCCCAACATGATCCATGAGCAACGACTGCTAGGGGCTACATTGTACCCCACATCTTTTGTTTTATATTAACCCATATATCTATTATGTAGCAGGTGCTTAGTGTCCACTTCACACAGGACAGGTGCCAGCTATGTTGCACATCCAGCGCCTGCCTCTAACACCAGTGATCAGAGCTATCTCCGATCACTGCTTTTCCACCACTTAAGTGCTGCAGTCATTATTGGACAGTGGCATATAAAGGGGTTATCTGATGCAGTCCAGAGGCGCTCACTTCTACATCAGAAGTGCGTGGTGCTGATGACGTTGTTGCTACCCGCGTTCCTGCCAAGACACCTGAATTATTGACTGGTATCATACACATGTCCTCCTGTTCACATGTGCACGATATCTTAGAATTGTGCATGTGTCTTCACACCTTTGGCACCACTTACCTCTAATGTTAACTGAGCGGCACTGAATGGCTCAGGAAAACCCTTCCAAGAGATTTCGAGATGAAAATGGCAATTTTTATATACACTTGTGTGAACGTACAAAACCTAGGATAAATGATGAAATACCCTGCAGTAAGTAAATAGCAATAGTACATATAAATAACATGGGGGACTTAGTTGACACTATATTTCTCAAAAAAGCATAAAAGCCATCCCACCGCAACAAGGTGACCCAATCGGGATGGTTCTTAACACTTGTAGCTCACCTCACTGTTGTCACCAGGCCCCAAAATACACTGGGGCAGAGAACGATCCAGATCTGACTGTTTTGCACCTGCCTGATGAAATCTATATAGACAAGATACACAGCCCCAAAAGGGGAGCTACGCTCCTGTATGTACAAAATATAAAAAACTAAAGCAACTACTAGAGACCGTCCCAATGGGTCACCTTGTCGCGGTGGGATGGCTTTTTCACTTTTTCTTATCAAAATAGAGCTAACGAAGTCATCTATGATATTTACACGTACTATTATTTTTTATTTACTTAATGCAGGGGATTTGCTCATTGTTTTTATTCTAGGATTTGCCTGTTAATGGCCACAGTGTGACACAAAGTGGCGATAAGGCAGCTCAAGAAATAAAAATGTCAAGGTGTGCCAAATTGCTAATACAACATGAACCATTTTGATACATTTGCTGCACTTTCCGACCATCTGTTCTTGTAAAATCTGCAATATTGTTTTTATTTTTGGAATGCGTTAATCTCTTTTGAGCCTCCGTGGTGAAACAAACCCCAAATTTGGACGCCTGGACGCAGTCACTGATTTCTCGGAAGCTTCACAAATGTTACTGGAGGATATCGGTGAGACGCCGGCTCCTCTGTTAAGACTGGCAAGGGAATCACCTGAGAAGCCGCTCGGCGGGTAACACAAATGAGTATTCATAATCATAACCCTGGAGAGATGGCAACGAGGACTCAATACAGTTAACCCGGCCGAACCACCAGGGTGACAGCACTTCAGGGGAAATGACATGTGATGGCGGAGTGAGTACATTTCAGTTAAATACTGGAATGGAGCCTAATACGTGTCACCGCACATTTGTCATCTGGGGCTATTTTTGAAAATTTTCACTTTTTTCTTTTACAATTTCAGAGTTTATATATTAACAAAAATATATTTAAAAAATATAAAACACTCAGAAAGTCCGCACCTCCAATCAGATCGGGTAAATCTGCTGTGATCCAAAGCAAACATGCACAGAGATACAGCAAGACTCATAGGATGCAAATTTGTAAACCTTGAAAATTAAATTTTTTTTAAAAAATAACGAAATCACAAATTAAATTTGCCTCAAACTTCACAAAAAAAAAGTTTTATATTTCTAAGAATACAAATTGGTTTTTTTTAGATTAATTTTCATAATCCAGCAAAATGGTTTCCGAACATTAGTTTGCTGGATTAAAAAGGAACAAAAAGGGGTTAACAAATGATAATACCCGCTATAACAAAATCTATAATGCCAGAGAGGACCATAAAGAAGTATGTTATACTAGGAGCGCCATGATTACAGCAATCCTAGGCTGGGACTGCTCCAGGTGTTTTTTGCAGCTTGCTGTTCCCACGTTTTATTGTAACACAAACTCAATTAAATCACAGAGATCGGGGCTGTGTGATATTTGTGGAAGTTTGGGGGCATTAGAGAACCGGACAAGTTCCCCTTATAGCCATTGATGAGTAGCAGAACCTCTCTACTAGAGATGAGCATTCCGATACCGTAAGTATCGGGTATCGGCGGATACTTGCGGTATCGGAATTCCAATACCGAGATCCGATACTTTTGTGGTATCGGGAATCGGAATCGGAAGTTCCCAGTGTATGGTTCCCAGGGTCTGAAGGAGAGGAAACTCTCCTTCAGGCCCTGGGATCCATATCCATGTAAAAAATAAAGAATTAAAATAAAAAATAGGGATATACTCACCCTCTGACGCGCCCTGGTAGTAACCGGCAGCCTGCTTTGCTTAAAATGAGCGCGTTCAGCACCTTCCATGACGTCACGGCTTCTGATTGGTCGCGTGCCGCTCATGTGACCGCCACGCGACCAATCACAAGCCACGACGTCATTCTCAGGCCTGCTAGAGGTATACAAATTTGGTTGGTCAAAAATTGACTATTGTCACATATACTGTAGAACTTGCTTTGTGTGAAATTTCGTTGGTTTGAAATAAAAAACAAAAATTGTCCTGCTACAGGTGTACAAATTTGGTCACTCGGTACTTGGTCCACATGCGCCACTATTTCTCTTTTGTGGTTTCCACGTGTTTCCTGCACGTGTTCAGGAACATCATTCGTGACCTTAACAATGCAGTAACTGAGATTGTTCACTTAACGAATAACACATGGACAAGCGCTTGTGACCAGAGACACTACATTTCCCTGACGGCACACTGGGCGAACATTGTGGAGGTCGGGGCCGAGTCCTACCTTGGCACGGCACATGGGCTACCGACACCAAGCATTGCTGCCACTACTTCCATCGTGGTTTCCTCCACCTCCTACACCAGTTCCTGCACCTCCTCCTGCTCCTCCTCATCCTCCATATCTGATGTGCCATCTCATAGCACGTCGTCCACATCACCCGGAAGCTCTGCAGCACTGCCTCAGCAAAGTGACAATTTGTCTAGGAGACAAACCGCGCACTGCAGCAGGAATAACAGACCAGGCATGGTCATGTGTGATAATTGGCGCAACCTGGTGTCTGTTTGGCAAGCAAACGCATGTACTATGCTTGGCCCATGTGCTCAACTTGGTAGCTCAGCGGTTTCTGAAAACCTACTCAAATTTTCCAAAGTTTCTGGTCAAGGTACGTAGCATCAGCACCAGTTTCTGCAAGGCTGCTACAGCTGCTGATGCTCTGGCAGTGCAGCAGCAGCGCATGCATGTGCCAGCTTACCAACTGATGGGCGACGTGACCACGTGCTGGAACTCCGCACTGCATATTCTCATAAGGCTTTGTGAGCAGCAGAGGCCAGTGGTAGAATACCAGCTCTAACACGCTATTCTGATCAGCCTTCACACAAAACAACTGAAATGTGGATATGGATATCTGACATTTGTATGGTTCTCCAAGACTTTGAGGACTCCACAAAGATGATGAATGGCTATGACGCCATCAGCACAACAATCGCACTTCTGTGCCTACGTAAACAATTGCTGCTGACAATTAAACATGAAGCTTTGCGTGCGAACCAGGTGGAAATGGAAGACATGAGACAGGGAGATACTACCCAGCCTCATCTCATCTGCTTAGCACAGATTTGGCAAAAATTAAGAGGTGGAGGCGGAAAATAGGAGCTGGCTGGCGCAAAAGAAGCTAGTACCCACTTAAGCTTTGTCCCATCTCTCCTACATGAATGGGCTGAGGAGGGTAATGAGAAAGAAGAGGAGATGGAGAGTAGTCATCATGTTGGAGACAGGGAAGTTTTGGCTTTAGGGACCTTGGCACATGCAACAGATTTTATGTACAGCTGCTTTTCCTGTGACTCTCGCGTTACATTCATCTTGGCCAAAAAATAGTACTGGTTGTTCACCCTGCTAGACCCACGCTACAATGAGAACGTCCAAGGTCTGGACCAATTTCACCACACCCTCCCAGCATCCATGCCATGATGACTTTCTATTTTTGACAAGGAGAGAAAGGTTATTAAAGATGGTCAAGCAATACCTGGCCGACAAAAACAACATACTCAATAATTTCTCTGGAACCTTCAGCTATTGTCTCTCTACGTCTTGAAGGTGTTGTGCTGCCCTGCTGCTTCTCTGGGCGAGTTTTTAGTGCCACTGGAGGGGTCATAAAAGACAAGCGCATTCGCCTGTCAACAGAAAGTGCTGACAGGCTCACTTTGATAACAATGAACAAAGCCTGAACTTTTCCACACCACCATATGACAGCAGTACATAAATTGTTTTTAATGTTCAATATTTGAATGAGGCCCACCAGTTGTTGCCTTCTAGGGTTTATGGATAACTGGATGACCCTACTTATAACTTTTTCCTGGCTTTGCACTTTGTGCAAAGCCTATATAAATGTAAAAGTATTACAAGTACACTTTCTCAAATTTTTTATGAGGCATTCCAGTTGGAGCCTTCAAGGGTATATGAATGACCCTGCTTGTAATTATTGGCAGGCTTTGAACTTTTTGCAGAGCTTTTATGAGTGTAGGAATAACACAATTACAATTTAAAAAGTTGTGGGTCTTCAAGGAAAGGAAGGGAATGAGAAAAAATGAAAAATGGCTTTGATGGGAAAAGATTGTTGATAAGACAATAGAAGCTCCCAGAAGTTAAGGCTAGAAAATACTGAGATTTTTACTTCTCAGATGAGATTTTGATATTACATTTGCTTTTTACCGCCTTGCTATTAAAAAATTCCACAAAGGAATCAATGACTCACTGAGGTAAATGACATCAATATTTATGCTAGGAATTTACAGTATAATGGCCGTATGGAGTCACAATTAGGCGGCAGATGTTTCGGGTGCTCATTGGATTGTTTATCTGTAAAATATTACACCCTTCAAATAAATAATGCAACGACTGCACCGGCCAGGTGTTCTAACAATAATCCTATAACCGCAGCTCAATCAGGGAGACATTGCGGTGGTTGTCATTCATCAACACTTTCATAACAAACCCTAAATCACATTAGTGCCAGGTCTGCTGAGGTGGCACGGTGGTATTATTTATGGATGTGCCAACAAGAGAATATACTGGAAACTTATTATAAAATAGAGGTATGAACATGATAAAACCTGATGTCGGAACAGCAGAAGTATTTAATGAATATGATACACAGCAAAGCTGGAGCAAGAGCGGTCTGGCAGATGGAAAAGCTGGTAAGTGTGAGATTGTGGTACTGAAGATAGCATTATTGTATATGGCCTATTTTGACCCCACCTGGGTTCAGACAAGAATGTTACAGCGGATTAGCAATTGTCATACAAAGATTTTTTTATTTGGTTGCTGTCCTTTAAATCATCCAATATATGGAAGAACTGCAATGGTACCTACCAGAGCAAGAGAAGAAGAAGTGTTGGTCCATATCAGATATGGAAGAAGAGTGGTGGTATATCTCAAAGCTGGAGAAGTGGAAGTGGTACTTACCAGAACTAAAAAAGATTGGAGAACTGTAGAAATGGTGATATATATCAGGGCTAAAGAAAAAAAATGATGGTGTATGCCAAAACTGGAGAATGAGTGGAGGAATATACCACAGCAGGAGAAGTGGTCGTATATGCCAGAACTGGAGAATAGAATAAGTGGTAGTCCATACCAGAACTGGAGAAGAAGTAGTGGTACATATGAGAACTGGAGAAGAAGTAGTTGTACATGCCAGAACTGGAGAAGTGATGGTATACAACAACTGGAGAAGAAGTGGTGGTACATACCAGAACTGGAGGAGAAATGGTGGTACATATCAGAACCGGAGAAGAATGGGAAGTACATACCTGAACTGGAGAAGAAATAGTGGTCCATACCAGAACTGGAGAAGAAGTGAAGTGGTGGTGGACCATTCCAGAATTGAAGAAGTGTTGGTATAAATCAGAACTGGAGAAGAAGTGGAGGTACATATCAGAACTGGAGAAGAAATGTTGGTTCATATCAAAACTGGAAAAGTGGTGGTACAAACCATAACTGGAGGAGAAGAAGTGGTGTTACATATCAGAACTGGAAAAGAAGTGGAAGTACATACCAGAACCAGAGAAGAAATGGTAGTCCATACCAGAACTGGAGAAGTGGTGGTATATACCAGAACTGGAGAAGAAGTGGTGGCCCATGCCAGAACGAGAGAAGAAGTGGTGGCCCATACCGGAACTGGAGAAGTGGTGGCCCATACCAGAACTGGAGAAGAAGTGGTGGTACATACCAGAATTGAAGAAGAAATGGTGGTACATGCTAGAACTGGAGAGGAAGTGGTGGTACAATCCAGAACTGGAGAAGAAAAAGTGGTGGCATAAATCAGAACTGGAGAAGTGGAGGTACAGAGCAGAACTGGAGAAGTGGTGGTACATACCGGAACTGAAGAAGTGGAAGTATATACCAGAACTGGAGAAGAATGGGAACTACATACCAGAGCTTTGGAACAAGTGATGGTACATACCGGAACTGGAGAAGAAGTGGTGGTACATACTAGAACTGGAGAAGACATTGCAGAGCTGAAGAAGGAGGGGCAAACTACATATAAACATTTTGAAAAGCTTCATTTAGAGCTATAGAAATTGTGGCTCTAGGAATGACTGAAGTCACATGAAGAAATAATTAAAGAGTGCTACAGCCCTAAATATAGGAACAATTGTTTCTTTAAATATGAGAAATAGTCGACTTAGGACTTGAGAATGAGTATTGTGGCCTTTAGTAAGCTTTTAAAGAGAGGGGATCTCATCTGCATCCTCACAATGACAATGCTATGAAATTGATGCTCCCATAAAGGTCTTACAAAAAAGGTAAATAAAGCTTCAGAGATCTGATGTATACAAATGATCAAATTTATTAGGTAGATTAAAAATAAGACAACAGTATAATGGTGACAGAGCATACAGATAGACAAGAGATGCTTTGAGATAAAAATACAGGATTCAATTATAGACATCAAACAATCACATTTGTATCTCAATACAGTCAATGAAAAGCTTTACAATAAATGCTTTACTTCTTTATTAGAGTTATTAAAATAGAGGCGATAATTGTGACATCTTAGTAGTATAGTATAGTAATGTTCAGTATGTCGGCTGCACCACAGGCACATTAAAGATAAGACTCAGGAGACACCTGTCCGACGCCGCTAATAAGCTGATCTGTAAATGTACCGCCTAAACATTTCTCAGTTCACCTTAATGGTGAGACCGCACAGTGTAGAATCATGGGTATAGAAAAAGTACACGGACCACATAGCGGAGGAGACCACCATAGGAAACTCCTTAATCAGGAGTCCTAGTGGATAGATTTGCTACAGACACGAACTCCACAGGGAATGAATGTAAAACACAATGTAATTTATTGTTATTAATACTATGTAACATTTGCTATACATCCATTCAGGTCCTCGTTCCATTCATTATACTGTGACGAGCTCTAACAATTCTCTGTTCTGAGTCTTTTACCTTCCACGTTAAATGAGTTTTTATTGTTATATCACATCTTTCTTCTGATTGTCCTAGATCCGTCATGTGCTCCGGACAGGAAGCTCTGCATAATACTAACTGGCTGGTAGATTGCAATGATTAAAGACATGAGGGTCTGAAACGCATCTGCCCACCATCTCCCCCAGCCGGGGCTCTGACCATTATACTGTTGCTTTATTTTTAATTTACCTAATAAATGTGATACTTTTACACACATCGGATTCCTGAAGCTGGATTTACCTTTTTCGTCTATAGATTGATCTTCACTGCTGGATTTCCCTTGCTCCAGACTCTGCTATGGGTGACCCGACATAATCCGCTTTCTCAGATGCAAAGTGGATCTGTCAGTTCTTCACTGATCAGGAAAATCTACCATGTTCAATACGAAAATCATTCCGACCCTAAGATGACATCCAGAAACTTTCTCATCAGTGTGGCCCTTATGGATTCCATACAAAGTGCTCCGTTTCACAGACTAAGCCAACATTTACCACATTCCTCAGAGAGCAAAACCCCATTTTTCACAAAATAGCGTTTGGCTGCTGATAAAAATACATTGAAGAGCCGTGCCGTAACTAGAGTCCGATGGGTAATATACACAGTGGGGCAAAAAAGTATTTAGTCAGTCAGCAATAGTGCAAGTTCCACCACTTAAAAAGATGAGAGGCGTCTGTAATTTACATCATAGGTAGACCTCAACTATGGGAGACAAACTGAGAAAAAAAAATCCAGAAAATCACATTGTCTGTTTTTTAATCATTTTATTTGCATATTATGGTGGAAAATAAGTATTTGGTCAGAAACAAAATTTCATCTCAATACTTTGTAATATATCCTTTGTTGGCAATGACAGAGGTCAAACGTTTCCTGTAAGTCTTCACAAGGTTGCCACACACTGTTGTTGGTATGTGGCCCATTCCTCCATGCAGATCTCGTCTAGAGCAGTGATGTTTTTGGCTTTTCGCTTGGCAACACGGACTTTCAACTCCCTCCAAAGGTTTTCTATAGGGTTGAGATCTGGAGACTGGCTAGGCCACTCCAGGACCTTGAAATGCTTCTTACGAAGCCACTCCTTCGTTGCCCTGGCGGTGTGCTTTGGATCATTGTCATGTTGAAAGACCCAGCCACGTTTCATCTTCAATGCCCTTGCTGATGGAAGGAGGTTTGCACTCAAAATCTCACGATACATGGCCCCATTCATTCTTTCATGTAACCAGATCAGTCGTCCTGGGCCCTTTGCAGAGAAACAGCCCCAAAGCATGATGTTTCCACCACCATGCTTTACAGTAGGTATGGTGTTTGATGGATGCAACTCAGTATTCTTTTTCCTCCAAACACGACAAGTTGTGTTTCTACCAAACAGTTCCAGTTTGGTTTCATCAGACCATAGGACATTCTCCCAAAACTCCTCTGGATCATCCAAATGCTCTCTAGCAAACTTCAGACGGGCCCGGACATGTACTGGCTTAAGCAGTGGGACACGTCTGGCACTGCAGGATCTGAGTCCATGGTGGCGTAGTGTGTTACTTAGGTAGGTCTTGTTACATTGGTCCCAGCTCTCTGCAGTTCATTCACTAGGTCCCCCCGCGTGGTTCTGGGATTTTTGCTCACCGTTCTTGTGATCATTCTGACCCCACGGGGTGGGATTTTGCGTGGAGCCCCAGATCGAGGGAGATTATCAGTGGTCTTGAATGTCTTCCATTTTCTAATTATTGCTCCCACTGTTGATTTCTTCACTCCAAGCTGGTTGGCTATTGCAGATTCAGTCTTCCCAGCCTGGTGCAGGGCTACAATTTTGTTTCTGGTGTCCTTTGACAGCTCTTTGGTCTTCACCATAGTGGAGTTTGGAGTCAGACTGTTTGAGGGTGTGCACAGGTGTCTTTTTATACTGATAACAAAGTTTAAACAGGTGCCATTACTACAGGTAATGAGTGGAGGAAAGAGGAGACTCTTAAAGAAGAAGTTACAGGTCTGTGAGAGCCAGAAATCTGGATTGTTTGTTTCTGACCAAATACTTATTTTCCACCAGAATATGCAAATAAAATGATAAAAAAACAGACAATGTGATTTTCTGGATTTTTTTTTCTCAGTTTGTCTCCCATAGTTGAGGTCTACCTATGATGTAAATTACAGACGCCTCTCATCTTTTTAAGTGGTGGAACTTGCACTATTGCTGAATGACTAAATACTTTTTTGCCCCACTGTATATATATAAACTTCCTTCTCACCCCCAATGGAGGTGATCTTTGTTGTCCTTTCTCTTTCTCCTGGGAGTTTGAGGGTTCTGTGCAGGATCCTAGTTGTTCCCAGCATTGCGCTTTTCTGGACAGAGAGCTCAGATGTTGCTCCTGGGATCTGTTGCAGCCATTTTCCCAACTTAGGGGTCACTGCTCCAAGTGCTCCTATCACCACTGGAATCACTGTCGCCTTCATCTTCCACATCTTCTCCAGTTCTCCTTTGAGGCCCTGGTATTTCTCATATTCCTTCTTTCAGATGTTACTGCCGCATCTATAATCATTGCTGTCTTCTGATCCTTGTCTACTATCACACTGTCTGGTTGTTTAGCCAACACTTGCTTATCCATCTGGATCTTGACTTCCCACAGGATTTTAGCCCTTTCATCCTCCACCAGTTTTTCTGGGGTCTCCCACCTGGACTTTGGGGGACTTAGCCCATATGCTGTGCAGATGTTCCTGTATACAATCCCCGCTACTTGGTTGTGGTGTTCGGCATTCACTGTTCTTGCATTTTTCATCCTGCCACTATATGTTGGATGGTTTCTGAGGTTTCTTTGCATAGTCTGCTCCTTGGATCTTGTCTTGTGTGGTAGATTCCTGCTTCTATGAATCCGGTACTTAGTGCTCGCTCTTGTGCCGCTATGATTAGGGCCTCTGTGCTGTCTCGGAGTCCAGCTTTCTCCAACCATTGGTAGGATTTCTCCATGTCAGCCACCTCCATTATCTATCTGTCCATGGAATGTCCCATGCAGCAGCTTGTCTTGCCATGGCGCTTCATGTCCCTGTTCTTCCTTCCAGATCTGTTGTCCTTGCTGCCTTAGGCATAGCTCCCAACCGTCCCTCATTGTGCGGGATTGTCCCGGTTTTCAGCCTCTGCCCCGCACTCCCGCATGGGATGCTCTAATCCCGCGGCGCAGACAGCAGGACCGACACGCCCCCTTGTATAGTTAAGCCATGCCTCGGGCCCTTACCCTTCTGTATGGCTGCCTGCTGTCTGAGCACAGGACCTGTGATGAGGTCACAGGAGGGGAGGAGTCAGGGGGTCACATGATCGGCAGATCGGGACCTCCGTGGATTGCAGGACTTGCTGCCACCTGGTCTTGCAGGAGGTAAGTAATGCCTTGTATGGGGTCAGGAGGTGTTCAGTGTGGATGTAGCAGAGCCGTGTGTGTGCGAGGTGTGCAGAGCGGAGCCGCGTGTGTGCGAGGTGTGCGGAGCGGAGCCGCGTGTGTGCGAGGTGTGTGGAGCGGAGCCGTGTGTGTAGGAGGTGTGCGGAGTGGAGCCGTGTGTGTACGAGGTGTGCGGAGCGGAGCCGTGTGTGTACGAGGTGTGCGGAGCGGAGCCGTGTGTGTGCGAGGTGTGCGGAGCCGTGTGTGTGCGAGGTGTACGGAGCGGAGCCGTGTGTGTGCGAGGTGTGCGGAGCGGAGCCGTGTGTGTGCGAGGTGTGTGGAGCGGAGCCGTGTGTGTGCGAGGTGTGCGGAGCGGAACCGTGTGTGTGCGAGGTGTGCGGAGCGGAGCCGTGTGTGTACGAGGTGTGCGGAGCGGAACCGTGTGTGTACGAGGTGTGCGGAGCGGAGCCGTGTGTGTGCGAGGTGTGCGGAGCGGAGCCGTGTGTGTGCGAGGTGTGCGGAGCGGAGCCGTGTGTGTGCGAGGTGTGCGGAGCAGAGCCGTGTGTGTGCGAGGTGTGCAGAGCAGAGCCGTGTGTGTGCGAGGTGTGCGGAGCAGAGCCGTGTGTGTACGAGGTGTGCGGAGCAGAGCCGTGTGTGCGCGAGGTGTGCGGAGCAGAGCCGTGTGTGCGCGAGGTGTGCGGAGCAGAGCCGTGTGTGCGCGAGGTGTGCGGAGCAGAGCCGTGTGTGCGCGAGGTGTGCGGAGCAGAGCCATGTGTGTGCGAGGTGTGCGGAGCGGAGCCGTGTGTGTGCGAGGTGTGCGGAGCGGAGCCGTGCGTGTACGAGGTGTATGGAGCGGAGCCGTGTGTATATGAGTTGTATGGAGCTGAGCGCTTGTGTACGGAGTGGAGCCGTGTGCAAAGTGTACGGAGCGCAGCCATTTGTGTAGGAGTAGCTATGTGTGGCCATTATATGGTACGAAGTATCATGTGCGGCCAATATACAGTATGGAGCATCATGTGCGGCCAATATACAGTATGGAGCATCATGTGCAGCCAGTATACAGTATGGAGCATCATGTGTGGTCATTATACAGTATGGAGCATCATGTGTGGCCATTATACAGTATGGAGCATCATGTGTTGTCATCATACAGTATGGAGCATCATGTGCGGTCATTGTACAGTATGGAGCATCATGTGCGGTCATTATACAGTATGGAGCATCATGTGTTGTCATTATACAGTATGGAGCATCATGTGCGGTCATTATACAGTATGGAGCATCATGTGTGGCCATTATACAGTATGGAGCATTATGTGCGGTCATTATACAGTATGGAGCATCATGTGCGGTCATTATACAGTATGGAGCATCATGTGCGGTCATTATACAGTATGGAGCATCATGTGCAGCCAGTATACAGTATGGAGCATCATGTGCAGCCAGTATACAGTATGGAGCATCATGTGCAGCCATTATACAGTATGAAGCATCATGTGCAGTCATTATACAGTATGGAGCATCATGGTGCGGTTATTATACAGTATGGAGCATCATGTGCGGTTATTATACAGTATGGAGCATCATGTGCGGTCATTATACAGTATGGAGCATCATGTGTGGCCATTATACAGTATGGAGCATCATGTGCGGTCATTATACAGTATGGAGCATCATGTGCGGTTATTATACAGTATGGAGCATCATGTGCGGTCATTATTCAGTATGGAGCATCATGTGCGGTCATTATTCAGTATGGAGCACTGTGTGGCCATAGTTTTTTTGTTTATAATTATTGTATATGAAACAGTGTGATCAGCAGTGCTGAATGGGTGTGGTTGGGATGTGGATATGGGTGTGGCTAATTATGAATGGGTGTGGTCAGAGGCGTGGCCTAAAATTTGCCGCGGCGCGCATTGCGCGCCGCAAACTTTGTCCCTCTTTCCCATCTTCCAAAGTTGGGAGGTATGCTTAGGCTCTCACCTTAGGCTTTGTTTTGGTGCCATTTTTACGATAGTGGCTGTGTTGGGATATGTTTGCTGCAACAACTCCATTCCTGTCTATGAGTGTTTAGTTGCTACAGTTGTAAGCTGTTTATAAAGTTAAAAAAAAACTCCCAGAGGCTCACAGAGGAAGAGTATGTGACAGTATTTCCTGTTTTTCCTGTGTCTTAGTATGAGAGAAGCAGTCTGCTGTAGATGCTGCGCAGATAGAGACACACAAATGATTTATTCCTAAACTTATCGTATATTGTTCGTGTTGTTCCTGAATAAAGAAGCTCTGTTGTCACACGCTTGGAGAGTATCCTGAATATACCACTGCTGACAGGCTAGTATAGTGTCCTGGTTAAGTGCACAGCCTACGACATGGGAGCGCTCTGCCCTGTTGGAGATAATATACCAGTAGTGGCCCTTGGACAAGACTACTAACACCTCTACTGCCTACCTCAATAAACACGAGAGTGATGAACTCCATCCAGTGACTTCGGTTGCAGCAGATATTTCGTCCTTTATTTTCGTGTATCAATTCTCTTTCTTTTTCTAAGTTCAAGTGAAGGAGGGAATATGCCGTCATCGAAAATAAGGACAATACTCGCAGTCATAATTCAGGCTGAGCAGGATTATTCTATTCTATCCTGATAGAAGCCAAATTAGATCTTGCTCACGGACCATGCGACACACCAAACAAATTCTACCTCCGTGTTCCCAGAAGACCATGGAACACAGTAACGACTGCATTAACTTTCTTTATAGCTAATTGTCAGGATGCCCGAGAGATGGCACAGCGCTGAAGCGATGCTGCTGCACCTGCATGCACATAACAATGCTTTACCTTGCCAGACACAGACCCGAGTACTCCGAAGAGTGAGGAATGGATCCATTGATCACCCCCTAGGTAATGACAGGAATCTTAAAGAAGAACTCCTCACTAGAGATGAGCGAATCTTTCAAGGTTCAGTTCGGTTCGAATTTGGCATATAGACCTCCATTCATAGAACAGTTTGCCAAACAGTTCATTGTGCATACCCTAACCCCATGAGATTCAATTGGGGGCAAAACCAAACACATGAATAACACCTTAAGGGTGTAAAAAAGCTTCCCAAACAGCCAAAATAAGGGGCTGACACCAGGAAAAGTGGCAGCAATTGATCCACAGTAGAAATTTGCAAATGGCACATCAGCAGTCAGCCATGGGCCATGCATGAGATATCAGGGTCTGGTCCTGCATTTACACCTTGGAATCGACATTTTAATGAGGACCTGGTGGTTCAGGTAGCGGTGTAGGCCTTCTTAGCTGAGAGACCTCACACCTCATGCAACACCTCCATTTTATTTTATTCCAGCCACAGTCAGATGGCACAAATATCAGTTTTATAGATTAATATTGGTAGAAAAATGTAAGGAAAGTAACACAGGTAGTTGACTGAATGTAAGTGCTGGCGTGCCTGTCTGGGATCCCTACTTACACGGGCAACCCACCAGATGGAGAGCAAACTTGGATTCTCCACATTTAAAAAAATAATTTGTCACACAGCACAATAAGTGGCATCAATTTCCACAGAGTAGAAACAGTATAATTGACCTCTGACACACCTTCAACCGCAAGCAACCCACCAGATGGAGACACAACTTGGAGTCTCCACATTTCAAAAAATAGTTTGTAACATCAGCAGCAGTAGGACCAGAAGGCAACAAAGACACTACAAAGGTGGCACAGACTGCAATAATGTGAGATCAATACATAACACTAAAAATGACATCATTGCCTAGTCTGCCAAATCTGCGACTGAGGTGCAAAAGTCATCGGAGATCCATGACTTGTTCATTTTCATGAAAGTTAGGCAGTCTACACTTTGAGGGGACAGCTGAATGCGCTTATTTATCAGGAAATCACCAGCAGTGCTGAAGACACGTTCTGAGTGAACTCTGGCTGTCGGGTATGACAAAACCTGCAAGGTATGACAGACGAGATCAGGCCACTCTTCCATTTTTGAAGACCAAAATGTAAAAGCGTTCAAACCCCACTGATGGCATTGATATTAAGCTCTAGATACTCCTGCACCATCCTCTCCAGTCTTTCGCAATGTGACAGACTTGTACTCTGTTCTGCTGGTGCATGGGCTGGTCTAAAAATGTGCTAAACGACTCACAGAAATTGCTTATGCCACTTACACTGCTGCTTCTGCTGCTAATATTTTGGCGATGATGCCTTGATGTTCCCAGGATTGGACGTCTACAACTGGGATGCACACTGTGTGCCTCACTGCTGTCTTGGGGAAAACCACTCTTAAGATTGTCTGCAAGTGTATTGCGATACTCGAGCATGCGCGCATCCCTTTCCAAGGGGGAAGCATCTGTCTAAATTAACACTTGTACCATAGATCTAACAGACTGGCAACCAGTAGTCAACACTACTTTTATCCATAAGAATAAGTGCATCTGCAGTGCCCCAGAGTCCTGGTCATTGCAATACTGTCGCTCCGCCACTGAGGGGAGTGATGGTACGTCTGATGGCACTAAAGGAGTTCACCTGACCAGGTATCACAGTCACACATTACACTTCACACTCTGGCCACCAGGGGGAGCAAAGGGTCCTGTGTTGTGAACTCTATTTCTGGGCTCCCTCTTGTGGTCACAAGTGGTACTGTTGTGAACTCTATTTCTGGGCTCCCTCTTGTGGTCACAAGTGGTACTGTGTGAGTGCTGTCTTTCTGCAGGTTTGTGACTGGCATCAGCTGTCTCGTTATCTGTAGGCTGGTTTTCTATTTAAGCTCACTTGGACTCTCAGTCTATGCCTGCTGTCGTTGTATTCAGTGCTATTCTGATTGCTCCTGTCTACATCCGTTATCAGTCTCTCCATGAGAAGCTAAGTTCTGTTTGCTTATTTTTGCTCATCTATGTTCTATATGTTTCCTAGAATATTATGAGTTTTGTCCAGCTTGCTAATATGTGATTTCTCTGCTTGCTGGTAGCTCTGGGGTGCTGAGTTGCTCCCCCCACATCGTTAGTTGGTGTGGGGGTTCTCGCATTTTCTGCGTGGATATTTTTGTATAGGGTTTTTTACTGACCGCACAGATCCCTTGCTATTTTCTGCTATCTAGTGTTAGCGGGCCTCATTTGCTTAACCTGTTTCTTCTCTGCGTTTGTCTTTTCCTCTTAACTCACCGTTATTATTTGTGGGGGGCTGTTCTATATCTTTGGGGTTATTTCTCTGAGGCAAGTGAGGTCTTACTTTATCTCTAGGGGTAGTCAGTTTTTCAGGCCGTGAAGAGACGTCTAGGATTTCAGGAAACGTTCCACGGCTACCTTTAGTGTGTTTGGTTAGGATCAGGTTTGCGGTCAGTCCAGTTACCACATCCCCAGAGCTTGTCCTATTATCTCTGACTTAGCTGGTTAGATTTGTGATCCTAAGCCACTGGGATCATAACAGTACAGCAGGCCTGAAAAGTGTTTAATGCATCGCAGAAGTGGGATAAGAGAAGTCCTGAGTACAATTTTTTTTTTTCCTCTCCCTTTGCTGCAGTCTGTCCAGCTTCTCTCATCCCCTTAATCTCTGGGTGGCTTTGAGTTCAGCTGCAGACATGGATATTCAGAGTCTGACTTCTAGTGTGGATCATCTTGCTGCAAGGGTGCAAAGCATTCAGGATTTTGTTGTTCACAGTCCTATGTCTGAGCCAAAAGTACCTATTCCTGAGTTGTTTTCTGGAGATAGATCTCGGTTTCTGAATTTTAAGAATAATTGTAAATTATTTCTTTCTTTGAGACCTCGTTCCTCTGGTGATTCCGCTCAGCAAGTTAGAATTGTTATCTCCCTGTTACGTGGCGACCCTCAAGATTGGGCTTTCTCCCTGGCGCCGGGAGATCCTGCATTGCTGAATGTGGATGCTTTTTTTCTGGCGCTTGGATTGCTTTATGAGGAACCTAATCTTGAGAACCAGGCAGAAAAGGCCTTGCTGGCTCTCTCTCAGGGCCAGGATGAAGCTGAGGTGTATTGTCAAAAATTTCGGAAATGGTCGGTGCTTACTCAATGGAATGAGTGTGCCCTGGCTGCAAACTTCAGAGAAGGTCTTTCTGAAGCCATTAAGAATGTTATGGTGGGGTTCCCCACGCCTGCAAGTCTGAATGACTCAATGGCTTTGGCCATTCAGACTGATCGGCGTTTGCGGGAGCGCAAATCTGCGCACCATCTGGCGGTGTTTTCTGAACAGAGACCTGAGTCTATGCAATGTGACCGAATTCTGACCAGAATTGAGCGGCAAAATCATAGACGTCAAAATGGGTTGTGCTTTTACTGTGGTGATTCAACTCGTGTTATCTCAGCATGCTCTAAGCGCGTAAAAAAGATCGCTAAATCTGTCACCGTTGGTACTATACAGCCTAAATTCATTTTGTCTGTTACTTTAATTTGTTCTTTGTCATCCTACTCTGTTATGGCTTTTGTGGATTCAGGTGCTGCCCTGAACCTGATGGATTTGTCATTTGCCAGGCGCTGTGGTTTTGTCCTGGAGCCTTTGGAATTCCCTATTCCACTGAGGGTTATTGATGCTACACCATTGGCTGAGAATAAGCCTCAGTATTGGACTCAAGTGACCGTGTGGATGACTCCTGTACATCAGGAGGTGATTCGCTTTCTTGTGCTGCATAATCTGCATGATGTTGTCGTTTTGGGTCTGCCATGGCTGCAGGCCCATAATCCAGTTCTGGATTGGAAAGCTATGTCTGTGTCAAGTTGGGGTTGCCAGGGGATTCATGGCGATGCTCCCTTGGTATCAATTGCTTCCTCTACTCCTTCTGAGGTCCCTGAGTTTTTGACGGACTACCAGGATGTATTTGATGAGCCCAGATCCGGTGTCCTGCCTCCTCACAGGGATTGTGATTGTGCTATAAATTTGATTCCTGGTAGTAAATTCCCTAAGGGACGACTTTTTAATTTGTCTGTACCAGAACATGCCGCAATGCGGAGTTATATAAAGGAGTCTTTAGAGAAGGGACATATTCGCCCGTCCTCCTCCCCTCTTGGTGCAGGATTCTTTTTTGTGGCCAAGAAGGATGGTTCTCTGAGACCTTGTATAGATTATCGTCTTCTAAATAAAATCACGGTCAAATTTCAGTATCCTTTGCCATTATTATCTGATCTGTTTGCTCGGATTAAGGGGTCCAGTTGGTTCACCAAGATAGATCTTCGTGGTGCGTATAACCTTGTGCGTATTAAGCAGGGGGATGAATGGAAAACAGCATTTAATACGCCCGAGGGCCATTTTGAGTACTTGGTGATACCTTTTGGACTTTCTAATGCTCCTTCTGTGTTCCAGTCCTTCATGCATGACATCTTCCGAGAATATCTGGATAAATTTATGATTGTGTATCTGGATGACATTTTGGTCTTTTCTGAGGACTGGGAGTCCCATGTGAAGCAGGTCAGGATGGTATTTCAGGTCCTGCGTGCTAATGCCTTATTTGTGAAGGGCTCAAAATGTCTCTTCGGATTACAGAAGGTTTCCTTTTTGGGTTTTATTTTTTCTCCTTCTACTATTGAGATGGACCCAGTCTAGGTCCAGGCTATTCATGACTGGACTCAGCCTACATCTGTTAAGAGTCTTCAGAAGTTCTTGGGTTTTGCTAATTTTTACCGTCGCTTCATCGCTAATTTTTCTGGCGTGGTTAAGCCCTTGACGGATTTGACCAAGAAAGGTTCTGATGTGACTAATTGGTCTCCTGCGGCAGTGGAAGCCTTTCGGGAGCTGAAGCGCCGGTTTTCTTCAGCTCCAGTATTATGTCAGCCTGATATCTCTCTTCCTTTCCAGGTCGAGGTGGATGCTTCTGAGATTGGAGCAGGGGCTGTTTTGTCGCAGAGAAGCTCTGATGGCTCTGTGATGAAGCCTTGTGCCTTCTTTTCAAGAAAGTTTTCGCCTGCCGAGCGGAATTATGATGTTGGTAATCGGGAATTGTTGGCTATGAAGTGGGCATTTGAGGAGTGGCGACATTGGCTCGAGGGAGTTAGGCATCGTGTGGTGGTCTTGACTGATCACAAAAATCTGATTTATCTCGAGTCTGCCAAGCGCATGAATCCTAGACAGGCTCGTTGGTCGTTGTTTTTCTCCCGTTTCAATTTCGTGGTCTCGTACCTACCTGGTTCGAAGAACGTGAAGGCTGATGCCCTTTCTAGGAGTTTTGTGCCTGACTCTCCGGGAGTTTCAGAGCCGGCTGGTATCCTCAAAGAGGGAGTGATTTTGTCTGCCTTTTCCCCAGATTTGCGACGAGTGCTGCAGAAATTTCAGGCTGATAGACCTGACCGTTGCCCACCAGAGAGACTGTTTGTCCCAGATAGATGGACCAGCAGGGTTATTTCCGAGGTTCATTCTTCGGTGTTGGCAGGTCATCCTGGGATTTTTGGTACCAGAGATGTGGTGCCTGTGGTTCCTTCTGTTGAGCCTCCTGCTCCAGTGCTGGTTGAGGGCGAATTGGAGTACGTGGTGGAGAAGATCTTGGATTCTCGTATTTCCAGACGGATGCTTCAGTATTTAGTTAAGTGGAAGGGCTATGGTCAGGAGGATAATTCCTGGGTTGTCGCCTCTGATGTTCATGCGGCCGATTTGGTTCGTGCCTTCCATGCGGCTCATCCTGATCGCCCTGGGGGTCTTGATGAGGGTTCGGTGACCCCTCCTCAAGGGGGGGTACTGTTGTGAACTCTATTTCTGGGCTCCCTCTTGTGGTCACAAGTGGTACTGTTGTGAACTCTATTTCTGGGCTCCCTCTTGTGGTCACAAGTGGTACTGTGTGAGTGCTGTCTTTCTGTAGGTTTGTGACTGGCATCAGCTGTCTCGTTATCTGTGGGCTGGTTTTCTATTTAAGCTCACTTGGACTCTCAGTCTATGCCTGCTGTCGTTGTATTCAGTGCTATTCTGATTGCTCCTGTCTACATCCGTTATCAGTCTCTCCATGAGAAGCTAAGTTCTGTTTGCTTATTTTTGCTCATCTATGTTCTATATGTTTCCTAGAATATTATGAGTTTTGTCCAGCTTGCTAATATGTGATTTCTCTGCTTGCTGGTAGCTCTGGGGTGCTGAGTTGCTCCCCCCACATCGTTAGTTGGTGTGGGGGTTCTCGCATTCTCTGCGTGGATATTTTTGTATAGGGTTTTTTACTGACCGCACAGATCCCTTGCTATTTTCTGCTATCTAGTGTTAGCGGGCCTGATTTGCTTAACCTGTTTCATCTCTGCGTTTGTCTTTTCCTCTTAACTCACCGTTATTATTTGTGGGGGGCTGTTCTATATCTTTGGAGTTATTTCTCTGAGGCAAGTGAGGTCTTACTTTATCTCTAGGGGTAGTCAGTTTCTCAGGCCGTGAAGAGACGTCTAGGATTTCAGGAAACGTTCCACGGCTACCTTTAGTGTGTTTGGTTAGGATCAGGTTTGCGGTCAGTCCAGTTACCACATCCCCAGAGCTTGTCCTATTATCTCTGACTTAGCTGGTTAGATTTGTGATCCTAAGCCACTGGGATCATAACAGTCCTGTGTATTAGGCCACTCCTCACACTCTGGTAAAACTGGGGGTTGGATAGGAAGTTAGAGGGAAGCTGACTGGGTTTTGCCCAGGTAACATCTAGTGAGAGGAGAGCGTTGCTTGGGAAGATCCAGGGGGGTCCCTGTCAGGGGTGGGATCCTGACAGTGGCCTAGCGAAAGGACAGATCGTTACGGAGCCGCGCCTGCACTTCATTGCGGCGGCATCTTAAGAAAGGACACGAAGCGAAGTATATTGTGGAGAAGTGAGAAACGAGATCACAGCACAAAGGCGATAGAACCAGAAGGAGTCGTGCCCTGAGATCGTCAACATCCTACTGAGGCGCGTAGCCGGTGGCCGGAACGCCGAGGAAGTATTGGGCTCTACGCATTACTTCAAACCAATGGCAGGGCAGTTAGCTTTAGGTTGGCTGCCTCACCTTAATCACCTAATGAAGACAACGGAGGCAATTGTGGGAGAGGGGCGTCTCTAGGGTCCCTATAAAATAACTCCAGGCCTACCCCGTCATACGGGTGCGTCCTAGCCATATCATCTGGGGGATGGAGAGAAAGAACAGAAACATACAAGACAGTTGTGAGGACTATCCCGTGGTGCTCAGCAGGGAAGTACTACAACCCCCAGGTGCTAGTGGGTAGGCACAGATTTCCACCTGCAAAGGGAACTCTGGATGTGCTTTCGGACCGGCCGGTCTCAGCCAGCCCTGTTAGCAGTGCTCTGGATTGCGGATGCTGAAGCCTTCAGTAAAGAGGTAAAGAGACTGCAACCCTGTGTCCTCGTCATTTACTGCGATCTACACCACCACCTACACCTTTTATTGGGCGCCCCTTAGCAGGACCACGGACCGGGTCGGGCCACCGTGACATCCTCAGAACCGAGAGAGACCCGGATCCGAGTACCCCGCTGTTCTGCATTTGGGGGCCGCTCCACATCGTGTTGAAGATAGTGCAACAAAAAGGCACTCATGTGTCAGGCGCTTCAATGAGGTTCAAGTCCATGCTGTGTTGGTGATGGGGTAATACTAAGGCCATGTGCACATGTTCAGTATTTTTCGCATTTTTTTCGCGATAAAAACGCAAAAAAAATGCAAAAAAACGCTTACATATGCCTCCCATTATTTTCAGTGTATTCCGTATTTCTTGTGCAATTCCGCAAATTTAATGAACATGTTGCTTTTTTTTCCGCGAAAAAATCGCATCGCGGAAAAAAAAGCAACATGTTCATTAAATTTGCGGAATTGCGGGGATTCCGCACACCTAGGAATGCATTGATTTGCTTACTTCCCGCACGGGGCTGTGCCCACCATATGGGAAGTAAGCAGATCATGTGCGGTTGGTACCCAGGGTGGAGAAGAGGAGACTCTCCTCCACGGACTGGGCACCATATAATTGGTAAAAAAAAAGAATTAAAATAAAAAATAGTCATATACTCACCTTCGATGTCCCCCGCAGTCTTCCCGCCTCTCATCTGTGCACGCTGCCGCTTTTGTTCCTATAGATGGTGTGTGTGTGAAGGACCCGCGATGACGTCGCGGTCACGTGACCGTGATGTCATCGAAGGTCCTTCACACACACACCATCTATAGGAACGGAAGCCGCTGAGGAGATCGGCTGTCTGCAGGTGAGTATAACCATTTTTTTTATTTTTTTAAATTATTTTTAAACATTCTATCTTTTACTATTGATGCTGCGTAGGCTGCATCTATAGTAAAAAGTTGGTCACACTTGTCAAACACTATGTTTGACAAGTGTGACCAACCTGTCAATCAGTTTTCCAAGCGATGCTACAGATCGCTTGGAAAACTTTGTCATTCTGCAAGCTAATTACGGTTGCAAAATGCTAAAAAAAACGGGAAAAAAAACGCAAAAAAAAAATGCGGATTTCTTGCAGAAAATTTCCGGTTTTGTTCAGGAAATTTCTGCAAGAAATCCTGACGTGTGCACATACCCTCAACGTTGCTTCCTACATCCCCTCCCGTCAGCCACGGCGTAGGGCTGCCATCAGGTTTTCACCATTATCGCACACAGCCTTCCCTGGCTTTAGGTTTAGTGGACACAGCCATTGCTCTAACCCTGCCTGGATACCTGTCTTCAACTCTTGAGCTATGTGACAGCAATCTCCAAGGCATAATAATTTAAGCAACTCCTGATTGAGGTGAGCCCTGGCTGTGCAGTACAGAGGTGAGGGAGATTTTATCTGCCCTGTTGGAATGTGTCCCTGATTAAAGGAGAGGTTGTGGGCAGAGGGGGAGGCCCTAGAGGAGGTAGAGGAGGCAGAAGCAGAGGAGGAACTATTAGATACAGAAGTTTGTCCTGCAAGCCATGGGATTTCAAAGATTTATGGATCAGCCCCTTGACTGCTTGCCCCTGCAGCCACCAGTTAAACAGTGCCCAGTCAGCCAGATGTAACGCCCCTGCCCATGTTTGCTCGTCCAGGTGTCATTGCTGAAATTAACCCTAGCAGATATAGATTTTTTCAGGGAACGGGTAATATTGTCAGTGACATGCTGGTGTAGTGCAGGCACAGCTTTCTTTGCGAAGTAATGGCGATTGGGCAACTGACACTGGGGTCTGCGACGGCCATGAACTTTCAAAAACCGTCTGTATCCACTAGGTGGAAAGGCAGCATTTCTATAACCAACAGATTGAAGATGGTGGAGATCAACTCTTAGCTTTGCCATGTGTAGGAGGAAACATTCTTCTACATGACCAAAACTGCGGGACCAAGAGCTGGTTGCTGTGTTGAGAGACGTCAGAGTATGGAGAACAGGACAAACTGCTGGACTGTGATTGAGGTGCAGGCAGAGATGTTATGGTGGATTGAGAAAGATGTGTTGTGCTATGTGACACAAAAGCAGCAGTCATATATACTTCCGTAACAGCTGACCAGCTCTCTATCACCCTTACTGTGGTGGGTAAACAATGACTGAGCAGGAAGAAACAGCAGATGGGGTTGATGGGATGGCCGATGGTTGGCGGGGCCTACTAGTCCGCATTTTAGCAAAATGAGTTTCCAACACTAAGTCATGTTGATCGCGCATGTGCTGGTTGATCCATGTTGTTGTTAAATTATTGCAATTTTTGCCTTTACTGAGTTTTTTTTTCAAATTTGACAGATAACGTGTGTTGCTCATCCTAAGCAACCCTTGCCAAACCTGCGAACTGCGCACTCGTAACCGATGCTGGCCACAGGCCGAGTTGGGGCTGAGGATGCAGTGCTTGTCGTGGTTGCGTCACTTCATGTCTGTGTAGGAAGCCGCAACGTAACCTCCTCATCTTCCTCCTCCACATCCTCTGCTGAGCTACTCAGCTGTGTACCTCTGGGTTGACATCAAGTGGGATCAGTGCAGATGCTTTCTTTCTCTGGATTCTGTGAATTTTTGGAGCAGACCCTTGATGCCCATGGAATAGAATGTGTGGACTGCTCTTCAGAATGGTCCATCTGAGGCTCACCACAGTCAGTTGGGCATTGGAAATTTTTGATGCCGGGGGAAACAAGGGTGCCACCCCTGAGCATTGTACTTTTTGTGATGTTAAGGTGGAGGAAGAGGAGAAGAGGTCAATTGATGTAGTGCTTGCCATCCACTCAAGCACATGCTCTTTCTAAGCCTCATCTACAATCGCTGTGCGGCTGCCAAAGAAAGGGAGCTGAGCAGGCCAGTCAGTAATAGTTGTTGTCAGTGGTCTTTGGATAGGATGAAACGGTGTTTATTCAGTTGAGCTTTCATTCACATTAAAACCTAACCCAAGTAAACGTCGAACACCGAGCCTATTCACCCTTTCACCACAACCGCGCTTTTTCCCACTCATGTTGTAAGTAGCCTTCTCCTCTTGTACCCTGCTGTTCCACAGCCGTCAGTCACCTGTTACTAAATGAACAATCACTCTTTAATTTCTTAGATGGTGTGCCTGAAAAACACCATTATACCTTACGATTTGCCCCTGAAATACAGTTTTAGCACAAACAATTTGGATTAGCTAATGGGGCTTCCGGAGACGGTCACACAGATTTTGCATCTACTTCAATGCTGGAAGATCAATTTCACACAGGACAAGTTCACTTTAAGCAGCAGCTCTAGCTAAGGAGAGACCTGTCTGCACTGTGATACTGGACAAATGCTTGAGCCTTAGTCCTCATTGCCAGAAGGACCTGTGTCGATGGACATGGCCATTAGTTCTCATTGTCAGAAGTACCTGTGTCCATTGACTTGGCCTTAGTTCTCATTGTCAGAATGACCTGTGTCCATGGACTTGGCCTTAGTCCTCATTTGTCAGAAGGACCTGTGTCCATGGACTTGGCCCTTAGTTCTCATTGTCAGAAGGACCTGTGTCCATGGAATTGGCCCTTAGTTCTCATTGTCAGAAGGACCTGTGTCCATGGACTTAGCCATAGTCCTCATTGTTGTATGAACATATGTCCATGGATTACAGCAGATAAATGTAGACACACTCCTAAAGCAAGAGAATTGTCCTCAAAAGATATTCCTTTATCCTCACTCAACCTGGCATTTTCCTATGTGGTAGAGAATCCGGCACAGGCAATGGGACTGCCTACCTCTGCCATGTCTGCACCCCCTATAGATGCATCCACGTGTGCTGCAGAAAGCCTCTACTATTCCTTGCCTCAGCGGCAGCAAATTTCATTTTTTTCATCCTAAACAAGGGAAGGCAGTAACTGACAGAGTGATGCAATTCTGCTTCTCTACGAGGTTTGCGGGTTCCTGGAGTGATTCTCAGCACTAGCAGCAATCTAATAAAGCAATGCATCTATCCCAAAGCCGAAAACTTCCGATAATGAAAACAGAACACGGCGACTTTTACATACTAACGGCGGCTTTGTAATAAACTGGCAAGCACAATAGCTTCACTGGATTTGTCTAAGCAGAAGCCAAAGGCGCTCTGACAATCATCGAAGACGGATTCCACAATCTCTGGAAAATTGTATTATATCCAGGAAGAAAAGGAAAGAAGCGGAGCAATGGTGGTGACAGTGGTGACGCAGGTGTATACAGTGTATCCACAGATACAGCGCCATGGACAGAGGCTCCAGCTTCTCCCTCCTCAGAACTTTCCACCTCCTTTATGTTTCTGTCTACAACGTATCAACCGCACAAAGCATTTCCTCACATGGAGAGATTGTTTAATCCTGATTTTTGCAGACGACAGATGATGCATTTGTCCGCCCACAGACTTCATCAAGAAGGCTTCTCCGACAGAGAAAATGTTTGTTTCTGAGAGAAAGAAAATTACAAGTTGGGAAATTACTTCAATAAGCAACAAGCTAGTATTTATTAAAGGAAATGTCTACACCGTGTTCCAAATTATTATGCAAATTGGATTTAAGTGTCATAAAGATTTAATTGTTGTTTTTTTTTCAAATAAACTCATGGATGGTATTGTGTCTCAGGGCTCAATGGATCACTGAAATCAATCTTAAACACATGTGATAATTAGTTTTCCAGCTGATTCTAATTAAAGGAAAACTACTTAAAGGGACTCTGTCACCTGAATTTGGCGGGCTAAGTAAATGCCCTGTGTCCGGTCCGATGGGCGGTGTTTCCTCTTCTTTCATGCACCCCTTCCTTTCCCGTTGGCCGCAATATTTTCTTGAATTTCAGTAGGTTTCCTCCGTAGTTCACGCATGCGCAAGGCAAGATTGCCGCACTATGTCCCAGAACACAGCGAAATACTTCCGGGACATGGTGTGCCGGCGCATGCGCACTAATGCTTTTTGGCTTTGCCCGCAGTTGGGCAAAGCATACTGCGCGTGCGCAAGGCAAGATTGCCTTGCGCACGCGTGAACTACGGAGGAAACCTACTGAAATTCAAGAAGATATTGCGGCCAGCGGGAAAGGAAGGGGTGAATGAAAGAAGAGGAAACACCGCCCATCGGACCGGACACAGGGCATTTACATAGCCCGCCAAATTCAGGTGACAGAGTCCCTTTAAAAATGATGTTCCACGTTATTAAGCAGGCCACAGGTTTCAAGTAATATGGGAAATAAGGATCTCTCTGCTGCTGAAAAGCATTAAATAGTGCGATGCCTTGGTCAAGGGATGAAAAGATTAGATATTTCACTAAAACTAAGAGTGATCATCATACTGTGAACTGATTTTTGACTGAAACAGAGCACAGACAGATTTAATGCAGATAAAGGCATAATGAGGAATATTTCTGCCAAACAAATTCATTGGATTAAGAGAGCAGCTGCCAAAATACCATTACAAAGCAGCAAACAGTTGTTTGAAGCTACAGGTGCCTCTGGAGTCCCTCAAACCTCAAGGTGTAGGATCCTTCAAAGGCTTGCTGTGGTGCATAAACCTACTATTCGGCCACCCCTAAACAGTGTTCACAAGCAGAAACGGTTGCAGTGGGCCTAGACATACATGAAGACTAATTTTCAAACAGTGTTGTTTACTGATGAGTGTCGAGCAACACTGGAGGGTCCAGATGGATGGAGTAGTGGATGGTTGGTGGATGGCCACCATGTCCCAACAAGGCTGCTACGTCAGCAAGGAGGTGGAGGAGTCATGTTTTGGGCCGGAATCATGGGGAAACAGCTAGTAGGGCCCTTTAAGGTTCCCGAAGGTGTGAAAATGACCTCTGCAAAGTATATAGAGTTTCTGACTGACAACTTCCTTCCATGGTCTAAAAAGCAGAAACGTGCCTTCAGGAGCAAAATTATCTTCATGCATGACAACGCACCATCTGATGCTGACAATGAATACCTCTGAGTAATTGGCTGCTATGGGCATAAAAGGAGATAAACTCATGGTGTGGCCACCATCTTCCCCTGACCTCAACCCTATAGAGAACCTTTGGAGTATCATCAAGCAAAAGATCTATGAGGGTGGGAGACAGTTCACATCCAAACAGCAGCTCTGGGAGGAAAGAAATACAAGCAGAAACTCTCCAAAAACTCACAAGTTCAATGGAGGCTAGAACTGTGAAGGTGACATCAAAGAAGGGTTCCTATGTTAACATGTAACTTGGCCTGTTAGGAGGTTTTGGAGTTAAATAGCTTTTTTGTTCAGTGAATGTGACCTCCTAATGCTGCAAATTCCACAAATGAGACTTTTCAGTTCTTTATATCAAATGTTTAGAAATTCTACTGTGCATAATAATTTGGAACAGTGTGTTTTGAGTTTTTATTCATTTTGGAGATAATACTGTTATCATTGGGAGGTTTCTTCAATAAAATTCGATGTACACTGTGTGCAGAATTATTAGGCAAGTTGTATTTTGATCCCATGATACTTTTTATACATGTTGTCCTACTCCAAGCTGTTCAGGCTTGAGAGCCAACTACCAATTAAATAAATCAGGTGATGTGCATCTCTGTAATGAGGAGGGGTGTTGTCTAATGACATCCTATATAAGGTGTGCTTAATTATTAGACAACTTTCTTTCCTTTGGCAAAATGGGTCAGAAGAGAGATTTGATGGCTCTGAAAAGTCCACAATTGTGAGATGTCTTGCAGACGGATGCAGCAGTCTTGAAATTGCCAAACGTTTGACGCGTGATCACCGAACAATCAAGTGTTTCATGGCAAATAGCCAACAGGGTCACAAGAAACGTGTTGGGCAAAAAAAGGTGCAAAATAACTGCCCATGAATTGAGGAAAATCAAGCGTGAAGCTGCCAAGATGCCATTTGCCACCAGTTTTGCCATATTTCAGAGCTGCAACGTTACTGGAGTAACAAAAAGCACAAGGTGTGCGATACTCAGGGACATGGCCAAGGTAAGGAAGGCTGAAAAACGACCACCTGTGTACAAGAAACATAAGATAAAACGTCAAGACTGGGCCAAGAAATATCTTAAGACTGACTTTTCAAAGGTTTTATGGACTGATGAAATGAGAGTGACTCTTGATGGGCCAGATGGATGGGCCAGAGGCTGGATCAGTAAAGGGCAGAGAGCTCCACTCCGACTCAGACGCCACAAGGTGGAGGGGGGGACTGGTATGGGCTGCGATCATCAAAGATGAACTTGTGGGACCTTTTCGGGTTGAGGATGGAGTGAAACTCAACTCCCAGACCTATTGCCGGTTTCTGGAAGACTTCTTCAAGCAGTGGTACAGGAAGAAGTCGGTATCATTCAAGAAAAACATGATTTTCATGCAGAACAATGCTCCATCACATGCCTCCAACTACTCCACAGCGTGGATGACCAGTAAAGGTCTCCAAGAAGAACAAATAATGACATGGCCCCCTTGTTCACCTGATCTGAACCCCATAGAGAACCTGTGGTCCCTCATAAAATGTGAGATCTACAGGGAGGGAAAACAGTCCACCTCTCGGAGCAGTGTCTGGAGGCTGTGGTGGCCGCTGCACGCAATGTTGGTCGTAAACAGATCAAGCAACTGACAGAATCTATGGATGGAGGCTGCCGAGTGTCATCATAAAGAAAGGGGGCTATATTGGGCACTAGTTTTGGGGGGTTTTGTTTTTGCATGTCAGGAATGATTATTTCTAAATTTTGAGCAGTTATATTGGTTTACCTGGTGAAAATAAACAAGTGAGATGGGAATATATTTGGTTTTTATTAAGTTGCCTAATAATTCCGCACAGTAATAGTTACCTGCACACACAGACATCCTCCTAAGATAGCCAAATCTAAAAAAAAACACTCCAACTTCCAAAAATATTAAGCTTTGATATTTATGAGTCTTTTGGATTGCTGCAGACAATCAGTGGACAATTGCCGCCGGGTCCTGTAGGTGAGCAATACGTAAGTAATAGAGATGAACAACTTCATTCTACATGGACAACCCCTTTGAATTTAGTGAACAACCATGTTAAGACCTGCCCCAGGAATAATTTTGGAAAGTCTTAGGACAGCAGGAATGTTGCCAAAAACTCCCCCTTTTGGCATGGATTTGGTAAGCACTGTTCCCATTATATTTCGGTACAATGCAGTGTCCCGGTGAAATCGGTACCGTTGGCAAGTATGGAAAGTAAAACCACCCTGACCAGAATCCAATTACCAGTACAGTGGAATTTCTCTATAAAGAAACAATGGAAAATGTTACTGAACCTCAAGGTCGAAGTCACAATTTTTCCAGATTAATTCTTTTTGTAACATTTTTGTTTATTATTTCACACTATTATATTATCCATACGGCCACCAGGACGGGCAGATATAAGAGCCCCTGATTACATGCCTTACAGTTAATGCACATATGGGATTCTTAAATATACGTAAATTGCCGCCCGGTGTCTTTACCGACAAGAACACACGGTGATAAATGCTGGAAAAATTAGTGAGTGTTCAGTCGACTATTCCCCAGTTATTTCATAAAAAGCGAATACATTGAGGAGCGCGGATATAAGTTGCTGCAGAGGTCAATATTGTACCTATAAATATACGCTGGCGGTTTTATGGGCGAACAAGCAAAAAAAAAATAAATAAAGTACAGTTTTCCACAATAATCAAATTCAGCATTAAATTATGTCAGGGAGGTCCTTGTGGGTTACAAGGCCATATTGTTATTGTGGAGGAGCAGCGGAAGATAGGAAATATAGCCCGTGAAATGTAAAAAATAAACCAGGAAAGGATAAGCGTATAAATCTTGTAACTTCTAAAACTTATACGTAGACATTACATGCTGGATATTTAACACTTGGGATTATACCGCTTTGCATATAGCATAATGTTACATGACTAAAAATGGTACCGGTAAAAAACTGTTACTTGAAATTCAACAAGTGGCCACTTGGTGTGCTAGAGCGCCATGAACACGCCCATGAGCAGCACTAAGTAGCATCACTTTTAGTCAGGTATATGTAGCAGTTACTAATTAGTGAAAAATATGAAGTGAAATAATATAAATTATTAGGTTCACTTCTTTAATTTTGTAATGTTTAAAATATTTTATTCTGGTGTTTTTTATGCCATGATGTGAATTCTATGTTTCTCAGTTTACAAAACCTTAAAGAAAGTGGAGTCACTTTGTAGACTTACCTAGCACTGATTTTGAGTTGCTTCTTGTCCTATACTATTCACAAATATGCCTAATTATATGAAAAAGTGTCCTGGAAAGCTTGACATAATTTTGAAATTAATGTGACTCTTCATGTACTAAAATGGCACTCCAAAAAAATTCCAAACTTATGCTTGCAATACCACAAGTAGCCACATGATGTGCTAGTGCTCAATGACCACACCCATGAGGAGCAGTAAGCACCAATCACCTTCAGGTGTGTGCAATACAAAACCTATAAGTGACATCTATGAAGTGCAGTAATAAATATTACCACTTCTTCTTGTATGTGAACCTTGATGTAGACACAAGGTAAACTTTCCACCTATTATTTTATAAAATTTAAAACATGAATTTTATTTGTGGCGTTCTGTAACAATTCGTCAGTTCAAACTCAAAGTGAAATGTCCCCAAACAGGTTTTAACTGTATCATAGGATCAAATCAGAGTAAGAATTTAGGAATTGATCTAGAAGGTCCAGGAAATATCCAGTTAGGGACACTAGAACCACAGCTGAAAGTGCACTCGGTATTTTAGATTATACAAATGGCTTAAGCACACAGGTGACCCAGACTGAATCCACCCTGCGATTGGTCCACTGACCAGCTCTCCGATTGGCCAAGTGGGGTGCCCTACATCATACTTGTAGTATGTCTGCCTAATATGCCGTTTTGTATTGGAGTGGCCACGCTGAGGACCGGTCACAGGACACCAACGTTCACGGTGCGCCAATCATTCTTATAACGATTGCTCTGTAGAGTGATCTTGGCGCTTCCTCCACTTTTACGCCTCGGTTTACAATCCCAGTAGCAAGGTGAGCCACTTTGTGAAGACTTTTCTTGACTTATCTTGCACCAGTCTTGAGTCACCTCATGTCTCGCGCTCCCGGCACGATGATGTATGGCTGCACATGAGAGAACGGCCTTGATAAATGTTTATTTTCTTCCAGTAGGAAGTAAACTGTCATTCACTGCGTTATCCATTGTGAGTCAGCTCCAGGAAAATCACTGTACGGATGTTCCCGTGAAGGACAATGACACCGGCCCTTCTGATCATCGTGTCTTCCCATCGTATTGAATGGATTTGCTTCAGAAACTTGTACAATGGTCAAATGGAAATGTTTATTTTCTATCTCAGTGTGACAGTGATGAGCACAAGGTTGGGAGCTTGTGACTGATAAGTCCGGGCCAGATGGCGTCATTGGGCTATGACTGACGTCGTGCAAAGCTGAAGAGCGATGGACCACAATTTGTCCTACTGTGCTATATCTTACCAGGTTAGAAGTATAAACATCATTAAGGCTAAGAACAGCTCCTGCTCTGGTGCACTTGGTGTGGCGCCATGTTTGCTTCTCCACCCATTGACTTGAATAGGCGCCACCTGACAATACTGTATATCAAGTGCTACGTCTTTGCCTAGCAATGAAAACAGATCACTGGGATGGATTTCCAGATGAAGGAACACATTAAACAATTGCTCAATGCTCCCTCTGCAATTTTAGTGAATGGATACAAAGACAATTGAGTACTGATCACATCACATGGACCTATGTATGGGGACCATCAGGTCCATGTGTTATTTGTGAGTGCAGTGCCAATTAGGCACTTTACCTTTGCTAGGTATTTGCATAAAAAGATAGGGCAGGTAACTCAATGCAGAGGCAGACATATTATTGGTGGAACCTGTGCACCCACGCAGGGGCCAAAGGGTTAAAGGAGCCAATTTCTACCTCCAAAGTAGCTGAAATTGTGCATAATGATGACCTCTTGGGCTGCAAAGGGTCGATGTATTGTTTTTTCATAGGGGTCCTCATCTGTCTGTATCCACCAGTGACGTAATCTATGCTCTCGGTATAGGTTTTCCCGTTAACGCAGCACTATTGTTCGATTCCTGAAAATTTCACTTGAGTTTTCGGTTTGTCTTGATGATGAGCTGATGGTGGTAAGTTCTGCTGCCGGAAACCCAGTAAATCTATTATTATTGCCCTGTAAAGTGACTATTAGGTCTCTTTGTTGGAGTTCTTCTCTCCACGTATTGGTGACAAAGCCTAAAAATTAGCCACATTGACTCACTTCAGGGCATATTGCATTTTGACCACTACAAATAAATTCAAGCCAACCGGTGAGAACATGAAAACTTGCAGGTCAACAATTTTTATCCTCCAGGAACTTCATCTCCAAACGCCATGCCGAGACAGTCAATGGTCTGCGGCATAACAAGTGTCCAAAGACATACTGATAGGGAATTTAGATTGTGAGCCCCAACGGGGACAGTGACGATAATGTGTGTGCAACCTGTAAAGCGCTGCGGAATATGTTAGCGCTATATAAAAAAAAAAAAATAATAATAATAATAAAGTGTCTGCGAAGCCAAAGGCCAAAAATTGCAGAGAAATTGACTCGGTAACATCCATCACTAGCAATCCATGAGGTTAGGTAATTAGACTCCTTCACATCCTTGTCTTCCAGAGGTGACAAATCCATTGTGCAATGTAGATAGTCCTCATTGAGATATAATAGGTCTGCTGGAGTTCCTTCAAGGTTTCCAGAATTTTGACTTCAAGAATAAAGGAGTTAATCAATCACCAGTACCAGCGGAGGGGCTCCACCTCAACCACCATCGTAGAGCCTACAGCTATCTATCGGTCTCCTTTAGTTCTCCTGTTTTAACCACTGAGCCACCATGGTATCCAGTCTTTTGTATTTACACAGGACAGTCATTCTCCGCACGGAGAACACATATATAGGTGGATTTTCCAGATGTTGCACATACAGTAACCAAGGAAAAATAATTAATGGCTTTTCTTTGAGTAGATTCTAGGAAACGTCTAAAACATAGCTTTGGGGTTGAAAAGATACAATTTTCCTGTATAAATCCAGAGATGCCAATTTCATGCTGCCTTACTTATTATACCTAAGATCCAGCCCCGGGTCTAGAACCGCCGTGCGCCCTTATTATAGGACTGCTTGAATGGAGCCGTTGTATATCCAGGATTCTTCATGCTCCATTAAAACCTATCCCCCCGCAGTAACTGCGTACACATATTATCATTCATCACAGGCATTTGCAAAATTTGTGCTTATTATTGTGTAACCACCATTTCACATGTAGCAGTGCTGATCTTGTGCCAGTAGCTTTCTATTTCTATGGAACCTATTAAGTTATGTTAAAAGCAGTTGTGACCTTTACGTGGCACCAAATAAACTGATGTAATAGATTATAGATATTTCCAATTCAAGATGTAAACTCCTAATATCCTTGCATGTGTAAAAAAAGACAGCTGTAATTCCCATCACCACCACTGGGTGACCACATATAGAAAAAACAGCCCGAATGTCTCCTTGCACTGGGGATCAATATCTTACACCTAACAACTTTTGAAGATCAGGAAGAGGGACAAATCATGCGTCGCGCACCACGGCAAATTTTAACCATTCCCCTGACCCCACTGCAATCCACGCCCATTTACCATTCCTTCCTCCCCTGGAGGAGTTGTCAAATTGTCAAAGGGGCGCTGGCTCTGAGGGATGTTCAGCAAATGCCTGAGTCTGCAGAGAGTAGACTCAAATCCAGGACTTTCTTCTGTATCCTGGATGGTTGGGACTAAAGATGAGCGGATTGATTCACAAAACTCTAGTCCAGGTAAGAGTTTCCGGTCGGTTGTATGGGAGCTCCCTGTGTAAAGATATACATAATATGATTCTGTCTGCAGCAACCACTAGGGGGAGCTCCCTGTATACAGAGATACATGATAAGATCCTGTCTGCAGCCACCACTAGGGGGAGCTCCCTGTATACAGAGATACATGATAAGATCCTGTCTGCTGTCACCACTAGGGGGAGCTCCCTGTATACAGAGATACATGATAAGATCCTGTCTGCAGTCACCACTAGGGGGAGCTCCCTGTATACAGAGATACATGATAAGATCCTGTCTGCAGTCACCACTAGGGGGAGCTCCCTGTATACAGAGATACATGATAAGATCCTGTCTGCAGTCACCACTAGGGGGAGCTCCCTGTATACAGAGATACATGATAAGATCCTGTCTGCAGTCACCACTAGGGGGAGCTCCCTGTATACAGAGATACAAGATAAGATCCTGTCTGCAGCCACCACTAGGGGGAGCTCCCTGTATACAGAGATACAAGATAAGATCCTGTCTGCAGCCACCACTAGGGGGAGCTCCCTGTATACAGAGAAACATGATAAGATCCTGTCTGCAGCTATCACTAGGGGGAGCTCCCTGTATACAGAGATACATGATAAGATCCTGTCTGCAACCACCACTAGGGGGAGCTCCCTGTATACAGAGATACATGATAAGATCCTGTCTGCAGTCACCACTAGGGGGAGCTCCCTGTATACAGAGATACATGATAAGATCCTGTCTGCAGTCACCACTAGGGGAGCTTCCTGTATACAGAGATACATGATAAGATCCTGTCTGCAGTCACCACTAGGGGGAGCTCCCTGTATACAGAGATACAAGATAAGATCCTGTCTGCAGCCACCACTAGGGGGAGCTCCCTGTATACAGAGATACAAGATAAGATCCTGTCTGCAGCCACCACTAGGGGGAGCTCCCTGTATACAGAGAAACATGATAAGATCCTGTCTGCAGCTATCACTAGGGGGAGCTCCCTGTATACAGAGATACATGATAAGATCCTGTCTGCAACCACCACTAGGGGGAGCTCCCTGTATACAGAGATACATGATAAGATCCTGTCTGCAGTCACCACTAGGGGGAGCTCCCTGTATACAGAGATACATGATAAGATCCTGTCTGCAGCCACCACTAGGGGGAGCTCCCTGTATACAGAGATGCAGGATAAGATCCTGTCTGCAGTCACCACTAGGGGGAGCTCCCTGTATACAGAGATACAGGATAAGATTCTGCCTGCAGCCACCACTAGGGGGAGCTCCCTGTATACAGAGATACAAGATAAGATCCTGTCTGCAGCCACCATTAGGGGGAGCTCCCTGTATACAGAGATACATGATAAGATCCTGTCTGCAGTCACCACTAGGGGGAGCTCCCTGTATACAGAGATACAGGATAAGATCCTGTCTGCAGCCACCACTAGGGGGAGCTCCCTGTATACAGAGATACATGATAAGATCGTGTCTGCAGTCACCACTAGGGGGAGCTCCCTGTATACAGAGATACAGGATAAGATCCTGTCTGCAGCCACCACTAGGGGGAGCTCCCTGTATACAGAGATACATGATAAGATCCTGTCTGCAGTCACCACTAGGGGGAGCTCCCTGTATACAGAGATACAGGATAAGATTCTGCCTGCAGCCACCACTAGGGGGAGCTCCCTGTATACAGAGATACAAGATAAGATCCTGTCTGCAGCCACCATCAGGGGGAGCTCCCTGTATACAGAGATACATGATAAGATCCTGTCTGCAGTCACCACTAGGGGGAGCTCCCTGTATACAGAGATACATGATAAGGTCCTGTCTGCAGCCTCCACTAGGGGGAGCTCCTTGTATACAGAGATACAGGATAAGATCCTGTCTGCAGCCACCACTAGGAGGAGCTCCCTGTATGCAGAAATGCATGATAAGATCCTGTCTGCAGTCACCACTAGGGGGAGCTCCCTGTATACAGAGATGCAGGATAAGATCCTGTCTGCAGTCACCACTAGGGGGAGCTCCCTGTATACAGAGATACAGGATAAGATTCTGCCTGCAGCCACCATTGGGGGGAGCTCCCTGTATACAGAGATACAAGATAAGATCCTGTCTGCAGCCACCATTAGGGGGAGCTCCCTGTATACAGAGATACATGATAAGATCCTGTCTGCAGTCACCACTAGGGGGAGCTCCCTGTATACAGAGATACAGGATAAGATCCTGTCTGCAGCCACCACTAGGGGGAGCTCCCTGTATACAGAGATACATGATAAGATCCTGTCTGCAGTCACCACTAGGGGGAGCTCCCTGTATACAGAGATACAGGATAAGATCCTGTCTGCAGCGACCACTAGGGGGAGCTCCCTGTATACAGAGATACATGATAAGATCCTGTCTGCAGTCACCACTAGGGGGAGCTCCCTGTATACAGAGATACAGGATAAGATTCTGCCTGCAGCCACCACTAGGGGGAGCTCCCTGTATACAGAGATACAAGATAAGATCCTGTCTGCAGCCACCATTAGGGGGAGCTCCCTGTATACAGAGATACATGATAAGATCCTGTCTGCAGTCACCACTAGGGGGAGCTCCCTGTATACAGATATACAGGATAAGATCCTGTCTGCAGCCACCACTAGGGGGAGCTCCCTGTATACAGAGATACATGATAAGATCCTGTCTGCAGTCACCACTAGGGGGAGCTCCCTGTATACAGAGATACATGATAAGGTCCTGTCTGCAGCCTCCACTAGGGGGAGCTCCTTGTATACAGAGATACAGGATAAGATCCTGTCTGCAGCCACCACTAGGAGGAGCTCCCTGTATGCAGAAATGCATGATAAGATCCTGTCTGCAGTCACCACTAGGGGGAGCTCCCTGTATACAGAGAGGCATGATAAGATCCTGTCTGCAGCCACCACTAGGGGGAGCTCCCTGTATACAGAGATACATGATGAGGTCCTGTCTGCAGTCACCACTAGGGGGAGCTCCCTGTATACAGAGATACATGATAAGATTCTGTCTGCAGTCACCACTAGGGGGAGCTCCCTGTATACAGAGATACATGATAAGATCCTGTCTGCAGCCACCACTAGGGGGAGCTCCCTGTATACAGAGATACATGATAAGATTCTGTCTTCAGCCACCACTAGGGGGATCTCCCTGTATACAAAGATACATGATAAGATCCTGTGTGCAGCCACCACTAGGGGGAACTTCCTGTATACAGAGATACATGATAAGATTCTGTCTGCAGTCACCACTAGGGGGAGCTCCCTGTATACAGAGATACATGATAAGATCCTGTCTGCAGCCACCACTAGGGGGAGCTCCCTGTATACAGAGATACATGATAAGATTCTGTCTGCATCCACCACTAGGGGGAGCTCCCTGCATACAGAGATACATGATAAGGTCCTGTCTGCAGTCAGCACTAGGGGGAGCTCCCTGTATACAGAGATACATGATAAGATCCTGTCTGCAGCCACCACTAGGGGGAGCTCCCTGTATACAGAGATACATGATAAGATTCTGTCTGCAGTCACCACTAGGGGGAGCTCCCTGTACACAGAGATACATAAGATCCTGTCTGCAGCCACCACTAGGGGGAGCTCCCTGTATACAGAGATACATGATAAGATCCTGTCTGCAGCCACCACTAGGGGGAGCTCCCTGTATACAGAGATACATGATAAGATCCTGTCTGCAGCCACCACTAGGGGGAGCTCCCTGTATACAGAGATACATGATAAGATCCTGTCTGCAGCCACCACTAGGGGGAGCTCCCTGTATACAGAGATACACGATAAGATCCTGTCTGCAGTCACCACTAGGGGGAGCTCCCTGTATACAGAGATACATGATAAGATCCTGTCTGCAGCCACCACTAGGGGGAGCACACTATGTTATCACATTCTGCCTAATGACAGCTGTATGCCCAAATAACTTAAACATTGATTTAGCTGTTTTTGCTGAAGATTAAGGTCATGTTCACACTTTGCGGTTTTTACCGCAGATCCGCGGCGATTTTGATGCTGCGGGTCCGCAGCAGTTTCCATTGCGTTTACATTAACATGTAAACCCTATGGAAACCGCAAACCGCAGTGCACATGTCACTTCTTTGTGCAGAATCGCAGCGATTCTGCACCCATAGAAATGCATTGTTCCGCTTACTTCCTGCATGGGGCTGTGCCCACGATGCGGGAAGTAAGCGGATAATGTGCGGTTGCTACCCGGGGTGGAGGAGGGGAGACTCTCCTCCAGGCCCTGGGAAGCATAAATAGTGTGAAAAAAAAGAATTAAAATAAAAAATGATGCTATACTCACCTCTCAGCGCTGCACACGGCCGTCCGGTCTCAGTTGCTGTGCGAGCAGGGCCTGAGATGACGTCGCGGTCACATGACCGTGACGTCACGAAGGTCCTTCTCGGCACAGCATCTTTGGAACTGGAGCGCCGCGTGCAGCGCCGAGGAGATCGGGACGTCAGAGGGTGAGTATAACCAATTTTTATTATTTTTAACATTACTATTGATGCTGCATATTGCTGCATATGCAGCATGAATAGTATAGGAGTAATCCCGCAGCGGAAATCGCAAAACAAACCGCGATAAATCTGCAGGGATAACCGCAGTGGTTTTGCCCTGCAGATTTATCAATTCCGCTGCGGGAGTACCCGCAGAGGACGCCGCAAAGTGTGCACATAGCCTTAGAGTTGTGTGCTGGAAACACAGAGCTTGGATACATATATTATGAAAGAATCTTTGCAGGGTCTGGGATCTGAAACTCGATACCTTGCTCAATTTAATTATTTTTCTTCTTAGATCATTCCTTCAAACCTGTCTTAGTCCACCTCTAGTCTGGAGAGTATTAATATTAGACGTGGACTGGAGATTTGCCGTATATACATTTTTTATGTAGACCCTTGTTCAGAGTCCAGCACCAGCATTTTAATGTGTTGCAGATTTCCAATTTACCTTTCCCTATGACCACAGCTTGCCCTGACTGAAATCTCTCTTAGGTACTAAGCCGAGTAACGGGGAAATTGATTATACCTTGTAGGCTGCTCCGCTCATTGCCCTGTAATGATTCCAGGAGAAAAGCCGAATCGCTCTCTCTGATCCTCCATTTACATTCCGCACAGATCCTCAGCGGAGGCGAATGGCCACTATACACGCTCTCCGCATATAGATACTTTTTCTTGCCATACAGATACAGCGCTGTGTGATGTGCTGGATACTTTCTCTGTGCACCGTATTAATGGTGGGATCGGTAATATACAAAGCTCGTTAAAGCCTCAGACATTGACTTATAGGTCGGCTACCACCGATAGGTGGCACTTGACAGCTTTCTTTTTTCTGGAGAATAGCTTGTGAAGCATATACAGGGGGAAAGTGTGGAGTCCCATGGACATCTTCGGAAATAGGACCCAACAGTGTGATGGACACCCATCCAAGGAAAGTGTGGAAGGACCACAGCAAGACTCATGAGACGGTGCATTGATCTAAATGTTGTATGATAGGAGGTTTCCAAGCTTACACAATTCATGACCTATCCTTAGCGTAGGTTGTCAATATCAGATTGGTGGCGGTCCAACTCTGTAACCTCCATGATCAGCTCTTTGCAACAGCTACTGGGAATGTACACAGTGTTCGGAGCCGGAACAGCACAGCTCCATACAGCGCCTAGTGGCCGATCTCTGTACCGCAGCTCTGAGCACATACACTTCAGTAGGAGCTGAGCTGAAGTTCGTAGGGTAAGGAGCTTTGGTGTTCTACCATGTAAACTTTGCACACCCGACAGCTGCAGCAGCTGAAAACAGCTGATCATTGGGTTTGCCGAATTTCGGACCCCCAATGATCTGTTGATGATTACCTATTCTAAGGATAGGACATCAGTTCTTTAGATCTATAAAACCATTTTAATGATAGCCTTCAGGTACAATGTAACTTCCTTGTCCTTCCTGGATCTCCACCAGCTTCTTGACCCCACTTCATGCTGACAAAGACACATTTTTGGGGATGTCATTTGTTTGAATTCAGAAAAATGGCAGCCAGCTGGCTGATATTGTGCTGGATTTTGGGCACCAGGAAAATGCTAAAAAAAAAAACATTAGAAGAACATTCTAAGAAGTTTTAATAAATCCAAAAATTTGGGAATTTGATTTGGAAAAAATTCAACTGATCATCGTTTCACTGGATTCTAAGGTCCGGCAGGAGTTTTAAAGAAACCCCCATAAACTCTTGTACCCTACATACTTTCCTCATCGTTGCCATTTCCCAACTGGTTTCCTGATTGACTCCTGTTCGGTTTTCTCCCTCTGGGTCTTCCATTGGGCACCACAGCTGACAAGTGGTCACGTGGAGCATGATGCACGTCACTAATGTATGCAGGGTCTCAGGTGACTGCAATGCCAAGGACATGTGCCACAACCCACATGGTGGCGTGGGAACTAACACTTGGAGTCATCCGCCAAAAGATCGAAGAACACCGAAGAGGAGTAAATCGGCAGGCTGAGTGAGGACAGATATCAGAATGGGGAGGGCCAAGGAGAATGAGGGTAAGAGTTTAGTATTTTTTCAGTCACATTCAATTAGCAGCAAAAATTTCCTACTCCCCAAAATTGAGCAAATCCATCTGATTTCAGATTCACAAGATTTTCTTAATTCTGATTTTAATGTTCTGATTCTGTATAATAGATTTTAAGAATATAATATTGCATCAATTGGAGTTAAAAAAAAATACTTTTATGATGTTTTTGGAAGTAGATCTCATGAAATATTATACTGTCTGTATTAACCGTGACTGGAAACAATCATACGTCTAGGAAATAAGACATCCATTGCATCTACTCAGTTTTATGTCTTTACGGCTTAATTAGCTCTCAGAAACAAATTAACAAAAAATTGTAGATTAAATGTTCAAGTAAGAAAAAAAAAAAAATCTACGTCTCTCAACAAATCACCGTGCAAGAGCGACGGAACCGAAGGAGTGCAATTTCTGAAATAGTTTGTGTTCTCGAATGCATTCTTTATTACTCGTCGTCATCACAAGATTAATTCTAAAATATTACAAAAAAATAAATAAGTAAAAAATTGAAATGACTGTTCTCTTGTTTCGCTATCATTGCCTTGCAGCCGATATTTGCAAGATGGATCTGTACAAGACGGGTGATGAAAGGGGAATAACTGTAGTTTGTATTTGCTGATGACAGCAGAACCCGACATAGCTAATGAAAATTTGTAAATAATGAAGAACATAAACTCAATCACGGGATCAAATAATGAAGGATGCGGAGGAACGGCGGATAATTCATCAGCCGGGGGGGAGACATCGGGATGAGGTGGGGGGTTATTACCGTTCAAGTGATGATGACGTTGTTCTGCAGAAAGAATAGAAGAAATATTGTTGTGCAGAGGGGGCCAGGGGGTTCTAACATTTCATGGTGAAAGGTAAAGAAGTTTTTGATTTTCCAAAACTTAAAAAAAATATTTTCACGTTATTTCCATCTGTGGTTTAGAAGAAGTAAAGAAAGGACCAATATATCTTCTGTACATTATGAACATGGGCAATAATTTGTGATGGCAGGAGAAGTGGCGAATATTATGTGACCAAAAAAATACCACAAAAAAACAAGATATCTTTTATAGAATGACTTTTTTCATGTTACGGATCTGCTCTACTTAAGAAATGCTGAATAAAGGAGGAGAGAGCTGTTACGGTAAGCGAAGAACCCCCACACGTGCTAGAGGAGAGTTGGCCATTAGTGATGAGTGAATGTGCTTGGATAACGTGTTAGCATGCTCCGGTGCGAACCGAGTGTCTTCCATGTGCTTGAATAATATGTTCGAGTCCCCGCACCTGCATGTGGATCGCCCCCAAGGGCAGTGGGGTACTCGGTACCAGGTCCTTCGGTTCTCAGTGGGGATGTCATGGTGGCTGACCCTGTCCGTGGCCCAGGGACGTCTGTGTAAAAGGGAAAGGTCCTTAAAGGGATAATGTTCGTGACGCCACCTGTGGTATTCGGTCAAGGTGACTGACGCTGCTTTAAGGGGTCCGCTGGGGTGATGTTATGCAGCTGAGATGGTATACCTTCCCACAGGTGAAGTATGTCCCCAGGGCTTCCCAGAGTGTAGATGGTGAATGGTGAGAGGCGCAGTGAAGAACAAGGACACAAGGTTGCAGTCTCTTTACCTTTACTGAAGGCTTCAGCATCCACAGTCCAAAGCACCAGATCACAGGGCTGGCCGAGTCCAACCAGTTTGGAGGCAAATCCAGAGTCCCCTTATCCAGATAGAAATCAGTAGCCTTCCTCTAGCGCCGTGGTGTTGTAGTACCTCCCTGCTGAGCGTCTCATAAGGTCCTCACAGATGTTGTAGATGTTATGTCTCTCTCTCTGTCCCCCAGATGGATAGGACAAACCCGTATGACTGATGGCTTGAGGCGTTTTACAGGGACTCTATCATGCCCCAGCCTCTAAGCGGTGCCACCTTGACTCCTGGGTGTAGGGGCGGATCAGTAACGTGAAATTAGCTGTCCTGCCAGTCTCTGGAGCAAGGCATAAAGGACTGTTGTTCCCTCGGTGTTCCGGCTACCGGGATCCTGCACCTCAGAAGGAGGCAGCCTGTGTAGGGCAGAACTCCTCCTGATATCCACTCCTTTGCTATGACTTCTTCACCCTCTCTACAATACAATTCTCTTTCAGTGTCCGTTCTTAGAAACTGCCGCACTTAGGGCAGGCACAGCTTCATGTACTTCTGTCTCTGCCTCTGACAGGCTCCCACCCCTGTCAGGGACCAATTTCCTGAGCCAGGCAACCAGTTTTACCTAAGTGTGAAGAGTGCCCTAATAAATAGGAACATAGCTTCCCCTGGTGGCCTGGAGTACAAAATGTGTTGCATGTTTGTGATACCTGGATTCAGTTGTCTTTCATTGCCTCCAAACGTAACATCACTCCCCCTAGAGGAGAATGATATTACTGGAACGACCAGGAACCTGGGGTGCTGCACATGTCTCACCGATGTTCAACAGCTGCAACACATGCAGGGATGGCCTAACAAACATGACATCCATGCATATGTTGTGGCTGTCAAACAGCCAAACATATTATTGGAGGATGCCGAAGGTACTCGGTTAGCACCTTATCTGAGCACATTCGTTCATTATTAGCAAACAATTTCGCATGCCTGGCCAACCAACACACATATTTGAGTGCATCCCTACGATTCTCTGAGGGTTGAAATAGTTGTTCGTAATGATGAGCATATTTGTCAAAATTTGACTTGGTCCAGAAAATTAGATTTGCACAAAATTTATGTAATGTGAACTAATATATCACAATTTGAGATCTCTACAGACCTCAGAGAATAACAAACACTGGTTAAAAAAAATGTAAAAAATGATATGCGCGCAGCCTTCATATATCCCAATGCACAGTCCTGCTCTGATCATCCTCTTCAGTCTGGTCACTGGGTGGCTCTTCCTTTGGCTATTTTCATCATTTTCCAGCACCTGGAACTGTCTTCACCTAGTCACCGCAGAAGCCGACTATGGTGCTGATGATGGCCGAGTGAACACCGAACTAATAACCCTACCAAAGGGGACAGGTGAGGGCCAGGTGAGAATTCATTTTTATCACTATTGTGGCTCTTTTGAATCCAGAAAAATTAAGGACACCTGGTGGTCGGCTCTCATTTTTCTGCATTCACAAAATCAAAGTTTATTTGTGAAATTCTTACCATTCTTCTAATTACTTGCTGCTCCCCTGTTCTGCTGCCCGCGCTTACTCTTTCATGACTGCTATGGAGTGAGGGTGAAAACATACAGACATGACTATGGAAGATCTCATACCCAGGGCTGGTACTGTAAAACACAGCTGACGTATTCTTTGGCCACTTCCTATAATAATACTACATTTTACTACTGATCTACGACAATACTAAAATTCCCAGTTAAGGGTTTCAGAAGTTGTTTTTAGAGAAAAGTTTGTCTTGATGAATAAACGTCCGAAAATTAATGGTGATTGTAGAAATTTTGAATGACTTTGTATTGTCAGTACTTAGGATGAATGTGGGCTGTCATGTGGATGGTCCTGTCTTACATCAACAAGGCTTCTCGGAAGATGAAAGAGGGTAGGCTATGGGGGTTACATAGACAAGTGGAAGGAGGAGACTGAGGAGATAGCAGAGGACAGTCAGTATGTAGCTGTGTAGATAGAGGGTGACCGAGCGACAAATATATCTCTATTAAGAGTAGACTCTAAATTTATCTACCTGATTCCAGACCACAACATGGCACATTACAGAGAACTGTCCCAGTTGGCCAACTTTTCTTCTAAATGAGGTTCAACTTGCAATCAGTGGCTTGCTGTGGATTTGGCAGCTGATGTTTACTGGCATAAGGCTGCCTTAATTGAGGTACACCTTTTTGCGGTGGGATGGCTTTTACACTTTTTTGATCAAAAACAGTATTTACTAAGTCCCTTTTCTTCTTTAAATGTACTTATTTACTTACTACAGGGTATAAGCTCATTTTACTTTTTTTTGCTCGGGTTTTGTCTCTTAAATTGCCGCAGTGTGAACATGTTTCTACACACTACATGTATACCAACTTTTGCTTCAGCTCATTTCTTTGGTTTTGCTGTAGTTTCTTGTACTTTGTACAAATATGGGTTTTGCTCCCCATTTTTTGAGCTGGGCCACGGCAGTGCTCATTGTCTGCTGGACAGGAGCTGGAGAACTGGCTCTAAAATGACGCCATCTGTGGCTCAACTTTTGAATAGGTGGCCTGCTGTGACTTCATTATTGTAGGGTTGCGTCAGGATGGATGATCGGAAGAAGAGCCATAGATGCCATCATGGTAGAAGAGGTGATCCCCCTCCCGTCTAGTGGCCACAGACTACTGACATATCTAATAGACTGAGAGGCACCAAACCTAAAGCTGATTAATTCCCTGAACAGACAATCTCTGTTCATAGAGCTTACTGAGATGCTGTGATTTTCATGTGGGACATACAGTAGGGAAAAAAAAGCATTTAGTCAGCCACCAATTTAAGAGGCTCTTCTGTCCTCCACTCATTACCTGTAGTAATGGCACTTGTTTGAACTTGTTATCAGTATAAAAGACACCTGTTCCCAAACTCAAACAGTCACACTCTAAACTCCACTATGGTGAAGACCAAAGAGCTGACGTAGCCCTGCACCAGGCTGGGAAGACTGAATCTGCAGTAGGCAAGCAGCTTGGTGTGATGAAATCAACCGTGGGCGCAATAATAAGAAAATGGAAGACATACAAGACCACTGATAATCTCCCTTGATCTGGGGCTCCACGCAAGATCACACCCCATGGGGAATCATAATGATCACTAGAACGGTGAGCAAAAATCCCAGAACCACACGGGGGGCCTAGTGAATAATCTGCATAGAGCTGAGACCACCGTTGCAAAGGCTACCATCAGTAGCACACTATGCCGCCAGGGACTCAGATTCTGCAGTGCCAGACGTGTCCCCCTGCTTAAGCCAGTACATGTCTGGGCCCGTCTGAAGTTTTGCTAGAGAGCATTTAGATTATCCAGAAGAGTACAGGATGTCACATGGTCTGACGAAACCAAAGTAGAATTGTTTGGTAGAAGCAAAACTCTTCATGTTTGAGACAGAATGCTGAGTTGCCTCCAAAGAACACCATACCTACTGTGAAGCATGTGGGACACCCCAGGGCCCTGGTCGTCACAGTGGCATTGCTTTCCTCACGGGGAGAGTGACGTCACGCTTAGAAGCGATGAAAGAGGACTCTGGATTCGCTTCCAAGCCGGCCAGACCCTGCCTGTCCTGTGATCTGGTGCCCTGGACTGTGGCTGCCTGAAGTCTTCAGTAAACCAGGTAAAGAGACTGCAAACCTGTGTCCTCATTCTTTTCCATCTTCCATCTACACACCGGGAGCCCTGGGGATATACTTCACACGTTGGAAGTTACACCATCTAGCTGCCATAACATCACCCCAGATGACCTCTTAAAGCAGCGTCGGTCCTCATTGACCGAATATCACAGGTGGCGTCACGAACATAAACTTTATGCAATTTCCCTTTTACATGGGCGCCCAGGGCCACAGACCGGGTCGCCACCGTGACATCCCCCTGTCAATACAGGACCCGGTACCGGGTACCCCACGGCCCAGGCGGACGTTTCACATGGGAGTGGCAACATCATGATTTGGGGCTGTTTCTCTGCAAAGGGACCAGGACGACTGATCCGTGTACATGAAGTAATGAATGGGGCCATGTATCGTGAGATTTTGAGTGCAAACCTCCTTCCATCAGCAAGGGCATTGAAGATGAAACGTGGATGGGTCTTTCAGCATGATAATGATCCCAAGCACACCGCCAGGGCAACGAAGGAGTGGCTTCATAAGAAGCATATGAAGGTCCTGGAGTGGCCTAGCCAGTCTCAGATCTCAACCCCATAGAAAACCTTTGGAGGGAGTTGAAAGTCCGTGTTGCCCAGCGATGGGCCCAAAACATCACTGCTCTAGAGGAGATCTGGATGGAGGAATGGGCCAACATACCAACAACAGTGTGTGCTAACCTTGTGAAGACTTACAGAAAACGTTTGACCTCTGTCATTGCTAACAAAGAATAAATAAAATATTTGGATGAACTTTTGTAAATGACCAAATACTTATTTTCCACCATAATTTGCTAAATAAATCTTGCCAATTCAAACAAGGTGATTTTCTGGATTTGTTTTCTCATTTTGACTCTCATAGTTGTGGTCACCTATGGTGTCAATTACAAGACTCTCTCTCTCAGGCCTATCTTTTTAAGTGGGGAACTTGCACAATTCGTGGCTGACTAAATACTTTTTTTCCCCATTGTACATTTGAGTTAATCCTTTCAATCCCTAGATGGCAGTGATTTGTCCTCATTCTGAACATTTCGTTATTACTATTACTATACAAATATCATTAGAAGCTATTTATTATCCGTGGGGTCGTTTCCTCCACCGGCTGAGAAAAATGACGTGTGACAAGTTTCCACCGCAGTATGGCTGAATTAATGTAACTTGTATTGTATCCATCTCCTGGGTCTCCATAAACAGAGAAATGTGCCGAGTTTGCTGGCCCTTTGTTTGGAGCAAGGAGGAGGTGATAGAAGAGTCATAAAGCAGAGAGATCAATGCTCCAGCGCTGAGTTCGCTGCACTGAATTACGCTCCATCAGTCTTCACCGTGCCCCTAATCAATGGACTATCTCACATTTTCCGAATGAACTCCACCACTTTTATGAGTCTTCGTATGCATCTTTTATGGCCCTTTATACTGATACATTTATCACCTATACAGTAAAATACAGAAACGTCTACTCATATGTGAGGGTCATAATGATTAGTCTGAGGTTCATATCAATGATACAGTATTAATAATTAATCCCAGGTTGATGTATGATGGCTGCAGAGGTGGCTACGTACCCATCTCGAGCTTCTATGGGACATTTGTGATAGGGGAAGTCTGGCACAAAACTGCTTTCCATTTTGTCCATAAATTAAGTTGTATGTAATAAGGAGAGATGACAAGGGGAAAAAGTATTGAACACGTTACTGAAATGTAACTAACACTTGGCACAAAAGTCTTTGTTGGTGATGAAACTTCAAGACACCTCCTGTATGGAGAAACTAGTCGCAGGCATTGCTCAGGTGTGTCCATAAATTAAGTTATACGTAATAAGGAGAGATGACAAGGGGAAAAAGTATTGAACACGTTACTGAAATGTAACTAACACTTGGCACAAAAGTCTTTGTTGGTGATGAAACTTCAAGACACCTCCTGCATGGAGAAACTAGTTGCAGGCATTGCTCAGGTGTGATTTTGGCCCATTTTCCACACAAACACTCTTCACCTACTGAAACTTCTGTAGCTTCTTCTATGAACTCTCGGCTTTGATTCCTTCCATACATTTTCTCTTGGATTCAGGTTCGGTGATCGGCTGGGCCATTCTAGCAGCTTTATTTTGTCACTGAAACCAATTGACAGTTTCCTCGACTGTATGTTTGAGATTATTGCTTTGCTGAAGTGTCCACCGTGGTTTTATATTCATCATCCTGATATATGGCAGCAGATTTCTATCAAGAATGTCTCTGTACATTGATCCATTCATCCTTCCTTCAATTATATGAACTTCGCCAGTGCCATAAGCTGAAAAATGAATAGATAAAAACTAGAAAACAATGAATACAATTAGGCTGCTATCTGGGTTAAAAAGGAAAGATAAAAAGCAGAATGTGCTCACCTTGAGACCGAAAAGGTTTGAAAGTGGTTTTTAATAGTCAATGCGTTTTGAAGGACATATGCTTCTTCATCAGGACAAAGCACAGTAAATTATTATTTAGTTAGAATGTTATAGATTATTGTGGTTTCTCCTGATGAAGGAGTATGTGTACTTTCCAAATACATTGATGTATAAAAACCGCATACAAACATTTTCAGTCTCCTCCATCCTCAAACCTCACTGTGGGTATGGTGTTTTGGGCTGACATGCAGTGCCTTTTGGCCTCCAACCATGGTGTGTTTTATCACTTTTATGGCATCCAACGAGTTCAATTTTGGTCTGATCAGACCAGACTATATTCTCCCAGTATTTTACAGGCTTGTCTAAATGTTGTTGAGCAAACTTTAAATGTGCTTGAAAATGCTTTTTGTGCAGTGTCATAGATGTAATGGTAAAATCTATAAATCCATCTTTTTAAAAGGGAAGTGTCACTCCCATATTGAACATTGAAGCATGGCTTAATTATAATTTGGGAAAGGAACAAGAGCTGGCACTTCATCCAACATTGCTTTCTTTATGACTTCTTGCTGTGAACAGGTAATTGAAGTGGGTTATCTGCTCAAAAGCAGACATCAAGTCGGGGCTCAGTGTATGCAACAGATTGGGAGATGTCACTGTCCTTGTCTGTCGAAATATGCTTCTTCTCTTCTAAGCCACATTTGGCCAAGAATATCAGACATCAGGGCACCGAAGTTGAGTTATGAAAAATGTTTTTTTGTGACTGGCATAGGTCTTACAGTTATGGGAGACATATTTAGGACATCGTGACGAAGTGGTGAATGTAACGCATTTACTGTTAATCAGCTCTAAATTAATATCGGACAGATGGATAATGATATAATGTATATGACATGTCTCCTATCTATGGAAAGCTGAAATCATGATATAGCATTAATACATCCCATCTGGGACATACAGGTTGGGGAACTCTTATTTTTTTGCTTCCGGAGAGACATCCTATTGACCAGACCAAGATTAGGCAATCCAGAGGAGGTATATGGGAGTTATATTCTTGTACATAGGTGCAATATTATACTAGTTATATTCTTGTACATAGGAACAGTATTATAGTAGTTATATTCTTGTACATAGGGGCAGTATTATAGTAGTTATATTCTTGTACATAGGAGCAGTATTATAGTAGTTATATTCTTGTACATAGGGGCAGTATAGTAGTTATATTCTTGTACATAGGGGCAGTATTATAGTAGTAATATTCTTGTACATAGGAGCAGTATTATAGTAGTTATATTCTTGTACATAGGGGCAGTATTATAGTAGTTATATTCTTGTATATAGGGGCAGTATTATAGTAGTTATATTCTTGTACATAGGGGGCAGTATTATAGTAGTTATATTCTTGTACATAGGAGCAGTATTATAGTAGTTATATTCTTGTACATAGGGGGCAGTATTATAGTAGTTATATTCTTGTACATAGGAGCAGTATTATAGTAGTTATACTCTTGTACATAGGGGCAGTATTATAGTAGTTATATTCTTGTACATAGGGGCAGTATTATAGTAGTTATATTCTTGTACATAGGAGCAGTATTATAGTAGTTATATTCTTGTATATAGGGGCAGTATTATAGTAGTTATATTCTTGTACATAGGAGCAGTATTAGAGTAGTTATATTCTTGTATATAGGGGCAGTATTATAGTAGTTATATTCTTGTACATAGGAGCAGTATTATAGTAGTTATATTCATGTACATAGGAGCAGTATTAGAGTAGTTATATTCTTGTACATAGGGGCAGTATTATAGTAGATATATTCTAGTTATATTCTTGTATATAGGGGCAGTATTATAGTAGTTATATTCATGTACATAGGGGCAGTATTATAGTAGTTATATTCTTGTACATAGGAGCAGTATTAGAGTAGTTATATTCTTGTATATAGGGGCAGTATTATAGTAGTTATATTCTTGTACATAGGAGCAGTATTATAGTAGTTATATTCATGTATATAGGAGCAGTATTAGAGTAGTTATATTCTTGTACATAGGAGCAGTATTATAGTAGATATATTCTTGTACATAGGAGCAGTATTATAGTAGTTATACTCTTGTACATAGAGGCAGTATTATAGTAGTTATATTCTTGTACATAGGAGCAGTATTATAGAAGTTATATTCTTGTACATAGGGGGCAGTATTATAGTAGTTATACTCTTGTACATAGGAGCAGTATTATAGTAGTTATATTCTTGTACATAGGGGCAGTATTATAGAAGTTATATTCTTGTACATAGGAGCAGTATTATAGTAGTTATATTCTTGTACATAGGGGGCAGTATTATAGTAGTTATATTCTTGTACATAGGGGCAGTATTATAGTAGTTATATTCTTGTACATAGGGGCAGTATTATAGTAGTTATATTCTTGTACATAGGGGCAGTATTATAGTAGTTATATTCTTGTACATAGGGGCAGTATTATAGTAGTTATATTCTTGTACATAGGAGCAATATTATAGCAGTTATATTCTTGTACATAGGAGCAGTATTATAGTAGTTATATTCTTGTACATAGGGGCAGTATTATAGTAGTTATATTCTTGCACAAAGGAGCAGTATTATAGTAGTTATTGTTAGGGCTAGCGGAACGCACCGAGTAAATAGAGATGTTTTTATTGATATTGGTGCGTTCGTAGCCCGGGGTCCACCGTGCAGGAGTACCTGCTGCTAGCAAACGGCGGCACTATATGGCGGTATGGACTAACTCAGTTAATTCACCAAGTAGCCGTGAAAGCAAAGCACTCTGCCCTGTTAGACTTCACAGGAGCACAGGCTAACTGCCCAAACAGAGAGCAGTCAGTGGTCACGCATGCACATAAAACTCCTCGCCAGAGGTGCCAGCATTCTAGGGGCTTATTTCAGCCAGGTCCCTGAACACACTCTCACGTGACCACACTGGCGCAAAGCACATAACAAAGAACAATACTAGCGCATGGCCGTGCGAGCCTTAAATAGTTGCAGCACGTACAGGACCTTCCTAGAAGGACCAATGAGAGGCTGCCACAGAGCGTGAGCACCTACAGGACCTTCCTGAAGGACCAATGGCCTTAGCTGCAGTATCTGATCATGTGACCCTCGATCTCCACTGAGAGATCTTACTCTGGGCATGCTCAGAATGAGAAAAGCAGGACTTAGTCCCAGAAGCGTCTGCTCGCCGCTGCCAAGCACTGACTTCAATGGCAGAAGCAGGAAAGGCAGCAGTAACTCTTTGTACAGAGTCAGACTGAACGAGACGCTGGGACCGACGTCTCTGCTGAGCAGGCTCCACTGCAGCAGGAGAAGAATGGGAGACCGCAGCGGAGGTGTCCCGAGATTCCCCCTGTGCAGAGGCGGGAACTCGACCCCCAACATGGCCCCCCCTCCTTGCGCCTCGCTACGTTCAAAGGCAGCAATGAGCTGCGGAGCCCGAATGTGCTCAGCAGGCTCTCAGGACTGTAACCCTTCCAGTCCACCAAATAAAATTTTTTGCCACGAACCACCTTGCACCCCAAAATAGGTTACTCAGAAAACCGGGACATGTATAAGGGCTTAAGGAGGGACACATGAAAGGTGTCAGTGATACCTAGGCATGGAGGAAGGGCTAGACGGTAGACCACATGATTAACCTGTTCGAGGACCTTGAAGGGACCCAAGTAGCGAGGAGCAAACTTAGTGGACTCAACACACAGCCTGATGTTACGAGCGGAGAGCCACACTAAGTCACCAGGAGCAAAGGTTGGGGCAGGGCGCCGATGTGCATTGGTGGAGGACCTCATTCTCTCCTTGGAGGCCCAGATGGCATCCTGAGTGCGGTCTCAAATGTCTTGTGCCTCCACTGCCCAGTCTGCCACCCTGGAGTCAGCAGAGGACATGGGCATAGGCACAGGAACCCGCGGATGCTGGCCATAATTAAGGAGGAAAGGAGTCTGACCGGTCGAGTCGGCTACAGCGTTGTTAAGGGCAAACTCTGCCCACGGTAACAAGGATGCCCAGTCATCCTGCCTGGCAGAAACAAAATGTCGTAAATCAGTGACCAGAGTCTGATTGGCTCTCTCAACCAACCCATTCGTCTCGGGATGATAAGCCGAGGAGAGATTTAACTCAATACTGAGTAGACGACAAATGTTATGACCCCAATGGCAGAGGGTCTCAGAGGTTATTACCAAGTCTGCACACACAAAAAACCAGCTCATAGGGCAGTGGTAACTAGGCTGACTGTATAACTGATCCTAGCACAACAAATAGCAGTAGCCGGGGAACGTACCTACGTTGGTTCTAGACGTCTCGCGCCAGCCGGAGAACTAACTAACCCTAGAAGGGAAACAATAGACCTTTCTTGCCTCCAGAGAAAAGACCCCAAAAGTTGGATACAAGCCCCCAACAAATAATAACGGTGAGGTAAGAAGAAAAGACAAACGTAAGAATGAACTAGGTTTTAGCAAAGAGAGGCCCACTGACTAATAGCAGAATATAGGAAGATGACTTATACGGTCAGCAAAAACCCTATCAAAATTTCCACGCTGAATATTCAAGAACCCCCGAACTGTCTAACGGCACGGGGGGAGAATATCAGCCCCCTAGAGCTTCCAGCAATATCAGGAATCGCATTTAGTACAAGCTGGACAAAAATAAGAGCAATGCAAATAACCAAAAAATAAGGAAGCAGGACTTAGCTTATTTTGCAAAGAACCAGGACCAGCAGACAGGAGCAAACAGAAATGAACTGATTACAACGATGCCAGGCACCAGACTGAGAATCCAGGGAGTTTAAATAGCAACACCCCTGGACTAACGAACGAGGTGGGTACCAAGCTGGGGAAAGAAAATCAAAGTGTCATGTCGCTAGTGACCACAAGAGGGAGCCAAAAAGTTCAATTCACAACAGTACCCCCCCCCTTAAGGAGGGGTCACCGAACCCTCACCAAGACCACCAGGGCGATCAGGATGAGCAGCGTGAAAGGCACGAACCAAATCGGCCGCATGAACATCAGAGGCGACCACCCAGGAATTATCCTCCTGACCATAGCCCTTCCACTTGACCAGATACTGAAGCCTCCGTCTGGAGAGACGAGAATCCAAGATCTTCTCCACTACGTACTCCAACTCGCCCTCAACCAACACCGGAGCAGGAGGCTCAACAGAAGGAACCACCGGCACAACGTACCACCGCAACAAAGACCTATGGAACACGTTGTGAATGGCAAACGACACCGGAAGATCCAAGCGAAAGGACACTGGATTAAGGATTTCCAAAATCTTATAAGGACCGATGAAGCGAGGCTTAAATTTAGGAGAGGAGACCTTCATAGGAACAAACTGAGAAGACAGCCACACCAAATCCCCAACGCGAAGTCGGGGACCCACACAGCGGCGGCGGTTGGCAAAACGCTGAGCCTTCTCCTGTGACAACTTTAAGTTGTCCACCACATGATTCCAAATCCGCTGCAACCTATCCACCACAGAATCTACCCCAGGACAGTCAGAGGGCTCAACATGTCCCGAGGAAAAACAAGGATGAAAACCAGAGTTGCAGAAAAATGGCGAAACCAAAGTAGCGGAACTAGCCCGATTATTAAGGGCAAACTCAGCCAATGGCAAGAAGGTCACCCAATCATCCTGATCTGCAGAAACAAAACACCTCAAATAAGCCTCTAGAGTCTGATTTGTTCGCTCAGTTTGGCCATTAGTCTGAGGATGAAAGGCAGATGAAAACGACAAATCAATGCCCATCTTAGCACAAAAGGATCGCCAGAACCTGGAAACAAACTGGGATCCTCTGTCAGACACGATATTCTCAGGAATGCCGTGCAAACGAACCACATTCTAAAAGAATAAAGGAACCAGATCGGAAGAGGAAGGCAGCTTAGGCAAGGACACCAAATGGACCATCTTGGAAAAACGATCACATACCACCCAGATGACAGACATGCCCTGAGACACCGGAAGATCTGAAATGAAATCCATGGAAATGTGTGTCCAAGGCCTCTTCGGGACAGGCAAGGGCAAGAGCAACCCGCTGGCACGAGAACAGCAAGGCTTAGCTCGAGCACAAGTCCCACAGGACTGCACAAATGACCGTACATTCCGTGACAAGGAAGGCCACCAAAAGGACCTAGCCACCAAATCTCTGGTGCCAAAAATCCCCAGATGCCCTGCCAACACCGAGGAATGAACCTCGGAAATGACTCTGCTGGTCCATTTATCAGGAACAAACAGTATGTCAGGTGGACAAGAATCAGGTCTACCAGCCTGAAATCTCTGCAACACACGTCGCAAATCCGGAGAAATGGCCGACAAGATAACTCCCTCTTTAAGAATACCAGCTGGCTCTGAGACTCCAGGAGAGTCAGGCACAAAGCTCCTAGAAAGAGCATCAGCCTTCACATTCTTTGAACCCGGTAGGTACGAGACCACAAAGTCAAAACGGGAGAAAAACAATGACCAACGGGCCTGTCTAGGATTCAGGCGTTTAGCAGACTCGAGATACATCAGATTTTTGTGATCAGTCAAGACCACCACACGATGCTTAGCACCCTCGAGCCAATGACGCCACTCCTCAAATGCCCACTTCATGGCCAACAACTCCCGATTGCCAACATCATAGTTCCGCTCAGCAGGCGAAAACTTCCTAGAAAAAAAAGCACATGGTCTCATTATAGAGCAACCAGGGTCTCTCTGCGACAAAACGGCCCCTGCACCGATCTCAGAAGCATCCACTTCAACCTGAAAGGGAAGTGAGACATCAGGCTGACACAAAACAGGCGCCAAAGTAAACCGGCGCTTCAGCTCTTGGAAAGCTTCCACGGCTGCAGGAGCCCAGTTAGCAACATCAGAACCTTTCTTGGTCATATCCGTCAAAGGTTTAACAACGCTAGAAAAGTTAGCGATAAAACGACGGTAGAAGTTAGCAAAACCCAAGAACTTCTGAAGACTCTTAACTGACGTGGGTTGAGTCCAATCATGAATAGCTCGGACCTTGACTGGGTCCATCTCCACTGCAGAAGGGGAGAAAATAAAACCCAAAAAGGGAACCTTCTGCACTCCAAAGAGACATTTTGAGCCCTTGACAAACAAAGCATTCTCACGCAAAACCTGAAACACCATCCTGACATGCTTTACATGGGAGTCCCAATCATCAGAAAAAAACAGAATATCATCCAGATAAACGATCATAAATTTAGCCAGGTACTTCCGGAAAATATCATGCATAAATGACTGAAACACTGAAGGGGCATTAGAGAGCCCAAAAGGCATTACCAAGTACTCAAAATGACCTTCGGGCATATTAAATGCAGTTTTCCATTCATCTCCCTGCTTAATGCGCACAAGGTTGTACGCACCACGAAGATCTATCTTGGTGAACCACTTGGCACCCTTAATCCGGGCAAACAAGTCCGACAACAGAGGCAAAGGATACTGAAATTTAACAGTGATTTTATTCAGAAGCCGATAGTCTATACAAGGTCTCAAAGATCCGTCCTTCTTGGCCACAAAAAAGAATCCCGCACCAAGAGGGGAAGAGGATGGACGAATATGCCCCTTCTCCAGAGACTCCTTGATATACAAACGCATTGCGGTATGCTCAGGTACAGACAGATTAAATAATCTTCCCTTAGGAAATTTACTACCCGGAATCAAATCTATAGCGCAGTCACAGTCCCTATGAGGAGGAAGAGCACTGGACCTGGACTCGCTGAATACATCCTGATAATCAGACAAATACTCAGGAACTTCCGAAGGAGTAGAGGAAGCAATAGACACCGGCGGGGAATCGCCATGAATTCCCTGACAGCCCCAACTTGACACAGACATTGCCTTCCAATCCAAAACTGGATTATGGGTCTGTAACCATGGTAGACCCAAAACGACCAAATCATGCATTTTATGCAGAACCAGAAAACGAATCACCTCCCGATGTTCAGGAGTCATGCACATGGTTACCTGTGTCCAAAACTGCGGCTTATTTTCCGCCAATGGCGTAGCATCAATACCTCTAAGAGGGATAGGATTTACCAACGGCTCAAGAACAAAACCACAGCGTTTGGCAAATGAAAAATCCATAAGACTCAGGGCAGCACCTGAATCCACAAACGCCATAACAGGGTAGGAAGACAATGAGCCAATTAAAGTCACAGACAAAATAAATTTAGGTTGCAAATTACCAATGGCGACAGGACTAACCACCTTTGTTAAGCGTTTAGAGCATGCTGATATAACATGTGTAGGATCACCACAGTAAAAACACAACCCATTCTGACGTCTATGATTTTTCCGTTCATTTCTAGTCTGAATTCTACCACATTGCATTAAATCAGGTGTTTGTTCAGACAACACCACCAGAGGATTAGCGGCTTTGCGCTCCCGCAAACGCCGGTCAATTTGAATAGCCAGCGCCATGGAATCATTCAGACTTGTAGGAATGGGGAAACCCACCATCACATTCTTAATGGCTTCAGAAAGGCCATTTCTGAAATTTGCGGCCAGAGCACACTCATTCCACTGAGTAAGCACGGACCATTTCCGAAATTTTTGGCAATACACTTCAGCTTCATCCTGGCCCTGAGAGATAGCCAGCAAAGCTTTTTCTGCCTGAATTTCAAGATTGGGCTCCTCGTAAAGCAACCCGAGCGCCAGAAAAAACGCATCAATATTTGCCAATGCCGGATCTCCTGGCGCTAACGAGAAGGCCCAATCCTGAGGGTCGCCCCGCAAGAAAGAGATAACAATTTTTACTTGCTGAGCTGAGTCTCCAGACGAACGAGGTCTCAGAGATAGAAACAATTTTCAATTATTCCTGAAATTCCTAAACTTAAATCGTTCTCCAGAGAACAGTTCAGGAATAGGTATTTTAGGTTCTGACATAGGACTACAAGTAACAAAATCTTGAATGCCCTGCACACGAGCAGCAAGCTGATCCACACTAGTAATCAAAGTCTGGACATTCATGTCTGCAGCAAGCTCAAGCCACTCAGGGATAAAGGGGAGGAAGAAAGAAAAAAAAAACAAAACTCAGAATTTCCTTTCTTATAATCCCACTTCTGCAATGCATTAAGTATTACTTTTGGCCTGGCATACTGTTATGACCCCAATGGCAGAGGGTCTCAGAGGTTATTACCAAGTCTGCACACACAAAAAACCAGCTCATAGGGCAGTGGTAACTAGGCTGACCGTATAACTGATCCTAGCACAACAAATAGCAGTAGCCGGGGAACGTACCTACGTTGGTTCTAGACGTCTCGCGCCAGCCGGAGAACTAACTAACCCTAGAAGGGAAACAATAGACCTTTCTTGCCTCCAGAGAAAAGACCCCAAAAGTTGGATACAAGCCCCCAACAAATAATAACGGTGAGGTAAGAAGAAAAGACAAACGTAAGAATGAACTAGGTTTTAGCAAAGAGAGGCCCACTGACTAATAGCAGAATATAGGAAGATGACTTATACGGTCAGCAAAAACCCTATCAAAATTTCCACGCTGAATATTCAAGAACCCCCGAACCGACTAACGGCACGGGGGGAGAATATCAGCCCCCTAGAGCTTCCAGCAATATCAGGAATCACATTTAGTACAAGCTGGACAAAAATAAGAGCAATGCAAATAACCAAAAAATAAGGAAGCAGGACTTAGCTTATTTTGCAAAGAACCAGGACCAGCAGACAGGAGCAAACAGAAAGGAACTGATTACAACGATGCCAGGCACCAGACTGAGAATCCAGGGAGTTTAAATAGCAACACCCCTGGACTAACGAACCAGGTGGGTACCAAGCTGGGGAAAGAAAATCAAAGTGTCATGTCGCTAGTGACCACAAGAGGGAGCCAAAAAGTTCAATTCACAACAGACAAAGCTCCCTCCAGAATCGAGACGCAAACTGGGGACCCCGGTCACTGACAATCTTGTCCGGCATACCGAGTAAGAGAAAGATATGCTTGATGAACAAGGCTGCCAGAGCCCGTGTAGAAGGTAGCCGTGGAAGAGGCACCAAATGAACCATTTTGGAAAAATGGTCGGTGATCACCCAGATAATGGTGCAACTACAAGACTTGGGTAAGCCCACCACAAAGTCCATCCCGACCATCTCCCAGGGCCTGTCTGCCACCGGCAGAGGGTAAAGCAACCCAGCTGGCCGTTGCCGAGGGGACTTGTTCTTGGCGCAAGAGACACACACCCGAACATAGTCTGTGACATCACGAGCCATATGCGGCCACCAGTATGTCCTCGCCAGTAACTCAGATGTCGTTTTGGAACCAAAATGTCCACCCACCCTGGATGAGTGTGCCCAAGAGAGAACCTCCGGTCGCAAACTGGAAGGTACAAAAGTTTTGCCCGGAGGCACAGACTCTAGCAAAACCGGGGCCACAGTTCTCAGGCTCTCAGTGGGGACAATAAGCCGAGGCTCCTCTTCCTCCTCCACAGATGACACAACGGAGCGAGAGAGAGCGTCGGCATGAATGTTTTTCTCCCCAGAAAGAAAATGGAGGGTGAAATGAAACTGGGAGAAGAACAAGGACCATCTGGCCTGGCGAGAATTTAACTGCTGGGCTGTCTGCAGGTACACCAAATTTTTATGATCTGTGAAGACTTGGAAGGGAAAACGAGCTCCTTCCAAGAGATGTCTCCACTTCGAGAATGCCAACTTCATGGCTAGCAACTCCCTGTCACCGATGGAATAATTCCTCTCTGCTGGTGAGAAGGTCTTAGAAAAGAAGAAGCAAGGATGCTTCCGACCTTGAGCATCCTTTTGGAAGAGGACTGCTCCAGCACCAACAGATGAGGCATCCACCTCCATGATAAATGGCTTATCTACATCGGGGCGATGTAGGATGGGAGCGCTAGCGAAGTGTGACTTTATGGAGTTAAAGGCCTTGGAGACCTCCTCAGACCACAATTTGGGATTTGCCCCCTTCTTGGTGAGGGCAACCAAGGGAGCTACCAAAGTTGAGAAGTGGAGAATGAACTGGCGATAATAATTAATGAACCCCATAAAACACTGCACCGCTTTAAGAGAATGGGGTTACTGCCAGTCCATCACAGCCTGTAGTTTGGCAGGATCCATAGCCAATCCCTGGGCAGAGATGATATAGCCTAGGAAACGTAAGGACTCCTGCTCGAACATACACTTCTCCAACTTGGCATAGAGGGAGTTTGCCCGTAGGAGGTCGAAGACTTTGCAAACATTTCTCCGGTGGGAGTCAATATCTGGAGAGTAGATGAGAATATCATCCAGATAGACTACGACCGAGGTGGTGAGGATATCACGGAAGATGTCGTTCACAAAGTCTTGGAAAATGGCAGGGGCATTACAGAGCACGAAGGGCATCACCAGATATTCATAGTGCACATCCCTGGTGTTAAAAGCCGTCTTACATTCGTCCCCTCACGGATGCGAATCAGGTTGTAAGCACCCCGAAGATCTAGTTTAGTAAACACCCTTGCTCCCCGAAGCCTATCGAAGAGCTCAGATATCAACGGCAAAGGATACTTATTCTTAATGGTGATGGCGTTAAGACCCCTGTAGTCTATACATGGACGCAGTTCCCCATTCTTCTTCTGCACGAAGAAGAACCAAGCCCCAGCAGGTGACACTGACTTCCTGATGAACCCTCTTGCCAGATTCTCTTGAATGTACTGAGACATTGCCTCCGTCTCCGGGAGAGATAACAGATAAACTCAACCCCGGGGAGGCTAAGCACCAGGCAAGAGATCAATAGGACAGTCATAAAGGCGATGGGGCGGAAGGGTCTCCGCCGCCTTTTTGGAGAACACGTCTGCATAAGACCAATATTGCTTGGGGAGAGAGGATAGATCTGCGGGTACCTCTGTAGTCGCAACCTGAACGCACTCCCTCTGACACCTACCCCCACAAGATTCACCCCATCCCAGAATTCTGCCTGAGGACCACTCGATATGAGGAGAGTGGTACCGTAGCCAAGGTATCCCCAACAGGACCTAATCAATTCCCTCAGGAATGACGAGCAGAGATATAATCTCCTGATGGGGTGGCGACATGTACAGAGTAAGAGCGATGGTCTGGTGTGTTATCTGTAAGGGCAGTGTCGACCCATTCACCACTCGTACCGTTGCTAGTTGAGATAGCATAACCAGGGGTATTGCGTGACATTGGGTAAAGGCAGAAGACATAAAATTGCCCTCCGCCCCAGAATCCACGCAGAGCTCTACCGAGTGGGAGGACGAGCCTATAATAATTGTCCCCTTAAAGGACAATTTGCAGGCAAACGTCGCCGTGTCTAGTGTACCTCCACCTACTACCACTAGATGCTGACTTTTCCTCGACCGCTGGGGACATCTGGTGGCAAGATGTCCTGACTGCTGGCAAACATGACAGACCTTGAGTGCACAAGCGGTCCGGGACCTAGATCCCGCTCGTGACACTTCCATGGCCTCATGTGACTTAGGAACCAGGACCGGAGATTCCAGAGGTTTGGCGAAGGTGGGAGCCAGCCGAAACCTTTGCCTACACTGGGCTCGCTCTAACCTCCGCTCGTTAAAACGGAGGTCAATTCGAGTAGAGACAGTTATTAACTCCTCCAGTTTGGCAGGAATCTCCCTAGTGGCCAGAGCGTCCTTAACGTGATCAGCCAGGGCCCTCCAAAATATGGGGATAAGGGCTTTATCCGACCACTCCAGCTCACAAGCTAAAGTACGAAAGCGGACGGCAAAATGGCTGACCAAGGACTCACCCTGAGTTAATGCCAGCAGTTGGAGCGCCGTGTCATGGGTGACTTGAGGTCCTAAAAAGACCTGTTTCAGAGTGCTCAGGAACAGCGGAGCACTCTGCACCACATGATCGCCACGCTCCCACAGCGGCGTAGCCCATTCCAACGCCCTGTCCGACAAGAGAGACAGAATAAATCCCACCTTAGCCCGCTCAGTGGGAAAGCGTGCAGCCAGGAGCTTGAGGTGAAAAGAGCACTGACTCATGAATCCCCTACAAGATTTGCTATCTCCAGAAAATTTTTCTGGCAGCGGGAGGCGAGATAATGTCGGAACAGGGGTGGCAGTGGACAAGGTTGCTGCACCACGCTAGCAGCCTGTACAGCAACTGCGGTAACATCCACAGCTGAGGTTGAGCTGTCGAGAACCGCCTACCTACCCTCCAGCTGCTGGATATACCGCAAGGATTGCTGAATGTCCGCCATTTACTAGCCAGACCCTGGCGCTAGTATTCTGTTAGGGCTAGCGGAACGCACTGAGTAAATAGAGATGTTTTTATTGATATTGGTGCGTTCGTAGCCTGGGGTCCACCGTGCAGGAGTACCTGCTGCTAGCAAACGGTGGCACTATATGGCGGTACGGACTAACTCAGTTAATTCACCGAGTAGCCGTGAAAGCAAAGCACTCTGCCCTGTTAGACTTCACAGAGGCACAGGCTAACTGCCCAAACAGAGAGCAGTCAGTGGTCACGCATGCACACAAAACTCCTCGCCGGAGGTGCCAGCATTCTAGGGGCTTATTTCAGCCGGGTCCCTGAACACACTCTCACGTGACCACACTGGCGCAAAGCACTTAACAAAGAACAATACTAGCGCATGGCCATGCGAGCCTTAAATAGTTGCAGCACATACAGGACCTTCCTAGAAGGACCAATGAGAGGCTGCCACAGAGCGTGAGCACCTACAGGACCTTCCCGAAGGGCCAATGGCCTTGGCTGCAGTATCTGATCATGTGACCCTCGATCTCCACTGAGAAATCTTACTCTGGGCATGCTAAGAACGAGAAAAGCAGGACTTAGTCCCAGAAGCGTCTGCTCGCCGCTGCCCAACACTGACTTCAATGGCAGAAGCAGGAAAGGCAGCAGTAACTCTTTGTACAGAGTCAGACTGAGCGAGATTCTGGGACCGACGTCTCCGCTGAGCAGGCTCCCCTGCGGTAGAAGAAGAATGGGAAACCGCAGCACAGTTGGCCTGAGATTCCCCTTGTGCAGAGGCGGGAACTCGACCCCTAACAGTTATATTCCTGTTCATAAGAGGCAGTATTATAGTACATTGTTGTACAAAGGAGCAGTATTATAGTAGTTATATTCCTGTACATAGGGGACAGTATTATAGTATTTATATTCTTGTACATAGGGGCAGTATTATAGTACTTATATTCTTGTACATAAGAGCAGTATTATAGTAGTTATATTCTTGTACATAGGGGCAGTATTATAGTAGTTATATTCTTGTATATAGGGGCAGTATTATAGTAGTTATATTCTTGTACATAGGAGCAGTATTATAGTAGTTATATTCTTGTACATAGGGGCAGTATTATAGTAGTTATCTTCTTGTATATAGGGGCAGTATTATAGTAGTTATATTCTTGCACATAGGGGGCAGTATTATAGTAGTTATATTCTTGTTCATAGAAGCAGTATTATAGTAGTTATATTCTTGTACTTAGGTGTAGTATTATAGTAGTTATATTCTTGTACATAGGGGCAGTATTATAGTTTTTATATTCTTGTACATAGGGGGCAGTATTATAGTAGTCATATTCCTGTACATAGGGGGCAGTATTATAGCATTTTGTTGTACATAGGAGCAGTATTATAGTATTTACATTATTGTACATAGGGGACAGTATTACAGTAGTTATATTCTTGTACATAGGAGCAATATTATAGTAGTTATATTCTTGTACATAGGAGCAGTATTAGAGTAGTTATATTCTTGTATATAGGGGCAGTATTATAGTAGTTATATTCTTGCACATAGGGGGCAGTATTATAGTAGTTATATTCTTGTACATAGGGGCAGTATTACAATAGATATATGCTTGTACATAGGGACAGTATTATAGTAGTTATATTCTTGTACGTAGGAGCAGTATTACAGTAGTTATATTCTTGTACATAGGAGCAGTATTAGAGTAGTTATATTCTTGTACATAGGGGCATTATTATAGTAGTTATATTCTTGTACATAGGGGCAGTATTATATTAGTAATATTCTTGTACATAGAGGCAGTATTATATTAGTAATATTCTTGTATATAGGAGCAGTATTATAGTAGTTATATTCTTGTACATAGGGGACAGTATCATAGTTTTTATATTCTTGTACATAGGGGGCAGTATTATAGTAGTTATATTCTTGCACATAGGAGCAGTATTATAGTAGTTATTGTTAGGGCTAGCGGAACGCACCGAGTAAATAGAGATGTTTTTATTGATATTGGTGCGTTCGTAGCCCGGGGTCCACCGTGCAGGAGTACCTGCTGCTAGCAAACGGCGGCACTATATGGCGGTATGGACTAACTCAGTTAATTCACCGAGTAGCCGTGAAAGCAAAGCACTCTGCCCTGTTAGACTTCACAGGAGCACAGGCTAACTGCCCAAACAGAGAGCAGTCAGTGGTCACGCATGCACACAAAACTCCTCGCCAGAGGTGCCAGCATTCTAGGGGCTTATTTCAGCCAGGTCCCTGAATACATACAAACACAAACTCCTCACCGGAGGTGCCAGCATTCTAGGGGCTTATTTCAGCCAGGTCCCTGAACTCACTCTCACGTGACCACACTGGCGCAAAGCACATAACAAAGAAAAATACTAGCGCATGGCCGTGCGGCCATGCGAGCCTTAAATAGTTGCAGCACGTACAGGACCTTCCTAGAAGGACCAATGAGAGGCTGCCACAGAGCGTGAGCACCTACAGGACCTTCCTGAAGGACCAATGGCCTTAGCTGCAGTATCTGATCATGTGACCCTCGATCTCCACTGAGAGATCTTACTCTGGGCATGCTCAGAATGAGAAAAGCAGGACTTAGTCCCAGACGCGTCTGCTCGCCGCTGCCCAGCACTGACTTCAATGGCAGAAGCAGGAAAGGCAGCAGTAACTCTTTGTACAGAGTCAGACTGAGCAAGATGCTGGGACCGACGTCTCTGCTGAGCAGGCTCCACTGCGGCAGGAGAAGAATGGGAGACCGCAGCGGAGATGTCCTGAGATTCCCCCTGTGCAGAGGCGGGAACTCGACCCCTAACATGGCCCCCCCTCCTTGGGCCTCGCTACGTTTGAAGACAGCAATGAGCTGCGGAGCCCGAATGTGCTCAGCAGGCTCTCAGGACTGTAACCCTTCCAGTCCACCAAATAATATTTTTTGCCACGAACCACCTTGCACCCCAAAATAGGTGACTCAGAAAACCGGGACATGTATACGGGCTTAAGGAGGGACACATGAAAGGTGTCAGTGATACCTAGGCATGGAGGAAGGGCTAGACGGTAGACCACAGGATTAACCTGTTCGAGGACCTTGAAGGGACCCAAGTAGCGAGGAGCAAACAGTGGACTCAACACACAGCCTGATGTTACGAGCGGAGAGCCACACTAAGTCACCAGGAGCAAAGGTCGGGGCAGGGCACCGATGTGCATTGGTGGAGGACCTCATTCTCTCCTTGCCCAGTCTGCCACCCTGGAGTCAGCAGAGGACATGGGCATAGGCACAGGAACCCGCGGATGCTGGCCAAAATTAAGGAGGAAAGGAGTCTGACCGGTCGAGTCGGCTACAGCGTTGTTAAAGGCAAACTCTGCCCACGGTAACAAGGATGCCCAGTCATCCTGCCTGGCAGAAACAAAATGTCGTAAATCAGTGAGCAGAGTCTGATTGGCTCTCTCAACCAACCCATTCGTCTCGGGATGATAAGCCGAGGAGAGATTTAACTCAATACTGAGTAGACGACAAAGCTCCCTCCAGAATCGAGACGCAAACTGGGGACCCCGGTCACTGACAATCTTGTCCGGCATACCGTGTAAGAGAAAGATATGCTTGATGAACAAGGCTGCCAGAGCCCGTGTAGAAGGTAGCCGTGGAAGAGGCACCAAATGAACCATTTTGGAAAAATGGTCGGTGATCACCCAGATAATGGTGCAACTACGAGACTTGGGTAAGCCCACCACAAAGTCCATCCCGACCATCTCCCAGGGCCTGTCCGCCACCGGCAGAGGGTAAAGCAACCCAGCTGGCCGTTGTCGAGGGGACTTGTTCTTGGCGCAAGAGACACACGCCCGAACATAGTCTGCGACATCACGAGCCATATGCGGCCACCAGTATGTCCTCGCCAGTAACTCAGATGTCGTTTTGGAACCAAAATGTCCACCCACCCTGGATGAGTGTGCCCAAGAGAGAACCTCCGGTCGCAAACCAATCACAAGCCGTGACGTCATCTAAGGTCTTTCAAGCGCTTGAAAGACCTTAGATGACGTCGCGGCTTGTGATTGGTCGCGTGGTGGTCATGTGACCGCTCCGCGACCAATCACAGGCCGCAACGTCATCTAAGGACTTTCAAGCGCTCATTCTTATGAACGGAGGCTGGCGGTTACAACCAGGGCGCGTCAGAGGGTGAGTATATCAATATTTTTTATTTTTATTCTTTATTTTACACATTAATATGGATCACAGGGCCTGAAGGGGAGTTTCCTCTCCTTCAGACCCTGGGAACCATCAGGATACCTTCCGATACTTGGTGTCCCATTGACTTGTATTGGTATCGGGTATCGGTATCGGCGATATCCAATACTTTTCGGGTATCGGCCGATACTATCCGATACCGATACTTTAAAGTATCGGACGGTATCGCTCAACAATAAGGGTGAAATGAAACTGGGAGAAGAACAAGGACCATCTGGCCTGGCGACAATTTAACCGCTGGGCTGTCTGCAGGTACACCAAATTTTTATGATCTGTGAAGACTTGGAAGGGAAAACGAGCTCCTTCCAAGAGATGTCTCCACTTCGAGAATGCCAACTCCATGGCTAGCAACTCCCTGTCACCGATGGAATAATTCCTCTCTGCTGGTGAGAAGGTCTTAGAAAAGAAGAAGCAAGGATGCTTCCGACCTTGAGCATCCTTTTGGAAGAGGACTGCTCCAGCACCAACAGATGAGGCATCCACCTCCATGATTAATGGCTTATCTACATCGGGGCGATGTAGGATGGGAGCGCTAGCGAAGTGTGACTTTATGGAGTTAAAGGCCTTGGAGACCTCCTCAGACCACAATTTGGGATTTGCCCCCTTCTTGGTGAGGGCAACCAAGGGAGCTACCAAAGTTGAGAAGTGCAGAATGAACTGGCGATAATAATTAATGAACCCCATAAAACACTGCACCGCTTTAAGAGAATGGGGTTCCTGCCAGTCCATCACAGCCTGTAGTTTGGCAGGATCCATAGCCAATCCCTGGGCAGAGATGATATAGCCTAGGAAACGTAAGGACTCCTGCTCGAACATACACTTCTCCAACTTGGCATAGAGGGAGTTTGCCCGTAGGAGGTCGAAGACTTTGCAAACATCTCTCCGGTGGGAGTCAATATCTGGAGAGTAGATGAGAATATCATCCAGATAGACTATGACCGAGGTGGTGAGGATATCATGAAAGATGTCGTTCACAAAGTCTTGGAAAATGGCAGGGGCATTACAGAGCCCGAAGGGCATCACCAGATATTCATAGTGCACATCCCTGGTGTTAAAAGCCGTCTTCCATTCGTCCCCTCACGGATGCGAATCAGGTTGTAAGCACCCCAAAGATCTAGTTTAGTAAACACCCTTGCTCCCCGAAGCCTATCAAAGAGCTCAGATATCAAGGGCAAAGGATACTTATTCTTAATGGTGATGGCGTTAAGACCCCTGTAGTCTATACATGGACGCAGTTCCCCATTCTTCTTCTGCACGAAGAAGAACCCAGCCCCAGCAGGTGACACTGACTTCCTGATGAACCCTCTTGCCAGATTCTCTTGAATGTACTGAGACATTGCCTCCGTCTCCAGGAGAGATAACGGATAAACTAAACCCCGGGGAGGCTCACCACCAGGCAAGAGATCAATAGGACAGTCATAAAGGCGATGGGGCGGAAGGGTCTCCGCCGCCTTTTTGGAGAACACGTCTGCATAAGACCAATATTGCTTGGGGAGAGAGGATAGATCTGCGGGTACCTCTGTAGTCGCAACCTGAACGCACTCCCTCTGACACCTACCCCCACAAGATTCACCCCATCCCAGAATTCTGCCTGAGGACCACTCGATATGAGGAGAGTGGTACCGTAGCCAAGGTATCCCCAACAGGACCTAATCAATTCCCTCAGGAATGACGAGCAGAGATATAATCTCCTGATGGGGTGGCGACATGGACAGAGTAAGAGGGATGGTCTGGTGTGTTATCTGTGAGGGCAGTGTCGACCCATTCACCACTCGTACCGCTACTGGTTGAGATAGCATAACCAGGGGTATTGCGTGACATTGGGTGAAGGCAGAAGACATAAAATTGCCCTCCGCCCCAGAATCCCCTTAAAGGACAATTTGCAGGCAAACGTCGCCGTGTCTAGTGTACCTCCACCTACTACCACTAGATGCTGACGTTTCCTCGACCGCTGGGGACATCTGGTGGCAAGATGTCCTGACTGCTGGCAAACATGACAGACCTTGAGTGCACAAGCGGTCCGGGACCTAGATCCCGCTCGTGACACTTCCATGGCCTCATGTGACTCAGGAACCAGGACCGGAGAATCCAGAGGTTTGGCGAAGGTGGGAGCCAGCCGAAACCTTTGCCTACACTGGGCTCGCTCTAACCTCCGCTCGTTAAAACGGAGGTCAATTCGAGTAGAGACAGTTATTAACTCCTCCAGTTTGGCAGGAATCTCCCTAGTGGCCAGAGCGTCCTTAACGTGATCAGCCAGGCCCCTCCAAAATATGGGGATAAGGGCTTTATCCGACCACTCCAGCTCAGAAGCTAAAGTACGAAAGCGTACGGCAAAATGGCTGACCAAGGACTCACCCTGAGTTAATGCCAGCAGATGGAGCGCCGTGTCATGGGTGACTTGAGGTCCTAAAAAGACCTGTTTCAGAGTGCTCAGGAACAGCGGAGCACTCTGCACCACATGATTGCCACGCTCCCACAGCGGCGTAGCCCATTCCAACGCCCTGTCCGACAAGAGAGACAGAATAAATCCCACCTTAGCCCGCTCAGTGGGAAAGCGTGCAGCCAGGAGCTTGAGGTGAAAAGAGCACTGACTCATGAATCCCCTACAAGATTTGCTATCTCCAGAAAAATTTTCTGGCAGTGGGAGGCGAGATAATGTCGGAACAGGGGTGGCAGTGGACAAGGTTGCTGCACCACGCTAGCAGCCTGTACAGCAACTGCGGTAACATCCACAGTTGAGGTTGAGCTGTCGAGAGCCGCCAACCTACCCTTCAGCTGCTGGATATACCGCAAGGATTGCTGAATGTCCGCCATTTACTAGCCAGACCCTGGAGCTAGTATTCTGTTAGGGCTAGTGGAACGCATTGAGTAAATAGAAATGTTTTTATTGATATTGGTGCGTTCGTAGCCTGGGGTCCACCGTGCAGGAGTACCTGCTGCTAGCAAATGGTGGCACTATATGGCGGTATGGACTAACTCAGTTAATTCACCAAGTAGCCGTGAAAGCAAAGCACTCTGCCCTGTTAGACTTCACAGGAGCACAGGCTAACTGCCCAAACAGAGAGCAGTCAGTGGTCACGCATGCACACAAAACTCCTCGCCGGAGGTGCCAGCATTCTAGGGGCTTATTTCAGCCGGATCCCTGAACACAATCTCACGTGACAACACTGGCGCAAAGCACTTAACAAAGAACAATACTAGCGCATGGCCGTGCGGCCATGCGAGCCTTAAATAGTTGCAGCACGTACAGGACCTTCCTAGAAGGACCAATGAGAGGCTGCCACAGAGCGTGAACACCTACAGGACCTTCCCGAAGGACCAATGGCCTTGGCTGCAGTATCTGATCATGTGACCCTCGATCTCCACTGAGAGATCTTACTCTGGGCATGCTCAGAACGAGAAAAGCAGGACTTAATCCCAGAAGCGTCTGCTCGCCGCTGCCCAGCACTGACTTCAATGGCAGAAGCAGGAAAGGCAGCAGTAACTCTTTGTACAGAGTCAGACTGAGCGAGATTCTGGGACCGACGTCTCCGCTGAGCAGGCTCCACTGCGGTAGAAAAAGAATGGGAAACCTGTTGTGCAGAGGCGGGAACTCGACCCCTAACAGTTATATTCCTGTACATAGGGGGCAGTATTATAGTATATTGTTGTACAAAGGAGCAGTATTATAGTAGTTATATTCCTGTACATAGGGGACAGTATTATAGTAGTTATATTCTTGTATATAGGGGCAGTATTATAGTAGTTATATTCTTGTTCATAGGGGCAGTATTATAGTAGTTATATTCTTGTACATAGGAGCAGTATTATAGTAGTTATATTCTTGTACATAGGGGCAGTATTATAGTAGTTATATTCTTGTACATAGGGGCATTATAACAGTAGTTATATTCTTGTACATAGGAGCAGTATTATAGTAGTTATATTCCTGTACATAGGGGCAGTATTATAGTAGTTATATTCTTGTACATAGGGGCAGTATTATAGTAGTTATATTCTTGTACATAGAAGCAGTATTATAGTAGTTATATTCTTGTACATATGAGCTGTATTATAGTAGTTATATTCTTGTACATAGGGGCAGTATTATAGTAGTTATATTCTTGTATATAGAGGCAGTATAATAGTAGTTATATTCTTGTACATAGGGGCAGTATTATAGTTGTTATATTCTTGTACATAGGGGCAGTATTATAGTAGTTATATTCTTGTACATAGGGGCATTATTATAGTAGTTATATTCTTGTACATAGGAGCAGTATTATAGTAGTTATATTCTTGTACATAGGTGACAGTATTATAGTTTTTATATTCTTGTACATAGGGGGCAGTATTATAGTAGTTATATTCCTGTACATAGGGGGCAGTGTTATAGCATAATGTTGTACATAGGAGCAGTATTATAGTAGTTATATTCTTGTACTTAGGGGACAGTATTATAGTATTTATATTCTTGTACATAGGGGACAGTATTACAGTAGTTATATTCTTGTACATAGGAGCAGTATTAGAGTAGTTATATTCTTGTACATAGGAGCAGTATTATAGAAGTTATATTCTTGCACATAGGGGCAGTATTATAGTAGTTATATTCTTGTATATAGGAGCAGTATTATAGTAGTTATATTCTTGTACATAGGGGCATTATTATAGTAGTTATATTCTTGTACATAGGAGCAGTATTATAGTAGTTATATTCTTGTACATAGGGGACAGTATTATAGTTTTTATATTCTTGTACATAGGGGGCAGTATTATAGTAGTTATATTCCTGTACATAGGGGGCAGTATTATAGCATATTGTTGTACATAGGAGCAGTATTATAGTAGTTATATTCTTGTACTTAGGGGACAGTATTATAGTATTTATATTCTTGTACATAGGGGACAGTATTACAGTAGTTATATTCTTGTACATAGGAGCAGTATTAGAGTAGTTATATTCTCGTACATAGGAGCAGTATTATAGTAGTTATATTCTTGTATATAGGAGCAGTATTATAGTAGTTATATTCTTGTACATAGGGGCATTATTATAGTAGTTATATTCTTGTACATAGGAGCAGTATTATAGTAGTTATATTCTTGTACTTAGGGGACAGTATTATAGTATTTATATTCTTGTACATAGGGGACAGTATTATAGTAGTTATATTCTTGTACATAGGAGCAGTATTATAGTAGTTATATTCTGGTACATAGGAGCAGTATTACAGTAGTTATATTCTTGTACGTAGGAGCAGTATTATAATAGTTATATGCTTGTACATAGGGATAGTGTTATAGTAGTTATATTCTTGTACATAGGAGAAGTATTACAGTAGTTATATTCTTGTACATAGGGGCATTATTATAGTAGTTATATTCTTGTACATTGGGGCAGTATTATATTAGTAATATTCTTGTGCATAGGGGCAGTATTATATTAGTAATATTCTTGTACATAGGAGCAGTATTATAGTAGTTATATTCTTGTACATAGGATCAGTATTATAGTAGTTATATTCTTGTACATAGGAGCAGTATTATAGTAGTTATATTCTTGTACATAGGGGCAGTATTATAATAGTTATATTCTTGTACATAGGGGCAGTATTATATTAGTAATATTCTTGTACATAGGGGCAGTATTATATTAGTAATATTCTTGTACATAGGAGTAGTATTATAGTAGTTATATTATTGTACATAGGAGGCAGTATTATAGTAGTTATATTCTTGTACATAGGGGCAGTATTATAATAGTTATATGCTTGTACATAGGGACAGTATTTTAGTAGTTATATTCTTGTACATAGGAGCAGTATTACAGTAGTTATATTCTTGTACATAGGAGCACTATTACAGTAGTTATATTCTTGTACATAGGGGCATTATTATAGTAGTTATATTCTTGTACATAGAGGCAGTATTATGTTAGTAATATTCTTGTACATAGGGGCAATATTATATTAGCAATATTCTTGTATATAGGAGCAGTATTATAGTAGTTATATTCTTGTACATAGGAGGCAGTATTATAGTAGTTATATTCTTGTACATAGGGGCAGTATTATAGTAGTTATATTCTTGTACATAGGAGCAGTATTATAGTAGTTATATTCTTGTACATAGGGGCATTATTATAGTAGTTATATTCTTGTACGTAGGGGCAGTATTATATTAGTAATATTCTTGTACATAGGGGCAGTATTATATTAGTAATATTCTTGTACAGGAGCAGTATTATAGTAGTTATATTCTTGTACATAGGAGTAGTATTATAGTAGTTATATTATTGTACATAGGAGGCAGTATTATAGTAGTTATATTCTAGTACATAGGGGCAGTATTATAATAGTTATATGCTTGTACATAGGGACAGTATTTTAGTAGTTATATTCTTGTACATAGGAGCAGTATTACAGTAGTTATATTCTTGTACATAGGAGCACTATTACAGTAGTTATATTCTTGTACATAGGGGCATTATTATAGTAGTTATATTCTTGTACATAGGGGCAGTATTATATTAGTAATATTCTTGTACATAGGGGCAATATTATATTAGTAATATTCTTGTATATAGGAGCAGTATTATAGTAGTTATATTCTTGTACATAGGAGGCAGTATTATAGTAGTTATATTCTTGTACATAGGGGCAGTATTATAGTAGTTATATTCTTGTACATAGCAGTAGTATTATAGTAGTTATATTCTTGTACATAGGGGCATTATTATAGTAGTTATATTCTTGTACATAGGGGCAGTATTATAGTAGTAATATTCTTGTACATAGGGGCAGTATTATAGTAGTTATATTCTTGTAGATAGGGGCATTATTATAGTAGTTATATTCTTGTACATAGGGGCAGTATTATATTAGTAATATTCTTGTACATAGGGGCAGTATTATATTAGTAATATTCTTGTACATAGGAGCAGTATTATAGTAGTTATATTATTGTACATAGGAGGCAGTATTATAGTAGTTATATTCTTGTACATAGGAGCAGTATTACAGTAGTTATATTCTTGTACATAGGGGCATTATTATAATAGTTATATTCTTGCACATAGGAGCAGTATTATATTAGTAATATTCTTGTACATAGGGGCAGTATTTTATTAGTAATATTCTTGTACATAGGAGCAGTATTATAGTAGTTATATTATTGTACATAGGGGGCAGTATTATAATAGTTATATGCTTGTACATAGGGACAATATTATAGTAGTTATATTCTTGTACATTGGAGCAGTATTATAGTTCTTATATTCTTGTACATAGGAGCAGTATTATAGTAGTTATATTCTTGTACATAGGAGCAGTGTTACAGTAGTTATATTCTTGTACATATGAGCAGTATTATAGTAGTAATATTCTTGTACATAGGGGGCAGTATTATAGTAGTTATATTCTTGTACATAGGGGCAGTATTATATTAGTAATATTCTTGTACATAGGGGCAGTGTTATATTAGTATTATTCTTGTACATAGGAGCAGTATTATAGTAGTTATATTCTTGTACATAGAGGCAGTATTATAGTAGTTATATTCTTGTACATAGGAGCAGTATTATAGTAGTTATATTCTTGTACATATGAGCAGTATTATAGTAGATATATTCTTGTGCATAGGGGGCAGTATTATAGTAGTTATATTCTTGTACATAGGGGCAGTATTATATTAGTAATATTCTTGTACATAGGGGCAGTATTATATTAGTATTATTCTTGTACATAGGAGCAGTATTATAGTAGTTATATTCTTGTGCATAGGGGGCAGTATTATAGCATTTATATTCTTGTAAATAGGAGCAGTATTATAGTAGTTATATTCTTGTACATAGGGGCAGTATTATAGCAGTTATATTCTTTTACATAGGAGGCAGTGTTATTGATACCCTAAAAGCTTTTCCTAGAATAAATACATTTATGGAGCCCTCGTCAGATCCTGAGGCATGAATGGATGGATAGGCCATTTAGAACACAATTATGATTTTCGGGCGTACATCTTTGTGTCTGCTCCATGTAGCGGTGTGCTGGTGTCTGCGCCATTCATGTTAATATCAATTGCAGTTGCTCTTTTAAACAAGTCAGTAATTGGTGTCAAAGGAAATAAAAAAGGAACAAAATGAAATAAATGTAAGGTTACCCGGAGGTTATTAGTAAAAGAAGAATAAGAACAGAGGCTCTTGGAGAATATCCTTTAAGCTTCTGACAATGTGTCTTCTCTTCAGAGCACAGATCTCACAATTCATCTCTTTGCTCGGTATCTTCTCTTTTAGCCGCTTTAAGCAGGTCGGTTTCCTTCACAATCCCTAATTCCTTCCACATTTCCAAATGAATGTTGTCTTCTGTGAATGCCGGTGACAGCCCAACCCTAAAAATTCCCATTTACATTACAATATAATCAATTTGCATTCATAGAACACTATTATGCTCATTTCCAGCCACACAAAAATAAAACAAGGCGATCGGCTTACGACACAGAGACACAATGCAGGGAAAGCGGCTTTCCATTTAATAGAAAAAAAATCCTGTTTTCTATTATAATAACAATAGTGAGAATATCTGCTTCTTTGTATGCAAATGCCATTTTTTCTTTTTAAACTTTTTATAAATCTTACCTCCTTTTTCTACCATATTTTGGATGTGAGACTATAGCATTATTGAAAAAAAAAACAAGAGAAAAGAAACTAAGTATATTGTGCTGAACTGAGATACTAAAAACTACAACAATTTGTCGAGATGTAAGAATAAATTTGCAAAAGACATGATTAAAAAAAGACAAAATATTTTTTTTTTATATAACACATGGCATCAGACTGATGGCTGTATACTATTAGCACAGATGGGTTTTTGAAAAGTGGTTCCCCTTGTATGAGCTAAAGTAGAAATATCCTGAGTAACGCAGAGTAAAAGTGACATTGCTTCTCTGGGACTAGTGATGAGCGAGTGTGCTTGACACTCGAATTTTCTGAGCATGCTCGGGTGTTCTCCAAGTATTTTGGGTGTGCTCGGAAACTATGTTTGAGTCACCGCAGCTGCATGATTGCAGCTATTAGACAGCCTGAACACATGTAGGGATTGCCTGTTTGTTAGGGAATCCCCACATGTATTCAGGCTGTCTAGCAGCCACAAATCATGCAGCTGTGGGGAGAGAAACATAATCTACGAGCACGCTCAAAATACTCGGACAACACCCGAGCATGCTCAAAAAACTCGAGTGAAAAGCACATTCGCTCATCACTATCTGGGAAAGCTGCACCATAACGTTCTTCTTACATTGCATTTTTGCCCACTGCATTTGGGTGTTTGTTTCCAGTAGGCGTATATACCCACAAATGATGCATGTCAGACCGCACATTGACTTTGTTGGCGCCTTTATAGTCAGTTATCCCATTGTCACATATGCCTGAACCCAGTTTTGTGTGGGAGTTCAGATGCAAGGACCAATGAACATAGGCAAAAACGCAATGTGATGGTGTGTGGGGTATCACTCTATGTTCATATTTTACTGATTTTAGGAGTGTTGTCTTGTTGCTTTGCATCATTCTGTGTATTCCTCGTCTCATCTAGAGTCTTAATTACCCTACAAAAGGTCCGATAATTGAATTAGCTCAGTTACCATCTGCAGCCGGAATGTGCCCATGCCTCTTGATGAACCCCTGTTGACATTTCCTGACTGTGCGATCATGACCCCTCCGCTCTCCAAATGCCACAAATCACTCCATGTAATGCCATGACCTCTGAGCCTCCTTTACCAGGCCTGCGGGCACCTGAAATCCTCCAAGCTGTCTGCCTACCCCTGGATATAAGGAGGGGGCCTGAGGAGGATATGAGTCCAGTAAGATAGATTCATTGTGGGATGTTGACGCTAAGGCCAGCACCTCAGAGAGACTTAAAGAAACCCTGATTACCTTGGAAAATACTGCAGGATTGTTACTCGCATCTCCAGGGGCATTTATCCCATTACTGGACTGTATCCGTGATCCTGGACTATTTTATCCTGCGTGTGGTGGATTGTTTTATGGACCTTTCGATTTGCATGTAATAAAGGTTCTTGGGACTGTTCACTCATCTCTCGCTCTGTTGATTGTGTGATACCAGAATAGGAACCGTGACACACAATGTGAAATAACTAAGCCTTAACCCCTTAACGACCGCCGATACGCCTTTTAACAGCGGCCGCTAAGGGTACTTAAACCACAGCGCCGTTAATTAACGGCGCTGTGGAAAAAGTGAATAGCGCCCCCCAGAGTCGGATTTTCTCTGGGGTCTCGGTTGCCGAGGGTAGCCGAGACCCCAGAGAACATGACTCGGGGGGTTTTTACCGACCCCCCGAGTTGCGATCGCCGGTAATTAACCGTTTACCGGCGGTCGCAACAAAAAAAAACCGCGATTTGCCATTTAATTTCTCTGTCCTCCGATGTGATCGCACATCGGAGGACAGAGAAATAGGGTCCCCGATGGCCCCCAATAGCCCCTCAATACTCACCTATCTCCCCCGGTGCTCCTCGTGGCTCCCGATGGACGCCGCCATCTTTTTTCCGGGGAAAAAATGGCGGGTGCATGCGCAGTGCGCCCGCCGCCCGGCACCCGGAAGATTTTTGGGGTCTCGGCTACCGGGGGTAGCCGAGACCCCAAAGAACATGATCGGGGTCGGTTTTTACCGACCCCTGTTTTGCGATCGCCGGTAATTAACTGTTTACCGGCGACCGCAAAAAAAAAAAAAAGCGATCTGTAATTCTCTGTCCTCTGATGTGATCGCACATCAGAGGACAGAGAAATAGGGGGATTCGGGGACCCTATCATACTCACCCGGTGTCCCTGGGTCCTCCTGCGTCTCCTCCTGCCGGCTGGCTTCTTCCTCGGGAAAGAAAATGGCGGGCGCATGCGCAGTGCGCCCGCCATCTGCTGCCATCTGCCGGCCGGCAGGAGAGACGAGTTGGGGCTAAAATTAGGGTTAGGGTTAGGGTTAGGGCTAGGGTTAGGGTTAGGGTTAGGGTTAGGGCTAGGGTTAGGGCTAGGGTTAGGGCTAGGGTTAGGGCTAGGGTTGGGGCTAAATTTAGGGTTAGGGCTAGGGTTAGGGTTAGGCTACTTTCACACTAGCGTTTTTTGGCTTCCGTCGCAATGCGTCGTTGGAGAAAAAACGCATCCTGCAAAAGTGCTTGCAGGATGCATTTTTTCTCCGTTGACTTGCATTAGCGACACATTGCGACGGATTGCCACATGTCGCATCCGTCGTGCGATGGATGCGTCATGCTTTGGCGGACCGTCGGCACAAAAAAATGCTACATGTAACTTTTTTTGTGCGACGTGTCCGCCATTTCCAACCGCGCATGCGCGGCCGGAACTCCGCCCCCGCCTCCCCTCACAATGGGGCAGTGGATGCGTTGAAAAAACAGCATCCGCTGCACCCGTTGTGCGGCGCTTACAACGCTAGCGTCGGTACGTTGGCCCGACACACTGCAACGCTAGTGTGAAAGTAGCCTTAGGCTTCTTTCACACTTGCGTCGGTACAGGGCGGTCGCAATGCGTTGTGAAAATTGTGCACAAGATGGGCAGTGGATGCAGTTTTTCAACGCATCCGCTGCCCAGTCTATGTCCTGGGGAGGAGGGGGCAGAGTTACGGCCACGCATGCACGGAAATGGCGGACGCGACGTACAATAAAAAGGTTACATTGAACTTTTTTTGTGACGACGGTCCGCCAAAACACAACGGATCCAGTGCAGGATGGACGCGACGTGTGGCCATCCGTCGGTAATACAAGTCTATGGGCAAAAAAGGCATCCTGTGGGCTCATTTGCAGGATCCGTTTTTTGTCCAAAACGACAGATTGTGACGGATGCCACACGACTAGTGTTGAGCATTCCGATGCTGCAAGTATCGGGTATCGGCCGATACTTGCTGTATCGGAATTTCCGATACCGAGATCCGATATTTTTGTAATATCGGATATCGGTATCGAAACAACATTAATGTAAAAAGGTGTAAAAGAAAGAATTAAAATAAAAAAAATCGCTATACTCACCTGTCCGACGCAGCCGGGACCTCGGCGATTGTAAGCGGCAGCGTTGTTTCTTTAAAATTCGCGCTTTTACTTGCTTACGTGAATTCCCGGCTTCTGATTGGTCAGGGCGGCCATGTTGCCGGGACTCGGACCAATCACAGCAAGCCGTGACGAAATTACGTCACGGCTTGCTGTGATTGGTCCGCGTCCCGGCAACATGGCCGCCATTAACCAATCACAAGCCGTGACGTCACGGGAGGCTGGACACGCGCTTATTTTGAAAAGCGCGCGTGTCCAGCCTCCCGTGACGTCACGGCTTGTGATTGGTCACGGCGCCATATTGCCGGGACGCGGACCAATCACAGCAAGCCGTGACGTAATTTCGTCACGGCTTGCTGTGATTGGTCCGAGTCCCGGCAACATGGCCGCCCTGACCAATCAGAAGCCGGGAATTCACGTAAGCAAGTAAAAGCGCGAATTTTAAAGAAACAACGCTGCCGCTTACAATCGCCGAGGTCCCGGCTGCGTCGGACAGGTGAGTATAGCGATATTTTTTATTTTAATTCTTTATTTTACACATTTATATGGTTCCCAGGGCCTGAAGGAGAGTTTCCTCTCCTTCAGACCCTGGGAACCATCAGGAATACCGTCCGATACCTGAGTCCCATTGACTTGTATTGGTATCGGGTATCGGTATCGGATTGGATCCGATATTTTGCCGGTATCGGCCGATACTTTCCGATACCGATACTTTCAAGTATCGGACGGTATCGCTCAACACTACACACGACGCAAGTGTGAAAGTAGCCTTAGGGTTAGGGTTGGGGCTAAAGTTAGGTCTAGGGTTAGGGTTAAATTTAGGGTTAGGATTGGGGCTAAAGTTAGGGTTAGGGCTAGGGTTGGGGCTAAAATTAGGGTTAGGGTTGGGGCTAAAGTTATGGTTAGGGTTGGGGCTAAAGTTAGGGTTAGGGTTGGGGCTAAAGTTAGGGTTAGAGTTGGGATTAGGGTTAGGGTTTGGATTAGGGTTGGTATTAGGGTTACGTTTGGGATTAGGGTTGGGATTAGGGTTAGGGTTGGGATTAGGTTTAAGGTTAGGGTTGGGATTAGGGTTAGGGGTGTATTGGGATTAGGGTTGAGGGTAGGGTTGAGATTAGGGTTAGGGGTGCGTTGGATTTAGGGTTTTGATTAGGGTTATGGTTAGGGTTGAGATTAGGGCTGTTTTGGGGTTAGGGTTGTGATTATCGTTAGGGTTGTGATTAGGATTATGGATCGGGTTGAGATTAGGTTTAGGGGTGTGTTGGAGTTAGGGTTGGAGTTAGAATTGGGGGGTTTCCACTGTTTAGGTACATCAGGGGGTCTCCAAACACGACAGCCAATTTTGCGCTAAAAAAGTCAAATGGTGCTCCCTCCCTTCTGAGCTCTGCCGTGCTCCCAAACAGTGGTTTACCCCCACATATGGGGCATCAGCGTACTCGGGATAAATTGGACAACAACTTTTGGGGTCCAATTTCTCCTGTTACCCTTGTGAAAATAAAAACTTGGGGGCTAAAAATCTTTTTTGTGGGAAAAAAAAATATTTTTTTATTTTCACTACTCTGCATTATAAACTTCTTTGAAGCACTTGAGCATTGAAAGTTCTCACCACATATCTAGATAAGTTCCTTAGGGGGTCTAGTTTACAAAATGTGGTCACTTGTGGGGGGTTTCTACTGTTTAGGTACATCAGGGGCTCTGCAAACGCAACATAACACCCACAGACAATTCTATCAAAGTCTGAATTCCAAAATGGCGCTCCTTCCCTTCTAAGCTCAGCCATGCGCCCAAACAGTGGTTTACCCCAACATATGGGGTACCAGCATACTCAGGACCAAGTTCCATGGGGGATCTAGTTTCCAAAATGGGGTCACTTTAGGGGGGTTTCTACTGTTTAGGCACATCAGGGGCTCTCCAAATGCGACATGGCGTCCGATCTCAATTCCAGTCAATTTTGCATTGAAAAGTCAAATGGCGCTCCTTTGCTTCTGAGCTCAGCCATGCGCCCAAACAACTTCTGGGGTCCATTTTCTCCTGTAACCCTTGGTAAAATAAAAATTTGGAGGCAAAAAGATCATTTTTGTAGAAAAAATGCAATTTTTTTATTTTCACGGCTCTACGTTATAAACTTCTGTGAAGCACCTGGGGGTTTAAAGTGCTCACCACTAGGGTTGAGCGACTTTCATTTTTTTAAGATCGAGTCGGGTTTTGTGAAACCCGACTTAGTCCAGAGTCGAGTCGAGTGAAGTCGGCCGATTATCGCTAAAAGTCGGGGATCGACCGAAACACGAAACCCAATGCAAGTCAATGGGGAAGCATAGCCGGCAGTGAGTGGAGGCCAGGAAAACACCTACAGTGCCCATTTTAATGCCAAAAACATCCATTCTTGTTTTCTGAAGCTTGTCAATCTAAATTAACTTTATAATAATAGTTGGGCACTGGAAATTGGGGGTGATTTGGCAAAAGTTGTGGGGGGTAGGGCTGGTTCAAGGTTTTAGTGGGCACAGGAAACATGGACTACGTCACGGCGGTGGAGCAGTGAGAGGTAAGTATGTCAAGTTTGCAAGTGCTGTGATCCTAAGCAAGCAGGGGGGCCCACTCGTTGGCATTGGCACTGGCACAGGGCCCCTCAAAGTACAGCGGTGTGTTTGCACGGCGGGGGCGCCTCCCACCAGCAGCGACACTTTTGCGTACTCTGAGGGGCCATGTGCCAGTGACGTCGCCAACGAGTATGCCCCCCCCACCTGATGAAGGAACCTGCACTTTCATCTGCACCTTCCTCTTTGTCCCTGTGTAAGGTGGTATAACATGCGGGAAGGGGAACCTGACTTTCAGCAGGGTCAGATTCTGGCTGTGTAGAGTGCAAGGGGAATGTAGTGGTCTAGGTCAATGTACCAGCAGACTCATGTAGCAGTGGCTGGGCAGTGGGCAGGATGAGGAGGAAACAGATATAGGGCCAAAGAATAAAGTAGGCTAAATGCAGTTCAAAATTACTAAACAGGCGGCATTGCTTTGTTGAGTGGAGTAGCAAACCCAGGAGCAGCAGACACTGTTTTAAGGGCCCAAACACACTAATAGGCCAAATGCAGTTTAATATCTGATACTATAGGCCGAAAGCCATAAGGTTGAAGCTCAGCTTTTTTTAGTTGAGGACAAACACCAGGGAGGAGCAAACAGAGCTATTAGGCCCCATCCAGCAATTTAAAAAAAAAAAAAAAGAGCCAGAAGGTGGAAACTCAGCTTTGTTCAGTGGAGGACAACACCAGGCAGGGGCAGACACTGTTAGTAGGCCCTAACCACCAATTTTTAAAAACACAGCACTTAATGAGAGCCAGAAGGTTGAAGCTCAGCTTTATTCAGTTGAGGGCAAGACCAGGGAGGGGCAGACACCGTTAGTAGGCCCTAACCACCATTTTGTTTTTTAAAAAACACTTAATGAGAGCCAGAAGGTTGAAGCTCAGCTTTATTCAGTTGAGGGCAACACCAGGGAGGGGCAGACACCGTTAGTAGGCCCTAACCACCATTTTGTTTTTTAAAAAACACTTAATGAGAGCCAGAAGGTTGAAGCTCAGCTGTATTCAGTTGAGGACAACACCAGGGAGGGGCAGACACCATTAGTAGGCCGTAACCAAAGTTGAAGGCCAAATGCAGTTTAATATCTGATACTATAGGCCGAAAGCCACAAGGTTGAAGCACAGCTTTATTCAGTTGAGGGCAACACCAGGGAGGGGCAGACACCGTTAGTAGGCCCTAACCACCAATTTTTAAAAACACAGCACTTAATGAGAGCCAGAAGGTTGAAGCTCAGCTTTATTCAGTTGAGGGCAAGACCAGGGAGGGGCAGACACCGTTAGTAGGCCCTAACCACCATTTTGTTTTTTAAAAAACACTTAATGAGAGCCAGAAGGTTGAAGCTCAGCTTTATTCAGTTGAGGGCAACACCAGGGAGGGGCAGACACCGTTAGTAGGCCCTAACCACCATTTTGTTTTTTAAAAAACACTTAATGAGAGCCAGAAGGTTGAAGCTCAGCTGTATTCAGTTGAGGACAACACCAGGGAGGGGCAGACACCATTAGTAGGCCGTAACCAAAGTTGAAGGCCAAATGCAGTTTAATATCTGATACTATAGGCCGAAAGCCACAAGGTTGAAGCTCAGCTTTATTCAGTTGAGGGCAACACCAGGGAGGGGCAGACACCGTTAGTAGGCCCTAACCACCAATTTTTAAAAACACAGCACTTAATGAGAGCCAGAAGGTTGAAGCTCAGCTTTATTCAGTTGAGGGCAAGACCAGGGAGGGGCAGACACCGTTAGTAGGCCCTAACCACCATTTTGTTTTTTTAAAAACACTTAATGAGAGCCAGAAGGTTGAAGCTCAGCTTTATTTAATTGAGGGCAACACCAGGGAGGGGCAGACACCGTTAGTAGGCCCTAACCACCATTTTGTTTTTTAAAAAACACTTAATGAGAGCCAGAAGGTTGAAGCTCAGCTGTATTCAGTTGAGGACAACACCAGGGAGGGGCAGACACCGTTAGTAGGCCGTAACCAAAGTTGAAGGCCAAATGCAGTTTAATATCTGATACTATAGGCCGAAAGCCACAAGGTTGAAGCACAGCTTTATTCAGTTGAGGACAACACCAGGGAGGGGCAGACACCGTTAGTAGGCCGTAACCAAAGTTGAAGGCCAAATGCAGTTTAATATCTGATACTATAGGCCGAAAGCCAGAAGGTTGAAGCACAGCTTTATTCAGTTGAGGGCAACACCAGGGAGGGGCAGACACCGTTAGTAGGCCGTAACCAAAGTTGAAGGCCAAATGCAGTTTAATATCTGATACTATAGGCCGAAAGCCAGAAGGTTGAAGCACAGCTTTATTCAGTTGCAGCTTCTTTGCAATAATATAAAGAAGACGCGACAGGACAACACTCGGTGGATGCCATATCTGTGTTTTCAATGGAAAAAAACCTTTCAGTTAACTACTTGCAGGAGAAAGTTTTTGTAGCTGGTGGCCAATTTTGGTACTGTACCAGTTTTTGGTTGTATGTGTTTTTGTTTTTAATGTTAAAATGTATGCATTTGATATCTCTCCAGTATTTTCTTTATTATAAGCAAAATACTTATTTTTATATTTTCTGATGTTTTATACCGGAGTGTTCCTCGGGACACGCTTATAAACTTGATAATTGGTTCCAGGGGTACACGGGCAGCAGTGGTCTGGTCAGTGGAGGCCTAGTGGAAGGAGGGACCGCAGACAGGCTTCGAAGGCCTAACATGATAAAATGGGCTGGCTGTAGGCACTGTAAAATAGGTTCCAGGGGTACACGGGCAGCAGTGGTCTGGTCAGTGGAGGCCTAGTGGAAGGAGGGACCGCAGACAGGCTTCGGAGGCCTAACACAATAAAATGGGCTGGCTGTAGGCACTTTATAATTGGTTCCAGGGGTACACGGGCAGCAGTGGTCTGGTCAGTGGAGGCCTAGTGGAAGGAAGGACCGCAGACAGGCTTTGAAGGCCTAACATGATAAAATGGGCTGGCTGTAGGCACTGTAAAATAGGTTCCAGGGGTACACGGGCAGCAGTGGTCTGGTCAGTGGAGGCCTAGTGGAAGGAGGGACCGCAGACAGGCTTCGGAGGCCTAACACAATAAAATGGGCTGGCTGTAGGCACTTTAAAATAGGTTCCAGGGGTACACGGGCAGCAGTGGTCTGGTCAGTGGAGGCCTACTGGAAGGAAGGACCGCAGACAGGCTTCGAAGGCCTAACATGATAAAATGGGCTGGCTGTAGGCACTTTATAATTGGTTCCAGGGGTACACGGGCAGCAGTGGTCTGGTCAGTGGAGGCCTAGTGGAAGGAGGGACCGCAGACAGGCTTCGAAGGCCTAACATGATAAAATGGGCTGGCTGTAGGCACTTTATAATTGGTTCCAGGGGTACACGGGCAGCAGTGGTCTGGTCAGTGGAGGCCTAGTGGAAGGAGGGACCGCAGACAGGCTTCGAAGGCCTAACATAATAAAATGTGCTGGCTGTAGGCACTTTATAATTGGTTCCAGGGGTACATGGGCAGCAGTGGTCTGGTCAGTGGAGGCCTAGTGGAAGGAGGGACCGCAGACAGGCTTCGAAGGCCTAACATAATAAAATGGGCTGGCTGTAGGCACTTTATAATTGGTTCCAGGGGTACACGGGCAGCAGTGGTCTGGTCAGTGGAGGCCTAGTGGAAGGAGGGACCGCAGACAGGCTTCGAAGGCCTAACATAATAAAATGGGCTGGCTGTAGGCACTGTAAAATAGGTTCCAGGGGTACACGGGCAGCAGTGGTCTGGTCAGTGGAGGCCTAGTGGAAGGAGGGACCGCAGACAGGCTTCAAAGGCCTAACATAATAAAATGGGCTGGCTGTAGGCACTGTAAAATAGGTTCCAGGGGTACACGGGCAGCAGTGGTCTGGTCAGTGGAGGCCTAGTGGAAGGAGGGACCGCAGACAGGCTTCGAAGGCCTAACATAATAAAATGGGCTGGCTGTAGGCACTGTAAAATAGGTTCCAGGGGTACACGGGCAGCAGTGGTCTGGTCAGTGGAGGCCTAGTGGAAGGAGGGACCGCAGACAGGCTTCGAAGGCCTAACATAATAAAATGGGCTGGCTGTAGGCACTGTAAAATAGGTTCCAGGGGTACACGGGCAGCAGTGGTCTGGTCAGTGGAGGCCTAGTGGAAGGAAGGACCGCAGACAGGCTTCGAAGGCCTAACATAATAAAATGGGCTGGCTGTAGGCACTGTAAAATAGGTTCCAGGGGTACACGGGCAGCAGTGGTGTGGTCAACGGAGGCCGATTGTAATGAGTGTCTGCCAGTTAATAGTCAAAAAACAACAAATAAATGTGAATGTCTCGCATTAAAACAAAGACACTAAAGGGTGCAATCATTAGGTTCAGGGGTGGGATCCTCTGCGTTGTTTCAGACCTACTAATTTAGCGCAAAGTATTTACTGTGGTAAATAGAGGACACTGCCCCTGACTATGTTATGTACCATCATACATGTCAACACAATGGTATTGTCAGTGGCAGGTATGGAAGGACGTCAGCGCATAGACTAAACATTGGTGGAAGTGTGAGAGATAACTGTGGAAGTGGTAGAGCAATGTTTGACCTGGGGGTGGGTGAACTCTCTTGTGGCCGGCGGTACAGGCCCAGGGCCCCTCATGTTACAACAGTGTGTCTGACGTTGGGTGCGCACCACCACCGCCAGAGACACTTTATTGTACTATGAGGGACCCAGTACCAATGCCGTCGACCAAAAGCGAGCACACCCACCTCTTCAGGCAAACAGCTGTCTCACGGGTGCTTGCGCCAAGTCACGATACCACGGCCCCGTGTGGTGAGTTTGGCCATTTAGGGAGGTGTAAACATGTCATATGCCGGACAATCAGCTGCAGAAAATTAGACATTAGAAAAGTAATTCACAGTAGTCCACAGGCAAGAGCTTTTCATAAGAAAGCTAGGTGTCGGCCGGGCAAGGTGGGGCAAAAGATTTTGAAATCCAGTTGTGGTTCATTTTAATGAATGTTAGATCGTCAACATTTTGGGTAGCCAGACGAGTCCTTTTTTCGGTTAATATTGAACCTGCAGCACTGAATACTCTTTCTGATAGGACACTTGCTGCCGGGCAAGCAAGCTCCTGCAATGCATATTCTGCCAATTCTGGCCAGGTGTCTAATTTTGAGGCCCAGTAATCAAATGGGAATGACGGTTGAGGGAGAACATCGATAAGGGATGAAAAATAGTTAGTAACCATACTGGACAAATGTTGTCTCCTGTCACTTTCAATTGATGCAGCAGTACCTGTCCTGTCTGCGGTCATAGCAAAATCACTCCACAACCTGGTCAGAAAACCCCTTTGTCCAACGCCACTTCTGATGTGTGCACCCCTAACACTACTAATCTGCTGCCCCCTGGAGCTCGTGTGATAACGATCACGTGCGCTGTGTGCTGGGAATGCCTGAAGCAAACGGTCAACAAGAGTTGATTGTTTGGTTGCTAATATTAGTTCCAAGTTCTCATGTGGCATAATATTTTGCAATTTGCCTTTATAGCGTGGATCAAGGAGGCAGGCCAACCAGTAATCGTCATCGTTCATCATTTTCGTTATGCGTGTGTCCCTTTTTAGGATACGTAAGGCATAATCCGCCATGTGGGCCAAAGTTCCAGTTGTCAAATCTCCGGTTGTGATTGGTTGAGGGGCAGTTTCAGGCAAATCTACGTCACTTGTGTCCCTCAAAAAACCAGAACCCGGCCTTGCCACGCAACCAATTTCCAGTGCCCCCGGGAAAGCTTCCGCATTAAAAATATACTCATCCCCATCATCCTCCTCGTCCTCCACCTCCTCTTCGCCCGCTACCTCGTCCTGTACACTGCCCTGACCAGACAATGGCTGACTGTCATCAAGGCTTTCCTCTTCCTCTGGTGCAGATGCCTGCTCCTTTATGTGCGTCAAACTTTGCATCAGCAGACGCATTAGGGGGATGCTCATGCTTATTACTGCGTTGTCTGCACTAACCAGCCGTGTGCATTCCTCAAAACACTGAAGGACTTGACACATGTCTTGTATCTTGGACCACTGCACACCAGACAACTCCATGTCTGCCATCCTACTGCCTGCCCGTGTATGTGTATCCTCCCACAAAAACATAACAGCCCGCCTCTGTTGGCACAGTCTCTGAAGCATGTGCAGTGTTGAGTTCCACCTTGTTGCAACGTCTATGATTAGGCGATGCTGGGGAAGGTTCAAAGACCGCTGATAGGTCTGCATACGGCTGGAGTGTACAGGCGAACGTCGGATATGTGAGCAAAGTCCACGCACTTTGAGGAGCAGGTCGGAGAACCCAGGATAAGTTTTCACTAAGCACTGCACCACCAGGTTTAAGGTGTGAGCCAGGCAAGGAATGTGTTTCAGTTGGGAAAGGGAGATGGCAGCCATGAAATTCCTTCCGTTATCACTCACTACCTTGCCTGCCTCAAGATCTACTGTGCCCAGCCACGACTGCGTTTCTTGTTGCAAGAACTCGGACAGAACTTCCGCGGTGTGTCTGTTGTCGCCCAAACACTTCATAGCCAATACAGCCTGCTGACGCTTGGCAGTAGCTGGCCCATAATGGGACAACTGGTGTGCAACAGTGTCATCTGCCGATGGAGTGGTTGGCCGACTGTGGTCTGTGGAAGAGCTGTAGCTTCTGCAGGAGGACGAGGAGGAGGAGGAGGAGGTGGTGCGAACGCCTACAGCCAACTGTTTCCTAGACCGTGGGCTAGGCACAACTGTCCCGAAATTGATGTCCCCTGAGGACCCTGCATCCACCACATTCACCCAGTGTGCCGTGATGGACACATAACGTCCCTGGCCATGCCTACTGGTCCATGCATCTGTAGTCAGGTGCACCTTTGTACTCACAGATTGCCTGAGTGCATGGACGATGCGCTGTTTAACATGCTGGTGCAGGGCCGGGATGGCTTTTCTGGAAAAAAAGTGTCGACTGGGTAGCTCGTATCGTGGTTCAGCGTACTCCATCAGGGCTTTGAAAGCTTCGCTTTCAACTAACCGGTAGGGCATCATCTCTAACGATATTAGTCTAGCTATGTGGGCGTTAAAACCCTGTGTACGCGGATGCGAGGATAAGTACTTCCTTTTTCTAACCAGAGTCTCATGTAGTGTGAGCTGAACTGGAGAGATGGAGATCGTGGAACTTGCGGGTGTGCCGGTGGACATGGCAGACTGCGAGACGGTTGGAGATGGTATTGTTTTCGCCGGTGACCTAGATGCAATATTTCCTACTACAAAACTGGTGATTCCCTGACCCTGAGTGCTTTTGGCTGGCAAAGAAACCTGCACAGATACTGCCGGTGGTGCGGAAAATGGTGGCCTTACAGTGACGGAAGGGATGTTGCGTTGCTGACTAGCTTCATTGGCCGAGGGTGCTACAACCTTAAGGGACGTTTGGTAGTTAGTCCAGGCTTGAAAATGCATGGTGGTTAAGTGTCTATGCATGCAACTAGTATTGAGACATTTCAGATTCTGACCTCTGCTTAAGCTAGTTGAACATTTTTGACAGATGACTTTGCGCTGATCAATTGGATGTTGTTTAAAAAAATGCCAGACTGCACTCTTCCTAGCATCGGATCCCTTTTCAGGGATTGCAGACTGAGCTTTAACCGGATGGCCACGCTGTCCTCCAACAGGTTTTGGCTTTGACACGCGTTTTGGGCCAGATACGGGCCCGGCAGATGGAACCTGTTGCGATGTTGATGCCTGCTGTGGCCCCTCCTCCACCTCCGCTTCTGAACTACTGCCGCCTGCACCCTGTTCCCCCAATGGCTGCCAATCGGGGTCAATAACTGGGTCATCTATTAACTCCTCTTCGAGCTCGTGTGCAACTTCGTCTGTGTCACTGTGTCGGTCGGTGGTATAGCGTTCGTGGCGGGGCAACATAGTCTCATCAGGGTCTGATTGTGGATCAGTACCCTGAGAGGGCAATGTGGTGGTCTGAGTCAAAGGAGCAGCATAGTACTCTGGCTGTGGCTGTGCATCAGTGCACTCCATGTCAGAATCAACTTGTAATGGGCATGGCCTGTTAAGTGTTTCACTTTGTAAGCCAGGGACGGTATGTGTAAAGAGCTCCATGGAGTAACCCGTTGTGTTGCCTGCTGCATCCTTCTCTCTTGTTGTAGTTTTTGCTGAAGAGGACAAGGAAGCGACTTGTCCCTGACCGTGGACATCCACAAGCGACGCGCTGCTTTTACATTTACCAGTTTCAGAAGAGGAGGCAAAAGAGCTAGAGGCTGAGTCTGCAATGTAAGCCAAAACTTGCTGTTGCTGCTCCGCCTTTAAAAGCGGTTTTCCTACTCCCAGAAAAGAGAGCGTTTGAGGCCTTGTGTAGCCAGACGACGAAACTGGCTCCACAGCTCCAGACTTACATGGAATATTTTTATCCCCACGACCACCTGATGCTCCACTACCACTACCATCATTACCAGCTGACAATGAACGCCCACGGCCACGACCTCTTGCACCAGACTTCCTCATTGTTTTAAAAACTTAACCAAAGTAACTTTATTTGTTGCTGTCAAACAACTTACACGGTAAGCTATAACTTCAGTATGATTTCAATATCCCTTAACAGGTTGGTGAGACCACAAGGAAAATCAGGCACAATGTTACACACTCTGTTTTCTGTGGCACAAAATCACAGAGATGCCACACACGCAGGACTGTCACTCAAGCACAAATGTCAATATTAATCTCCCACCTATTTTTTTTTTTTTTCCTCAGGGAGACTTTAGAAACCAAATAAGATAAATTGTTTTTTTCAGGGACAATTTAGAAACCAAATAATAATTAAAAAAAAAAAAAGCTTTCTATGGCCCAGTGCCCACTGAGTGAGAGATTGCACACACAGGAGTCAGGATAAGGAGTGGCACACAAGCCCTGAGGACAGTATTAATCTCCCACTGATGGATGTAGTGTTTTTTTTTTTCAGGTAGATTTTAGAACCCAAATCAAGCAAAAAAATAAATAGGCTTTCTATGGCCCACTGAGTGAGAGATGGCGCGCACAGGAGTCAGGATCAGGAGTGGCACACAAGCCCTGAGGACAGCATTAATCTCCCACTGATGGATGTAGTGTTTTTTTTTCAGGTAGATTTTAGAACCCAAATCAAGCAAAAAAATAAATAGGCTTTCTATGGCCCACTGAGTGAGAGATGGCGCGCACAGGAGTCAGGATCAGGAGTGGCACACAAGCCCTGAGGACAGTATTAATCTCCCACTGATGGATGTAGTGATTTTTTTTTAGGTAGATTTTAGAACCCAAATCAAGCAAAAAAATAAATAGGCTTTCTATGGCCCACTGAATGAGAGATGGCGCTCACAGGAGTCAGGATCAGGAGTGGCACACAAGCCCTGAGGACAGCATTAATCTCCCACTGATGGATGTAGTGATTTTTTTTTCAGGTAGATTTTAGAACCCAAATCAAGCAAAAAAATAAATAGGCTTTCTATGGCCCACTGAGTGAGAGATGGCGCTCACAGGAGTCAGGATCAGGAGTGGCACACAAGCCCTGAGGACAATATTAATCTCCCACTGATGGATGTAGTGTTTTTTTTTCAGGTAGATTTTAGAACCCAAATCAAGCAAAAAAATAAATAGGCTTTCTATGGCCCACTGAGTGAGAGATGGCGCGCACAGGAGTCAGGATCAGGAGTGGCACACAAGCCCTGAGGACAGCATTAATCTCCCACTGATGGATGTAGTGTTTTTTTTTCAGGTAGATTTTAGAACCCAAATCAAGCAAAAAAATAAATAGGCTTTCTATGGCCCACTGAGTGAGAGATGGCGCTCACAGGAGTCAGGATCAGGAGTGGCACACAAGCCCTGAGGACAATATTAATCTCCCACTGATGGATGTAGTGTTTTTTTTTCAGGTAGATTTTAGAACCCAAATCAAGCAAAAAAATAAATAGGCTTTCTATGGCCCACTGAGTGAGAGATGGCGCTCACAGGAGTCAGGATCAGGAGTGGCACACAAGCCCTCAGGACAGTATTAATCTCCCACTGATGGATGTAGTGATTTTTTTTTCAGGTAGATTTTAGAACCCAAATCAAGCAAAAAAATAAATAGGCTTTCTATGGCCCACTGAGTGAGAGATGGCGCTCACAGGAGTCAGGATCAGGAGTGGCACACAAGCCCTGAGGACAATATTAATCTCCCACTGATGGATGTAGTGTTTTTTTTCAGGTTGATTTTAGAACCCAAATCAAGCAAAAAAATAAATAGGCTTTCTATGGCCCACTGAGTGAGAGATGGCGCTCACAGGAGTCAGGATCAGGAGTGGCACACAAGCCCTGAGGACAATATTAATCTCCCACTGATGGATGTAGTGTTTTTTTTTCAGGAAGATTTTAGAACCCAAATCAAGCAAAAAAATAAATAGGCTTTCTATGGCCCACTGAGTGAGAGATGGCGCTCACAGGAGTCAGGATCAGGAGTGGCACACAAGCCCTGAGGACAGCATTAATCTCCCACTGATGGATGTAGTGTTTTTTTTTCAGGAAGATTTTAGAACCCAAATCAAGCAAAAAAATAAATAGGCTTTCTATGGCCCACTGAGTGAGAGATGGCGCTCACAGGAGTCAGGATCAGGAGTGGCACACAAGCCCTGAGGACAGTATTAATCTCCCACTGATGGATGTAGTGATTTTTTTTTTCAGGTAGATTTTAGAACCCAAATCAAGCAAAAAAATAAATAGGCTTTCTATGGCCCACTGAGTGAGAGATGGCGCTCACAGGAGTCAGGATCAGGAGTGGCACACAAGCCCTGAGGACAGTATTAATCTCCCACTGATGGATGTAGTGATTTTTTTTTCAGGTAGATTTTAGAACCCAAATCAAGCAAAAAAATAAATAGGCTTTCTATGGCCCACTGAGTGAGAGATGGCGCGCACAGGAGTCAGGATCAGGAGTGGCACACAAGCCCTGAGGACAATATTAATCTCCCACTGATGGATATAGTGTTTTTTTTTTCAGGTTGATTTTAGAACCCAAATCAAGCAAAAAAATAAATAGGCTTTCTATGGCCCACTGAGTGAGAGATGGCGCTCACATGAGTCAGGATCAGGAGTGGCACACAAGCCCTGAGGACAATATTAATCTCCCACTGATTGATGTAGTGTTTTTTTTTCAGGTAGATTTTAGAACCCAAATCAAGCAAAAAAATAAATAGGCTTTCTATGGCCCACTGAGTGAGAGATGGCGCTCACAGGAGTCAGGATCAGGAGTGGCACACAAGCCCTGAGGACAATATTAATCTCCCACTGATTGATGTAGTGTTTTTTTTTCAGGTAGATTTTAGAACCCAAATCAAGCAAAAAAATAAATAGGATTTCTATGGCCCACTGAGTGAGAGATGGCGCGCACAGGAGTCAGGATCAGGAGTGGCACACAAGCCCTGAGGACAGTATTAATCTCCCACTGATGGATGTAGTGATTTTTTTTTCAGGTAGATTTTAGAACCCAAATCAAGCAAAAAAATAAATAGGCTTTCTATGGCCCACTGAGTGAGAGATGGCGCTCACAGGAGTCAGGATCAGGAGTGGCACACAAGCCCTGAGGACAATATTAATCTCCCACTGATGGATGTAGTGCTTTTTTTTCAGGAAGATTTTAGAACCCAAATCAAGCAAAAAAATAAATAGGCTTTCTATGGCCCACTGAGTGAGAGATGGCGCTCACAGGAGTCAGGATCAGGAGTGGCACACAAGCCCTGAGGACAGTATTAATCTCCCACTGATGGATGTAGTGATTTTTTTTTCAGGTAGATTTTAGAACCCAAATCAAGCAAAAAAATAAATAGGCTTTCTATGGCCCACTGAGTGAGAGATGGCGCTCACAGGAGTCAGGATCAGGAGTGGCACACAAGCCCTGAGGACAGTATTAATCTCCCACTGATGGATGTAGTGATTTTTTTTTCAGGTAGATTTTAGAACCCAAATCAAGCAAAAAAATAAATAGGCTTTCTATGGCCCACTGAGTGAGAGATGGCGCGCACAGGAGTCAGGATCAGGAGTGGCACACAAGCCCTGAGGACAATATTAATCTCCCACTGATGGATGTAGTGTTTTTTTTTTTCAGGTTGATTTTAGAACCCAAATCAAGCAAAAAAATAAATAGGCTTTCTATGGCCCACTGAGTGAGAGATGGCGCTCACAGGAGTCAGGATCAGGAGTGGCACACAAGCCCTGAGGACAATATTAATCTCCCACTGATTGATGTAGTGTTTTTTTTTTCAGGTAGATTTTAGAACCCAAATCAAGCAAAAAAATAAATAGGCTTTCTATGGCCCACTGAGTGAGAGATGGCGCTCACAGGAGTCAGGATCAGGAGTGGCACACAAGCCCTGAGGACAATATTAATCTCCCACTGATTGATGTAGTGTTTTTTTTTCAGGTAGATTTTAGAACCCAAATCAAGCAAAAAAATAAATAGGATTTCTATGGCCCACTGAGTGAGAGATGGCGCGCACAGGAGTCAGGATCAGGAGTGGCACACAAGCCCTGAGGACAGTATTAATCTCCCACTGATGGATGTAGTGATTTTTTTTTCAGGTAGATTTTAGAACCCAAATCAAGCAAAAAAATAAATAGGCTTTCTATGGCCCACTGAGTGAGAGATGGCGCTCACAGGAGTCAGGATCAGGAGTGGCACACAAGCCCTGAGGACAATATTAATCTCCCACTGATGGATGTAGTGTTTTTTTTTCAGGTAGATTTTAGAACCCAAATCAAGCAAAAAAATAAATAGGCTTTCTATGGCCCACTGAGTGAGAGATGGCGCGCACAGGAGTCAGGATCAGGAGTGGCACACAAGCCCTGAGGACAGCATTAATCTCCCACTGATGGATGTAGTGTTTTTTTTTTTCAGGTAGATTTTAGAACCCAAATCAAGCAAAAAAATAAATAGGCTTTCTATGGCCCACTGAGTGAGAGATGGCGCTCACAGGAGTCAGGATCAGGAGTGGCACACAAGCCCTGAGGACAATATTAATCTCCCACTGATGGATGTAGTGTTTTTTTTTCAGGTTGATTTTAGAACCCAAATCAAGCAAAAAAAAAATAGGCTTTCTATGGCCCACTGAGTGAGAGATGGCGCTCACAGGAGTCAGGATCAGGAGTGGCACACAAGCCCTGAGGACAGCATTAATCTCCCACTGATGGATGTAGTGTTTTTTTTTTTCAGGTAGATTTTAGAACCCAAATCAAGCAAAAAAATAAATAGGCTTTCTATGGCCCACTGAGTGAGAGATGGCGCTCACAGGAGTCAGGATCAGGAGTGGCACACAAGCCCTGAGGACAATATTAATCTCCCACTGATGGATGTAGTGTTTTTTTTTCAGGTTGATTTTAGAACCCAAATCAAGCAAAAAAAAAATAGGCTTTCTATGGCCCACTGAGTGAGAGATGGCGCTCACAGGAGTCAGGATCAGGAGTGGCACACAAGCCCTGAGGACAGCATTAATCTCCCACTGATGGATGTAGTGTTTTTTTTTTTCAGGTAGATTTTAGAACCCAAATCACGCAAAAAAATAAATAGGCTTTCTATGGCCCACTGAGTGAGAGATGGCGCTCACAGGAGTCAGGATCAGGAGTGGCACACAAGCCCTGAGGACAATATTAATCTCCCACTGATGGATGTAGTGTTTTTTTTTCAGGTTGATTTTAGAACCCAAATCAAGCAAAAAAATAAATAGGCTTTCTATGGCCCACTGAGTGAGAGATGGCGCTCACAGGAGTCAGGATCAGGAGTGGCACACAAGCCCTGAGGACAGCATTAATCTCCCACTGATGGATGTAGTGTTTTTTTTTTCAGGTAGATTTTAGAACCCAAATCAAGCAAAAAAATAAATAGGCTTTCTATGGCCCACTGAGTGAGAGATGGCGCTCACAGGAGTCAGGATCAGGAGTGGCACACAAGCCCTGAGGACAATATTAATCTCCCACTGATGGATGTAGTGTTTTTTTTTCAGGTTGATTTTAGAACCCAAATCAAGCAAAAAAATAAATAGGCTTTCTATGGCCCACTGAGTGAGAGATGGCGCTCACAGGAGTCAGGATCAGGAGTGGCACACAAGCCCTGAGGACAGCATTAATCTCCCACTGATGGATGTAGTGTTTTTTTTTTTCAGGTAGATTTTAGAACCCAAATCAAGCAAAAAAATAAATAGGCTTTCTATGGCCCACTGAGTGAGAGATGGCGCTCACAGGAGTCAGGATCAGGAGTGGCACACAAGCCCTGAGGACAATATTAATCTCCCACTGATGGATGTAGTGTTTTTTTTCAGGTAGATTTTAGAACCCAAATCAAGCAAAAAAATAAATAGGCTTTCTATGGCCCACTGAGTGAGAGATGGCGCTCACAGGAGTCAGGATCAGGAGTGGCACACAAGCCCTGAGGACAATATGAATCTCCCACTGATGGATGTAGTGTTTTTTTTTCAGGTAGATTTTAGAACCCAAATCAAGCAAAAAAATAAATAGGCTTTCTATGGCCCACTGAGTGAGAGATGGCGCTCACAGGAGTCAGGATCAGGAGTGGCACACAAGCCCTGAGGACAATATTAATCTCCCACTGATTGATGTAGTGTTTTTTTTTCAGGTAGATTTTAGAACCCAAATCAAGCAAAAAAATAAATAGGCTTTCTATGGCCCACTGAGTGAGAGATGGCGCGCACAGGAGTCAGGATCAGGAGTGGCACACAAGCCCTGAGGACAGTATTAATCTCCCACTGATGGATGTAGTGATTTTTTTTTCAGGTAGATTTTAGAACCCAAATCAAGCAAAAAAATAAATAGGCTTTCTATGGCCCACTGAGTGAGAGATGGCGCTCACAGGAGTCAGGATCAGGAGTGGCACACAAGCCCTGAGGACAATATTAATCTCCCACTGATGGATGTAGTGTTTTTTTTTCAGGTAGATTTTAGAACCCAAATCAAGCAAAAAAATAAATAGGCTTTCTATGGCCCACTGAGTGAGAGATGGCGCTCACAGGAGTCAGGATCAGGAGTGGCACACAAGCCCTGAGGACAGTATTAATCTCCCACTGATGGATGTAGTGATTTTTTTTTCAGGTAGATTTTAGAACCCAAATCAAGCAAAAAAATAAATAGGCTTTCTATGGCCCACTGAGTGAGAGATGGCGCTCACAGGAGTCAGGATCAGGAGTGGCACACAAGCCCTGAGGACAATATTAATCTCCCACTGATGGATGTAGTGTTTTTTTTTCAGGTAGATTTTAGAACCCAAATCAAGCAAAAAAATAAATAGGCTTTCTATGGCCCACTGAGTGAGAGATGGCGCACACAGGGATGGCACTGTAGCAGAAATGCAAATCTTAATCTCCCACAAAAAAAAAAAAAAAAAACAGGGACTGTCCTACAATTACTATCTCCCTGCAGTAATCTCAGCCAGGTATGGCAGGCAGCAATAGGAGTGGACTGATGCACAAATTAAATAAAAAGTGTGGACAAACAAAAAAGATAGCTGTGCAGAAAGGAAGGAACAAGAGGATATGTGCTTTGAAAAAAGCAGTTGGTTTGCACAGTGGCGTACACACAGCAATACAGCTATCACGGAGCCTTCTAGGGCAGCCCAATGAGCTACAGCGCTGAGAGAAAAAAAAAATGTAGCTTCCACTGTCCCTGCACACCGAAGGTGGTGTTGGACAGTGGAAATCGCTACAGCACAAGCGGTTTGGTGGTTAGTGGACCCTGCCTAACGCTCTCCCTGCTTCTGACGAAGCGGCAGCAACCTCTCCCTAAGCTCAGATCAGCAGCAGTGAGATGGCGGTCGGCGGGAACGCCCCTTTATAGCCCCTGTGACGCCGCAGACAGCAAGCCAATCACTGCAATGCCCTTCTCTAAGATGGTGGGGACCAGGACCTATGTCATCACGCTGCCCACACTCTGCGTTCACCTTCATTGGCTGAGAAATGGCGCTTTTAGCGTCATTGAAACGCGACTTTGGCGCAAAAGTCGCGTACCGCATGGCCGACAAGCACAGGGGTCGGATCGGGTTTCATGAGACGCCGACTTAGCCAAAAGTCGGCGACTTTTGAAAATGAACGACCCGTTTCGCTCAACCCTACTCACCACACATCTAGATAAGTTCCTTAAGGGGTCTAGTTTCCAAAATCGTGTCATTTGTGGGGGGTCTCCACTGTTTAGGCACGTCAGGGGCTCTCCAAACGTGACATGGCGTCCGATCTCAATTCCAGCCAATTCTACATTGAAAAAGTAAAACGACACTCCTTCTCTTCCAAGCTTTGCGGTGCGCCCAAACAGTGGTTTACCCCCACACATGGGGTATCGACGTACTCAGGAGAAATTGCACAACAACTTTTGTGGTCTAATTTCTCCTGTTACCCTTGTGAAAATAAAAATTTGGGGGCAAAAAGATCATTTTTGTAGAAAAAATGCGATTTTTTTATTTTCACGGCTCTACGTTATAAACTTCTGTGAAGCACTTGGGGGTTCAAAGTGCTCACCACACATCTAGATAAGTTCCTTAAGGGGTCTAGTTTCCAAAATGGTGTCACTTGTGGGGGGTTTCCACTGTTTAGGCACATTAGGGGCTCTCCAAACGCGACATGGCATCCGATCTCAATTCCAGCCAATTCTGCATTGAAACAGTCTAACGGTGCTCCTTCACTTCCAAGCTCTGCGGTGCGCCCAAACAGTGGTTTACCTCCACATATGGGGTATCGGCGTACTCAGGAGAAATTGCACAACAAAATTTGTGGTTAAATTTCTGTTTTTACACTTGTGAAAATTAAAAAAAATGGTTCTGAAGTAAAATGTTTGCAAAAAAAAGTTAAATGTTCATTTTTTTCTTCCACATTGTTTCAGTTCCTGTGAAGTACGTAAAGGGTTAATAAACTTCTTGAATGTGGTTTTGAGCAGCTTGAGGGGTGCAGTTTTTAGAATGGTGTCACACTTGGGTATTTTCTATCATATAGACCCCTCAAAATGACTTCAAAGGTGATGTGGTCCCTAAAAAAAACATGGTGTTGTAAAAATGAGAAATTTCTGGTCAACTTTTAACCCTTATAACTCCCTAACAAAAAAAATGTTGTTTCCAAAATTGTGCTGATGTAAAGTGGACATGTGGGAAATGTTATTTATTAACTATTTTTCGTGACATATATCTCTGATTTAAGGGCATAAAAATACAAAGTTTGAAAATTGCAAAATTTTAAAAATTTTCGCCATATTTCCATTTTTTTCATAAATAATCGCAGGTAATATCGAAGAAATGTTACCACTAACTTGAAGTACAATATGTCACAAAAAAACAATCTCAGAATCAGCGGGATCCGATAAAGCGTTCCAGAGTTATAACGTCTTAAAGTGACAGTGGTCAGAATTGTAAAAATTGGCTCGGTCATTAAGTACCAAATTGGCTCTATCACTAAGGGGTTAAGGTACCTTCACACTAAGCGACGCTGCAGCGATATCGACAACGATGCCGATCGCTGCAGCGTCGCTGTGTGGTCACTGGAGAGCTGTCACACAGACAGCTCTCCAGCGACCAACTATGCTGAAGTCTCCGGGTAACCAGGGTAAACATCGGGTTACTAAGCGCAGGGCCGCGCTTAGTAACCCGATGTTTACCCTGGTTACCAGTGTAAATGTAAAAAAAAAAAAACAGTACATACTTACATTCCGGTGTCCGTAACGTCCCCCGGCATTCGCTTCCTGCACTGACTGTGAGTGCCGGCCGTAAGGCACAGCACAGTGGTGACGTCACCGCTGTGCTCTGCTTTTACTTTACGGCCGGCGCTCACAGTCAGTGCGGGAAGCGGACGGCGGGGGACGTGTGACAGACAGCAGAAGGTGAGTATGTACTGTTTTTTTTTTTTACTTTTACAATGGTAACCAGGGTAAATATCGGGTTACTAAGCGCGGCCCTGCGCTTAGTAACCCGATATTTACCCTGGTTACCTTTGTAAAACATCGCTGGCATCATTGCTTTTGGTGTCAAACACGACGATACACACCGATCTGACGACCAAATAAAGTTCTGAACTTTAATCAACGACCAGCGATATCACAGCGGGATCCAGATCGCTGCTGCGTGTCAAACACAACGATATCGCTAGCCAGGATGCTGCAACGTCACGGATCGCTATCGTTATTGTTGTAAAGGTGCTTAGTGTGAAGGTACCTTTACTCTATAACCTTCTTGCTGTCTGCTGCTATCCTGGGTGTCTCTTCTGTTCAGAAGTCATGATGTCGCTGGGATTTATTAAGCTGAATTAGTTGCCATGTTGCCAGCAGGTACTGGGAAGTCCGTTGATTTCTGATCCGACTGCCAGGACTACTCATATGACTTCTGAAATACGTTGTGCAAATTGTTTTGTTAAGTTCTAACACAAACATAAAGTGGCTCCTGTCTGGTGTATATACATGTTTAGACCAGTTCCACACTTGTGCTGTGAAGGAGAGAATAGCTAATGAAATCAATTATTAAACCTTACATAAGCCAGCTCAGATGTAATGTGGCAACATGGCGATTTCACCCTGGAATGAAGCCCTGGAAGGAATTCTTGGAATGTGAAAGTGGAGACACGCTGAAGACCATATGTGGAGTGGAGTTGGCAAGGACCTATCGTAGACTGATACTGGCTGTTCAGAAGTTGTGTAACACCCACTTCCTGCCTGTTACATGATCTCTTTGTTCTACTAATAAAGTTCAGTTGTGTGTCAGCTTTTGCTGAGAGAGGAGCACATATCTGACTTCTGTGTGTCCGATATATTCTTTCCTCTAAGCATGCACTCGGCTCATATTTAGCTCAGAAACAGGCAATCACTGAAGGTCTCACCTTAAGAGATCACCCCCACAGAGTCATTCACGGTGTCACTCCTTAGTTTTTCCGGATTAGCGGGGCTCCCTATACCTTCTCTCTCCTTATCAGTCTGAGCGGACCACCCTCCTTACGTCGGCTCCTTACGTTCCTCTTTAGTACACATGGGATAAACACCACTCTGTGGTCTACTGTCTGTTGTGACTAAAATATGGCGATAAGAGAATTCCACATCATTGCATTCTTGTTTTCTTCGCATTTTACACACAGGCCCAACTTTCCTGGAATTGGGGTTCCACTTATCCACCTGGTTTCCAGGTCCGGTCCTTAATTAATCTGCGCACATACAATAACATCAGAGCTCTTTGTGGCCGTTCCATCTGGAGCTGAGAATGAGGAGCGGAGAGTATTGTATTGATTTAGTTTTTAAGGCACAAATGAACATCATAAACCAAAAAAAACACTAACAGCTAGAGACAAAAAGGTGCAAAATAAACAATGAATAGGGCCAGAGTGTCTATATATAAAATCAGTGCTATCTGGGGTAGGCTAAGGCTGTGCGGAATACTTTAGGTGACATATTTCAGTAAAACGGTGTTATATCTGCATCTTCCCTTTTTTTTGGAAATTTACTATCCAATTACAACACAAAAAGTGTCATATCTATTTAATGTAGGCAATATATCTACCAGTAGATGGCGATCTATAGAATTGTGCCTCCTAATGCTAAGAGTATTCAGTCTACTAGCACACCAGGTGGTCAGACAAGGTACTGCAAGTCAAAGATATCAATACAAAACTTTGATATGTCAAAGTGTAAAAAAGACATAAAAAACAACAAAAAGATGCATGACACTTGGATGCACTTCAATTTATAGTAAAGTCTTCCAGAATTGCTGAATGCAGTAGCCCGGAAGAGTCTACCATATACTGTTCCTTGGAGATATAATTGTGAATGAGAACCTGCCTTTCCAAATAAATTGTAATAAATGGTATTCCAGAAAGAATTGCTAAATTTCCACTTTCCTCACATAAATAAAAAATTAAAAGCCCGTGGGCAGCTGCTGTGCGATAGCACCGTGTCAAGGACGCCGCAGATAAAGTGATGAAGTTGCAGAAAAAGATTAAACTACAACTTTATGTTGGTCTCTAAAGGAAAAGAGAAAAGGACAAATCAAACACTTTTGTCAAATGAAATTTAATTAACCGTTGAATCCGTGAGAAAGGATTGTGCAAGCGTCAATCTAAATAATGTCAGCTCCGAATATCAGATGCCTGCCTAGGGGCAGTATTATAGTAGTTATATTCTTGTACATAGGGGCAGTATTATAGTAGTTATATTCCTATACATAGGGGGCAGTATTATAGTAGTTATATTCTTGTACATAGGAGCAGTATTATAGTAGTTATATTCTTGTACATAGGAGCAGTATTATAGTAGTTATATTCTTGTACATAGGAGCAGTATTATAGTAGTTATATTCTTGTACATAGGGGCAGTATTATAGTAGTTATAATCTTGTACATAGGAGCAGTATTATAGTAGTTATATTCTTGTACATAGGAGCAGTATTATAGTAGTTATATTCTTGTACATATGAGCAGTATTATAGTAGTAATATTCTTGTACATATGGGCAGTATTATAGTAGTTATATTCTTGTACATAGGAGCAGTATAATAGTAGTAATATTCTTGTACATAGGAGCAGTATTATAGTAGTTATATTCTTGTACATATGGGCAGTATTATAGTAGTTATATTCTTGTACATAGGGGCAGTATTATAATAGTTATATTCTTGTACATAGGAGCAGTGTTATAGTAGTTATATTCTTGTACATAGGAGCAGTATTATAGTAGTTATATTCTTGTACATAGGGGCAGTATTATAATAGTTATATTCTTGTACATAAGGGCAGTATTATAGTAGTTATATTCTTGTACATAGGGGCAGTATTATAGTAGTTATATTCTTGTACATAGAAGCAGTATTATAGTAGTTATATTCTTGTACATAGGGGCAGTATTATAGTAGTTATATTCTTGTACATAGAAGCAGTATTATAGTAGTTATATTCTTGTACATATGGGCAGTATTATAGTAGTTATATTCTTGTACATATGGGCAGTATTATAGTAGTTATATTCTTGTATATAGGGGCAGTGAGATAGTAGTTATATTCTTGTTCATAGGGGCAGTATTATAGTAGTTATATTCTTGTACATAGGGGCAGTATTATAGTAGTTATATTCTTGAACATTGGGGCAGTATTATAGTAGTTATATTCCTGTACATAGGAGCAGTAATATAGTAGTTATATTCTTGTACATAGGGGCAGTATTATAGCAGTTATATTCTTGTACATAGGAGCAGTATTATAGTAGTTATATTCTTGTACATAGGGGCAGTAGTATAGTAGTTATATTCTTGTACATAGGGACAGTATTATAGTAGTTATATTCTTGTACATAGGGGCAGTATTATAGTAGTTATGTTCTTGTGCATAGGGGGCAGTGAGATAGTAGTTATATTCTTGTACATAGGAGGCAGTATTATAGTAGTTATATTCTTGTACATAGGGGCAGTATTATAGTAGTTATATTCTTGTACATAGGGGCAGTATTATAGTAGTTACCGTATTTTCCGGCGTATAAGACGACTGGGCGTATAAGACGACCCCCCAACTTTACCAGTTAAAATATAAAATCTTCTTAAAAGTCGGGGGTCTTCTTATACACCCTATGTCGTCTTATAGGGCCGGTGAATATGTGCCTTTTGGGGGGGGGGGGGGGGGAGTGATCCTGATGACGAGGGGGCGTCTCACAGGAAAGTGAGTGTCCCCCATTACCTTATCGTAGCGGTGCAGCGTGGGGGTCTCAGTGCTGGGAGTGGCGGCGGCGGCTGCTGTGCTCTGGTGCGGCGGCTGCTGTGCTCTGGTGCGGCGGCTCCTCTTCTGTGTGGGGCCTCTGTGCTGTGCGGTGGCGGTGGCGGCGGCATATCTTTATCCAGTTGGGGCTCCTCCGGCATCTCCTTAGCCCTGGAGGCCCCGCCGCAACTCCATGAGTGCAATGCAGCGGCCATTTTCCCGGAGGCAGCTCAATAGGTGCGATGCGGTGGCCTCCGGGAAAATGGCCGCTGCTCAGATTCAGATCTCGTCCCGAAATCTCGGGACACGAGATCTGAATCTGAGCAGCGGCCATTTTCCCGGAGGCCACCACATTGCACCGATGGAGTTGCGGCGGGGCCTCCAGGGCTAAGGAGATGCCGGAGGAGCCCCAACTGGATAAAGATACGCCGCTGCCGCCGCCACCTCACAGCACAGAGGCCCCACACAGAAGAGGAGCCGCCGCACCAGAACACAGCAGCCGCCGCCGCTCCCAGCACTGACACCCCCACGCTGCACCGCTAGGATAAGGTAATGGGGATTACTCACTTTCCTGTGAGACGCCCCCTCGTCATCAGGATCACTCCCCCTCCCCACCCACCATATACACCGGCGTACAAGTCGATTCCCGGCGTATAAGACGACCCCCGACTTTTAAGAAGATTTTCGGGGGTTAAAAAGTCGTCTTATACGCCGGAAAATACGGTATATTCTTGTACATAGGGGCCGTATTATAGTAGTTATATTCCTGTACATAGGAGCAGTATTATAGTAGTTATATTCTTGTACATAGGAGCAGTATTATAGTAGTTATATTCTTGTACATAGGAGCAGTATTATAGTAGTTATATTCTTGTACATAGGGGCAGTATTATAGCAGTTATATTCTTGTACATAGGAGCAGTATTATAGTAGTTATATTCTTGTGCATAGGGGCAGTGAGATAGTAGTTATATTCTTGTGCATAGGGGCAGTGAGATAGTAGTTATATTCTTGTACATAGGAGGCAGTATTATAGTAGTTATATTCTTGTACATAGGAGCAGTATTATAGTAGTTATATTCTTGTACATAGGAGCAGTATTATAGTAGTTATATTCTTGTACATAGGGGCAGTATTATAGTAGTTATATTCCTGTACATAGGAGCAGTATTATAGTAGTTATATTCTTGTACATAGGAGCAGTATTATAGTAGTTATATTCTTGTACATAGGAGCAGTATTATAGTAGTTATATTCTTGTACATAGGGGCAGTATTATAGCAGTTATATTCTTGTACATAGGGGCAGTATTATAGGAGTTATATTCTTGTACATAGGGGCAGTATTATAGTAGTTATATTCTTGTACATAGGGGGCAGTATTATAGTAGTTATATTCTTGTACATAGGGGCAGTATTATAGTAGTTATATTCTTGTACACAGGGGGCAGTATTATAGTAGTTATATTCTTGTACATAGGGGCAGTATTATAGTAGTTATATTCTTGTACATAGGAGCAGTATTATAGTAGTTATATTCTTGTACATAGGGGCAGTATTATAGTAGTTATATTCTTGAACATAGGGGCAGTATTATAGTAGTTATATTCCTGTACATAGGAGCAGTATTATAGTAGTTATATTCTTGTTCATAGGGGCAGTATTATAGTAGTTATATTCTTGTACATAGGGGCAGTATTATAGTAGTTATATTCTTGAACATAGGGGCAGTATTATAGTAGTTATATTCTTGTACATAGGAGCAGTATTATAGTAGTTATATTCTTGTACATAGGGGCAGTATTATAGTAGTTATATTCTTGTACATAGGGGCAGTATTATAGTAGTTATATTCTTGTACATAGGAGCAGTATTATAGTAGTTATATTCTTGTACATAGGGGCAGTATTACAGTAGTTATATTTTTGTACATAGGAGCAGTATTATAGTAGTTATATTCTTGTACATAGGAGCAGTATTATAGTAGTTATATTCTTGTACATAGGGGCAGTATTATAGTAGTTATATTCTTGTACATAGGGGCAGTATTATAGTAGTTATATTCCTGTACATAGGAGCAGTATTATAGTAGTTATATTCTTGTACATAGGGGCAGTATTATGGTAGTTATATTCTTGTACATAGGGGCAGTATTATAGTAGTTATATTCTTGTACATAGGAGCAGTATTATAGTAGTTATATTCTTGTACATAGGGGCAGTATTATAGTAGTTATATTCTTGAACATAGGGGCAGTATTATAGTAGTTATATTCCTGTACATAGGAGCAGTATTATAGTAGTTATATTCTTGTTCATAGGGGCAGTATTATAGTAGTTATATTCTTGTACATAGGGGCAGTATTATAGTAGTTATATTCTTGAACATAGGGGCAGTATTATAGTAGTTATATTCTTGTACATAGGAGCAGTATTATAGTAGTTATATTCTTGAACATAGGGGCAGTATTATAGTAGTTATATTCTTGTACATAGGGGCAGTATTATAGTAGTTATATTCTTGTACATAGGAGCAGTATTATAGTAGTTATATTCTTGTACATAGGGGCAGTATTACAGTAGTTATATTTTTGTACATAGGAGCAGTATTATAGTAGTTATATTCTTGTACATAGGAGCAGTATTATAGTAGTTATATTCTTGTACATAGGGGCAGTATTATAGTAGTTATATTCTTGTACATAGGGGCAGTATTATAGTAGTTATATTCCTGTACATAGGAGCAGTATTATAGTAGTTATATTCTTGTACATAGGGGCAGTATTATGGTAGTTATATTCTTGTACATAGGGGCAGTATTATAGTAGTTATATTCTTGTACATAGGGGGCAGTATTATAGTAGTTATGTTCTTGTACATAGGGGCAGTATTATAGTAGTTATATTCTTGTACATAGGGGCAGTATTATAGTAGTTATATTCTTGTACATAGGAGCAGTATTATAGTAGTTATATTCTTGTACATAGGAGCAGTATTATAGTAGTTATATTCTTGTACATAGGGGCAGTATTATAGTAGTTATATTCTTGTACATAGGGGCAGTATTATAGTAGTTATATTCCTGTACATAGGAACAGTATTATAGTAGTTATATTCTTGTACATAGGGGCAGTATTATGGTAGTTATATTCTTGTACATAGAAGCAGTATTATAGCAGTTATATTTTTGTACATAGAGGCAGTATTATAGTAGTTATACTCTTATATGTAAGACCATTATTATAGTTCTTATTGTTTTTTACATAGAGAGCAATGTTGGAGTAATACTTGTAAAACTGGTTTCTGTATATTTGCTTTGTCACAGTGATTGGTGCAAAATACGTTATTGTAGAGCAAATGGATTGCTAAGAAGAATGTACTGTGAGGAATGATGGAATCGGAGTTCATTAGTCATTAGTCATTATATATACAGTTATTATCTGAGGCCTATTGACTTCAATGATACATGTTGATGCAGCATGCAGGATCTGAATAGTATGAAGCTGAATTTGAAGGACTTCTCCTTATACATTGATAAAATAGATGAATATATGATATATAAAATGGTGTCATCTGTGGATGTGCAGAGACTTCAGTGTCCTCATCTATATAACCAAGCATGGAACATTTACCCAATAGTGGAACAACTATTTATATCATGGTCCGGTCTGAACATTACTGTGTTTTCATCTGATTTATATGAAGCTGCCATATACTGATCTTCACCAATGTCTGTTTGGCCTAAAATGAGAAATGTGATCAACATTGTGTCTTATACAATAATCATTTTTGTAATATTTAACAATGGGTGCAAAGAAGTCTGTAATACCTTATAGAGAAACATATTGGCCACACGTCATTGAATCCCCGTTTCTTATTTAGTCCCATTTTCCCCCTTTCCCGTGTGTAAAGCCACATTGCCTCCAACCAGCAACCGCTGTATAGCGCCCACTGACCACGCATCTATGAGTTATATAGGCAGCGGCCGCACCAATATACCCTAACCCCAAAAGAATACATTGTTATTAGGATAGTGAATATAATTTCAATAGAATAATAAGTAGTATAGTAATGTCCTGAGATGTTTCTTGAGTAAGCAGATTTTACAAGTTTTTTTCCTTTGAATAGTCTGATTAAAAGTTGGGGCCATGTTACCCCACTCCTGGTGACTGACACCCACCTATTACCCTTAGTGCATTACATCTGGCCTCATTACCTCCTGTGTATAATCCCCGGCCCCCCGCCATGACATCTGCCTGTACTACCATGTGACAGAACGGCCGGTGGTGCAGAGATCACTGGTCCTGTAATAGGAGCCACCGGGGTAACAAGTCCGTCCATGACATTTCTTCCCCCATCACTTGTGAGTGATATTATTGAGAAGTGGAAGGAACCGCAGCAACTCAGCCACGTAGTGGAGATGCCGTAATGTTACAGAGCGGGGGCCGAGTGCTGAGGAGCAGAGGGCAGAAAAGTCACCAACCAAAATCACAAGGGGTGCTAGCACTAAGTACCGTAGATCATCTGAGGTGCTAGCACTAACCTCTTAGTAAGTTAGATCACCTGAGATGCTACTACTAATATATTGAATCCTCTACATCACTTGGGGCGCTGCCACTAATCTCTTTAATACCCTAGAGCATCTGGGGTGCTACCACTAAGTACCCTAGAGCATCTGGGGTGCTACCACTAAGTACCCTAGAGCATCTGGGGTGCTACCACTAAGTACCCTAGAGCATCTGGGGTGCTACCACTAACACTTTATAACTTGGGGAACTATTCCAAACACCTTTATTGCCCTAGATCATATAGATTACTAACACTAACATATTAACATGTCACCAAAGATAGCAGAACTAAAACACCCAAATAAAAAGTGTACCAGATGTGACTCGGCGGAAAGAGACGCCAACCACTGAATCAAGAGTTGGAATCCGGAAGCGTGACAAATGTACACTATCTTGTGAATGCCGCCTGAGAGCGGTAACCCCCTGACCGCGCCACATGTTCATTGAAAAAGGTAGTGTGTAATATCACATCGATTATATCTTCAGTATCGTGGATCATCTGGGGTCTTACCACTGACAATGTCACTACTTCGTTTAAAGAAAATGCTGTATACCTGCTGTGGCCATCACCACAGTCATGGTGTCTAGCGTTGTTACATTGTTTGTCTTTTTTTAATTACAATAAGAAGTGTGAATTTTCAGCAGTAATTACTTTGGGTGCTTCCATTCATTCCTTCCTTGCCCGATAACATGATCTGTATCCACAAATATATTCAGTTTATACCTTAGACCACTTGGGGTCTGACCACTGATATTTTTATCACCCTAGATCAGCAGGGATATCACTGTCATTGAATAAAATAGAAGCTAACATTGTGTTCCCCACTACATTGGATCACCAATAATAACCAATGTAACACCCTAGACATCCTGGGGTCCTACCACTTACATCATTACTACTCTAGAACACCAGGGTTGTTACCGTCAAACTCTTCACTGCTCCACACCACTAAACATGTTACTAATAACTCCTTCATTACCCTACACACCAGGAGATCAGTAACCCTTCCCATGTTTTGGACCACCAGGGACGTTAATGTCAATCACTTTACTTCCCTAGACATCACCATTTTCCCTTTCACTGTGGTAAAATACAATTGTCCTCCTCGCTGCCATTGAAGTCACGGTCATGTTAACCCTTCATAAGGTCTCAGTTGTTAAACCTTTGCTTACTGTGAGTAAATCAAGACTTTTGGCTCAAAAATGACATTAAAATTCTGGCAAGGAAACCCCTTACTATTAGAGAGAGCGCGGTCTGACTTAGTAAACCTCACAGCTTATTATTAGATATAGCCGATTGATTTGGAAACAGCAATTTTCAGCAGATGAAAATGGTTCTGCGGGAGTCGATCAATATCCATTGTAATAAGTAAAAGTATTGTCAGATAGAGCAATATGGTTTATAAATCTCAGCCAACTGCTTCTGCAGATTGGATTGGGGGTGAGGACGTCCATCTGCGGCTTGTCTCCAGTATTAAGTTTTACTCTTCAATTATCAAATCATTAGTTTTAATCATCGGCAATCAGAATGTTCTGCAATAGAAACCTGAATGCACAATGCTTCATCGCTCAAGGACAACGGGTTCCTTCAGATTCTTGTAGTTTGATCATACATGTGTGTTTGGCCTCAACTTTATGTTGACCCATGAACACAGAAAATACATGAGCCACAGCAATGTCTGCCTGAGAATGCCAGATACAATGCCGCACTGCCTACATTAGTGACACTGCCTGCTGATGATGCCAGGTACAGTACATCTACTAGACCACGCCAGTCACAATGCCACACTGCCTATATTAGTGACACTGCCTGCTGACGATGCCAGGTACAGTATATCTACCAGACCACGCCAGTCACAATGCCACACTGCCTACATTAGTGACACTGCCTGCTGATGATGCCAGGTACAGTACATCTACCAGACCACGCCAGTCACAATGCCACACTGCCTATATTAGTGACACTGCCTGCTGATGATGCCAGGTACAGTATATCTACCAGACCACGCCAGTCACAATGCCACACTGCCTACATTAGTGACACTGCCTGCTGATGATACCAGGTACAGTACATCTACCAGACCACCCCAGTCACAATGCCGCACTGCCTACATTAGTGACACTGCCTGCTGATGATGCCAGGTACAGTACATCTACTAGACCACGCCAGTCACAATGCCACACTGCCTATATTAGTGACACCGCCTGCTGATGATGCCAGGTACAGTATATCTACCAGACTACGCCAGTCACAATGCCACACTGCCTATATTAGTGACACTGCCTGCTGACGATGCCAGGTACAGTATATCTACCAGACCACGCCAGTCACAATGCCAAAGTCTATATTAGTGACACTGCCTGCTGATGATACCAGGTACAGTATATCTACCAGACCACGCCAGTCACAATGCCACACTGCCTATATTAGTGACACAGCCTGCTGATGATGCCAGGTACAGTATATCTACCAGACCACGCCAGTCACAATGCCACACTGCCTATATTAGTGACACAGCCTGCTGATGATGCCAGGTACAGTATATCTACCAGACCACGCCAGTCACAATGCCACACTGCCTATATTAGTGACGCTGCCTGCTGATGATACCAGGTACAGTACATCTACTAGACCACGCCAGTCACAATGCCGCACTGCCTATATTAGTGACACTGCCTGCTGACAATGCCAGGTACAGTACATCTACCAGACCACGCCAGTCACAGTGCCGCACTGCCTATATTAGTGACACTGCCTGCTAACGATGCCAGGTACAGTACATCTACCAAACCACACCAGTCACAGTGCCGCACTGCCTATATTAGTGACACTGCCTGCTGACGATGACAGGTACAGTACATCTACCAGACCACACCAGTCACAATGCCGCACTGCCTATATTAGTGACACAGCCTGCTGATCATACCGGCTCTAATACGTCCTCCAGATAATGTCACACCAGCCACAGTGTCGTACTGCTTATATTAATGACACTACATGCTGATAATGACATCTACAGTACATACTCAAGACCATGCCATGTCAGTCACAATGCTGCACTGCCTATATTAGTGACACTGCCTGCTGACAATGCCAGGTACAGTACATCTGCCAGACCACGCCAGTCACAATGCCACACAGCCTATATTAGTGACACTGCCTGCTGACGATGCCAGATACAGTACATCTACAAGACCATGCCAGTCACAATGCCGCACTGCCTATATTAGTGACACTGCCTGCTGACGATGCCAGAAACAGTACATCTACAAGACCATGCCAGTCACAATGCCGCACTGCCTATATTAGTGACACAGCCTGCTGATCATGCCGGCTCTAATACGTCCTCCAGATAATGTCACACCAGCCACAGTGTCGTACTGCTTATATTAATGACACTACATGCTGATAATGACATCTACAGTACATACTCAAGACCATGCCATGTCAGTCACAATGCTGCACTGCCTATATTAGTGACACTGCCTGCTGACAATGCCAGGTACAGTACATCTGCCAGACCACGCCAGTCACAATGCCACACAGCCTATATTAGTGACACTGCCTGCTGACGATGCCAGATACAGTACATCTACAAGACCATGCCAGTCACAATGCCGCACTGCCTATATTAGTGACACTGCCTGCTGACGATGCCAGAAACAGTACATCTACAAGACCATGCCAGTCACAATGCCGCACTGCCTATATTAGTGACACTGCCTGCTGACGATGCCAGACACAGTACATCTACAAGACCATGCCAGTCACAATGCCGCACTGCCTATATTAGTGACACTGCCTGCTGACGATGACAAGTACAGTACATCTACCAGATCATGCCAGTCACAATGCCACAGTCTATATTAGTGACACTACCTGCTGACAATGCCAGGTACAGTATATCTACCAGACCACGCCAGTCACAATGCCGCACTGCCTATATTAGTGACACTGCCTGCTGACGATGCCAGGTACAGTACATCTACCAGACCACGCCAGTCAAAATGCCGGACCGCCTATATTAGTGACACTGCCTGCTGATAATGCCAGGTGCAGTACATCTACCAGACCATGCAAGTTACAATGCCACACTGTCAGGGGTGGGATCCTGACAGCGGCCTAGCACGAGATAGAGCGTTACGGAGCTGCGCCTGCGCTTCATTGCGGCAGCATCCTAAGAAAGGACAAGAAGCGAAGTATATTGTGGAGAAGTGAGAAACGAGATCACAGCACTAGGAGATAACACCAGGAGGAGTCCTGCCTTAAGATCGGCAACATCCTTCTGAGGCGCGTAGCCGGCGGCCGGAACGCCGAGGGATTGGCTCTACACATTACCCTGAACTACGGCAGGGCAGTTAATTCCAAGTTGGCTGTCCAACCTTTACACCTAATGAAGACAACGGAGGCAATTGTGGGAGAGGGCCCCTATAAAATAGCTCCAGGCCTACCCCATCATACGGGTGCGTCCTATCCATACCATCTGGGGGACGGAGAGAGAAACAGAAACATACATGACAGTTGTGAGGACTATCCCGTGGTGCTCAGCAGGGAGGTACTACAACACACAGGCGCTAGTAGGAAGGCTACTGATTTCCACCTGCAAAGGGAACCCTGGATGTGCCTTCGGACCGGCCGGTCTCAGCCAGCCCTGTGAACAGTACTCTGGACTGTGGACGCTGAAGTCTTCAGTAAAAGGTAAAGAGACTGCAACCTTGTGTCCTCGTTATTTACTGCGACCTACAACCATTACCATCTACTCATCAAGGGAAGCCCTGGGGACATACTTCACCTGTGGGAAGGTATACCATCTAGCTGCCATTCCATCACCCCAGCGGACCCCTAGCAGCGTCGGTCACTCTGACCGAACACCACAGGTGGCGTCACGAACTCTTGACAAACTTCCATCACCTTTAATTGGGCGCCCCTTAGCAGGGCCACGGACCGGTTCGGGCCACCGTGACATCCCCAACCGAGACAGAGGGACCCGGTACCGAGTACCCCACTGCCCTGCGTCTGGGGGTGCTCCACTACCAGACCACGCCAGTCACAATGCCGCACTGCCTACATTAGTGACACTGCCTGCTGATGATACCAGGTACAGTAGTGCAGGACAAGACGTGCACTCTCGCTAGTGCTGGTGCAGACTGAACATGGAGGGATACTCCAGAATATAGTCCTATATAACAACAGTCGCACTCAATGAGGAGAGTTCTTCTGAATTTTGTTAGTCAAAAAACGTGGTTTCTTTATTGTGAACAAACACCAAAATAAAGGTATCACCGCAGTGTTTCAAGGTAACGTTTCGACCCACAGGGTCTTTCTCAAACCTTACTGAAACAGAAAACAAAATATACAAGGTATCACAAAACATGAACAAATAACATATAATATTTACAAAAATAATGTATACAAATACGCAGTCCCTATATATTTGAAATTCGTGTTACATCGCCATGAAGGTCGACAGGAAGACAGCATTGCAGGACCCAACAAGATACTTGAGGAGATATATTGGTGAGAGACATCAGGGTAGTCCTCGGACGTAGTCATGGCAGTGAAGCACCAATGGAATATCTGTGCGGCACAAGCTGCAGAAGCGGGGCGTACCGCAGGAACAATATCATACAGAAGCAAAGACTATGGTGAAATCAACCAGTATTCTAGATAGACAATATAATATGAGGACAATGGTCAGGCAGGCCAAAATAGTATCAGACAAACATAATGCCCTATTGCAGTAATGTAGGTGAGGGTATGAGATACCCAGGTGGTGGATGCTGGTAGAAGCAAGAAAATGACAGAGGCAAGAAACTGACCTTTAAATAGTAGATACCGAGCAGAGGGCACATATCCCTGGAGAGATGCAGGAGTCCCGTTAGGGGCTATGGAAAAGAAGGCCACAGTGGTGAATGTAATAATGGAGGCTACAAGTATAAAGCAAGGGAAAGGAGAGGACAGCGGATATAATTACCTGTAGCTAGAGAGTAACCGGTGTCTGCGGTGGTGGTGTGTGTGGGACCAGGGAGATAGGCGCCTTTTGTACCGGGCGGCAGGAAGTGCGGGACATGGGGTGCGCAGGCGCACTATGCAGTGCGCAGAGAGAGGTCTGGAACGCTTGGAAAAGAAGAGCCAAGTTGCGCATGCGCAGTGTGAGCAAAACTGCGCTGAGGGCGAGGGGCGGGGATCACAGTGGTAGTCGTCTGCGCAGGAGCGCAGAGTAGCGGTGAGACATGGAGTGTTCATGAGATTGATCTGTAAGAGGACACAGAGTGCCATAACCCCCATGAAAAGGTTGCCTGGTGTGATGATGAGAAACGAAAGGCCTCAGGCATAATGTGCTGAGAGCACTGGTAGTACATAGTAACGAAACAGAAAAAGAGCCTGCTGGGGGCTGGCTGTATGTGACCTAGTGTGCAGGACTTAAAGCATTGGACAGGAACTGTATACTGAAGAAAATTATAACTGAATGATAACCTTGTATCAAATGGAGAAAATTAAAAGAAAATATGTGTAAAAAATGGATGAAATGAAAAAATAATGAAATAATGAAGTAATAAAGATGAATAAATAATAAAGAAATGAAGCTAGAGGGAGCTGAAAACATAGAAAAACAATGCAACAACAAACTGTTGGAAAATAAAATGCAGTAGAAAATGATGAAAATTATGGAAAATAATAAAAAAATAATAAGAATGATAAAAAAAGAGAGCTAAAAAAAGAATGAAAAAAAGAATGAAAAAAAAAAGAGAATGACGAAAATGAAACAAATGAAAAAAAATGATGAAAATAATGAAAAAAAAAAAGGAAAAAAAAGGTGTGCAAAAATAAAAATTGGAAAATTAATCAAATAATAAAGTAATAAAATTGAAAAATAGAGGAAAATTTAAATACAATGAAATGGTGGAAAATACTAAAATGAAAATTAATAAATGATAAAAGAAAAAATGAAAAAATAATAAAATAATAATAAAATAATAAAAGAAAAAATGATAAAAGAAAAAACGAAAAAATAAAAATTGAAAAAATAAATGAAAAAATGAAAAATAAAAAATAAATTGGAAAAATACAACTGCACAATGTACCATACTCACCCTACGGGGAAGGCAGAGGACTAGTGTGTCTGGAAAAATAAAGTATAGTTTAGTTGAAAGGAAAAAAGAAGATATATTATCCACCACCTGTATGGGTATAAAAGTTACGCAAGTCAAAATTCAATGACAGTAATAAAAATTCCATTACAGTAATACAAGTATGGTTACTTGAATGTGAGGTCCAGTTCTCTGTTAAGGCCTCTTGGAGCCAGTGTTTGAAGGGTGTAAATCCAGTAGGCCTCTCTTTCCTTCAGTCGTTTGATGTGATTTCCCCCTCTTCGAGGCCTCTCAAAGTGTTCAATCACTTGCACTCTCAGTTGCGAGACACTGTGGTTCGCACTGATGAAGTGGTGGGGAACTGGTAACCAGGTTTTCTTGCAGCGTATGGTGGACTTGTGACTGGAAATTCTGTCACGTAGATGCTGTGTGGTCTCACCCACATAAAGTAAACCACACGGGCATTTTATGAGATAAACAACATAGTTGGTATCACATGTGTAGAATCCTTTGATGTTGTAGTATCTACCGGTGTGGGGGTGGGTGATTCTTTCCCCTTTGATGATGTTGGAGCAACATGCGCAATTGAGGCACGGGAATGTGCCTCGACGTTCTGTGCCAAAAAAGGTCTGTTTAGGGACCCTAGAGAAACTACCTATGTCCGCTCTGACTAGGCTATCTCTGATGTTCTGTGGGCGTCGTTTACACATGAGTGCAGGGGTCTGGAAGGCTTCAACCCTAGGGTAGGATTTGGTCAAGATGGACCAATGTTTATGGATGATGGTGTAGATTTTTGGCATTATAGGATGATGTGTATGAACGAATGTAACCCTTTCTTTGGTAGGGGCAGTAGGTGATACTGATTGAGGTACAACTGCTCTGGCTTTCTCTTTAGTAAGGAGTTCCTGAGGATATTGTCTGTTTTTGAATTTATTGGCCATCTCATCTAGGCGGGTAGGAATGAGATTAGTGTCGGATACTATCCTCTTGATTCGTGCGAACTGGGTACGAGGTAAACTGTTTTTAGTTGAGGAGGGGTGACAACTGGTATAATGGAGTAAGTTGTTGGTATCAGTGGGTTTTGTGAAAATATCGGTGGAAAGGGTACCCATGTCATTTTTAATCACCAAGGTGTCCAAAAATGAAATCTGTGTCACATGCCAATTTAGAGTAAATTGTAATTCCGGCCTTATGGAATTGAGGACCTCAGTGAAAGATAAAAGGTCCTCGGAAGACCCTACCCATAGGCAAAAAATGTCATCTATGAAGCGTAGCCAACATTTGCTATTTTGTTGGAAAAGGGTGTTGGTGTAGACATATGATTGCTCGAAGTTATCCATGTAGATATTGGCGTAAGCGGGCGCCACGTTAGCGCCCATGGCGGTCCCACGTGTTTGTAGGTAAAACTGAACCCCAAATAGGAAATAGTTCTCCCTCAAAACAATGGATAAAAGATCAAGGCATAGTTGGGTGGAGTTATTGCTGAGGTTAGATGATTGAAGGAGTTCTGCGACTGCGGTGATACCTAAGTTGTGGTCTATAGAGGTGTATAAACTCTTGACATCGAACGTTGCCAGAATACAATCAGAGGGTATGTTGGTAATCTGGCTAATGGAATGTAGAAAATGGCCCGTGTCCAAAATAAATGATTGAGTTTTCTTAGTGGTGTTAATATTTTTTCCAGAAAGACGGAAATTGGAGCTAGAATGGAATCCGTCGAGGCCACTATTGGGTGGCCGGGGGGATTTATTAAGGACTTGTGGACTTTGGGCAGAGTGTAAGAGACTGGGGTGACCGGATTTTGATTTACCAAGAAGGTGGCAGTTTTAGAGTCAATAGTGTTCAAGGCTACGTATTTAGATAAGATGTGTTGTATTTTAGACCTAATTGTAAGTACCGGATCATGAGGGATGGGTAAATACGTGGTGGTGTCGTGTTCTTTTTTTCATTCTTTTTTTATCTCTCTTTTTTTATCATTCTTATTATTTTTTTATTATTTTCCATAATTTTCATCATTTTCTACGGCATTTTATTTTCCAACAGTTTGTTGTTGCATTGTTTTTCTATGTTTTCAGCTCCCTCTAGCTTCATTTCTTTATTATTTATTCATCTTTATTACTTCATTATTTCATTATTTTTTCATTTCATCCATTTTTTACACATATTTTCTTTTAATTTTCTCCATTTGATACAAGGTTATCATTCAGTTATAATTTTCTTCAGTATACAGTTCCTGTCCAATGCTTTAAGTCCTGCACACTAGGTCACATACAGCCAGCCCCCAGCAGGCTCTTTTTCTGTTTCGTTACTATGTACTACCAGTGCTCTCAGCACATTATGCCTGAGGCCTTTCGTTTCTCATCATCACACCAGGCAACCTTTTCATGGGGGTTATGGCACTCTGTGTCCTCTTACAGATCAATCTCATGAACACTCCATGTCTCACCGCTACTCTGCGCTCCTGCGCAGACGACTACCACTGTGATCCCCGCCCCTCGCCCTCAGCGCAGTTTTGCTCACACTGCGCATGCGCAACTTGGCTCTTCTTTTCCAAGCGTTCCAGACCTCTCTCTGCGCACTGCATAGTGCGCCTGCGCACCCCATGTCCCGCACTTCCTGCCGCCCGGTACAAAAGGCGCCTATCTCCCTGGTCCCACACACACCACCACCGCAGACACCGGTTACTCTCTAGCTACAGGTAATTATATCCGCTGTCCTCTCCTTTCCCTTGCTTTATACTTGTAGCCTCCATTATTACATTCACCACTGTGGCCTTCTTTTCCATAGCCCCTAACGGGACTCCTGCATCTCTCCAGGGATATGTGCCCTCTGCTCGGTATCTACTATTTAAAGGTCAGTTTCTTGCCTCTGTCATTTTCTTGCTTCTACCAGCATCCACCACCTGGGTATCCCATACCCTCACCTACATTACTGCAATAGGGCATTATGTTTGTCTGATACTATTTTTGCCTGCCTGACCATTGTCCTCATATTATATTGTCTATCTAGAATACTGGTTGATTTCACCATAGTCTTTGCTTCTGTATGATATTGTTCCTGCGGTACGCCCCGCTTCTGCAGCTTGTGCCGCACAGATATTCCATTGGTGCTTCACTGCCATGACTACGTCCGAGGACTACCCTGATGTCTCTCACCAATATATCTCCTCAAGTATCTTGTTGGGTCCTGCAATGCTGTCTTCCTGTCGACCTTCATGGCGATGGAACACGAATTTCAAATATATAGGGACTGCGTATTTGTATACATTATTTTTGTAAATATTATATGTTATTTGTTCATGTTTTGTGATACCTTGTATATTTTGTTTTCTGTTTCAGTAAGGTTTGAGAAAGACCCTGTGGGTCGAAACGTTACCTTGAAACACTGCGGTGATACCTTTATTTTGGTGTTTGTTCACAATAAAGAAACCACGTTTTTTGACTAACAAAATTCAGAAGAACTCTCCTCATTGAGTGGGACTGTTCTTATATAGGATACCAGGTACAGTACATCTACCAGACCACGCCAGTCACAATGCCGCACTGCCTATATTAGTGACACTGCCTGCTGACAATGCCAGGTACAGTACATCTACCAGACCACGCCAGTCACAATGCCGCACTGCCTACATTAGTGACACTGCCTGCTGACGATGCCAGGTACAGTACATCTACCAGACCACACCAGTCACAATGCCGCACTGCCAATATTAGTGACACAGCCTGCTGACGATGCCAGGTACAGTACATCTACCAGACCACGCCAGTTACAATGCCGCACTGCCTATATTAGTGACACTGCCTGCTGATGATACAAGGTACAGTACATCTACCAGACCATGCCAGTCACAATGCTGCACTGCCTATATTAGTGACACTGCCTTCTGACGATGACAAGTACAGTACATCTACCAGCCCATACCAGTCACAATGCTGCACTGCCTATATTAGTGACACTGCCTGCTGACGATGCCAGGTACAGTACATCTACCAGACCACGCCAGTTACAATGCCGCACTGCCTATATTAGTGACACTGCCTGCTGATGATAGAAGGTACAGTACATCTACCAGACCACGCCAGTCACAATGCTGCACTGCCTATATTAGTGACACAGCCTGCTGATGATACAAGGTACAGTACATCTACCAGACCACACCAGTCACAATGCCGCACTGCCTATATTAGTGACACTGCCTGCTGACGATGCCAGCTCTAATACGTCCTCCAGATAATGTCACACCAGCCACAGTGTCGTACTTCTTATATTAATGACACTACATGCTGATAATGACATCTACAGTACATACTCAAGACCATGCCATGTCAGTCACAATGCTGCACTGCCTATATTAGTGACACTGCCTGCTGATGATTCTAGTCCTCCATCGCAGATTGCACACCATAGGGCAGTCACAGTAAGTTGAAAGTCTGTATTTTATGTAGCTCACTTGTCAGCTTTGTTGAATATATGCCAGAAAATAAAGAATAATTTTAATATTACTGGGGGGAATTATTAATAGCTGAAATATAGCCTACATGAGGTGTATAACAGCACTTTACCACAAGCACACAGATAAAGGTCTCTGGTCTTCAGGAGCAGGACTGTGCCCTACAATTCCTGGAGACTCTGATAATCAGACTGCTGTCTCAACTGACTACAATAGCTTCAGCTGCCATAAAGTATAGACACCCTGCTATATAATCTTTACAGAAAGTAAAGGGAGTGGCTGAAACATTGCAATTATTTATACATACAAGATAAATATCTACACATTAAAATAACTACTCATATAATGTGCTCCATGCTGCTGCTGCTGCTTCTTTCAAGTAAGTGTTTACCTCTCTTCAGTGCTGAATTCACAACTACACTGTTCAGTACTTGCCGTGCAATATACTCCATGGTGCTGCTGCTTGTAGTAAGTGTTTTATTTCTTCACACAGTTGGATTCACAGTTACACTACTTATTATTATCACTGCTGTATTTCTGCTGGTTGTTACTAATCTTTAGTAGGTGTTTTATTGCATCACAGTGCTGGATTCACATGTACACTTCTCGATCCTGCTTTAGAATATCCTCCATGCTGCTGCTTTCTATTAAGGGTTTTACCTAATTTCAGCGCTGGATTCACAGCTCCACGGTTCAGTACTACTGTATAATGTCCTCCATGATGCAGCTGCTGCTCCTGAACATGGGCTACATATAGGCGGAAGAGCAAGAATCTCATATGTCTGTGTGTGCTTTGTATGGGAGACATCATAGCAACTTGTCTACAGCCACCAGCTCAGAGACAACTGAAAAGAAGTATTACAACTGGCAGAAGGGAAAACGTATGAAAAATGGAGCATACATACACGGGACAGAATATTCTGAATAGGCAGGTATACTAACATTAAAGATTTTTATTTTTATTTGATTAATTATAATGGATGAAGTAAAGTGACCGAATAAAGAAAACTTGGTGAATGACCTTGTGCATACCCGATAATCCCCTGTTCCTTTATTCATCGCCATTTCTCTTCTTCTTGCTTGTGCTCCGGCAATCTTATATAATCCATAAAATAACATCTGTGAATTGATTCATTTATCTTGATATTACAGACACAGGTAACATTTTACTATTGACCAGAACCATCATATATCATTTCCGTGCCGCATCACCATAGCCCTGGAGGCACATTATCAGGCTCTTGCTTTTTCCATGGCTTTGTACACATTGCGTATCTATTCATATGTTGATGGAATATAGACTTTACATTATCATTATTGACACTTTCTGCAAATATGGGGTCATCTGCATCCAAATAGCACAGATTGTACTTCTATACACCAGCACGGAAGCAAAATGACAAAACCGCCGCTGCCAACTCCATGGACTGGAAATTGCTGCAATATTCTAAATTCAACCAGACTGGAAACATATTACAGGCGAGACCCGCAGAGCTCCATAAATTGGGAACTTACCGGCTTCTGTGCAGAAAATAAGGACGAGGATTATTGAAAAGCATTTAATGAAGCTCTTTGCAGTGCTGCCTTTTCTCTAAAGTCTGGAGACGCTTTCTTTTTTTATGGCACGGAGCACCCCCCACCTTCCGGGAAATATTGCCGATCTGTGAGAGATGGCGATTCTCAAAACGTAAACCACATTTCTTGTCATTTTAAGATCCTGGGTGATAGCAGTGAGGAGGAGTGTGGGTTTATTAACCCTTTTAACCTGAACAATAATGAATAAATAATGATTATTACATCTCCATAGAATCCTCTGCACCTGGCACTTGGGTAAAGTTCTAACCAGCAACTTTTTCACTTTTAAAAAATTTTGCATTAAAATGTGACATTTTGTGTAAAAAAAAAAATAAAAGGCAGAAATTCACATTTTTTGCTAAAAGTCAGAATCTGAGATGCAAACCTAAAAGTTTTCGATAATTAGTGCTTACACATGCTGGCAATGCCTATGTAGCTGTGAAGATACCTTCAAAATTAAGACCAAAAATATCAGCTATCGAGATGCCCCAAATTTTTGCATGGTGGAGTCAGTAGGTGTCACGGAGGCACGAGTTGGGGCGATAGTTGTATATTCAATAGCTCATTGGCAGAAATGAGTAAACTGAGTTGTAAAAAATCGAATTTATTATAAATTCCCTGAAAGAATTGGATTCTCGGTGATTTGAATTTTCTGGCGAAATCCCTACCTAAATATGATAATCAGAAAACACAAATCCTTTCTCATTGGTAAAGGGTACGATAACTCGAAGAAGAGCTCCTGCATCGCTGGTGTCTAGTCTGGTCCATTGTCCGTTCAGTTTCTGCCTGATCTATTTCTATATTTGTTGCCTGTGTAAGACTTTGGTCTATTCCGGTCCCCTTCCTCCTGCCTTGCTACTTTGCCTTCAGGGACTTGACCTATTCCATCTCCTGACTTCTCTCCAGCCTTACCTACTGGATCCATGCCTGGAACTAATACCTCTTCTATACTGACCCATGGCTCATCCTGACCACACATCAGTCCTGTACCTTGTTATCTCTGCAATCTCCTCCTCCTGCTGGTAACTACTTTTAGCATTGAACCTCACTTTATCCAAAGCCAAACTGTCTGCAGCCAAAAAATTCCAACACAGAAGCCACATGCTCCATAATATACGGTAAGGGGCTGAGCCCTACTTGTAATTGCAGCTGACAGGAAAAGGGAGTAAGCAGAGATAAATAAATCTTTTGACATTTTAATTCGCCTGCTAAAGTCAATTTTTAACCAAAAATTTGATTCACCACAAATCGAAAGTCTGGCAAAGCTCCAATTGTCCTAAAGAGACGTGTGTAACACTCTGAAGTCTCCTAGGACTGAATCTATCCCATTTTGAGTTCTTTTATGCAATTGCAGAAATGGTGACTAGAGTTGAGCGAATATGTTCGGTTTCAGTCGCCGAATCTGAATTTGCCATATTCGTGCCATATTGTTACCCTATTTGTGCCGAATGTACGTTTATCGTTCGGTTCCGAACATATTTGGTAATTTCCACATTGTAGGGATTTCACTGACTCAGGTGCGACGGCTGACACGTAGGAGGCAGGTTCCAACAAAAGTTCAAAGGTTTATTACCTCATAAACCACATGGCAAAAATAACAGCAAACAAAATAGCCTTTAGTTCAGGAAAAGAAAAACAGCGTGTCCAGTCCTTCAGGCTCAGTCCTATAGCCTTAACACACTCAGGAGGGTTTCACCTCCACACATATCCCCCCTGTGTTAAGCATTAGCCTGTCTTATATAAAGCTAACCACACCCAGTAACCCATCACATGATTAGCCATGTGGTCTGACATCACCACAGGTCCTGAACACACATATATATACATGGTTATATACAACAAAGAAATAGTCCGGGCTACATTACAGCAACAAGGCACTTATGTGGCACATACCTCCCATCGACTACACACCCTTTAGCCATGCTACATACCTCCCCCCTCTGCCTAAAGCCGTGGGGCTTGGCACTTTTCCCCACTAAACAAGGGATTCTTGATAGGGCATCCGCATTACCGTGCAGCTTTCCGGCCCTATGTTCCACATGGAAACTGAAGTCCTGCAGGGCTAAGAACCAACGGGTGACCCTAGCATTTCTACCCTTTGTTTCCCTCATCCATCTTAGTGGGGCATGGTCAGATATCAGTCTGAATTTACGACCCAGCAGATAGTACCGTAACGTGTCCACCGCCCACTTTATGGCCAAACACTCTTTTTCCACGACTGAGTAGTTCTTCTCAGATGAGGACAGCTTTCTACTCAGATAGAGCACAGGATGCTCCTCCCCATGTAGCTCTTGGGAAAGAACTGCTCCTACCCCAACATCTGAGGCATCTGTCTGAAGAATAAATTCTTTATTAAAGTCTGGAGCCATCAGAACGGGCTGCTTACATAGAGCCCCTTTCAACTCTTGGAAGGCTGAATCTGTCTCTTCGGACCATTTAACCATCAACGATTTTGTCCCCTTTAACAGATCAGTCAGAGGCGCAGCCACTGTGGCGAAGTTCGGGATGAACCTTCTGTAATATCCCACGATTCCCAGAAAGGCTTTAACTTGCTTCTTGGAGAGTGGTTTCGGCCATGTTTGGATTGCCTCCACTTTCCTGATTTGGGGCTTTATTTCTCCACGACCCACTATATAGCCTAGGTATTTAGCTTCTTCCTTACCCAAGGCACACTTCTTCGGGTTTATTGTAAACCCCGCCTCTCTTAGAGCATCAAACACCACTTGGACTTTCTCCAGATGACTCTCCCAGTCCGGGCTAAAGATGACGATATCATCTAGGTACGCAGCAGCGTAGGGCCTATGGGGTGCAAGGACTCTATCCATAGCCCTCTGGAAGGTCGCCGGAGCTCCCTGTAGGCCAAACGGCATCCGGACATACTGGAAGCATCCATCAGGTGTCGAAAAGGCCGTCTTCTCCTTGGCTTCCTGTGCCATGGGGATCTGCCAATACCCCTTTGTCAAGTCCAAGGTGGATATATATCTGGCGTGCCCAAGCCTTTCGATGAGCTCATCATCGCGGGGCATGGGATAAGCGTCAAACTTGGAGACCTCATTCAACTTCCGATAGTCGTTGCAAAACCTCCATTCTCCATCAGGTTTTGGGACCAGGACAATTGGGCTCGACCAACCGCTCTTGGATTCCTCGATGACTCCAAGCTTCAACATACGCTCCACTTCCTTGGAGATAACTTCTCGACGAGCCTCAGGAATACGATAGGGCTTCACGTTCACCCGCACATGTGGCTCTGTTAGGACCTCGTGCTCTTTGACCTTCGTGTGTCCTGGCAACTCTGAAAACAGGTCCCTGTTTTTCTGGAGTAACTCCCGGCACTGCTGTTTCTGGGACTTCGATAGCGTCTCCGCTATAGTAACCGCTCCAACCTCACCTTCTGGGTTGCTTAACAATGATGGAGATACTGTCGGCTCTCTATCTTGCCACGGCTTGATAAGGTTGACATGGTATACTTGGAATGGTTTCCGTCTTCCTGGTTGGTGAATTTTATAATTTACTTCACCAAGTTTCTCGACAACCTCATATGGCCCTTGCCATTTGGCCAAGAACTTGCTCTCCACCGTCGGAGCTAACACAAGAACTCGGTCTCCCGGATTGAACTGCCTCACTCTTGCAGATCGGTTGTAGACTCTGGCCTGAGCTTCTTGTGCCTGGAGTAGGTGTTCTTTTACAATAGGCATCACCTTTGCAATCCTCTGGTGCATCAGGGCCACATGCTCAATGACGCTTCTGTGGGGCGTGACTTCGGCTTCCCAGGTTTCCTTGGCTATATCCAGGAGTCCTCGCGGATGTCGGCCATATAGAAGCTCAAACGGTGAGAATCCTGTGGAGGCCTGTGGAACTTCACGAATGGAAAACATCAGGTAGGGTAAGAGACAATCCCAGTCTCTACCATCTTTCTCTATAGCTTTTCTCAGCATGCTCTTCAGTGTCTTGTTAAATCTCTCAACAAGGCCATCTGACTGGGGATGGTACACCGAGGTCCTCAACTGGGAGATTTTCAGGGCTTTGCACAACTCCCTCATCACTTTGCTCATGAAAGGTGTCCCCTGGTCAGGCAGGATCTCCTTCGGCAGACCTGTCCGGGAAAAGACATGGACCAACTCGCGGGCTATACTCTTCGAGGAGGAATTTCTCAGAGGAATTGCCTCAGGATAGCGTGTGGCATAGTCCAGGATGACTAATATATACTGATGGCCCCGGGCTGATTTAACTAAGGGACCGACCAAGTCCATGGCAATTCTCTCGAACGGCACCTCAATAATGGGCAGGGGCACAAGGGGGTTCCGGAAATGAGGAGTGGGAGCAGTTAGCTGACATGTAGGGCAGGACCTGCAGTAGTTCACTATTTCTCGGTGACACCCAGGCCAATAGAACCTCTGCACAACCCGTTCCTGGGTTTTTTCCACCCCTAGGTGTCCACCCAAGATGTGTGAATGGGCCATGTCCAACACCTTCCGTCTATATGGACCCAGCACTAACAACTGTTCTACCAACTCCTCCCTTATTTTCGTGACCCGGTACAACAACTCCCCCCTCATCAGAAAATGGGGAAATCTTGTGTCTGCCCCTGGCTCCTGTACCACCCCGTCAATAACTGTGACATTATTAAAGGCTTCCCTCAGAGTGGGGTCCCTATGTTGGGCAGTCCCAAAATTTTCACCGGTGACCTCTAACTCCAGAATGTCAGATGCAGGGGATACTTCCTCCTCATCCCCAACCAGCACACAAAAAGGAAACCTGTCTGTCTCTGGGTGTGATGACACCCTTCCAGGGTTCACTGGTTCCCTACACTTGCTAGGGAGCTCAGAACCTTTTCCCCACAAATCCCAAAACAGACAGAAATCCCGGCCAATAATTATAGGGTGCAACAAGTCCTGCACGACGCGGACTATGTGGGACTCAGTGCCACATGCCGTTTCAATGTCCACCCTGGCCAAAGGGTAGTCCTTGGCATCACCATGTATGCACCACACGCCGACCTTCTTTCCCGGGAGCAGGTGGAGAGGGAAAGTGGCCCTCACCAGGGTCACTAAGCTCCCTGAGTCTAACAGCGCCGTTGCTACTCGACCGTTCACCCTTACGGGACACGCTTGAGGTCCCTCATTGGGCGGAGAGTTCACACTGCAGGCTGGATACGCATAGTATGAACAACGGCGTCCCATGCTGCAGTCCATCTGCTCAGTGGTCTGGGAACAACGGGCAGCTATATGTCCTGGCCCATGGCACCTCCAGCAAATAATATCACCCGTAGGGACCTTGGGCACCACCTCCCCCACCCTTTGTGACCTTGGACGCGCCACCCCTTTTTGGGACTCAGCAGCTTTCTGGGACCCCCAGTACGGCACGGGCTGCCTCCCAAAGGAGCCTTCCATCCCTTGGTATCTCTCGACCAGTCCGATCAGTTCGTCGGCATTCTGGGGATCACCCTGGGCAACCCAAGTCTGTATGGACCTCGGGAGGGAATGCACAAACCGATCCATCATCACTCGTTCCACCATCTGTGCAGGTGTACATGACTCTGGCTGCAGCCATTTCTGGACCAGGTGCAACAGATCAAACATTTGAGAGCGAGGCGGTTTTTCCCGGTGATAGGCCCAGCTGTGAACTCGCTGTGCTCCGACAGTCAGTGTCACCCCCAAACGTGCGAGAATCTCGACTTTCAATTTGTGATACTCTTTGGCATCCTGCAAGGTCAAATCATAGTACGCCTTCTGGGGCTCTCCCGTCAGGTATGGCACCAGTACCTCTGCCCACTGCTCTGGCGGGAGTTTTTCCCTCTCAGCGACCCTCTCAAATACCGTCAGGAAGGCCTCAACATCATCCCCGTGTGTCATTTTCTGTAATGCGCGTCTTACCGTCTTCCGGACGTGGGTGTCATCAGCCAGACCTGGGGTTGGGGCACTCGTCTTGCCCTGGATGGCGGTTGCCAGAAGCTGCATCTGCTCCCGTTGCTCCTGCTGGCTCTGTTGCATCTGCTGCCGTTGCTCCTGCTGGCTCTGCCGTTGCTCCTGCTGGCTCTGTTGTATCTGCTGCTGGCTCTGTTGTATCTGCTGCATCAACAGCCTGTTGGTCTCTTGCTGCCGTTGCTCCTGCTGTGACTGCAACTGGACCAAGTGTTTCAGCAGGTCCTCCATTTTCCCCGGCTGGCTTACAACAGACTTGACCCAGGACATTCAACATAGACTTTTGTCTCCGCTGGGAACGCTGCCCGCATTCTCCACCAATTGTAGGGATTTCACTCACTCAGGTGCGACGGCTGAAACGTAGGAGGCAGGTTCCAACAAAAGTTCAAAGGTTTATTACCTCATAAACCACATGGCAAAAATAACAGCAAACAAAATAGCCTTTAGTTCAGGAAAAGAAAAACAGCGCGTCCAGTCCTTCAGGCTCAGTCCTATAGCCTTAACACACTCAGGAGGATTTCACCTCCACACATATCCCCCCTGTGTTAAGCATTAGCCTGTCTTATATAAAGCTAACCACACCCAGTAACCCATCACATGATTAGCCATGTGGTCTGACATCACCACAGGTCCTGAACACACATATATACATGGTTATATACAACAAAGAAATAGTCCGGGCTACATTACAGCAACAAGGCACTTATGTAGCACATACCTCCCATCGACTACACACCCTTTAGCCATGCTACAACACCCATTGATTCTAATGACGTTCGGCTCTGTTCAACGAAAATTGCAAAAACAATATTTGCCGCCATTCGAATTCAGAACCAAATCCGAACAAATTCGCTCAGCTCCAGTGGTGACCAACAGCTGATTTAACCACAGACTTTTTATGATTTTTTAAATGGCAATTTATCCAAAAATTATCCCTTTTTGTGAGCAGATGGATTCCATGATAGTATCAATGCACAGGTGATGTACAGGAAAGATATATTTTTTTGACAAGTGATGGTCCAAAAATTATCCCTTTTTGTGAGCAGATGAATTCCATGATGATATTAATGCACAGGTGATGTACAAGAAAGACATCTTTTTTTTGGCAAGTGATGGTCCAAAAATTATCCCTGTTTGGGAAGAAGCACCAAGCAATAGCATTTTAATATGCATTAGTGCAGTGTGTATATATGTGTGTATATACTGTATGTCAGATTAGATTAATATATTAACAATTGTGCATAAACTAAAAACAGTAGTTTGTAACACGCACACTTTGTCTGGCAGACATTAAATTAGATGAATAGATTTTTCTTTTAGCAATATTGGCATGCGTCTGCATGAAGAATGAAAAAAGCAGTGTAATTGAACTGCAGCAGCAGCCCCATAATCACTGTGATCAATCACTACTGCTGGTCTTCCTTTCTGTCTCTCTCTTTTCCTATACTAGTCTTCCCTGCATCAATCTTCTTTGCTTCTGCTGTTGTACAATGTTCCCTATCTGTGTAATTTCTACCAGTAGATGGCTCTAGTATTACAGTGTATTAAACGATTGCTGTTTCCTTTCCACAGCGCTCCGCAAGGTCAACCTGGGAATTACAAGTGAAATTGCTATTTGGGCAAAACATTACTTGAAAAGATATGATGATTAAAAAGCAAGAATTGGCTAAATGCTAAATACTAATCATTTCTGTCCTTCCATGTGTTACTCTGTTCTGGTTTATCATGCTTGAAAAATGTGAAATATGGAGAGAAATATTTTAGCTGGGCTCACACATTGAGATTGTTGAGAATACTAAAATTACTTCCAGAGAGCACTCCTAGGGTCATAAGAAATAAGCAGTTAGTGTTTCCAGGACATGACATCCACAAACAGAATAATCCACAAAAAAAGAAGAGACAGCATTTGATACAAAATTTCTGTAATTGCTGCTCTGGGGGAGTTAAGGTCTTGGAAAGCCCATTGTCACCTTAACATAATAAAAAGAGGTGTTTTATAGCCCAATCCCCATTGTGGTCTTCACTAGGCCATTTTCAGCACCTGGTAAAGATGGCACCTGTAGTTTATATCCCAGTCACCGGTGTGGTCTTCACTAGGCCATCTTCCGCACCTGGTAAGGATGGCACCTGTATTTTATATCCCAGTCACCGGTGTGGTCTTCACTAGGCCATCTTCAGCACCTGGTAAGGATGGCACCTGTATTTTATAGCCCAGTCACCGGTGTGGTCTTCACTAGGCCATCTTCAGCACCTGGTAAGGATGGCACCTGTATTTTATAGCCCAGTCACCGGTGTGGTCTTCACTAGGCCATATTCAGCACCTGGTAAAGATGGCACCTGTATTTTATAGCCCAGGCACCGGTGTGGTCTTCACTAGGCCATCTTCAGCACCTGGTAAAGATGGCACCTGTATTTTATAGCCCAGTCACCGGTGTGGTCTTCACTAGGCCATATTCAGCACCTGGTAAAGATGGCACCTGTATTTTATAGCCCAGTCACTGGTGTGGTCTTCACTAGGCCATCTTCAGCACCTGGTAAGGATGGCACCTGTATTTTATAGCCCAGTCACCGGTGTGGTCTTCACTAGGCCATATTCAGCACCTGGTAAAGATGGCACCTGTGTTTTATAGCCCAATCCCCATTGTGGTCTTCACTGGGCCATCTTCAGTACCTGGTAAAGATGGCAACTGTGTTTTTAGCCCAGCCACCAGTGTGGTCTTCACTGGGCCATCTTTAGCACCTGCTAAATACAGCATCTGTGTTTTTAACCCCAGTCCCCATTGTGGTCTTCACTGGGCCATCTTCAGCACCTCGTAAAGACGACACCTGTGTTTTTTAGCCCAGCCACCTGTGTGGTCTTCACTGGGCCATCTTTAGCACCTGGCAAAAAAGCGGCATCTGTGTTTTTAAGCCCAGTCCCCATTGTGGTCTTCACTGGGCCATCTTTAGCACCTGGTAAATATGACATCTGTGTTTTTGAGCCTTGTCACTGGTGTTGTTGCAGCGCCCCAGAGTCCTGGTCGTTGCAGTAACGTCTCTCTGCCGCTAAGGGGAGTGATGTTGCGTCTGATTGCACTAAAGGAGTTCACCTGATCAGGTAACACTCACACTACACTTCACACTCCGGCCACCAGGGGGAGTGGTTCTATTTAGTAGGCCACTCCTCACACTCTGGTAAAACTGGGGGTTGGACAGGAAGACAGAGAGAAGTAACTGGGAAGTGCGAGAGAGAGGACCTGTCAGGGATGGGATCCTGGCAGACTCCTAAGAGAACAACGCAACAAGTGAGCAAAGGGAATTCAGTAAGGAGACAATAGGACCAGAAGGAGTCGTGCTGAAAGATCGAGGCAACATCCTTCTGAGGCGCAAACAGTCGGTGGACGGAACGCTGAGAAAGTAAGAGACTTTAAGCAATACTTCAAACCACGGCAGGACAGCCAATTATAGGTTGGCTGTCTCACTTAAACACCTAAGCAGACAACGGAGGCAGCTGTGGGAGAGGGGCGACTCTAGAGTCCCGGAAGAACTCCAGGCCTACCCCGTCATACGGGTGCGTCCCAGCCATATCATCTGGGGGACGGAGAGAATGAACATCAGAGACAGACAGAATAAGTTGTGAGGACTATCCCGGGGTGCTCAGCAGGGAAGGACTACAACACATAGGCGCTAGCAGGTAGACGCTGATTCTCACCTGTCAAGGGGAACTCCTAATGTGCCTTTGGACCGGCCGGTTTCAGACAGCCCGGTTAACAGTGTTCTGGATTAGCTAACTCGAAGCCTTCAGTAAAGAGGTAAAGAGACTGCAACCTGGTGTCCTCGTTATTGCTGCAACCTGCACCGCACCACCACAACATCATCACCATTCCCTCACACCTATCATTGTACGCCCCTCAGCAGGGTCACGGACCGGGTCTAGCCACCGTGACAACCCCAGAACAGAGACTCAGAGGCCCGGTACCGGGTACCCCTCGGCCCTGCGACAGTGGGGGCGCTGCAATTTTGGCGTCACGAACAGGATCTACTTAAGCCTGAAGAATCAGGTCATGTGTGCCTTGGAACTGTGCTTTATTGTACTTGGACTGTGACTTATTGCAAAGACTGTGCACTGCCATTTGCCGCCAAAAACCGCCGCCATTACAGCGCTGAGGAGAGCGCAGGAGAAGAAGAGGGGCGTGGAAGTGGGCGGAACCAGTCAAAAAAGAAGCGCGGAACGAGAAAGCGCGGTAAAGTGCCAGCCCCAGAAGAGGAACCCCGACCTCCAGCAGGTTAGTGGGAGGAAGGGACAGCCATGTCCGAGTCGGGAGGAGCGGAGGCGGCGGTCGCAGCCGTGGACACGGGGGCAGCTCCGGTCCCCGCAGCGGACGTAGCCGCGGCCCTAGTACCACCACCAAGTGCCGCAGAACCTGCTGCCCCCATCAGCCAGTCAGACACTGCCGCTACCACAAAGGCCATAATGCCCTTCTCTATGCCGTACCTGCCCGGAGCGGCCTGGCTCCCACGATACTCTGGGGAGTCGCATACGTTCACTGACTTTAAAGAAGGGATCTGCAGCCTGCTTGAGTTCTATCCCCTGACAGAGCCTCAGAAGGTTCATATGATAATCGGCCAACTCTTTGGGGCGGCTTTGAGAGAAGTGAAGTCCTGGCCCGCCGCGGATAAGGAAACTGCACAGCAGGTTTTTGCAAAGCTTAAAGCCACCTTCGATACCCGTACTGCTACAGAAATTAAATTGACTTTCTATGGATGCAAACAGAGACCGCAGGATAGCTTACGGGACTATGCCCTTAATCTCCAGGAGGCGCTGCGGGCCATTAAGCAGAGTGACCCCGACAGCATGCAGGATGAGGATAAACTCCTGAAGGAGCGGTTCATTGAGGGGCTCCTGTGCAGTCACCAACGGGGCCAATTGCACATCCTGGCCATGCAAAATCCAGACTTGACTTTTGCGCAATTTAAGGATAAAGCTATCCAGGCATTGCAGGAGCGGCAGCCCAGCCATGCAGCGCCTCCCAGGCGTCCCGCTCTCACATACCACCAGGAGGTGGCGTCGGATGTCCCATTCGCCGCCGAGGCCGATGCCCAGAGCCTAGAGGACGACTCCCCTGCAGGACTCCGCCTCCAGATGCAGGAGCTGACCAAGAGCGTTGCTGCCCTGGCCCGGACGGTCCAGTCCCTACAGGAGGCCCCCAAGGAGAAGATCCAGCTGGCCTCCAGACCAGAAGATGTCCCCTGGATGCGACAGAGGAGGACTCCACCGACCAGAGGCCGGGACAGCGATCGCTTCCATCAGGACGGACGACCCATCTGCCGCCGCTGTCACCAGGTGGGCCACCTTGCAAGGTACTGTCCTTTAAACGAGCAACCCCTGGGGCAAAGGGCCAACCCCCAGGAGTAGGACGACCAGGCCCGCAGCATTGGAGAGCCAAATACGTTGGAGGGCGACCAGTTCTTCCTGTTGTGGTCGACGGTATCCCCCTGAACGCTCTGCTGGACACCGGTTCTCAGGTGACAACTATGCCTTACGTGCTTTATAAACGGTATTGGGAGGACACCGATATTACTCGTGGCCCCGATGACGATTTCACCATCATAGCCAGTAATGGTCAGCCGTTGCCACAAGTGGGATATAAAGAGGCCACCATCAAAGTGGGGCGGGTGGAATTGAAAGCCCAGGGGATTGTAATTGTTGATATTGACCGTCGAGAATGTAATCCCATGATGACTATCGGTACTAATGTTATAGAAAATTGTCTTGCAGAAGTTATTGTTCTGTTGCAACAGGTAGCAGAAACCGCTGGCCACAGTGAACAACGCGCCCTGCAAAAAGAAATCAGAGCTCTGATGCAAAGACAGCAGGTAGAGCTGACTGGTGGTGAGATTGGTCATGTCACTGTGATTGATTCAAACCCCATCGCGATACCCCCCAGGAGTGAGATGTTAATATGGTGTCGGGCAGCCATAGGCCTCAGGGGAAAGGACTACCAGGCCCTGGTAGAACCCATCTATTCAGACAATAGACCCACGCTCCTAACAGCCAGGGGGGTGATCGACGTCCGCCAGGGGAGGGTGCCAGTACTGTTGTGAATTTGGATTCTGGGCTCCCCCGGTGGCTACTGGTGGAATTGAACTTGTGACATCATCTTCCCTGTTCACCTGTTCTGATTAGATCTGGGTGTCGCTATATAACCTGGCTTCTCTGTTAGATGCTTGCCGGTCAACAATGTTATCAGAAGCCTCTCTGTGCTTGTTCCTGCTCCCAGACATCTACTAGATAAGTTGGACATTCGTCCATGTTTTGTTTTGTATTTTGGTTCCAGTTCACAGCTGCAGTTTCGTTTCTGTGTCTGGAAAGCTCTTGTTGATCAGGAATTGCCACTCTGGTATTATGAGTTAATGCCAGAGTCCTAAAGTAATTTCTGGATGTGTTTTGTTAGGGTTTTCTACTGACCATGAAAGTATGCTTTCTGTCTTCTGCTATCTAGAAAGCGGACCTCAAATTTGCTAAAACTATTTTCCTGCTGCGTTTGTTATTTCTTCTAAAATCACCGCCAATATATGTGGGGGGCCTCTGTCTCCTTTTTTTTGGGCATTTCTCTAGAGGTGAGTCAGGTCTTATATTTCCCTCTGCTAGCATTATTTAGTTCTCCGGCCGGCGCTGGGCATATAGGGATAAAAAGTAGGACATGCTACCTGGCTACTTCTAGATGATGCGGTAGGTTTAGTTCATGGTCAGTATAGTTACATCTTCCAAGAGCTTGTTCCTATAGAGGCTTATGCTAGTTCTCTGGCCATGGAGATCATGACAGTTTGACCGGCCCACTAAAGGGTTAAAATCCTTGGCTGAGAAAGGAGAGAAATAAGAAGTCTGCTGAGAGTTTTTTTTTTTTTTTTTTTTTTTTTCTCTGTGCTCTTAATTGGATCACTTGCCAGTCTGTCTATGCTGCAGTCTTTCTTTTTTTTCTCTCTCCTTATAATCTTTGAATGGCTTTGTGTTCACCTGTTAATAATGGATCTTCAGAGTGTAACTGCAGGTTTGAATAATCTCACCACGAAAGTACAAAATTTGCAAGATTTTATTATTCATGCTCCGGTATCTGAGCCGAGAATTCCTTTGCCGGAATTCTTCTCAGGGAATAGATCTAGCTTTCAGAATTTTAGAAATAATTGTAAGCTATTTTTGTCCCTGAAATCTCGTTCTGCTGGAGACCCTGCACAGCAGGTTGGGATTGTGATTTCCTTGCTCCGGGGCGACCCTCAAGACTGGGCTTTTGCATTGGCACCAGGGGATCCTGCGTTGCGCAATGTGGATGCGTTTTTTTTGGCCTTGGGCTTGCTGTATGAGGAACCTCATTTGGAACTTCAGGCAGAAAAAACTTTGATGTCCCTATCGCAGGGGCAAGATGAAGCTGAAATTTACTGCCAAAGATTCCGTAAATGGTCTGTGCTTACTCAGTGGAATGAGTGTGCCTTGGCGGCTACTTTCAGAGAGGGTCTCTCTGATGCCATTAAGGATGTTATGGTGGGGTTCCCTGTGCCTGCGGGTCTGAATGAGTCCATGACAATGGCCATTCAGATCGATAGGCGTCTGCGGGAGCGCAAACCAGTGCACCATCTGGCGGTGTCCACTGAGAAGACGCCAGAAAGCATGCAGTGTGATAGAATTCTGTCCAGAAGCGAGCGGCAGAATTTTAGACGGAAAAATGGGTTGTGTTTCTATTGTGGGGATTCTACTCATGTTATATCAGCATGCTCTAAGCGTACTAAAAAGCTTGATAAATCCGTTTCCATTGGCACTTTACAGTCTAAATTTATTTTGTCTGTGACCCTGATTTGCTCTTTGTCATCTATTACTACTGACGCCTATATCGACTCTGGCGCCGCTTTGAGTCTTATGGATTGGTCCTTTGCCAATCGTTGTGGGTATGATTTAGAGCCTTTGGAAACTCTTATTCCTCTGAAGGGGATTGACTCCACCCCATTGGCTAATAATAAACCACAATACTGGACACAAGTGACTATGTGTATTAATCCGGATCACCAGGAGACTATTCGTTTTCTGGTGCTGTATAATCTACATGATGATTTGGTGCTGGGATTGCCATGGCTGCAGTCTCACAACCCAGTCCTTGACTGGAGAGCTATGTCTGTGTTGAGCTGGGGATGTAAGGGGGCTCATGGGGATGTACCTTTGGTGTCCATTTCATCATCTATTCCCTCTGAAATCCCTGAGTTCCTGTCTGATTATCGTGACGTCTTTGAAGAACCCAAGCTGGGTTCACTACCTCCGCACCGTGAGTGCGATTGTGCTATAGATTTAATTCCGGGTAGTAAATACCCAAAGGGTCGTTTATTTAATCTGTCTGTGCCTGAACATACTGCTATGCGAGAATATATAAAGGAGTCCTTGGAAAAGGGACATATTCGTCCATCGTCATCTCCCTTAGGAGCCGGTTTTTTCTTTGTGTCAAAAAAAGACGGCTCTTTGAGACCATGTATTGATTATCGGCTTTTGAATAAAATCACGGTTAAATATCAATACCCATTGCCGTTGCTGACTGATTTGTTTGCTCGCATAAAGGGGGCCAAGTGGTTCTCTAAGATTGATCTCCGTGGGGCGTATAATTTGGTGCGGATCAGGCAGGGGGATGAGTGGAAAACCGCATTTAATACGCCCGAGGGCCACTTTGAGTATTTGGTGATGCCTTTTGGTCTTTCTAATGCCCCTTCAGTCTTTCAGTCCTTTATGCATGATATTTTCCGCGATTTTTTGGATAAATTTATGATAGTGTATCTGGATGATATTCTGATTTTTTCGGATGACTGGGACTCTCATGTCCGGCAAGTTAAGAGGGTTTTTCAGGTTTTGCGGTCTAATTCTCTGTGTGTCAAGGGTTCTAAGTGCGTTTTTGGGGTTCAGAGAATTTCCTTTTTGGGATATATTTTTTCTCCCTCTTCCATTGAGATGGATCCTGTCAAGGTTCAAGCTATTTGTGATTGGACGCAGCCCTCTTCTCTTAAAAGTCTTCAGAAATTTTTGGGCTTTGCCAACTTTTATCGTCGATTTATTTCTGGTTTTTCGGATGTCGTTAAGCCATTGACCGATTTGACTAGACAGGGTGCTGATGTTGCTAATTGGTCCCCTGATGCTGTGGAGGCCTTTCAGGAGCTTAAGCGCTGTTTTTCTTCTGCCCCTGTGTTGCGTCAGCCTGATGTGACTCTTCCTTTTCAGGTTGAGGTCGACGCTTCTGAGATCGGAGCTGGGGCAGTGTTGTCGCAGAAAAGTTCTGACTGCGCCGTGATGAGGCCTTGTGCCTTCTTTTCCCGTAAATTTTCGCCCGCTGAGCGGAATTATGATGTTGGGAATCGGGAGCTTTTGGCCATGAAGTGGGCGTTTGAGGAGTGGCGCCATTGGCTCGAGGGGGCCAGACATCAGGTGGTGGTATTGACTGACCACAAAAATTTGATTTATCTTGAGACCGCCAGGCGCCTGAATCCTAGACAGGCGCGCTGGTCATTATTTTTTTCTCGGTTTAATTTTGTGGTATCGTACCTACCAGGTTCTAAGAATGTTAAGGCGGATGCCCTTTCTAGGAGTTTTGAGCCTGATTCACCTGGCAACTCTGACCCCACAGGTATTCTTAAGGAGGGAGTTATCTTGTCAGCCGTTTCTCCAGACCTGCGGCGGGCCTTGCAGGAGTTTCAGGCGGATAGACCGGATCGTTGTCCGCCTGATAGGCTGTTTGTTCCTGATGATTGGACCAGTAAAGTCATCTCTGAGGTGCATTCTTCTGCGTTGGCAGGTCATCCTGGAATTTTTGGTACCAGGGATTTGGTGGCAAGATCCTTCTGGTGGCCTTCCCTGTCACGAGATGTGCGAGGCTTTGTGCAGTCTTGTGACGTTTGTGCTCGGGCCAAGCCTTGTTGTTCTCGGGCTAGTGGATTATTGTTGCCCTTGCCTATTCCTAAGAGGCCTTGGACACACATCTCGATGGATTTTATTTCAGATCTGCCTGTTTCTCAGAAGATGTCTGTCATCTGGGTGGTGTGTGACCGTTTTTCTAAGATGGTTCATTTGGTTCCCCTGCCCAAATTGCCTTCTTCTTCCGAGTTGGTGCCTCTGTTTTTTCAAAATGTTGTTCGTTTGCATGGTATTCCTGAGAATATCGTTTCTGACAGAGGAACCCAATTTGTGTCTAGATTTTGGCGGGCATTTTGTGCTAGGATGGGCATAGATTTGTCTTTTTCGTCTGCTTTTCACCCTCAGACTAATGGCCAGACCGAGCGGACTAATCAGACCCTGGAGACATATCTGAGGTGTTTTGTGTCTGCTGACCAGGATGATTGGGTTGCTTTTTTGCCATTGGCGGAGTTCGCCCTCAATAATCGGGCCAGCTCTGCCACCTTGGTTTCCCCGTTTTTCTGTAATTCGGGGTTCCATCCTCGATTTTCCTCCGGTCAGATGGAATCCTCGGATTGTCCTGGAGTGGATGCGGTGGTGGAGAGATTGCATCATATCTGGGGGCAGGTGATGGACAATTTAAAGTTGTCCCAGGAGAAGACTCAGCTTTTTGCCAACCGTCACCGTCGTGTTGGTCCTCGGCTTTGTGTTGGAGATTTGGTGTGGTTGTCTTCTCGTTTTGTCCCTATGAGGGTCTCATCTCCTAAGTTTAAGCCTCGGTTCATCGGTCCGTATAAAATATTGGAGATTCTTAACCCTGTTTCCTTCCGTTTGGACCTCCCTGCATCCTTTTCTATTCATAACGTTTTTCATCGGTCGTTATTGCGCAGGTATGAGGCACCGGTTGTGCCTTCCGTTGAGCCTCCTGCTCCGGTGTTGGTTGAGGGTGAGTTGGAGTACGTTGTGGAAAAAATCCTAGACTCCCGTGTTTCCAGACGGAGACTCCAGTATCTGGTCAAGTGGAAGGGATATGGCCAGGAGGATAATTCTTGGGTCACTGCATCTGATGTTCATGCCTCTGATCTGGTTCGTGCCTTTCATAGGGCCCATCCTGATCGCCCTGGTGGTTCTGGTGAGGGTTCGGTGCCCCCTCCTTGAGGGGGGGGTACTGTTGTGAATTTGGATTCTGGGCTCCCCCGGTGGCTACTGGTGGAATTGAACTTGTGACATCATCTTCCCTGTTCACCTGTTCTGATTAGATCTGGGTGTCGCTATATAACCTGGCTTCTCTGTTAGATGCTTGCCGGTCAACAATGTTATCAGAAGCCTCTCTGTGCTTGTTCCTGCTCCCAGACATCTACTAGATAAGTTGGACATTCGTCCATGTTTTGTTTTGTATTTTGGTTCCAGTTCACAGCTGCAGTTTCGTTTCTGTGTCTGGAAAGCTCTTGTTGATCAGGAATTGCCACTCTGGTATTATGAGTTAATGCCAGAGTCCTAAAGTAATTTCTGGATGTGTTTTGTTAGGGTTTTCTACTGACCATGAAAGTATGCTTTCTGTCTTCTGCTATCTAGAAAGCGGACCTCAAATTTGCTAAAACTATTTTCCTGCTGCGTTTGTTATTTCTTCTAAAATCACCGCCAATATATGTGGGGGGCCTCTGTCTCCTTTTTTTTGGGCATTTCTCTAGAGGTGAGTCAGGTCTTATATTTCCCTCTGCTAGCATTATTTAGTTCTCCGGCCGGCGCTGGGCATATAGGGATAAAAAGTAGGACATGCTACCTGGCTACTTCTAGATGATGCGGTAGGTTTAGTTCATGGTCAGTATAGTTACATCTTCCAAGAGCTTGTTCCTATAGAGGCTTATGCTAGTTCTCTGGCCATGGAGATCATGACACAGTACGTGTCCTTAATTGCGGGGAGGAAGAGGTCCATCTCACCAAGTATGCCACGCTCGCCAAACTGTTCACCGTCAATAATAGTGTGATACAGACACCTGGACCCTTGGCCCCATCTAATCTGGCGGGGGACAACGGTTCTGCAGGGCCCTCGAAAGATTGGTGTCGGGAATTGCATGTGGGTACTGACTCCACCCCATCCCATCAGAAACAGGGGGCCTAAAGGGTGGTTCACGAGTACGAGCGGGTATTTAGCAAACGCCCCTTAGATTTTGGACAGGTGAAAGGGATCCAACACCATATCCCCACGGGAGATCACCGGCCCATAAAAGAGAGATACCGCCCTGTACCCCCAGCTTATTACCAGTGTGCTAAGGACATGTTGCGAGAAATGAAGGAGGCTGGGGTAGTGAGAGACAGTTGTAGCCCCTGGGCAGCTCCGTTAGTCCTTGTTAAAAAGAAAGATGGCACAATGAGGATGTGCGTTGATTACAGGCAGTTGAATCGCATTACACATAAGGACGCATACCCACTGCCCAGGATAGAGGAGTCTCTGGCTGCCCTACAGTCTGCTAACTATTTCTCTACCTTAGATCTCACCAGTGGGTATTGGCAGGTTCCCGTGGCAGAGGCGGACAAAGAGAAGACGGCCTTCACGACACCGATGGGCCTCTGCGAGTTCAACTACATGCCCTTCGGATTGTGCAATGCCCTGGGGACGTTCCAGAGAATGATGGAGTGCTGTCTGGGGCACAAGAACTTTGAGACCGTACTGCTGTATTTGGATGATGTCATTGTCTTCTCTAAGACCTACGAAGACCATCTGAAACACCTGGCTGAGGTGTTTGAAGCCCTGTCCAACTTTGGCTTAAAGGTGAAACCGTCCAAATGTCATCTGCTGAAACCCAAAGTGCAGTACCTGGGCCATGTGGTGAGTGCTGAAGGAGTGGCCCCAGACCCCGACAAGGTCACGGTGATCCAGGACTGGCCGAAGCCCAGCAACCTCCGCGAAGTCCGGCAGTTCCTCGGGCTGGTAGGCTACTACCGGAGGTTCATTAAGGACTTCACCAAGAAGGCAGCGCCCTTGCAAGACCTGTTGGTGGGCCAATCAAAGAAGACCAAGGGGAAGAACACCCCATTTGATTGGAACGAGGGGCTGGAAGGATCCTTCACTTGCTTGAAGTCGGCACTGACGGGAGAAGAGGTACTGGCCTACCCTGAATACGACCAACCGTTTGTGCTGTACACGGATGCCAGCAATGTAGGCTTGGGAGCCGTGCTGTCCCAGGTCCAGAAGGGCAAGGAGAGGGTAATCGCTTACGCCAGCAGGAAACTTCGTCCCACAGAAAGGAACCCTGACAACTACAGCTCCTTTAAGCTGGAATTCCTTGCCATCGTCTGGGCAGTGACAGAGAGGTTCAAACACTACCTGGCCTCAGCGAAATTCACCGTCTTCACGGATAACAATCTGCTAACGCATCTGGATACCGCCAAACTCGGGGCCTTGGAACAGCGGTGGATGGCCCGGCTGTCCAACTACGACTTCACCATCAAGTACCGGACAGGACGCAAGAATGCAAATGCCGATGCCTTGTCTCGAATGCCCAATTTGCCAGAAACAGGGGAAGACCCGGAGGCACTTGAAGAGGTGAAGCTGCCTGCATTCCATCGCCCCAAAGCCACTCAGAACTCCCATCATGTGAGGAACAGGCACAAGAACCAACCGGATGCCACGCTGAATCCCCTGCCCCATCACGGATGGGCGGAAACTCAGGATGGTGACCCCGCGGTCCGTCGGGTGAAAGAGTTCTTGACGCAGGCAGGGTTGCATCCCGGCCTGGATGATCTACTGGAGACCCAACAGCTGTGGAAGGGGAGAAGCAAACTGTTTATCCATGACGGCAAGCTGTGCCGGAGGAGCATCGACCCACGTACTGATGAATTGGTGTGGCAGATAGTGGTGCCAAGGCGAGATGCGCCCATCGTTCTGGGAGCCTACCACGATGGAGCTGGACACTTCGGATGGAGGAAGCTAGAGAGGCTACTCCGAGGGAGGTTCTATTGGATTGGCATGAAGAGAGCCATTGAGAAGTGGTGTCGAGAGTGCGGTCCATGTAGCCTACGCAGGAGGGACCGTGGCAGCGAGCGGGCTCCCTTGCAGCCTATCATCACCAGGCGGCCGCTCGAACTGGTCGCGCTGGATCATGTGAAGCTGACACCTAGCCGGTCAGGCTATATTTATGCTCTTACTATTGTAGATCACTACTCCAGATTTTTGGTGGTTGTGCCTGTCAAGGATCTAACGGCCAGGACTGCCGCCAAGGCCTTCCAGCAGTACTTTTGTAGGCCCCATGGCTACCCGGAGAAGGTACTGACCGATCAGGGACCAGCATTCGAAGCAGAAGTGTTCCAAGAGTTCTGCCAACTGTACAGGTGTAAGAAGATCAGAACCACACCGTACCATCCTCAAACCAATGGGATGTGCGAAAAGATGAACCAAGTGGTGATCGACTTATTGAAGACCTTGCCCGTAGAGGAACGGAACCTGTGGCCGACAAAGTTGCCTGACTTGGTGGATATATACAATCACATCCCAGCAAATTCTACCAGCTGCACTCCAGCGTACCTGATGCGAGGAAGTTCTAGCCAGTTACCCGTTGATCTGGACATGGGGGTCCTAGTCCCCGAAGATACCTCGTCGGATGCAGATTGGGATGCAGAAAGGCAGCGAAGGAAGGTACCGCAAAGTACAGGAGTGCGTGGAAAGAAGTCTCGGCCAGGCTCGGCAGAAACAAGAAAGGGACTACAACCAGCACGCTCCTGCGATTCCCCTGTCACCTGGTGAGCAAGTACTCAAACGAAAGAGGAGACTACACAAGCTCGATGACCAATGGGAAGCGGAACCATATACCATCCTGCCATCCGATTTCGACAACACGAAGGTCTGTCTCATCAGCAAGGACAGAGGGGAGATCTCGACGGTGATATCCAGGGACCACCTTAAAGCCTGCCCTGATAAGCTGAGAGCGAAGGAAATGGATCCAGGAACCTCCCCACCTGTAGAAAAGGAGAAGATGATCCACACTGTCCTTGGTGACTTTCCCCAGTCCTGGACTCAGATAAATCAGGCCATCGTGGTACCTGTTCTTACGTTTCCCCAGCCGGACCCACCAGAAGCAATGGTGGCACCAGATCATCTGGTCCCGCAGCATCAACAAGCCCTACCTGAAGATGCTGTGCCGACCGTTGAAATGGCAAATCCTCCCTCTGCTATCGGCGAGCCTGCCGTACCCACTGTTGGAAGCAGCAGCCCTGAGAGCTCTAGCCTGCCAGTGCTACCCAGACTCACTAGAAGTGTAGCTAGAAGGCAGTGCACTACACCAGCAGTAGCAAGCATAGTGGGCCCTGTTAGGCCAGTAGCAACCCCTGCGCTGCGAAGGTCTACGCGCAGCACTCAGAATCAAACTCCCCTCCGCTACAAAACTTGGAGGTATTAATGAGGGCTGCTATTTAGTTGAAAAATGTTTGTGTGCATATCTTTTGTTACAGGTTTTAAAATGGACAATAGAGTAATGGACAGTGAATTGCTCTAAAAACTTCTAAAAGGGGACCCCTTTGTTTACCCGGGGTCCCCGCAGTTTCAACCACTGAACTGAGAGTCATAAACTGTGCATGACCTAACCTTTGCAACGTTCAAGAGTCCTCACCTCCCATAAAGGGAAGCACTATTATGTTTAATTGTTTATGATGTTTCAAAATTTTGTGTGTTTTCTGTTAACATGTATTGTTGTTCTTATTTTCCCAGTCCGGGAGTACTGGATTTAACCGGGGGGGAGTGCAGCGCCCCAGAGTCCTGGTCGTTGCAGTAACGTCGCTCTGCCGCTAAGGGGAGTGATGTTGCATCTGATTGCACTAAAGGAGTTCACCTGATCAGGTAACACTCACACTACACTTCACACTCCGGCCACCAGGGGGAGTGGTTCTATTTAGTAGGCCACTCCTCACACTCTGGTAAAACTGGGGGGTTGGACAACAAGACAGAGAGAAGTAACTGGGAAGTGCGAGAGAGAGAACCTGTCAGGGATGGGATCCTGGCAGACTCCTAAGAGAACAACGCAACAAGTGAGCAAAGGGAATACAGTAAGGAGACAATAGTACCAGAAGGAGTCGTGCTGAAAGATCGAGGCAACATCCTTCTGAGGCGCAAACAGTCGGTGGCCGGAACGCCGAGAAAGTAAGAGACTTTAACCCCTTCCCGACCTTTGACGCCACGTAGGCGTCATGAAAACCCGTGCCAATCCGACCCATGACGCCTATGTGGCGTCATGGAAAGATCGCATCCCTGCAGATCGGGTGAAAGGGTTAACTCCATTTTCACCCGATCTGCAGAGACAGGGGGAGTGGTACTTCAGCCCAGGGGGGGGTGGCTTCACCCCCCCGTGGCTACGATCGCTCTGATTGGCTGTTGAAAGTGAAACAGCCAATCAGAGCGATTTGTAATATTTCACCTATGAAAATGGTGAAATATTACAATCCAGCCATGGCCGATGCTGCAATAGCATCTGCCATGGCTGGAGACCCCGATCTGCCCCCCACCCCACCGATCGCCCACTCAGTCGTCCTTTCTGCCCCGATCTCCTGTCCGCTCCCCTCCTCCCTCCTGTCTGCTCCCCCGGTCCTCTTGTCCGCTCCCCCGGTCCTCCGACCCCCCCCCCCCATGTTCTGATCCCACCCCCCCATACTTACCTAGCTTCGATGTCCCTCCCGGTGTCCGGCCGTCTTCTCCATGGGCGCCGCCATCTTGGAAAATGGAGGGCGCATGCACAGTGCGCCCGCCGAATCTGCCAGCCGGCAGATTCATTACAAGTACATTTTGATCGCTGTGGTAGGTTCTATCGCAGCGATCAAAATAAAAAAATAATAAACACCCCCCCTTTATCACCCCCATAGGTAGGGACAATAATAAAATAAAGAAAATATTTTTTTTTCTTTTTCCACTAGGGTTAGGGTTAGAACTAGGGTTAGAACTAGGGGTAGGGTTAGGGTTAGGGGTAGGGTTAGGGTTACGGGTAGGGTTAGGGTTAGGGGTAGGGTTATGGCATGTGCACACAGTGCGGATTTGGATCAGGATCGGCCACGGATCCGCAGCGGATCCGCAGCGGATCGGCCGCGGATCCGCAGCGGATCGGTCGCGGATCCGCAGCGGATCGGCCGCGGATCCGCAGCGGATCGGCCGCGGATCCGCAGCGGATCGGCCGCGGATCCGCAGCGGATTGGCCGCGGATCCGCAGCGGATCGGCCGCTGCGAATTCGAAGCAGTTTTCCATCAGGTTTACAGTACCATGTACACCTATGGAAAACCAAATCCGCTGTGCCCATGGTGCGGAAAATTCCGTGCAGAAACGCTGCGTTGTATTTTCCGCAGCATGTCAATTCTTTGTGCGGATTCCGCAGCGTTTTACACCTGTTCCTCAATAGGAATCCGCAGGTGAAATCCGCACAAAAAAACACTGGAAATCTGCTGTAAATCCGCAGGTAAAACGCAGTGCCTTTTACCTGCAGATTTTTCAAAAATCGTGCGGAAAAATCTCACACGAATCCGCAACGTGGGCACATAGCCTTAGGGTTAGGGTTGGAATTAGAGTTAGGGTTGGAATTAGGGCTAGGGTTTGAAATAGGGTTAAGATTAGGCTTGTGGTTAGGGTTACGGATAGGGTTAGGGGTGTGTTGGGGTTACAGTTGTGGTTAGGGTTGGGATTAGGGTTACGGTTGGGATTAGGGTTAGGATTAGGGTTAGGGTTGGAATTAGGGTTACGGGTGTGTTGCGGTTAGGGTTGTGGTTAGGGGTGTGTTGGGGTTAGGGTTGTGATTAGGGTTATGGCTACAGTTGGGATTAGGATTAGGGGTGTGTTGGGGTTAGTGTTGAAGTTAGAATTGAGGGGTTTCCACTGTTTAGGCACATCAGGGGTCTCCAAACGCAACATGGCGCCACCATTGATTCCAGCCAATCTTGCGTTCAAAAAGTCAAATGGTGCTCCCACCCTTCCAAGCCCCGACGTGCGCCCAAACAGTGGTTTACCCCCACATTTGGGGTACCAGCGTACTCAGGACAAACTGGGCAACAACTGTTGGAGTCCAATTTCTCCTGTTACCCTTGCAAAAATAAAAAATTACTTGCTAAAACATAATTTTTGAGGAAAGAACAATTATTTTTTATTTTCACGGCTCTGCGTTATAAACTTCTGTGAAGCAATTGGGGGTTGAAAGTGCTCACCACACATCTAGATAAGTTCCTTCGGCGGTCTAGTTTCCAAAATGGGGTCACTTGTGGGGTGTTTCTACTGTTTAGGCACATCAGGGGCTCTGCAAATGCAATGTGACGCCCGCAGACCATTCCATCAAAGTCTGCATTTCAAATGTCACTACTTCCCTTCCGAGCCCTGACGTGTGCCCAAACAGTGGTTTACCCCCACATATGGGGTATCAGCGTACTCACAACAAACTGGGCAACAAATATTGGGGTCCAAATTCTCCTGTTACCCTTGTGAAAATAAAAAATTGCTTGCTAAAACATCTTTTTTGAGGAAAGAAAAATGATTTTTTATTTTCACGGCTCTGCGTTGTAAACTTCTGTGAAGCACTTGGGGGTTGAACGTGCTCACCACACATCTAGATAAGTTCCTTAGGGGGTCTAGTTTCCAAAATGGAGTCACTTGTGGGGAGTTCCTACTGTTTAGGCACATCAGGGCCTCTGCAAACGCAACCTGATGCCCGCAGAGCATTCCATCAAAGTCTGCATTTCAAAACGTCACTACTTCCCTTCCGAACCCCGACGTGTGCCAAAACAGTGGTTTACCCCCACATATGGGGTATCAGCGTACTCAGGAGAAACTGGACAACAACTTTTGGGGTCCAATTTCTCCTGTTACCCTTGGGAAAATAAAAAATTGTGGGCTAAAAAATCATTTTTGAGAAAAGAAAAATTATTTTTTATTTTCATGGCTCTGCGTTATAAACTTCTGTGAAGCACTTGGGGGTTCAAAGTGCTCACCACACATCTAGATTAGTTCCTTGGGAGGTCTAGTTTCCAAAATGGGGTCACTTGTGCGGGAGCTCCAATGTTTAGGCACACAGGGGCTCTCCAAACGCGACATGGTGTCCGCTAACGATTGGAGCTAATTTTCCATTCAAAAAGTCAAATGGCACGCCTCCCCTTCCGAGCCTTGCCGTGCACCCAAACAGTGGTTTACCCCCACATATGAGGTATCGGCATACTCAGGAGAAATTGCCCAACAAATTTTAGGATCCATTTTATCCTGTTGCCCATGTGAAAATGAAAGAATTGAGGCTAAAAGAAATTTTGTGTGAAAAAAAAGTACTTTTTCATTTTTGCGGATCAATTTGTGAAGCACCTGGGGGTTTAAAGTGCTCAGTATGCCTCTAGATGAGTTCCTTGGGGGGTCTAGTTTCCAAAATGGGGTCACTTGTGGAGGAGCTCCAATGTTTAGGCACACAGGGGCTTTCCAAACGCGACATGGTGTCCGCTAACGATGGAGATAATTTTCCATTCAAAAATTCAAATGGCGCTCCTTCCCTTCCGAGCCCTGCCGTGTGCCCAAACAGTGGTTTACCCCCACATGTGAGGTATTGGTGTACTCAGGAGAAATTGCCCAACAAAATTTAGGATCCATTTTATCCTGTTGCCCATGTGAAAATGAAAAAATTGAGGCTAAAATAATTTTTTTGTGAAAAAAAAGTACTTTTTCATTTTTACGGATCAATTTGTGAAGCACCTGGGGGTTTAAAGTGCTCACTATGCTTCTAGATAAGTTCCTTGGGAGGTCTAGTTTCCAAAATGGTGTCACTTGTGGGGGAGCTCCAATGTTTAGGCACACGGGGGCTCTCCAAACGCGACATGGTGTCCGCTAAAGATTGGAGCCAATTTTTCATTCAAAAAGTCAAATGGCGCTCCTTCCCTTCCGAGCCCTGCCGTGCGCCCAAACAGTGGTTTACCCCCACATATGAGGTATCAGCGTACTCAGGACAAATTGGACAACAACGTCCGTGGTCCAGTTTCTCCTTTTACCCTTGGGAAAATAAAAAAATTGTTGCTAAAAGATCATTTTTGTGACTAAAAAGTTATATGTTCATTTTTTACTTCCATGTTGCTTCTGCTGCTGTGAAACACCTGAAGGGTTAATAAACTTCTTGAATGTGGTTTTGAGCACCTTGAGGGGTGCAGTTTTTAGAATGGTGTCACTTTGGGGTATTTTCAGCCATATAGAACCCTCAAAATGACTTCAAATGTGAGATGGTCCCTAAAAAAAATGGTTTTGTAAATTTTGTTGTAAAAATGAGAAATCACTGGTCAAATTTTAACCCTTATAACTTCCTAGCAAAAAAAAAAATTGTTTCCAAAATTGTGCTGATGTAAAGTAGACATGTGGGAAACGTTATTTATTAACTATTGTGTGTCACATAACTCTCTGGTTTAACAGAATAAAAATTCAAAATGTGAAAATTGCGAAATTTTCAAAATTTTCGCCAAATTTCCGTTTTTTTCACAAATAAACTCAAAAATTATCGACCTAAATTTACCACTAACATGAAGCCCAATATGTCACGAAAAAACATTCTCAGAATCGCTAGGATCCGTTGAAGCGTTCCTGAGTTATTACCTCATAAAAGGACACTGGTCAGAATTGCAAAAAACGGCCAGGTCATTAAGGCCAAAATAGGCTGGGTCATGAAGAGGTTAAGCAATACTTCAAACCACGGCAGGACAGCCAATTATAGGTTGGCTGTCTCACTTAAACACCTAAGCAGACAACGGAGGCAGCTGTGGGAGAGGGGCGACACTAGGGTCCCGGAAGAACTCCAGGCCTACCCCGTCATACGGGTGCGTCCCAGCCATATCATCTGGGGGACGGAGAGAATGAACATCAGAGACAGACAGAATAAGTTGTGAGGACTATCCCGGGGTGCTCAGCAGGGAAGGACTACAACACATAGGCGCTAGCAGGTAGACGCTGATTCTCACCTGTCAAGGGGAACTCCTAATGTGCCTTTGGACCGGCCGGTCTCAGTCAGCCCGGTTAACAGTGTTCTGGATTGGCTAACTCGAAGCCTTCAGTAAAGAGGTAAAGAGACTGCAACCTGGTGTCCTCGTTATTGCTGCAACCTGCACCGCACCACCACAACATCATCACCATTCCCTCACACCTATCATTGGGCGCCCCTCGGCAGGGTCACGGCCCGGGTCTAGCCACCGTGACAACCCCAGAACAGAGACTCAGAGGCCCGGTACCGGGTACCCCTCGGCCCTGCGACAGTGGGGGCGCTACATTGTCTTCACTGGGCCATCTTCAGCACCTGGTAAAGACGGCACTTCTGTTTTTTAGCCCAGCCACCAGTGTGGTATTTACTGGGCCATATTCAGTGCTTTCCAGCACTTGGCATATTTGTTGACTAGGCTGTGACATCACAACACACTGCATGCGACATCATAGTGTCATGGCCTAGTCAGTGCAGGAGATGAACAAGATGCTGGATGCCAGTAGAAGCTAAAAATGCAGTGTGCTGGACCACACTGAAGATGGCCCAATGCATTAATTGAACCAAAGAAAATGATAGGACCAGAGCTGCTCAGTGCAAGTGACAACCGGGTGAGTTTTACGTTTATTTCTCACTGTACATCTATTACACTCGAGTTTGAAGAGACCCCAGAACATAATTGTACACATACTGGACATCTGAGTCACATCAAATACATTTGATGCCAATCAAAATTCCTGGCCAGATTCAATTTTTGGTCAGATTTCCTCTTGATTTATTGTGACAATTTCAAGGTCTTACATTGAGATAGCTGAAAGTACAGATGGACATTATGAAGAGGTCCTCTTCTAGATGACAGAGCGGGGGGCTATTTCCAGTGGACGGAGCAGCCAACAGGGAGCCAGACCTGCTGTGATCAAGTGATCAATGAAGCCTATTAATACTGTATATCATCCAGACTTTATTGTAAACCCAAATCTACATTATCGTTTGTTCTACCTTTAAACTTTTCTTCTCGCTTTATGTTGTAATTATGGAATAAAGCGTAGCGGCATTAACCGCTGATCTCCGCAGTAAAATTTACATTAATTATATAATATCTGCAATTACAGTTTAATTGCTTTTAATTATATAAATTGACTGCCGGGATTATTCCACCGCATATGACGTTGGAGACGAGCAAGGATAATACAGGATAGGGAATACCAACTTATACCATATACTATTCTTAAAAAGTAAAATCCTCTTTTTGCGCCGCCTGAGTAAAGAGAGAGAGGGAGAATGGCGCGAGAACAAGAGAGGATTTTCGACAATGTTACATGAGACATGTTCAGGAGCTTTACATCACTTTGACATGCAGTGGCTCTTTGTTAATCTCACTATCTGCTTCAAACACCTGAGCTCTCAAGAGAAAACCCATTCACTTCACCAGAATAGATTTTAAAGGAAGTAAGATCTTTTTTTTTTTTTTCATTTTCGGCTACTGTACCCAAAGCAACCATTCTAATCTACGGCCTCGTCCTTTGTGGGGAAACCAATGAGTCAAAGTGTGACGGATACTTTGTAGACTTGTCAGCTCATCTGCTCATACCTGGAGCCTAGATAAATACTGAATTTGCTGGGCTGCCTCAAACTGCTCAACGTTTCAGAGGAAATTTGCAATTCGGTTTGTCTTTTTTCAACAGACGCGTCTTTCCCCTGGATCCATGTAGAGTTTTATCCTCTCACGGCCTTTGATTCATGCCTGACTGCCATGTCTATCTCCGAAAAAGGCTGCTCCTCTCTATATGCCAAATTTACATAATCCTTTGCTGCTGTAATCTAGCAGAGAATAGTTACATCTGAACTCGGTGTAGGAAGCAGAACTACAAACGTAGCGTTCTCCGGCTTCAATGCCCGTCCTGCCTGACGACTCCTGGCTGGAGCGTTACAGAAAGTCTCCTCCGCTGCCTCAAGGAAAGTATAAGCAACTAGGAGTCCGATGGACGATGGTGACAAAAGACAGGAACAGTCATCCTTAGGGCCATCAAATATCACAAATGTAATAAGGCTCGTCCAATACTTCCAGCTTTTAAATCAAAGCGTTCTAGATCAGCAGTGGTTCTAGATCACTTCCAAGTGGGCAGTGAATTATTGACCGCTGTTCCTCAGGGAATTGAAGGGACATTCCCAACATTAAAGGCTATCTCTTCAGGAGCGGACACAGTCAGGAGAGGTCCCTACGTGGAAGAACAATAGTTGGCCCCTTTGCAGTACAACAGCTCATAATAATGCAGAATTCCTACTGCTTTAGAAGTAGTATTGACCCCCTTACCTTATGGACCTTCAGGTTGCACCAGTAGTAGGTCTGCACCTTTCACCTATCCAAAAGATATTAGATCAGTGAGAGTCTAACCTTTGGGACCACACAGATACTGAGTACAGGGTCCTGAAATGGCCCATGGGAATGCCGCAAAAAGCTGAGTGCTGCACTTGGCTATCTCCAGAAGTCCTACATAGCATGAATGTTATGGCAGCAATATGGCATTTCAGTGCCCTGTTTTTGGAATATATGGGAGTCCCAAAGATCTATCTGCTGGATAGCTGACAACAGTTATCGTTGGCTTTTATCCCAGGTCATATTGCAAGGCTCGTTAAAGGGTCGTTTGTGAATCATCATAGAATCCTAGAATGGTAGAGTTGCAAGGGACTTCCTGGGTCATCGTGTCCAACCTCCTTCTCAATGCAGGAGTCACTAAACCATCCCAGACAGATGTCTGTCCAGCATCTGTTTAAACACTTCTATTGAAAGAGAACTCACCACCTCTCGTGGCCGCCTGTTCCACTCATTGATCACCCTCACTGTCTAAAAGTTTTTTTCTAATATCTAATCCTGTATCTTCTCCTTTTCAGTTTCATCCCATTGCTTCTCGTGTTTCCATGTTCAAATGAGAATAATGATCCCTCTACAATGTTACAGCCCTTGAGATATTTGTAGATGGTTATTAAGTCTTCTCTAAGTCTTCTCTTTTGCAAGCTAAACATTCTCAGATCCTCTAACCATTCTTCATAGGACATTATTTGCAGACCGGTCACCATTTCGGTTGTAGGATCGCTGCTTCCAACAGGTGGCGCTATAGGATTAAAGTCCTCTTCCTCTCTAAAGACCTATGCAAATTGCCTCTGCTGAAAAAAAGAGGACTTAACTCTATAGCGCCACCTATTGGAAGTAGCGATCCTACAAGTCACAATCAACCCTTTAACGAGTCGTGCAATATGACTTAGGATAAAAGCCAAATCAGTATCTCAATTCGCAGACACGGTGTTTTACACAATTTACATATAACAGTTAACGTTGGGACTAAGCCGATAAAGATGACCTTTACAAATTTTGACTTTATAAACTGCACATAGTAGCAGGAAAGGAGCTAAAAACATTTTTTTTCTTGTTTTTTTTCTCCACTCCGTTGTGCAGCTACAGGGCACTGGAATGACTGGCACCCAATATGTTTATTCTCTTATTCAGATGGGAGTGTCATCTATTTATCTATCTATCTATCTATCAGATCACTGGGCGTCTACTTTCAACTCTATGATGCTGTCCAATTGTTAAAAGGCAGCATCGTAGGGAGGGAAAAGTAGATGCCCAAAGAGGTGGCCAAAATGAAATGCCCATAAGGTCCAAACTGTGAGTGAGAGTTACCCGTCCTCGGACCACAGCTGCTCCCCTGATGCTCCTCACACTTCCCACTGCTCCGACTCTGTGATGCTGCTGCCCGTTTCCTCTTCCAGAGCTGTACTAACAGGAAATGTTCTGTGAAAGGTTCTCATTGAACTGCTAGAAATGTAAACACTATCTCCTATACCTCCCAGTGACCTGTAGTTAAGGACTATGGTCACTGGTGTCCAATGGTCAAGTATCCCCCATTTCTGTTGACCTACTGTATGTGTTTGGACGCTTTCTATAACTTAGAAGTAATTCTTTTTTACATTCATTATCTTCGGACAGCTATATACTTGTTTTTATGCAGCCATGGATTTGCCATAAATGGGATCACCAAGGTGAAGGACTTCAGCGTCTCCCTTTCCAGACATTGTCTCTATTTACAATTGCCTGTGTTCCCCATTACTTGTAAGGTAGTGATGCAATTATTTACCGTTTGCTTTGCATTCAGCTTCTTACTGAATCTGAAGTATCTGCTGCCCAGCATGTGAAACATGATCCCTGCAAAGATAAGGATGGAAGAGAAAAGTCAGGGAGATAAAAGGAATATAAAATAGGGATGGGGAGAGGGGATGATTACATGATCAGAGTATGTGACACTACACAAACAGGTGCATGGCCATGAGACTACACGCTTTTCAAAGATTCTAGTTATCTGTGTCCAATGGTTTAATACTCCAAAAGCTGAGGGCTGTGGTTGCTTTGTCCACTGTTTTACGGTCCTAGTCCCTGTTACTCCATGATATAGTATATTCAGTCTTACTAGTGCTGTAGGATCCAAGCATCTGGTGGTCAGTAGTTAGGGACTGTTGTGTTTAGCTTCCAGTGCCCAACGTCTGCAATCTATGATGATGACCAATAGTTAGAGGGGTTGTCCACTGCTCACACTTCTTCTTCCAACACTGGTCAGAGGGAAGTAAGAGCACAGCGGCACAGGTGAAGGTAAGCATATACTGTATATATTTTTTTTATATTAGAGGGGGCACTACTTCATTTAAAAAGGGTTTGTTCAGGTAGTGGACAGCCCCTTTAAGATTTTTTTTGTCTCTGGTGTTCAGTGACTTTAAGGATTTAGTCACTGGTACATTTATTGTCTTTACTGCCCTATTTAGTGGATTTGGCCATAGATAAGATCTTTTCAATGCAGTCTTAAGGTACCGTCACATTAAGCGACGCTGCAGCGATAGCGACAGCGATGCCGATCGCTGCAGCGTCGCTGTTTGATCGCTGGGGAGCTGTCACACAGACCGCTCTCCAGCGACCAACGATGCCGAGGTCCCCGGGTAACCAGGTAACTTCAAAGTGATTTCCCAGGAGGTCTTGGGGTGTCCAATGTTTAGAGTCTCAGTCATTTAGTATCATAATTTCTGGTGATCAGAATTTTATTGTTACCGGCGTGTGAGAACTAGTGTTTTAATGTCCCAAAGCCTTGTTTGCAGTATTTTATTGACCCCAGTGACTATTGCTCAAGGGGCTAGTGAATCAGTGCCTGTGTCTAGTGTTTTAGTATCCTAGTCCCTGTCTTCCAATGAATTTGTTCCCTACAAGTTCAAAGCTTCCATTTTTTTATATAGTGAAATATTCCACAGTGCCTTCCAGTAATGTTATCATCTCGCTGCTGTGGCCGATGGGGCTGAATCACGCCCTATTTAAACTCCTAGCATACCTCTGAGAATTGCAAGATATTGTGTCTGGATTGCCACCTGGACACTTGTGTTTTTCATGTTATGTATCCTAATCTCGTACCCTAACTAAATCTGCCCCTATAATCCACTCTAATAACATTGGCCCATCAGACTAAACTGTCTGATCACCCTGGCTAGACCTAAGACTATATTGTCTCCTCATTCTGTCTTTGATTTTCTCCAGTTATTGATCCAGTTGTGTTAGGCTACTGTTCCCAAGGCTCGCTCATCCAGCCATCAGCCCCTCTGTGGATACAACCCAGAGGGCCCCATTTTAAGTCCACATCCATGTATAGGGGGATAAAGGTTGAAGGCCAAGATTCCAATGGGATCTGGTAGATGGAGTGACTGGAGCCAAGTCTGTCCGAAGAAGCCTTTCTGGGCTGACATCTTACCACGATTTTCTGGTTGTGTACAGACTCAAGAAACAATGTAAGGTGTCTAGTACCAGACTGGAAATTAAGTGCCCTGGGATTGAATGGCTGTAGGACACTGGAGACACCCAACCTAAACTTCTGCCTTTTCTTGTTCGTGAATCTCTGACAGATACATTAACACATATCTCCTGGCTATCTACCCTAGCAGAGTATATATCATGTGGAGCCAATTGTGGACCCCCTAAACCATCCTGAAGCAGATTGACAGATCTTTAAAGAGAGCATTTCCAGTTCTACAGAAATCTTGCATTACATGGTCCTCCATACATTTCTGTGGGTGCCATGCCATACTCATCTATTGCTCTGAACCCCTAGTGGGTCCTCATTTAAATTACATCAAACATGTAATAGACTTCTTGTATTGCACTTGGTTTGGCCCATTTTTACCTGTCACATGAGAGGGTTCTTCAGTTTATGGCTCAGCATTGTTCTCCAGGATACTCGGCTTTGATGAATGGCTAATTGCCACGTACATCACCCATGAATACAAACCTGTCCAGGTGCGGAGTGAGGGGCCCATGTGTTGGCCTTTGATATATTGATCTCCGATGTTGCACGTAGGCAGCTGGCTCATTATCCGCCATCTCCTTGCACTTCTGAGGCTGACACCATGGTAGTTAAAATGTTCTACCGATTACACTTCTTCTTTTTTATCTCCTCTGTCGTACAATTAGCAGAATTTAAGGGATGTCTCGTTCCCCACTTCATTCATAAAACCTCTGTACTAATTACATTGTAGCTGTCGTTCTCGCTATATTAAAGTCTTAAAGACGACACAGATACATCAGAGGGGACTCTGCTGGCAGAGGATTCCAGATCAGACTCAAAATAAAGGCGATACAGCTGTGCCTCCTTGATGAAGGCGTTTTATGAGACGCGCTCAGTATATTCTTCATGCTTCTTGGAATATCTTGTATTTTGTATGCATGGGTGAAGCTGCAATTATCGGGATTGTAATTCTGGCATGTTCCAATATTAGACAGGAATCATTACATGATTTATTAATGACAATATGTAATCACATTGTGATCTGCAAAGTGCAAAAATATGTTATAAACAGCAGGATGTTACTTACACGGTAGAACTCCAACAGGAAGAACTCACAAGTATAATACCCTGCGACAACATGTTACAGTTCATGGAACTGAGTTATTCTGAAAAACAAATGACTTATTGTAACGGGCTGTGTCACGGGTTCCTTCTCCGGTATCACACAATCAACAGAGCAAGAGAATAGTGAACAATCCCGAGACCTTTATTTAGGCAAAACACGAAAGGTCCATATATACGATCCATCACACAAAGGATTAAATATTCCAGAACACGAATGCAGTTCAGTTTACAGAATAAAAATCCAACAATCCAGCACAGAGGATAACAGTCCATATTCCCTTCTTTCTCTCTGACATTCTGTGTTCACCTCATTCCACACAAGACTGATCTCTGTGTCTCACCTCCCTGATATTTTAAGGGTACTGTCACACAGTGGCACTTTGATCGCTACGACGGTACGATCTGTGACGTTCCAGGGATATCCATACGATATCGCTGTGTCTGACACACAGCAGCAATCAGGGACCCCGCTGAGAATCGTACGTCGTAGCAGATCGTTTGGAACTTTCTTTCGTCGCTGGATCTCCCGCTGTCATCGCTGGATCGTTGTGTGTGACAGCGATCCAGCGATGCATTCGCTTGTAACCAGGGTAAACATCGGGTTACTAAGCGCAGGGCCGCGCTTAGTAACCCGATGTTTACCGTGGTTACCAGCGTAAAAGTACAAAAAAAAAAAAACGTACATACTCACATTCCAGTGTCCTTCAGGTCCCTTGCCGTCTGCTTCCCGCTCTGACTGACTGCCGGCCGGAAAGTTAGCAGAGCACAGCGGTGACGTCACCGCTGTGATCTGCTTTCACTTTACGGCGGCACTCAGTCAGAGCGGGAAGCAGACGGCAAGGGACCTGAAGGACACCGGAATGTGAGTATGTACGGTTTGTTTGTTTTTTACTTTTACGCTGGTAACCAGGGTAAACATCGGGTTACTAAGCGCGGCCCTGCACTTAGTAACCCGATGTTTACCCTGGTTACCCGGGGACTTCGGCATTGTTGGTCGCTGGAGAGCGGTCTGTGTGACAGCTCTCCAGCGACCACACAACGACTTTCCAACGATCACGGCCAGGTCGTATCGTTGGAAAGTTGCAGAGTGTGACAGTACCCTAAGTCTCCCTCCTCATTCACAGGCCAGGAGGGGGAAGGTCTCATTGTTTCAATGAGCTAGGTCAACATGTCATTAGCATATTAGCAAACAACATTATTCACTGACCCTGTGGAGAGATAACAATACAGAACTGTGGGGAGAATATCAGATGGCAAATAACAACTCATCCTACAAGATACAGTACAGGTACCGTTACACTAAACGACTTACCAACGATCACGACCAGCGATACGACCTGGCCGTGATCGTTGGTTAGTCGATGTATGGTCGCTGGGGAGCGACCAACGATCAGGGGAAGGACTTCGGCATCGTTGAAACTGTCTTCAACGATGCCGAAGTCCCTCTGCAGCACCCGGGTAACCAGGGTAAACATCGGGTTACTAAGTGCAGGGCCGCGCTTAGTAACCCGATATTTACCCTGGTTACCATTGTAAAAGTAAAAAAAAACACACACTACATACTCACATTCTGATGTCTGTCACGTCCCCCGCCGGCGTCCACAGGGTTAAAACTGCTGTCGGCAGGAGCGTTTGCTAATGCTGCGCTGCTGCCGAGAGCTTCCCTGCACTGGATGTGTCAGTGGCTCGCCGACAGTAACAGTGGTGACGTCACCGCTGTGCTCTGCTTTACGGCCGGCGCTGACACAGTCATTGCAGGAAGCTCTCGGCAGCAGCGCAGCATTAGCAAGCGCTCCTGCCAAAAGCAGTTTTAACCCTGTGGACGCCGGGGGACGTGACAGACATCAGAATGTGAGTATGTAGTGTTTTTTTTTTAACTTTTACAATAGTAACCAGGGTAAATATCGGGTTACTAAGCGCGGCCCTGCGCTTAGTAACCCGATGTTTACCCTGGTTACAAGTGAACACATCGCTGGAACGGCGTTACACACACCGATCCAGCGATGACAGCGGGTGATCAGCGACGAAATAAAGTTCTGGACTTCTAGCTCTGACCAGCGATATCACAGCGGGATCCAGATCGCTGCTGCGTGTCAAACACAACGAGATCGCTATCCAGGACGCTGCAACGTCACGGATCGCTGTCATTCTCGTTGAAAAGTTGCTCAGTGTCAAGGTACCTTAACACCGTGATAATCAGTAAAATAGAAATATACACAAAAATGATACCCACATAGCATATCACACCATCACAGCCTCTCCCCCCTCATAATAAGTGAGCACGCCATTAGGTCTACACAGACCACTGGCCTGCTCACTTTAGTCCACTTTGCTCCACTGTTTATAGTTCTTTGTACAGTGGCGGGGGTGGCAATAATCATGTGCACTTGTCCATAAACTCCCAGGTCCTGGCTTTATGGTCATTAGTATTGAGCATTCCGATACCGCAAGTATCGGGTATCGGCCGATACTTGCGGGTATCGGAATTCCGATACCGAGATCCGATACTTTTGTGGTATCGGGAATCGGTATCGGGATTAATATGAATGTGTAAAAGAAAGAATTAAAATAAAAAATAGGGATATACTCACCTCTCCGACGCAGCCTGGACTTTACCGCCGTAACCGGGAGCCGTTGTACCTAAAAATTCGCGCTTGAAGGGCCTTAGATGACGTCACGGAGCTCTGATTGGTCCGTAGCGGTCGTGTGACCTCTACGGACCAATCACAAAGCAGTGACGTCACCTAAGGTCTTTCAAGCGCTTGAAAGACCTTAGGTGACGTCACTGCTTTGTGATTGGTCGCGTAGCGGTCACGCGACCGCTACGCGACCAATCAGAAGCTGCGGACGTCTTCTAAGGTATTTCAAGCGCTTGAAAGACCTTAGGTGATGTCACGGCTTTGTGATTGGTCGCGTAGCGGTCACGCGACCGCTACGGACCAATCAGAGCGCCATGACCTCATCTAAGGCCCTTCAAGCGCGCATTCTTAGGTACAACGGCTCCCGGTTACGGCGGTAAAGTCCAGGCTGCGTCGGAGGGTGAGTATATCCCTATTTTTTATTTTAATTCTTACTTTTACACATTGATATGGATCCCAGGGCCTGAAGGAGAGTTTCCTCTCCTTCAGACCCTGGGAACCATACAGGATACCGTCCGATACTTGGTGTCCCATTGACTTGTATTGGTATCGGGTATCGGTATCGGTATCGGATTAGATCCGATACTTTGCCGGTATCGGCCGATACTTTCCGATACCGATACTTTCAAGTATCGGACGGTATCGCTCAACACTAATGGTCATACCAGGCTTTTTGACTGGACTGGGCCGTTCGCTGATGTTCATTAGCCAAGGTAGCTATCTGGGCGAGACAGTCTCTGAACTCTAGAACGTAGGGAATGATGGGTGTTATGGTATCTGCGATATCTCCCTCCGATTGTTCTTTCAGAAGAGTGAGAGGCCCACGGACCTTCTGCTCCCACAAAATGACTTTGCAACTCCCCAATGTCATTTCCAAGGAGGATATCTGCAGGAAGTCCTCCCATAACGCCAATCCAACACAGTTTTTCTCCAAAACTGAAATCCAAACGTACCAAAGCTGTATATATTTGCGGACACCCCCCGCCAGGACAATGGGAATTCCCGGGCCCTGGTAAATTGCCTAGGGTCGAACCACATGGGGGTCAGCGATAGTCAGGAATGCCCCTGTGTCTCTAAATCCTGACACTTTGTATCCATCAATTAAGACATCCTGCAGGTGGCAATGCTGTTGCTGTGTATTTCTGATGGACAAAGGCCGGAGTCCGTATACTCCAGGAGGGGTATCTATGGTGCCGTGGTCGGTGGTCCACTCTGGTGGGGGTGGTGGTTCCTCTTCATCAGGCAGGATGGAGTGCACAAGATGCACTGGACGAGGTGGGGCTGCATGGGGCTCCCTCCGAATCCTTGAGGGACAGCCAAACTGCAAATGTCCAGGTTGCCCACACCCATAACATCTCCTCTCTGTGATACCCCAAGGTCGTGGTCGGAACTGTTGGGGCCCAGGATTGTGAGCTGTGATTGTCATCGGCCTGCGACTGGGTGGAGGGGCAGATATAATCGGAGGGGGACAGGGCACAGGCGAAGGCCGTGGTTCATTGTCCAGAAGCCTCCTCCATTGCGGTCGGATAGTAAGGGCTTCATCGGCCAGGGCTGCAGCTCTATCCACGGTGCACGGCGTGCGCTCCCGGACCCATTCCCATACCTCTGCGGGGCACTTGGCAAGAAATTGTTCTATAAGGAACGCCTGTATAACATCTTCCACAGTAAAGGCATTTTCTGCTTCCAGGCATCTCCGACATGCCTGGGACATCTTATGGTCATACATCCTAAACGATCCCCCCGTAGTGCAGGGAGGTCTCGGAACTTGGCCCTATATGAGTCTGGGGTGATAGCATGGTAATCCAGGATAGTCTGCTTTACAATGTTATAATCCCGGTTCCGCTGGGAGTCAATGGTTCGGTAAGCCTCCATCAGTCTACCGTTCAGGAGTCCCACTAACAAACATATCCAGCCAGAGTGGGGCACCTCCATCACAGCACACTGCTGCTCAAAGTCCTTGAAGAACCCCTCCACATCTCCGGAAGCCTCATCAAATGGCTTAAACTCTGTCCGGGTGATCCGTACAGGCTCCCGGATCGTTGGGTTTACATTCCACATTACATTGTACTCCTGAGAGATGCCTGGGCCCAGAACCGCCATCTCTTCTTCGTACTACACCACCCACTGGCTTTTTGTGGTGGGGGACCTCATCTCCAGTGCTCGTCCTTCAGACATATGGGAGTAGGTAGTCTGGCTAGCACCCACCAGTAGATCGATTAAGGCCTCTTTAGTCAGTCCCTGGTAGTTCAGGCCCAGGTTTCTGGCTCTCTCCTGTAAACTGGATACAGTCCAATTTCTGTACTCACTCTGTGTGTGGTTCTCCATTAGGTTACGCTCTGTTGATCCCGCTGCTTACCACCAGTTGTCACGGGGTCCTTCTCCGGTATTCATAAAACCTCTGTACTAATTACATTGTAGCTGTCGTTCTCGCTATATTAAAGTCTTAAAGATGACACAGATACATCAGAGGGGACTCTGCTGGCAGAGGATTCCAGATCAGACTAAAAATAAAGGTGATACAGCTGTGCCTCCTTGATGAAGGTGTTTTATGAGACGCGCTCAGTATATTCTTCATGCTTCTTGGAATATCTTGTATTTTGTATGCATGGGTGAAGCTGCAATTATCGGGATTGTAATTCTGGCATGTTCCAATATTAGACAGGAATCATTACATGATTTACTAATATGAATACCAAACCACCTTGGATAGGAGATCACCAGAAAAAACCAATGAATACGGGAATAATAAAAAATAGGCCTTTATTTATAAGATTGGCAACAGATACGTACAATGATAAAATGTTTTTATATAAAATACATTAAAAGGTATATATACCTTACTAACGAGGTCAGGGAGAAAAAATACTCAATAAAATAGCCCCCAGTGTGCTATATCATTTTGCGCTGTGCACATCATAAAGTGCAGAGGTACCAATAAAAAGTGATAATAATATCAAAAAGACGTGATGCTAAAATTTTGTGCAAAAATAGAAATAGAAATAAATTCACTTTTTTAACGCTGTGCAAAGTAGTGCAATTTAAAGTGCATAATAGCCAAGGAAAAATCCAATGAAATAAGGTGCCCACAAGTGTATGCCTAAATCCAGGCCAAACAATGGGTAACCAATTGCTCATATAAGACAGCACAGCAATATAAAATGAATATAAAATATATTTAGTATATACCTGGGGGAGATCAATACCTGGACCTACGTGCGCCCGACGCGCGTTTCGAATGTTTATCTTCGTCAGGGGGTGAGCAAGAGAATAGTGAACAATTCCAAGACCTTTATTTAGGCAAAACACGAAAGGTCCATATATACGATCCATCACACAAAAGATTAAATATTCCAGAACACGAATGCAGTTCAGTTTACAGAATAAAAGTCCAACAATCCAGCACAGAGGATAACAGTCCATATTCCCTTCTTTCTCTCTGACATTCTGTGTTCACCTCATTCCACACAAGACTGATCTCTGTGTCTCACCTCCCTGATATTTTAAGTCTCCCTCCTCATTCACAGGTCAGGAGGGGGAAGGTCTCATTGCTTCAACAAGCTAGGTCAACATGTCATTAGCACATTAGCAAACAACATTATTCACTGACCCTGTGGAGAGATAACAATACAGAACTGTGGGGAGAATATAAGATGGCAAATAACAACTCATCCTACAAGATACAGTAAAACTGTGATAATCAGTAAAATAGAAATTTACACAAAAATGATACCCACATAGCATATCACACCATCACAGGCTGAGTGGTGGAACCACTGAGCCATGGATCGAGGGGAGCCTGGAGGGGTGTGACTAGGCAAACATATGACTCTTTGCTAGAGCCCCTGATGGTGGGGTGATGGTGGGGTTAGACTTGGCTCCAGATGGACCCTTCAGGTGCTACTCCAGGATGGACTTTGGGCGCACAACAGCTGACCACCAAAGGGATGCAGGCAGGTATTGGTAGTCACAGCTGATATGCAGGCAGGTGCTGGTGGGCATGGCTGATATGCAGGCAGGTGCTGGCTAGCACGGCTGATATGCAGGCTATCTGATTGAGACCCCATAATCAATACAGGGTCAAAGTAAAGGCCCCGTCTCACATAGCGAGATCGCTAGCGAGATCGCTGCTGAGTCACTAGTTTTGTGACGCAACAGCGACCTCCATAGCGATCTCGCTATGTGTGACACGTACCAGCGATCAGGCCCCTGCTGCGAGATCGCTGGTCGTGTCGGAATGGCCTGGACCTTTTTTTGGTCGTTGAGGCCCCGCTGACATCGCTGAATCGGTGTGTGTGACACCGATCCAGCGATGTCTTCACTGGTAACCAGGGTAAACATCGGGTTACTAAGCGCAGGGCCGCGCTTAGTAACCCGATGTTTACCCTGGTTACCAGCGTAAATGTAAAGAAAAACAAACAGTACATACTCGCCTTTCGGTGTCCAGGTCCCTTGCCGTCTGCTTCCTGCTCTCACTGACTGCCGGCCGTACACTGAGAAGTGAGAGCGCAGCGGTGACGTCACCGCTGCGCTCTGCTCTCACTGTACGGCCGGATCTCAGTCAGAGCAGGAAGCAGACGGCAAGGGACCTGGACACCGAAAGGCGAGTATGTACTGTTTGTTTTTTTTGGTAACCAGGGTAAACATCGGGTTACTAAGCGCGGCCCTGCGCTTAGTAACCCGATGTTTACCCTGGTTACCCGGGTGCTGCAGGGGGACTTCGGCATCGTTGAAGACAGTTTCAACGATGCCGAAGTCGTTCCCCTGATCGTTGGTCGCTGGAGAGAGCGGTCTGTGTGACAGCTCCCCAGCGACCACACAGCGACTTACCAACGATCACGGCCAGGTCGTATCGCTGGTCGTGATCGTTGGTAAATCGCTTAGTGAGACGGGGCCTTTAGACGTCTTTTCTCTATACAAAAACAAATCCTGCTCCAGCTGGGGAGAATGACTTAAGGATAAATCCTCTGGCTAGATTCTCTTTGATATACTCGGACATGGCTTGGGTCTCAGCATTGGATAGGGGGTAATAATGGCCTCGTGGAGTAGAAGTGTCAGGAAGGAGGTCTATAGGACAGTCTAATGTTAGCATTTCCGCCTACTTTTTAACAGTGTATGTCCAATAAGCAGGAGGCAAGCAAGGTAAATTAGATTGAGTAGCCGGAGGTCGAGCAGGGCGGATGGCAACTAGACATCTCTCGTGACATGCTTGATCCCAACATAGTACTTCACCAGATCTCCAATCCAAGACAGGCTCGTTTTTTCACAGCTATGGAAGACCTAGGAGCAGAGGATGAGACAAACCTGATAGCACATGAGGAATCTTCTTTAAGTGCAGCATTCCTATCGGAAGTTCCACTGGCTCGGAAACTAAGAGGACGGTCTCGGATAGAGGTCTCTCATCCATGAACGATACCACCAAAAGATTCTCCAGACATTGGATGTGGATCTGATACTGCTCCACAACAGCCTGTGGTATGAAATTTCCTACAGAACCAGAGTCCAGATCGACCAATTTATTGAAATGCATGTTGCCGCAGGAAAGATACTGACATAGTCAAGAGAGGAGAGGAGTATTACTCACCGAGGGTAGCCTCTCCAACAGACCTTAGGCTTTGGAATTTCCCAGTTTTTCAGGACAGGAAAAGATTAAATGATCGGGAATGCCACAATAGAAACACCTCCCCTCGGCAGGACGGCCCTCCTGACCAAGCTTGGACAGCTTCACCCGTGCTATCTGCGTTGATTCAGAGGAGAGTTTCAAAACTGAGGTCGGCAGCATGATCGGCCTTTGAGGCAATGTGCACACTTTGCGGATTTTGCTGCGGATCCGCAGCGGATTTGACCGCTGCGGATCCGCAGCAGTTTCCCATGAGTTTACAGTACAATGTAAATCTATGGGAAACAAAAAACGCTGTGCACATGCTGCGGAAAAAAACATGTGGAAACGCAGCGGATTACATTCCGCAGCATGTCACTTCTTTTCTGCGGATTTTCACCTGCTCCAATAGGAAAGTGCAGATGAAAATCCGCAGAAGAAACCGCAGTAAAAACCGTGATAAATCCGCAGTAAAAACCGCAACGGGTTTTCACTGCGGATTTTGGAATTCCGCTGCGGAAAAATCCGCAGTGGAATCCGCAAAGTGTGCACATAGCCTGAAAGCTAGGAGCTAAGTGCACAGATCTTCCCTGCCTTGGAGTGCTCTTTAAACCTGATGTCGATACGGGTAGCCAAGGACAACAGGTCATCAAACAAGGTGGGAATATCATGGCCAGCCAACTCGTCCTTAATTCTTCCAGAAAGACCCAGAAGGCGGCCACCAGCGCCTCATTATTCAAGGCAAGTTTAGTGGACAGTGTCTGGAAATGGACAGCATACTGACCCACTTCTCAGGTTACCCTGGTGTAACTTGAGAAGGGAAAATGCTGCAGAGGAAACACTGCCAGGCTCATCAAAGACATTGCAGAAGGCTTCTAAGTAGGTATTGAGGTTGGAGACAAGATCTCCTCACTCCCAAAGAGGATAGAGTCATGCCAGAGCTTCGCTGGTGAGATGGGACATGATGAAAGCAACTTTGGTCCAATCTGAAGTGAAACAGTGTGCCAAGAGTTAAAAATGCAGCGTGCATTGGTTGATGAACCCTCAACATAGAGCAGGTTAATTGTCATATCGTGGTAGAGATGACAGACGAGGTCTGGAAACAGGAACATAACAGCCCGGCTGCAGAGATACGGCCGAGGTTGCCACAGCTTGGGGCAGAGCGGATGCAGTTACAGATGTCATTGTGTCCAGGCGGATGGTAACTGTGCACAGATAATAGAAGATCTTGTCCTGCTGGACTTTCTGGAGGGAAACTTCCTGGTACAGGTCAGAGATGGAAGATGATTAAGAGCCAACAGATTCCATGTCATGAACAAACTGAAATGGACTGGGGGGAGGAACTACTGTGCCTTGGAGACCCTGGAGTGACTAACCGAACACCTGACTCTTTGCTAGAGCCCCTGATGGTGTGGGTTAGACTTGGCTCTGGATAGACACCAGCATGGCAGCTGACAAAGGGTCAGGAAGATGTAACAACAGGTGCAGGCAGATTTGGCAGGTACAGGTAGGCACAACTGATATGCAGGCAGGCAGGTAGGTGCTGGCGGGCACGGTTGACGTACAGACAGACAGGTGTTGGCAGACACGGCTGAAATGCAGGCAGGTGCTGGTGGGCAAGGCTGATATGCTGGCAGGTGTTGGTAGGCACAGCTGATATGCAGGCAGGCTAGTGTTGGTGGGCACGGATGGAATGCAGGACAATATGGCAAGTATAGGCAGACAAGTACAGGACAGGTGAACTTAACAGTAGGTACAGGAGACCTGAGAATTATCAAGCGCGCAGACTGTTGACATAATCATTGCTCAGGCACCTCCAAACAGGTGCAGGTGCCTTAAATAATGTGTCTGCCAGTCATTGCCTGGGGACACTTTAGGATGGTGTGCTGTACTTTTAAAAGACTGGCAGCGTACGGGCGCTCTAAGCACAGTGCCCGGGCATCTGTGAGCAGTGCGCAGACCCCAGGCAGCCGAGGAACAAGGAGGAGGTGCAGGACATATGTCGCGGTGGTGACTGAGTCAGCATCCCTGCCGTGGAAGGGAGCAATTGTGCAGGGATGCCGACCCTACACTTATCTTGTACTAATAATGAATTATATGGTATAGTTTACTTCAGAGCTCCATTTACTATTCAGCTGGTGGAATCACTTTGTATATACAGTACTTATCCTGTACTGATCCTGAGTTACAATCCATATTATACTCCGGAGCTGCACTCACTATTCTGCTGGTGCAGTCACTGTGTACATACATTACATTACTGATCCTGAGTTACCTCCTGTATTATACCCCAGAGCTGCTCTCACTATTCTGCTGGTGCAGTCACTGTGTACATACATTACATTACTGATCCTGAGTTACATCCTGTATTATACTCCAGAGCTGCACTCACTATTCTGCTGGTGGAGTCACTTGAACATACATTACATTACTGATCCTGTAATGATCCTGAATTAAATCCTGTATTGTACCCCAGAGCTGCACTCACTATTCTGCTGGTGCAGTCACTGTGTACATACATTACATTACTGATCCTGAGTTACATCCTGTAGATCTTTTATTATAAAAATGAAAAACATAACAACAATAATAGCAGAAAACATAACAAAAATATTAGCCAGAAAATAATCCGTATACTGAACACTGGTCCAGCCGCTCATTCTCTCCTCCCACACATATTATACAGTATATACAGAATAACTACTTTGACCTTCTGGTCCGGTCACCAAACAAAATAATAATAACAAATAAAATAAACAATGGAAAACAAAGACTATATACAGGAACTTTTTTTTTTTTTTTTTTAAAGTTTTAAATAAAATAACTACAAATTAAACAAATATATACAATACTACAAGCTATCCTCCATTCCCAACCCCCCGCACTGACCTGAGAGCTGGTCCTGCGTCTCATGCCTCAGTCCATGTCCAACGTCCATAGGCCAGATCAGGCAGTGCCAGTTTTTCCCCCAAACAACCCAGTGTCCCATAGTCCCACAAGATAATCCCACCTCCCCCCTTTTCCCACCACCCAACCTAACACCTACACCCAAATCTATATCCCCATATACAATATATACATTATATACAGCAGCACACACCACAATAATTACAAAACACGAAGCCCAAGTTCGGCGCCTGCAGCCCTACATCACTGTATAATGATCAAACAAAACAAAAATCTACAGTGTCAGCAGCAGCCCACCACCAGGAAAGGAGATGACCAGACTAGGGCACACTAAAAAAAAAGCCCCTCCAGAGGAGCGCGGCCCTCCGTGCGCCCAGTCGCCCATACTCCAGAGAGCGCACCTTCACCAGGTCACCGAGTATGGTCCTAAACACATCGTCCACTGGGAGGATTTTTCGTTGCGTCGATACTAAGCACCGTGCGTTCCACGTGTGATACCTAACCACTGCGCTAACTAGAAATAAGGTGCAGCGGTCCCGACCACCCAGGTCTCCGAATGCTCCATAGGCCCATTCCGCATAGGAGAGACCGGCCAGCCGAGACCAGCCAATGAAGGCGCCCACCCTGTTGTACACCTCTGTGTTGAAGGGACAATGAAGCAGGAAGTGGTCCATGCTTTCCAGCAAGGTACCACAATGCTCCCGAGGACAATTCCTGTCCTCAGAGCTCCTACACTTCAGATTGTCCCTCACACACAGTTTCCCATGGAAGCAGCGCCAAGCCAAGTCCCAAAACTTCGAGGGGATCCTGATAGAATTCAAAAGATGCAAACCCACCCCAAGATCCCGACTTGGGCAGTCCCTGAGCGCCAGAGGCCTCTGGAAATGGGTCAACAGAACCCTACTGTCAAGTAGTTTCCTTGGCAGAGTCCTGATCTCCCACATTCCCAGACCCCACCGACGAATTACCTTCAGAACCAAGGTAGCGTAAGCCGGAAGATGTCCATGCGGTGTGCGAAGATCCTTCACTTGCCCTCCTGTCTCCCATTCCTGGAAGAAAGGCTGAAACCATCCCCTACAGGAGAATACCCACGGAGGAGCCCTCTCTTTCCAGAGGTTTGCGATATTGATCTTAATGAAGGTATCCACAAGGAATACCACAGGGTTGACCATACCCAACCCTCCTAGTCTCCTCGTACGGTAAGTAACCTCCCTCTTGACCAGGTTCAGTCTATTCCCCCATAACAGTTGGAAGAACAAACTGTAGACCCGAGTCCAGAGAGATTCCGGCAAGATGCACACACTGCCCAGATAAATCAGTAAAGGGAGCAGGTAAGTTTTGCTCAGGTTTACCCTTTCCCTTAGGGTCAAAGACCAACCCTTCCATTGGTTCACCTTCTGAGTGGCGATCTCTAGCCTGCTGTCCCAATTTTGTTTGGGGTAATCCCCCTGGCCAAATTCGATGCCAAGGACTTTTGCAGAGACTTTGGGTCCTGGAAGGGTGTCCGGGAGATCAAAACCAGGATCTCCTCCTCCCAGCCAGAGACTCTCACACTTATCCCGGTTGATCTTGGACCCGGATGCCTCCGAGTAGCGATCTACCTCTGACATCAGCCACCCTGCCTCCTCGTGAGAGGAAGCAAACACAGTGACATCATCGGCATACGCCACCACCCTCAGAGTGGCTTCCGGTGCTGCCTGATCCATCCCGATCCCGGCCAACGGTCCACGCTCCACCCTCCTAAGAAGAGGGTCAATCGCAAACACGTACAGCAGCGGGCTCAAGGGACAACCCTGGCGAACACCGGACCCAACCTCAAAAGAGCTACCAATCCAACCATTCACAAGCGGGAAACTCTCTGCCCCACTGTACAAGGTCTTAAGCCAATCAACAAACCCCCCCGGCAGGCCATATCTCAGAAGGACGGACCAGAGGTACTCGTGATTAACCCGATCAAACGCTTTTGCCTGGTCCAGTGACAGCATGTACCCCTTCCAGTGACCAGCCCTACCCTGCTCCACTGCCTCTCGGACACAGAGCACAGCACTAAATGTGCTGCGGCCTGGAACAGAGCAATGCTGGGCCCCCGAAAGGAGTCGGGGTGCAAATTTCACCAGCCGATTAAACAGCACCTTTGCTAGAACCTTCCTGTCTGCATTGAGAAGCGCTATGGGACGCCAATTCTCAATGCAAGACGGGTCCTTACCCTTTGACAAGATGATCAGAGCAGACCTCCTCATTGACTTCGGCAGAGTGCCCGAGGAAAGACACTCATTGAATACCTCAGTCAAGAGGGGAACCAAAACGTCCTTAAAGGTCTTATAGAATTCAGATGTTAAGCCATCTGGACCAGGCGATTTTTTGGGAGCAAGCCCTTCAATCGCCAACTGAACTTCCTCTTCCCTGATCATTTCTGTCAAAACGTCAAGAGAGGGGTCTACCCCTGGTTCGGGGACAGCTTCTGCCAGGAAAGCCGACATCTCATCCCAATCAAGATCCCTCTTCCCCAAGAGGTGCGAGTAGAAGGATCTGACAACCTCCAGGATCCCTGATCTGGATCGCCTCAGGGACCCCGTAGTGTCGACCAGTCCTGTAACCACTTTACTATTCACTGACATCTTGCAGTTTCTGTAAGGGTCGGGCGAGCGGTACTTCCCGTAATCCCTCTCAAAAACCAAAGATGCATGTCTATCGTACTGACACCTCATAAGCAAAGATTTCACTCTGGAGATCTCCTCGCGGCTACCTCCAGTTGAGACAAGATGCTCGAGTTTCCTCCTCAGACCCTGATACAGGCGGTACCTGCTCAGACTCCTGAGGCTCGAGAGCTGGCGGAAGAATCTCGCCACCCTTTCCTTGAACATCTCCCACCACTCTGACCTACTACTACAAAGATCCAGTAAGGGTACCTGGCTCTGAAGAAAATCCTCAAAGGACTGTCTTATCTCCGCTTCTTCCAAGAGAGACGAATTGAGCCTCCAAAAGCCTCTTCCCATCCGGAGGGTCTCTGTAACATTCAGAGAAAACAAAATTAAACAGTGGTCGGAGAACTCCACCTCAACAACAGACACTGCTGAAGAGACAGCTTCCTCCTTTAAATAAAACCTATCTATTCTGGACCTACAGTTACCTGTTATGGTTCTCAATGGCAAGAGAACATAGCCCAGCAAACATGAGTACTAGCTCTTGGAAGGATGGAAACTAAACTGACCATAAACTAAACCTGCCGCACAACTAACAGTAGCCGGGTAGCGTTGCCTACGTTTTTATCCCTAGACGCCCAGCGCCGGCCGGAGGACTAACTAATCCTGGCAGAGGAAAATATAGTCCTGGCTCACCTCTAGAGAAATTTCCCCGATAGGCTGACAGAGGCCCCCACATATATTGGCGGTGATTTAAGATGAAATGACAAACGTAGTATGAAAATAGGTTTAGCAAAATTGAGGTCCGCTTACTAGATAGCAGGAAGACAGAAAGGGCACTTTCATGGTCAGCTGAAAACCCTATCAAAATACCATCCTGAAATTACTTTAAGACTCTAGTATTAACTCATAACATCAGAGTGGCAATTTCAGATCACAAGAGCTTTCCAGACACAGAAACGAAACTACAGCTGTGAACTGGAACAAAATGCAAAAACAAACGAGGACAAAAGTCCAACTTAGCTGGGAGTTGTCTAGTAGCAGGAACATGCACAGAAAGGCTTCTGATTACAATGTTGACCGGCATGGAAGTGACAGAGGAGCAAGGTAAAATAGCGACTCCCACATCCTGATGGAAACAGGTGAACAGAGGGGATGATGAACACCAGTTCAATTCCACCAGTGGCCACCGGGGGAGCCCAAAATCCAATTTCACAACAGTACCCCCCCCTCAAGGAGGGGGCACCGAACCCTCACCAGAACCACCAGGGCGATCAGGATGAGCCCTATGAAAGGCACGGACCAGATCGGAGGCATGAACATCAGAGGCAGTCACCCAAGAATTATCCTCCTGACCGTATCCCTTCCATTTGACCAGATACTGGAGTTTCCGTCTGGAAACACGGGAGTCCAAGATTTTTTCCACAACGTACTCCAACTCGCCCTCAACCAACACCGGAGCAGGAGGCTCAACGGAAGGCACAACCGGTACCTCATACCTGCGCAACAATGACCGATGAAAAACATTATGAATAGAAAAAGATGCAGGGAGGTCCAAACGGAAGGACACAGGGTTAAGAATCTCCAATATCTTGTACGGGCCGATGAACCGAGGCTTAAACTTAGGAGAAGAAACCCTCATAGGGACAAAACGAGAAGACAACCACACCAAGTCCCCAACACAAAGCCGAGGACCAACCCGACGCCGGCGGTTGGCAAAAAGCTGAGTCTTCTCCTGGGACAACTTCAAATTGTCCACTACCTGCCCCCAAATCTGATGCAACCTCTCCACCACAGCATCCACTCCAGGACAATCCGAAGATTCCACCTGACCAGAAGAAAATCGAGGATGAAACCCCGAATTACAGAAAAAAGGAGACACCAAGGTGGCAGAGCTGGCCCGATTATTGAGGGCAAACTCCGCTAAAGGCAAAAAAGCAACCCAATCATCCTGATCTGCAGACACAAAACACCTCAAATATGTCTCCAAGGTCTGATTCGTCCGCTCGGTCTGGCCATTTGTCTGAGGATGGAAAGCAGACGAGAAAGACAAATCTATGCCCATCCTAGCACAGAATGCTCGCCAAAATCTAGACACGAATTGGGTTCCTCTGTCAGAAACGATATTCTCCGGAATACCATGCAAACGGACCACATTTTGAAAAAACAGAGGAACCAACTCGGAAGAAGAAGGCAACTTAGGCAGGGGAACCAAATGGACCATCTTAGAGAAACGGTCACACACCACCCAGATGACAGACATCTTCTGAGAAACAGGAAGATCCGAAATAAAATCCATCGAGATGTGCGTCCAGGGCCTCTTCGGGATAGGCAAGGGCAACAACAATCCACTAGCCCGAGAACAACAAGGCTTGGCCCGAGCACAAACGTCACAAGACTGCACAAAGCCTCGCACATCTCGAGACAGGGAAGGCCACCATAAGGACCTTGCCACCAAATCCCTGGTACCAAAGATTCCAGGATGACCTGTCAACGCAGAAGAATGAACCTCAGAAATGACTTTACTGGTCCAATCATCAGGAACAAACAGTCTACCAGGTGGGCAACGATCAGGTCTATCCGCCTGAAACTCCTGCAAGGCCCGCCGCAGGTCTGGAGAAACGGCAGACAATATCACTTCATCCTTAAGGATACCTGTAGGTTCAGAGTTACCAGGGGAGTCAGGCTCAAAACTCCTAGAAAGGGCATCCGCCTTAACATTCTTAGAACCCGGCAGGTAGGACACCACAAAATTAAACCGAGAGAAAAACAACGACCAGCGCGCCTGTCTAGGATTCAGGCGTCTGGCGGACTCAAGATAAATTAGATTTTTGTGGTCAGTCAATACCACCACCTGATGTCTAGCCCCCTCAAGCCAATGACGCCACTCCTCAAAAGCCCACTTCATGGCCAAAAGCTCCCGATTCCCAACATCATAATTCCGCTCGGCGGGCGAAAATTTACGCGAGAAAAAGGCACAAGGTCTCATCACGGAACAATCGGAACTTCTCTGCGACAAAACTGCCCCAGCTCCGATTTCAGAAGCGTCGACCTCAACCTGAAAAGGAAGAGCAACATCAGGCTGACGCAACACAGGGGCGGAAGAAAAGCGGCGCTTAAGCTCCCGAAAGGCCTCCACAGCAGCAGGGGACCAATCAGCAACATCAGCACCCTTCTTAGTCAAATCAGTCAATGGTTTAACAACATCAGAAAAACCAGCAATAAATCGACGATAAAAGTTAGCAAAGCCCAAAAATTTCTGAAGACTCTTAAGAGAAGAGGGTTGCGTCCAATCACAAATAGCCTGAACCTTGACAGGATCCATCTCGATGGAAGAGGGGGAAAAAATATATCCCAAAAAGGAAATCTTTTGAACCCCAAAAACGCACTTAGAACCCTTCACACACAAGGAATTAGACCGCAAAACCTGAAAAACCCTCCTGACCTGCTGGACATGAGAGTCCCAGTCATCCGAAAAAATCAAAATATCATCCAGATACACAATCATAAATTTATCCAAATAATCACGGAAAATGTCATGCATAAAGGACTGAAAGACTGAAGGGGCATTTGAAAGACCAAAAGGCATCACCAAATACTCAAAGTGGCCCTCGGGCGTATTAAATGCGGTCTTCCACTCATCCCCCTGCTTAATTCGCACCAAATTATACGCCCCACGGAGATCTATCTTAGAGAACCACTTGGCCCCCTTTATGCGAGCAAACAAATCAGTCAGCAGTGGCAACGGATATTGATATTTAACCGTGATTTTATTCAAAAGCCGATAATCAATACACGGTCTCAAAGAGCCATCTTTCTTAGCCACAAAGAAAAAACCGGCTCCTAAGGGAGATGACGAAGGACGAATATGTCCCTTTTCCAGGGACTCCTTTATATATTCTCGCATAGCAGCATGTTCAGGCACAGACAGATTAAATAAACGACCCTTAGGGTATTTACTACCCGGAATCAAATCTATGGCACAATCGCACTCCCGGTGCGGAGGTAATGAACCAAGCTTAGGTTCTTCAAAAACGTCACGATATTCAGTCAAGAATTCAGGAATCTCAGAGGGAATAGATGATGAAATGGAAACCACAGGTACGTCCCCATGCGTCCCCTTACATCCCCAGCTTAACACAGACATAGCTTTCCAGTCAAGGACTGGGTTATGAGATTGCAGCCATGGCAATCCAAGCACCAACACATCATGTAGGTTATACAGCACAAGAAAGCGAATAATCTCCTGATGATCCGGATTAATCCGCATAGTTACTTGTGTCCAGTATTGTGGTTTATTACTAGCCAATGGGGTGGAGTCAATCCCCTTCAGGGGTATAGGAGTTTCAAGAGGCTCCAAATCATACCCACAGCGTTTGGCAAAGGACCAATCCATAAGACTCAAAGCGGCGCCAGAGTCGACATAGGCATCCGCGGTAATAGATGATAAAGAACAAATCAGGGTCACAGATAGAATAAACTTAGACTGTAAAGTGCCAATTGAAACAGACTTATCAAGCTTCTTAGTACGCTTAGAGCATGCTGATATAACATGAGTTGAATCACCGCAATAGAAGCACAACCCATTTTTTCGTCTTAAATTCTGCCGTTCACTTCTGGACAGAATTCTATCACATTGCATATTCTCTGGCGTCTTCTCAGTAGACACCGCCAAATGGTGCACAGGTTTGCGCTCCCGCAGACGCCTATCGATCTGGATAGCCATTGTCATGGACTCATCCAGACCCGCAGGCACAGGGAACCCCACCATAACATCCTTAATGGCATCAGAGAGACCCTCTCTGAAATTCGCCGCCAGGGCGCACTCATTCCACTGAGTAAGCACAGCCCATTTACGGAATTTCTGGCAGTATATTTCAGCTTCGTCTTGCCCCTGAGATAGGGACATCAAGGCCTTTTCCGCCTGAAGCTCTAACTGAGGTTCCTCATAAAGCAACCCCAAGGCCAGAAAAAACGCATCCACATTGAGCAACGCAGGATCCCCTGGAGCCAATGCAAAAGCCCAATCCTGAGGGTCGCCCCGGAGCAAGGAAATCACAATCCTGACCTGCTGAGCAGGATCTCCAGCAGAGCGAGATTTCAGGGACAAAAACAACTTGCAATTATTTTTGAAATTTTGAAAGCAAGATCTATTCCCCGAGAAAAATTCAGGCAAAGGAATTCTAGGTTCAGATATAGGAACATGAACAACAAAATCTTGTAAATTTTGAACTTTCGTGGTGAGATTATTCAAACCTGCCGCTAAACTCTGAATATCCATTTTAAACAGGTGAACACAGAGCCATTCCAGGATTAGAAGGAGAGAGAGAGAGAGAAAGGCTGCAATATAGGCAGACTTGCAAGAGATTCAATTACAAGCACACTCAGAACTGAAGGGAAGGGAAAAAAAAAAAATAAAAAAAAAAATCTTCAGCAGACTTCTCTTTTCTCTCCTTTCTCTGTCAATTAATTTAACCCTTTTTGGGCCGGTCAAACTGTTATGGTTCTCAATGGCAAGAGAACATAGCCCAGCAAACATGAGTACTAGCTCTTGGAAGGATGGAAACTAAACTGACCATGAACTAAACCTGCCGCACAACTAACAGTAGCCGGGTAGCGTTGCCTACGTTTTTATCCCTAGACGCCCAGCGCCGGCCGGAGGACTAACTAATCCTGGCAGAGGAAAATATAGTCCTGGCTCACCTCTAGAGAAATTTCCCCGATAGGCTGACAGAGGCCCCCACATATATTGGCGGTGATTTAAGATGAAATGACAAACGTAGTATGAAAATAGGTTTAGCAAAATTGAGGTCCGCTTACTAGATAGCAGGAAGACAGAAAGGGCACTTTCATGGTCAGCTGAAAACCCTATCAAAATACCATCCTGAAATTACTTTAAGACTCTAGTATTAACTCATAACATCAGAGTGGCAATTTCAGATCACAAGAGCTTTCCAGACACAGAAACGAAACTACAGCTGTGAACTGGAACAAAATGCAAAAACAAACGAGGACAAAAGTCCAACTTAGCTGGGAGTTGTCTAGTAGCAGGAACATGCACAGAAAGGCTTCTGATTACAATGTTGACCGGCATGGAAGTGACAGAGGAGCAAGGTAAAATAGCGACTCCCACATCCTGATGGAAACAGGTGAACAGAGGGGATGATGAACACCAGTTCAATTCCACCAGTGGCCACCGGGGGAGCCCAAAATCCAATTTCACAACAGTTACTTCTATGATAGGTGAACCCCTCGTGGCCTGGGGTGTGCCGAATGTGGACATCCACCAGGCGAGCCTCACTAGCTATACTATTAAGGGCGACGCTATCATAAGTCAGCTTGTCTCTGGAACCTCCTCTATCTCGGGGCCTCATGACAGCATTGAAGTCCCCTCCAAAGACAACCTGCCGACTTGTAAAAAGGTAGGGCTTGATCCTCATAAAGAGACACTTCCGGTCCCACTTAGATTGGGGACCATAGATGTTAATGAGCCGGAGCTCTTGTCCCTTCATGAGGACATCTAAGATCAGGCACCTCCCCATTTCTAACTCAATAACCCGTCGGCATTCCACCGGTGCGGTAAAAAGGACCGCCACTCCGCTATACGGCTCGGCCGCAAGAGACCAATAGGAGGGCCCGAGTCTCCACTCCCTCTTAGCTTTAAACACATCTGCCATGTTTGGCAGCCTGGTCTCTTGCAAAAAGAAAATGTCAGCTTCAACCCGGCTGAGAAAATCAAAGGCCGCAAATCTAGCTGTATTTGACTTTATGCTGGCGACATTAATGGACGCCAGCGTCAACGGAGTGGGTTCCGCCATCATTGGTGATTGAGTTAGATGGCTTTCTTTTTCCCACTCCCCTTATCCTCTGCCTCAGAGGAGGAATCCTTCCCCCTCTTTAATGACATGGAGGTATCCATTTCCACGCGTTTTTTATTTTTTTCGTCCTCGTCTCCGGACTCTGGGCCAGTCCCTCCCTCCAAGGATCTTACGTTCCCAGAAGGAGGAGACTCGGCACCCCCTGTGAGCCCCGCCGAAGCCAGAACCTCACCCTCAGCTTCCTCCTCAGAGGAAGAGATGTTTTCAAGGGCTTGGAACCGGTTAGAAAGACCAACCAGAGGGGAGTCGGTTTTTCCTTCCTTAGGTACCTTGGTCAGAGTGAGAGAAGATTTTTTATCTCCCTTCTTTCTCTTCTTTTTGGTGCCGAGCTTACGCTTGTCCTCTAGCCACTGCCTATTATCCTCATCCATACTTTCATAATGGGAGGACTCTGAGGCAGTGGCACTCTCCTCCCTGTGGATCCTCCTGACCTCCTCATCCAACTCATCATCCCTTGGGGCCTCAGCAGCAAGACTGGCATCCAGGACAGGGGCCGCCCCAGTAGCCCGAGGCTCGCCCAGCTCCCTATCCTGTCTGCGCTTGTCTAGACGCCTTAGCTGGGCAGGCGTCTTTTTATTGCTTTTCTTCCTTGGCCCCTCAGCTCCCTCACCCTTGCTAGTCCCTTCCCCAGCAGAATCAGCCTCACGGCTTTCTCCCACCGGGGTCACGACTGCGTTAGCGAAGGAGCGAGGACAACGGCTGAATGGGTGACCTAACTCACCACACAGGTGGCACCTAATCTCCACACAAGATGCAGCAAGATGGCCGACATCCCCACACAATGCACACTTCTGCACAGTGCAGTTTGCGCTGAAGTGTGTGGGGTCGCCGCACTTGTGACAGAGCTTCGGTTGCCCCTGGTAGAAGACCAGGATACGATCCCTACCCAGGAAGGCAGATGATGGTATGTGGGCAACCGTACCACCTGAACGCTTAAGTTTTACCATAAACGTCCAGGCCCCTGACCAGATACCAAACTCGTCACGGTTTTTCTTTGGCATCTCCACTACCTCTCCATACCGGCCAAGCCACGTCATGATGTCATAACAAGAAAGCGACTCGTTACATGTCATCACGGTCACTTTCTTGACTTGATTTTGGCGAGACACCGCCTGAACGGCAAAGTCTCGCCAGCCGGGCTCATTTTTTGCCAACTCATAGTTCGACCAGAAAAGTTCAAGCCCCTCTGGCCGAACAAAGCTGACATCAAACTCAGGTGTGGAATAGGGATGTATCAAGGCGTAGATGTCAATCGCCTTGAAGCCCATCCTCAGCAGGAGCTCCACAACCTTCGACCTTGGAGGACACGCATCACTGCCCCTCCACCGAAGACGGACCACATTCCTACGCACACTACCCGGCCCGGCTGTTGGGAGGGACCACACTGTATCCCCCCCTCTTTGCTCTCGGAAGGCCCCGAGGCCATGCCTCTCTATCCAGAAGGATAGATCAACCTCTCGACCCTCTACCATTAGTGATCTCTCTCCCTTCTTTAGAGCCTCCAGGAGACGCCGTTGCAACATGCCGTCCCCAGAGCCCAGAGACGAGGAGGACGCCCTATTTCCCCCAGAGGTGACAGCGGCATAACTCCTGACAGGTGCTGCCACCACCGGGGGGGCAACCGGACCAGTGACCACATCCACACCAACAGTATCACCATTACCCACCTCCATAACCTCCTCACCCTCCACCAAACCAGCAACCACACCACTAGACAAAGAGTTTTCCTCATCCATACCCACCACCACATTCACTCCTGCTGGACCAGTGACAACAGGGGGTGACATTTTGGCCTCCGCATCATCAGGCACAAGGGGCTGAGTCTCCTCCACAGAACTGGAGGTGACCTCACCCCTGGTTTTATGTGTGCCCTCCGCATCATCAGTTGATATTTTCCGCTGCTTCATGGTTGCTACCAGGCGCCGCTGATCTTTCGCTGTTGTGAGGCACCGCTGATCCTTAGCATCAGGATCTTGTTGACCAGCAGCGCCAACACAGAACAGGACTTTGGTGGGAGGACCGGAACGCCCAGCCCCGGTAACCCCCTCACACTGCCGCCGCTTCTCAACTAAGTGATCAGCGGCAACAGCATTCAGGGGCACCGAGGCTACCGGAGCTGCCCCTGACACCGGGCTGCTCCCCCCTCCCACTGGGGAGCGCACCACAGTATCGTGGCCTGATTTTTCGCCCGCCGCCGGGCCGCCCTCACTGTCCAGCCTCTCGGCTGATGCACCTGCTGCTACGTCCCCGCTACTACAAGCAGAAACGGAGCTCTGCGCCTCACTACATTGCTTTGTAGTCTCCCCGCGCCTTTGCACCGGATCCACAGCAGAACCCGGGCTGGGCTGGGCAACGGGGCTTATACAGCGAGCTGACCCTGCAGCCGACTCAGGGGGTACAGGGAGGGGGGCATATACATAGCTTACCGCTTCCTGCAGCTTAGGTTTGATCTTCTTCACCTTTTTTTTCCGGCCCCCAGGTGCCTCCTCTGGCAAATCATCACCAAGATGGAAGTTCTGAAGGCACACTGGGGACTCCAGGAGCTTGATCTCGGCCATTAGTGCCCCTCCCTGGCCGATGTCACTGTCCTCCCCAGAGCCAGCAGAACTGCGACGAGATGTCATTGTCGCCTGTCCAGCAGGGAGCTCGCTGCACGTGGCCTGTGAGTGACTAAGCAGGCTGCCAGGTGGGGCTTTCTGCTGGTCATCATCCTCCTCCTCATCATCATCATCCACCTGGCACACAGGCTGCAGCCCCATCTGCCTTTGCTCTCTGCTATCAGCCATTTCTCTGAATCGATCTTCATTAATAAGTTTTTCCTTAAATGGTCCACTTTTTTCTCTGATGAAAGCTTTTCTGACTTCAAGCTCATTGATGTCATCCTTCAGTCTCCTTACCTCTGCCTGGAGCTGATTCTTCCTCGGTTTGGAGGAACCTGCAGCTTTGTTGCTTGTGCAGCGCAGCTCCTCTCGGAGCCTCGTGATGGTCTTGCTTGCGTCTTCATACTCACGGAGGTGGCTCATGACCCGGGAGGCATAGGTGGACACAGACTCCCGGGGGCTCTGCAGCGCCCAACCCTCTTCAGTGAGGTCGGCTTCACCTCCGTGAGCACTCAGCTTTCCTCCAGAAGGACCGCCATCTTGCACACTAGCAGGCTTCTCCTCCATGGAAGCCTTGCGGCTTCTCTGGGTCTCTGCAGACCTGGGGGGAGTAGGAGCCACATTGCTGCGACTCCTGGTGGAGCGTCTCACCCCCGAATCCTCTGATGTGCAGGCTGGTTGCTGGTTCCTTCTGCCCCCCGCCAGCCTGGTCCGGGAAGCAGAAGCCTGGGACTTGGCTCCTTCACTCATCCCAGGAAACCCACTCCCTCCCTGGGTAAGAGAGAGAGCAGGTCCCCGGGTGGAGAGGTGGTGGTTCTCAGGAGCTCAGGAGCACACTGCAGGTTCAGCAGCGACCGCACCCACAATCAGCACAGTGAGTAGCAGCTGAGCAGAGCTGCACCCACTATCCTGCTGGTGCAGTCACTGTGCACATACATTACATTAGTGATCCTGAGTTACATCCTGTATTATACCCCAGAGCTGCACTCACTATTCTGCTGGTGCAGTCACTGTGTACATACATTACATTAGTGATCCTGAGTTACATCCTGTATTATACTCCAGAGCTGCACTCACTATTCTGCTGGTGCAGTCACTGTGTACATACATTACATTACTGATCCTGAGTTACATCCTGTATTATACTCCAGAGCTGCACTCACTATTCTGCTGGTGCAGTCACTGTGTACATACATTACAATATCTTGGTGTATTCAGATCTTAATTTCTAATTCCTTTGTGTCAATCAATGTAAGTGATAAATAAACCCCCCATTTTGCTACAGTAAACATGAGGGGTTGGGGGGGTGAAAACCATTTCTATGCAGGCAGTGCACATATATTTATATGCATCCTCAGTATTGAATTGGACTTACCTCATTTTCTCTTTTCATATCTTGCTGTTACAATGCTACATTACAGATAATTGCCCCGTTCTAGTTATAGATTTCCTCGTGCCCCGCAGTAAAGAAACAATGTGCGGAATGTATATTCAAATCAGATCTTATCATGTATAGATGAGAAGGAAATTGCTCTCCTCTCTGCTGAGCATCAATATTTATACACTGTAAACCGCTTGTTTCTGAATATGTCGGGGGTTTTTTTATTCTTAAATTGTGATGTTTCATCTCATTCTTCCTATAGAACAAAAGAAGCCGCTTTCTGTACATTAAAGACCTGAAGTGCGTCCTTTCATGTTGTTATTTCTTCAGGGCAAGGGCAATTTCTATGTATAGAATAAATTGGTTGGAAATCAAGATTTACATTTATATATTCATGAAAGTTACAAAATTATAAGATGTCATAATAATATCGAGGGTCTATGGAAACTCAGCTCAAGGTTTACACACACAATGTTTTTGTTTGAGGAATTAGAATTAGATAGTATAGAAAGGGGATGGAAAACGGAGAGAAGTTAGATGAGTAAATATGATATTTTCAGAACATTTCCTAAAACTATGGGTGTTAAAAAGTAACCTGTTTGGGGTAGCGCATTCCAGAGAGCTGGTGCAGCACGAGAGAAATCTTACAGAAGGGAGTGGGAGAGTCATATTACGGAGGATGTCATTTCTGTATTATTGGCAGACTGAAGAGTACAGGTAAAGTGGAAGAGAGATGGGAGAGGAGACTAGATGTAAGGAGGCGCAGCACGGTGCAGAAACTTGTGGGGGAAAGTGTGAATGTCTTGCAGCTTGGTTTGAGCGAGTCCAGAAAAGTGATGGCTGGCAAACTGCTAATTTGTTAGATTTAAAAGCAACAGCTTTACCTGGTGTCACTATCTCCGCACATCTCCTCGCCCAGTCCTCACAGCTCGAGGCCAGTCTTCTGTCACAGAAGGTCTTCGGTCTTCTTCAAAGTTCTCAGCTAGTCTCCAGTGTTGACTACACCTTTATTATCAGGGTTTGATGCACAGTGATGACACAGGGCCTAGATATGTCAGTGCCGGAGACTTGATGAGTCTTGTGAAGAAGACCAAAGGCCTGCTATGACTGAAGACTGGACCACAACGATGAGGACCGGGCAGAAGAAGGTCTGCACGGAGAAGGTCAAGGCCTGGGAAAAGTGAGTAGAAGTCTTAGCCTTTTTGAGTCACGTAAATTAATGGTTGTCCAGTAATGATGGGCGAACGCATGGATGTTTGGGTCCGGCGGGTCGGCTGAGCATCTAAAAAAAAGTTTGGTTCGAATACAAGAACGGTTCCTGAACCTGAACCCCATTCAGATGAATGGGGGCTCAAACATCCGTTGTTTGCCATGCTGTCATCTGCATGACACCGGCGGTAAGATCATTACTGATGGTTAGAGCACTGCGGTTATCACGCTGTCATATGACAGCATGAGTCAGCATCTGTGACTGGCGGTAAAAACATTACCGCTGGTCACAGGTATTGGTTTAAGGTACCGTCACACTAAACGATATCGCTAGCGATCCGTGACGTTGCAGCGTCCTTGCTAGCGATATTGTTTAGTTTGACACGCAGCAGCGATCAGGATCCTGCTGTGATGTCGCTGGTCGCTGAATAAAGTCCAGAACTTTATTTGGTCGTCCGATCGCCGTGTATCGTTGTGTTTGACACCAAAAGCAACGATACCAGCGATGTTTTACACTGGTAACCAGGGTAAACATCAGGTTACTAAGCGCAGGGCCGCGCTTAGTAACCCGATGTTTACCCTGGTTACCAGCGTAAAAGTAAAAAAAACAAACAGTACATGCTCACCTGCACGTCCCCCAGCGTCTGCTTCCTGCTCTGACTGAGATCCGGCCCTAAAGTGAAAGTGAAAGCACAGCGGTGACGTCACCGCTCTGCTGTTAGGGCCGGAGCTCAGTCAGTGTCAGGAAGCAGACGCTGGGGGACGCGCAGGTGAGCATGTACTGTTTGTTTTTTTTACTTTTACGCTGGTAACCAGGGTAAACATCGGGTTACTAAGCGCGGCCCTGCGCTTAGCAACCCGATGTTTACCCTGGTTACCCGGGGACCTCGGCATCGTTGGTCGCTGGAGAGCGGTCTGTGTGACAGCTCTCCAGCGATCAAACAGCGACGCTGCAGCGATCGGCATCGTTGTCGCTATCGCTGCAGCGTCGCTTAATGTGACGGTACCTTTATGAGAGAGAAATACTCACATTGGCATACGCCTGCTGTTGCTGATAACAGCGAGAGCAGGCACCGCTGATGGGAGTATTTGTCAGCCGGCACCTGTGCTTTAAATAAATGCAAAAAAGAGTGATGTGGGGGTCTCTTCTATTTTTCATAACCAACACAAGCAAAACTGACAGCTACAGGCTGTAACCCTCATTGCTGGTTATCAATAACAGAGGGATCACACGCCATTATTTTAAATTATTTAAATGCATAATTCTGGCACTTTCCCTGACTCTTCCCACTTGTTCTGGTGTGGTGGCAAGTGAGGTAATGGTTGTGGGGTTGAAGTCAGATATTTTATGGCTGCTGACATCAAGCCCAGAGATTAATAATGGGAAGGGGTCTATAAGACGTCCCTATTACTAGCCCCATAGCAAAATTGTAAAAAAAACACAGCCAGAATAAAATTCTTTAATTGAAATAATGACACAGACTTTTTTTTTTAAAATGAAAATAAAAAAGCAAGTTATACTTACCTTTACAGCTAATTCATTGAAGCCCATGTCACCTGCGCTAGGCAGAAAATAATAAACAACCATTTATGCCTAATCTGCCGATGCCCATGTCACCTGTAGAAGAAAAAAATAATAAAACAAGCATATCACTCACCTGTCCTACGTGAAGATAATCCATATCTTTCCCACGAATATCAGAATGATTTAGATAGTGGACACATCAGTAATATGACCGCTATCCTCGACAGCTGGCTCACACTGAGACAGGAGCATAATAACACACATGCAGTGAGTAGTGCAGAACTGTTGTGAGAAAAGTCACCAAACTAATAGATTCCCCTTTTCTGGGGCGGCTGCAGGATGCTATTTTTAGGCTGGAGGGGAGCCAATATACATGGCCACTTACCAGTCTGAGAATACCAGCCCCGAGCTGTCTGCTTTAGCTTGGCTGGTTGTCAAAAATGGGGAGACCCCACACGTTTTTTTTTAAATTATTTATTTAAATTGTCTCATCAGCCGATGCCTGTGACCAGCGGTAACCTTTTTACTCCTGGTCACAGCTGTTGGATCACGCTGTCATCTGACAGCATGGGAACCGCAGCAGTAATGACCTTACCGCCAATCAAAGCAAGCATTTTCTACACTGTCACGCAGACGACAGCATGGCAAACAATGGATATTCGGGAACCCAAACAGTAACACTGACTTGCTGGAGAAGTTGGTGTTCAGGGTCCGTGCACAGACACTAGGTGTTCGGTACGGCCCCCGAACTATTCTGTTTGGGTTCGCCCGTCTCTATTGTCCAACTGCCGTTTTGTTGGATTAGCATGAAAAGAAATGAAAAAATATTTGGATCATGTGAGTATGAAAGTTTTATCAAAATTCAAGCTCTATTGACTCCGAATTTACTAATAGGGTATATGAAAATAGGTTTTCTAAAAGTGCTCTATGTAGTGCACAGTCCTCTTAAAGGGGTTGTTTTGAAAAATTAGTCCAATTAGCCGATCACAATGTCAAGTGTAGTACCACTACTGCATAACCTCTGCTCAATATCTCCCCTTCCCATCATAAAATAAGAAAAACTGCATACTAGGGCAGCATGGTGGCTCAGTGGTTAGCACTGGGTTCAAATCCCACCAAGGACAACATCTGCAAGGAGTTTGTATGCTCTCCCCATGTTTGCGTGGGTTTCCTCTGGGTTCTCCGGATTCCTCCCACACTCCAAAAACTGTTATGGAATCCAGATTGTGAGCCCCATTGGGGACAGTGATGATAATATCTATAAAGCGCTATGGAATTAGTGGTACTATATAAGTGAGTAAAATAAATGAATAAAAATAAATAAATACCCTCAGACTTATATCGTTCCCCCAATCACAGTACTGTGTCATGGGACCACTGCAGCCAATCAGCAGCTGTAGCCCGCTCTGATAACAAGTGAAGACCAGACCATCAGTGGACACACCGCTGTGATTGGAGGAAAAGCGCTCGTTCGGGAGTTGAGTATGTAGTGTTTATAGCTTATGATTGACAGTTGGCAGTGGAGCATTGAAGAATGGGTTATTTAGTAATGGACAAGTCCATTAATGGCGTCCATACAAAATAATGCCTGACCAGGTCAAATATGTCAAAGCTCATGTAACACGAGCAATGTTTGCAGTCACCTGGCAGTTCCAAAATGGCTGCCATGAAAAGGGTTGGCACAAGCTACTCTGTTTTCCAGAGCCTATGGGTTGGCCTGGTCTTCACCCTTTAACCCCAATATAAGGATCTGGACTTACACAGGCGTTCTTGGGTAAGGGTTACAGAGTCAGCTGCTGTTAGGTTGTGTAAGCTGGCAAGAAGGGTGGTCAAAGCCAAAAGGTCATGTCAGAAGCAAAGATGTAAGGAAAGCAGGTGGCCAGAAGTCAAGCCAAGGTCAAGACCAAGTCAAGCCCAAGAGTAACCAGAATAACAAACAGGAGTGCAGCAGTATACACCAGGTCAGCAAAACTATTGACTGCCAGTGAAGTCAGAGTGTCTTCCTCACCCAGAGCTCTCAGGAAGGGGTAATCAAGACCTACACCAAAGATAGCCCCATTATAAAGTGGCACCAAAAGTCCCAGGAAAAAAATAGGGCTGGTGCAGTCATGTGTCACAAGCAACAAAGGTCGCTGCTGCCCAGAGACCAAAGCAGAACCAGACGAGGCACAAATGGGTCCAAATGTTACAGTTGAGTCTATTAGACCATAAACTGCTCTTTTTCTTATCGACTCTTCCCCTTGGCTTATAGAAGTAAGTCAGTCTGGAGCAAAGGACCTTGTAAAGAAGTCCATGTCCAAGATAGGACTCTAATGGGGTGGTGCCTAATGGGTTAATTTTGGGTAAACCTTTTTTTTTGTCTTTCAAGGATTTCGTCAAGAAGCTCCTAATCCATTTGGGAGACGGGTTCTGCTCTTTTGTCTCACTAAGGCAGATGACCTTTGCCAGTCACCAGACACATCTATACATCTTCACCATTGTGATCAATTCGGAGTGTTGATCTGTTAATAAAAAGGACCCGAGGAAGTGATTCTCCCGTCCCGGGTGGAGGGGTCACTGCTGAGGTTTACATATTATTTACAGCTAAAGTTCACAGATGGTGGCGCTCCGATGACATCATCGATCTGACATTTCTAAACATCAATTAGCTGAACGTCTCTGTAAATTATGACCTTTACTGGGATCCATTTACCGAGCGGTTCAGGGTCTTCATTCTTCACAGACGACGAAAAACTATTTTTTTTTTTCAATTAGACAAAAAAAAAAAAATAGAAAAAAAACAATGTTTATGCAGAAAATATCCTGAAATAAAGCTCAGAGACTTCTAAGTCTATCAATTTACTATATTTAGCAATGGAAAAATGTATTTCTTATTCTGATAAGTTTAATTTTTTAAAAAAGTTTTGAAATGAGAACAAACTCCGACGTCAGACTTTATTATTTTTTTTCTAAGTAAAAACTGGATACATTTTGTATTTAATATTGGCTTCGAATACCTGTGAAAATTTAATAAATTTAATCACATTGTGAAGTTTTATATTCACTTCCAGCAATTCCTAAATAAATTATTAATTCCTTGGATTTTCATTTTAAGCCTCATAATCGTTTTTTTTAGAGATATGAATACACATGAGATTCAATAATTCTCAAAGTCATGTGATCACTTTGAGGCGAAAGAAATTAGAGCAGAGTATATGTATGTAGATAAAAGATAGATAATAGATAAATAGATAATAGATAGATAATAGATAGATGATAGATAGATAATATATATAGATAAATGATAGAAAATAGACAGATAATAGAGAGATAGATAATAGATATATAGATAATAGATAGATAATAGAGAGATAGATAGATAATAGATAGATAATAGATAGATAATAGAGAGATAGATAGATAATAGATAGATAATAGATATATAATAGAGAGATAGATAGATAGATAGATAGATAGATAGATAGATAGATAGATAGATAGATAGATAGATAATAGATAGCTGGTAGGTAGGTAGATAGATAGATTATAGATAGATGATAGATAGAAGATAGATAGATAGATAGATAGATAGATAGATAGATAGATAGATAGATAGATAGATAGATCACTCCCTCCAGAAGTTCATTGTGGATCTCTGAATGATCCAATGTTGTCCTAAATGCCTAATGATGATAAATATAATCCGCCTGTGTGTAATCAAGTCTCCGTATAAATGCACCTGCTCTGTGATAGTCTCAAGGTTCTGTTTGAAGCACAGAGAGCATCATGAAGACCAAGGAACACAACAGGCAGGTCCGTGATACTGTTGTGGAGAAGTTTAAAGCTGGATTTGGATACAAAATGATTTCCAAAACTTTAAACATCCCAAGGAGCAGTGTGCAAGCGATCATATTGAAATGGAGGGAGCATCATACCACTGCAAATCTACCAAGACCCGGCCGTCCCTCTAAACTGTCATCTCAAACAAGGAGAAGACTGATCAGAGATGCAGCCAAGAGGCCCATGATCACTCTGGATGAACTGCCGAGATCTACAGCTGAGGTGGGACAGTCTGTCCATAGGACAACAATCAGTCGTACACTGCACAAATCTGGCCTTTATGGAAGAGCGGCAAGAAGAAAGCCATTTCTCAAAGATATCCATAAAAAGTGTCGTTTAAAGTTTGCAACAAGCCACCTGGGAGACACCAAACATGTGGAAGAAGGTGCTCTGGTCAGATGAAACCAAAATTGAACTTTTTGGCAACAATGGCAAACGAAATGTTTGGTGTAAAGGCAACACAGCTCATCACCCTGAACACACCATCCCCACTGCCAAATATAGTGGTAGCATCATGGTTTGGGCCTGCTTTTCTTCATCAGAGACAGGGAAGATGATTAAAATTGATGGGAAGATGGATGGAGCCAAATACAGGACCATTCTTGAAGAAAACCTGTTGGAGTCTGCAAAAGACCTGAGACTGGGACGGAGATTTGTCTTCCAACAAGACAATGATCCCAAACATAAAGCAAAATCTACAATGGAATGATTCACAAATAAACGTATCCAGGTGTTAGAATGGCCAAGTCAGAGTCCAGACCTCAATCCAATCGAGAATCTGTGGAAACAGGCGAAAACTGCTGTTCACAAACGATCTCCATCAAACCTCACTGAGCCCGAGCTGTTTGCCAAGGAAGAATGGGCGAGAATTTCAGTCTCTCCATGTACAAAACTGATAGAGACAAACCCCAAGAGACTTGTAATCGCAGCAAAAGGGGCCGCAACAAAGTATTAAGTTACAGGGGCCGAATAATATTACAAGCCCACTTTTCAGTTTTTGAATTTCCACAAAAATTTAAAATAACCAATAAATTTCGTTCAACTTCACAATTGTGTTCCACTTGTTGTTGATTCTTCACCAAAAATTTACATTTGGTATCTTTATGTTTGAAGCATGATATGTGGGAAAAGGCTGGAAAGGTCCAGGGGGCCGAATACTTTTGCAAGGCACTGTAGATAGATAGATACTAGATAGATAGATAGATAGATAGATAGATAGATAGATAGATAGATAGATAGATAGATAGATAGAATTCCAAGACAGAGGCAGCACTCCATGTCTGGGTGACGTTTCGGCTACAAATGAGCCTTTCTCAAGCCTTTGTAGTCGAAACATCGCCCAGACATGTGGGTTGATTAAAATCCTGCACATTTTCCCACTGAAACAATGGAGTGCTGCCTCTTTCTTGGAATTCTATGAAGTTTGGATAATCATTGGACAGATTGTCTAGGGGCCTTGCACCCGAAGATAAGTATTATACTGTGCTGTTCCTTTTTTGTTTCTAGATAGATAATAGATAAAAGATAGATAGATGATAGATATACAGAATTTCGTACCCATAACCTGTAATATTATATTTATCAAGGAAAGTATCCATTTGTTTCTCTGCAGGAAGTTGAGGTGAGCATGTACATTTCTACAGGAAGTGGCGTCTGGTCTTTGTCTACAAAATGTGGTGCTAGGTCTTTGTCTCTAAGGGAAGTGAGGTGGTCCCTTGTCTTTCTGCAGGAAGTCGGAGCTGGTCTCTGTCACTTTGCTCCTGCTCTCTTTTCTGTCAAACTATAAACATAACATAGTGTCAGGAACAATGCACTGTGGGAAGTGTGGGAAGTTCCATCAGAATGCTCATGAAGATGAACTACTCACTTAGGCCTGGTTCACATCAGCGTTTCAGTCCTTAAGCTCCGCCTACTTCCGCATGCGTCCTGCATACCTATCTTTAACATTGTGTACGCCGGGCCGTGCGTTGTATGAGGATGCATTCACGTGCGTTGTTTTGAAGTGCCCTCTGAACACAACATGTTGCATTTTCTTGTGTTCGGAGGGCATGTCATGCGCATACAACATATGTCCTTGCGTACACAATGTTAAAGGTAGGGACGCAGGACGCATGTGGAAGTAGGCGGAGCTTAAGGAAAAAAGTCTGCAGCACCATGCTGCGGACTGAACCACTGATGTGAACCTAGCCTAAAAAAAGAGGGAATGACACGATGCAGAACTTGAGAATCAGAACAGTACCTGAACATTTGCAACTGGTCAGTGTTACAAGAACTGCTATAACCTGTGTGGGGGTATGGAGGCAGGACAGGCTTTTCTACAGTTGTTATGTGAAACAGCAGGTATGCTTTAAATTGAATCTATAAGATTTTTTTTTGCTACATAATCTAAAGACAGCATGAGGTAAGGGCTAAGATATAGATTTTAGCAATGTGTCTCTTATTAGGCTGAGGGCTGTTATTTAACTACAGTGAATGTTTAATCACCAGAATATCACTGTCTGGACCACAGGGCATGTGAGCCCTTGTCTGACCACGCCCCCTCCTGTGATAAGTAGCTCACTGTCAATAAACAATGTGCACAGAAAGCTGTGGTGTTGGCGGGGTCAGCTTTCTGAGCTCCGCTGCATGATACATCTAAGACCTCTGATTGTGTCACAACTGTTGTGAATTTTGCTTTTTGCTCCCTCTAGTGGTTACTAGTTTTTTGACTCTGGTTTTTCTGTCATTCCTTTTATCCGCACCTGGGTCGTTAGTTAGGGGTGTTGCTATATAAGCTCCCTGGACCTTCAGTTCAATGCCTGGCAACGTAGTTATCAGAGCTAGTCTGCTGTGCTCTTGTCTACTGATCCTGGTTCCAGTTATATCAGCTAAGTCTGCCTTTTGCTTTTTGCTATTTGTTTTGGTTTTGTATTTTTGTCCAGCTTGTTCCATATCTATATCCTGACCTTTGCTGGAAGCTCTAGGGGGCTGGTGTTCTCCCCCCGGACCGTTAGACGGTTCGGGGGTTCTTGAATTTCCAGTGTGGATTTTGATAGGGTTTTTGTTGACCATATAAGTTACCTTTCTTTATTCTGCTATCAGTAAGCGGGCCTCTCTGTGCTAAACCTGGTTCATTTCTGTGTTTGTCATTTCCTCTTACCTCACCGTCATTATTTGTGGGGGGCTTCTATCCAGCTTTGGGGTCCCCTTCTCTGGAGGCAAGAAAGGTCTTTGTTTTCCTCTACTAGGGGTAGCTAGATTCTCCGGCTGGCGCGTGTCATCTAGAATCAACGTAGGAATGATCCCCGGCTACTTCTAGTGTTGGCGTTAGGAGTAGATATATGGTCAACCCAGTTACCACTGCCCTATGAGCTGGATTTTTGTATTCTGCAGACTTCCACGTTCCTCTGAGACCCTCGCCATTGGGGTCATAACAGTTTGCCAGGCCTGTATTAAATGTTTAATGCATTGCAGAAGAGGGATTATAAGAAAGAAGATTCTGAGTTTTTTTTTTCTTCTTCCCCTTTACCTCAGAGTGGCTATGCTTGCTGCAGACATGAATGTCCAGACCTTGATTACAAGTGTGGACCAGCTGGCTACTCGTGTGCAGGGCATACAAGACTATGTTATCAGAAATCCTATGTCAGAACCTAAAATACCGATTCCTGAACTGTTTTCCGGAGACAGGTTTAAGTTTAGGAATTTCGTGAATAATTGTAAATTGTTTTTGTCCCTGAGACCCTGTTCATCTGGAGATTCTGCTCAGCAAGTAAAAATTGTTATTTCGTTCTTACGGGGCGGCCCTCAGGATTGGGCTTTTTCGCTGGCGCCAGGAGATCCGGCATTGGCTGATCTTGATGCGTTTTTTCTGGCGCTCGGTTTACTTTATGAGGAACCCAATCTTGAGATTCAGGCAGAAAAGGCCTTGCTGGCTATGTCTCAGGGGCAGGACGAGGCTGAAGTGTATTGCCAAAAATTTCGGAAATGGTCCGTGCTGACACATTGGAACGAGTGTGCACTGGCCGCTAATTTTAGAAATGGCCTTTCTGAAGCCATTAAGAATGTTATGGTGGGTTTTCCCATTCCCACAGGTCTGAATGATACTATGGCACTGGCTATTCAAATTGACCGGCGGTTGCGGGAGCGCAAAACCGCAAATTCCCTCATGGTGTTGTCTGAACAGACACCTGATTTAATGCAATGTGATAGAATCCTGACTAGAAATGAGCGGAAAATTCATAGACGCCGGAATGGCTTGTGCTACTACTGTGGTGGTTCTACACATGTTATCTCAGCATGCTCTAAACGTATAGCTAAGGTTGTTAGTCCTGTCACCGTTGGTAATTTGCAACCTAAATTTATTCTGTCTGTAACTTTGATTTGCTCACTGTCATCTTATCCTGTCATGGCGTTTGTAGATTCAGGTGCTGCCCTGAGTCTCATGGATCTCTCATTTGCTAAGCGCTGTGGTTTTACTCTTGAACCATTAGAAAATCCTATTCCTCTTAGGGGTATTGATGCTACGCCATTGGCAGCAAATAAACCGCAGTATTGGACACAGGTTACCATGTGCATGACTCCTGAGCACCGCGAGGTGATACGTTTCCTGGTTTTACATAATGATGATGATCATGCATGATTTGGTTGTTTTAGGGCTGCCATGGTTACAGACCCATAATCCAGTCCTGGACTGGAAGGCTATGTCAGTCTCAAGTTGGGGCTGTCGTGGTATTCATGAGGATTCCCTGCCTGTGTCTATTGCTTCTTCTACGCCTTCGGAAGTTCCGGAGTATTTGTCTGATTATCAGGATGTCTTCAGTGAGTCTGAGTCCAGTGCACTGCCTCCTCATAGGGACTGTGACTGTGCTATAGATTTGATCCCAGGCAGTAAATTTCCTAAGGGAAGACTGTTTAATCTGTCGGTACCTGAACATACCGCTATGCGTTCATATATCAAGGAGTCTCTGGAGAAAGGACATATTCGTCCGTCTTCTTCCCCTCTTGGTGCGGGATTCTTTTTTGTGGCAAAAAAGGACGGATCTTTGAGACCTTGTATTGATTATCGGCTTTTAAATAAGATCACTGTCAAATTTCAGTATCCTTTACCGCTGTTGTCTGACTTGTTTGCCCGGATTAAGGGTGCCAAGTGGTTCACCAAGATAGACCTTCGTGGTGCGTACAACCTTGTGCGCATTAAGCAAGGTGATGAATGGAAAACCGCATTCAATACGCCCGAAGGTCATTTTGAGTACTTGGTGATGCCTTTTGGGCTCTCCAATGCGCCTTCAGTTTTTCAGTCCTTTATGCATGACATTTTCCGGAAGTATCTGGATAAATTTTTGATTGTTTATCTGGATGATATTTTGGTTTTTTCTGATAATTGGGATTCGCATGTGGAGCAGGTCAGGTTGGTCTTTAAAATTTTGCGTGAAAATTCTTTGTTTGTCAAGGGCTCAAAGTGTCTCTTTGGTGTACAGAAGGTTCCCTTTTTGGGGTTCATTTTTTCCCCTTCTGCTGTGGAGATGGACCCAGTCAAGGTCCGAGCTATTCTTGATTGGACTCAGCCCTCGTCAGTTAAGAGTCTTCAGAAGTTCTTGGGCTTCGCTAACTTCTACCGTCGTTTTATCGCTAATTTTTCTAGCATTGTGAAACCTTTGACGGATATGACCAAGAAGGGCTCCGATGTAGCTAACTGGGCTCCTGCTGCCGTGGAGGCTTTCCAGGAGTTGAAACGCCGGTTTACTTCGGCGCCTGTTTTGTGCCAGCCTGACGTCTCACTTCCCTTTCAGGTTGAGGTGGATGCTTCGGAGATTGGGGCAGGGGCCGTTTTGTCGCAGAGAGGCCCTGGTTGCTCTGTTATGAAACCTTGTGCCTTTTTCTCTAGGAAGTTTTCGCCTGCCGAGCGAAATTATGATGTGGGCAATCGGGAGTTGTTGGCCATGAAATGGGCATTTGAGGAGTGGCGTCATTGGCTCGAGGGTGCTAAGCATCGTGTGGTGGTCTTGACTGATCACAAAAATCTGATGTATCTCGAGTCTGCTAAACGCCTTAATCCGAGACAGGCCCGCTGGTCATTGTTTTTCTCCCGCTTTGATTTTGTTGTCTCGTATTTACCAGGTTCAAAGAATGTGAAGGCCGATGCTCTTTCTAGGAGCTTTGTGCCTGATGCTCCTGGAGTCGCTGATCCTGTTGGTATTCTTAAAGATGGAGTTATCTTGTCAGCTATTTCTCCGGATCTGCGACGTGTGTTGCAGAGATTTCAGGCTGATAGGCCTGAGTCTTGTCCACCTGACAGACTGTTTGTCCCGGATAAGTGGACCAGCAGAGTCATTTCCGAGGTTCATTCCTCGGTGTTGGCAGGTCACCCGGGAATTTTTGGCACCAGAGATCTGGTGGCCAGGTCCTTTTGGTGGCCTTCCTTGTCAAGGGATGTGCGGTCATTTGTGCAGTCCTGTGGGACTTGTGCTCGAGCTAAGCCTTGCTGTTCTCGTGCCAGCGGTTTGCTCTTGCCCTTGCCTGTCCCGAAGAGACCTTGGACACATATCTCCATGGATTTCATTTCTGATCTTCCGCTATCTCAGGGCATGTCCGTTATCTGGGTGATATGTGATCGCTTCTCCAAGATGGTCCATTTGGTTCCTTTGCCTAAGCTGCCTTCCTCTTCCGATCTGGTTCCTGTGTTTTTCCAGAACGTGGTTCGTTTGCACGGCATCCTTGAGAATATTGTGTCAGACAGAGGATCCCAGTTCGTTTCCAGGTTCTGGCGATCCTTTTGTAGTAGGATGGGCATTGATTTGTCGTTTTCGTCTGCTTTCCATCCTCAGACTAATGGACAGACGGAGCGAACCAATCAGACTTTGGAGGCTTATTTGAGGTGTTTTGTCTCTGCTGATCAGGACGATTGGGTGACATTCTTGCCGTTGGCTGAGTTTGCCCTTAACAATCGGGCTAGTTCCGCCACCTTGGTTTCGCCTTTTTTCTGTAACTCTGGTTTCCATCCTCGCTTTTCTTCGGGTCATGTGGAGCCTTCTGACTGTCCTGGGGTGGATTCTGTGGTGGATAGGTTGCAGCAGATCTGGAATCATGTGGTGGACAACTTGAAGTTGTCACAGGAGAAGGCTCAGCGCTTTGCCAACCGCCGCCGCGGTGTGGGTCCCCGACTACGCGTTGGGGATTTGGTATGGCTTTCTTCCCGCTTTGTTCCTATGAAGGTCTCCTCTCCCAAATTTAAACCTCGTTTTATTGGGCCTTACAAGATATTGGAAATCCTTAATCCTGTATCTTTTCGTCTGGATCTTCCTGTGTCGTTTGCTATTCACAATGTATTTCATAGGTCCTTGTTGCGGCGGTACATTGTGCCTGTAGTTCCTTCTGCTGAGCCTCCTGCTCCGGTGTTGGTTGAGGGCGAGTTGGAGTACGTGGTGGAGAAGATCTTGGATTCTCGCCTCTCCAGGCGGAGGCTTCAGTACCTGGTCAAGTGGAAGGGCTATGGTCAGGAGGATAATTCCTGGGTGGTCGCCTCTGATGTTCATGCGGCCGATTTAGTTCGTGCCTTTCATGCCGCTCATCCTGATCGCCCTGGTGGTCGTGGTGAGGGTTCGGTGACCCCTCACTAAGGGGGGGGTACTGTTGTGAATTTTGCTTTTTGCTCCCTCTAGTGGTTACTAGTTTTTTGACTCTGGTTTTTCTGTCATTCCTTTTATCCGCACCTGGGTCGTTAGTTAGGGGTGTTGCTATATAAGCTCCCTGGACCTTCAGTTCAATGCCTGGCAACGTAGTTATCAGAGCTAGTCTGCTGTGCTCTTGTCTACTGATCCTGGTTCCAGTTATATCAGCTAAGTCTGCCTTTTGCTTTTTGCTATTTGTTTTGGTTTTGTATTTTTGTCCAGCTTGTTCCATATCTATATCCTGACCTTTGCTGGAAGCTCTAGGGGGCTGGTGTTCTCCCCCCGGACCGTTAGACGGTTCGGGGGTTCTTGAATTTCCAGTGTGGATTTTGATAGGGTTTTTGTTGACCATATAAGTTACCTTTCTTTATTCTGCTATCAGTAAGCGGGCCTCTCTGTGCTAAACCTGGTTCATATCTGTGTTTGTCATTTCCTCTTACCTCACCGTCATTATTTGTGGGGGGCTTCTATCCAGCTTTGGGGTCCCCTTCTCTGGAGGCAAGAAAGGTCTTTGTTTTCCTCTACTAGGGGTAGCTAGATTCTCCGGCTGGCGCGTGTCATCTAGAATCAACGTAGGAATGATCCCCGGCTACTTCTAGTGTTGGCGTTAGGAGTAGATATATGGTCAACCCAGTTACCACTGCCCTATGAGCTGGATTTTTGTATTCTGCAGACTTCCACGTTCCTCTGAGACCCTCGCCATTGGGGTCATAACACACAACTGCTGCACCCAGTAAACTAAGTGATACATCATTGGAATCAGGGTCTCTTTTCCTACATTATGCTACTGTCAGATGAGGTAGCAAAAACTTGCTGATGGATTCCCTCTAAGATATATCAGTCCTGCTATTACTTTCTGTCTAAATTAATCTGCTGGACCTGGAGCTCACTCATCTATCTACAAAGAATATTGTATAAAAAGAAAGTAAGCAGCTCACCCGGGCTCCTGGCGTCCTGAAGCATGGAACTCAAATGACCACTTGCAGTAAAATTTGAAAAAAAGAAGAAAAGGGGTTCGAGCGTCTTCAAAATGCAAAAGATTTATCTGAACCTTGAAAAGATTCCATAATCAGGATAGACATGGCAACGCGTTTCCAGCGCACGACCTGCGTTCTGTTTCAGAGCTGTGATAAAGAGCAAAGGTTCCATGTCTATCCTGATTACAGAATCTTTTCAATATTCAGATAAATCTTTTGCATTTTTGAAGAAGCTCGAAGCCCTTTTCTTTTTTTTTTCATATCTACAGAGAACACAATTTTAAAAATTAAATTTTGGCATTTTTGATCATTTTTAGCTAAAAAGAAAAAACATCCAGGCACATAAGGATCCAGACTGAACTGAAAGTCTGCACTTTGTGACGATTCCCCTGTATTCCCCACTCAGTTGGGCAGTCATTTTGTCATTTGTAGACTAGACTCTCCTGCGCTTCTCATCTACTGAAAGAAGCCACGTGCCTTTAGTCAGTACATGACTGTGTAACAAGGTGGCACAGGGTGGTAGCCATGACCAAGTCCCTTTAAAGTAACAGTCCACAAAACCCCTGGCCCTTGCACATAGAACAGACAGATACGGTCTCCAGGCAATTATCTTTTCGTCACAGTCACTGCGGTCACTGGTGAAGAGGGTCCTGGGAAACACTCTGGCATGGTTTTAATCCAACAGGGAAAATGTTTTAATGAAGATGCAATGAACAAGATATAACTTCCTGCACTTTCCCTACCAAAGTTCACCGCAGCATCAATGGCAGCAATAGCAGCAGTTCGAAACCCGGTATCTGGACGCTTATAGTCTGAACTGGGAGCCGGAACTTCCTGCTACTTTTGGGGCTGTTAGCCCAACCTCCATCCTTTAACCTTTTACTGACCCTATTCTAACATTGCACCGTCAGCAGAGGCAATGCACAGGAGATGTACAATGCATTACACATTGCATACGACAATAGACACTATACAAAGGAAACATGACATTAACATACAGGTAAGTAGAAAGGAACCTGCTGGTGGTCGCATGAGTTCCGTGTAAAGGAGGGGTAGAGTAAGTGAGGGTCCACCTCCTTACACCTGCAAGTATGCAAACCGCCCAGTCAAGGCGATCAGGCGAATACAGGGGAATAGTGACCGAGTACGAATCTCCCATTGCCAGAGCTCAGCACTCTGCCATCATGTAGAGCGACTGGAAACCTTTTGTTTGAGCCTGGACAACCCCTTTAAGGGATGAGCTGACAGCACGTAAATTCATTGCAGTATACTGTATAATTTGCCTATTTGGGGGCTGCGGTCAGAGGAGTGGGAGATAACTGGTATAAGTAGACGGTATTATGCTCTCCCAGAACGCATCTTCTACTTGTCTCCGGGGTTTGTATTATTCTAATATCCGATGATCAGATAATCTGCTCTTTTCAAAGACAATTTCTATTTCCGGGCAGATAGTGGAAGGCGCATCCTGGCAAGGTGTTAAATTCAGTAGTCGTTTCATCGCTGTGAACTTTGTTATAAAGGAACGTTAGGCTGAATGAACTCATGAAATGTTGTGCCGGCGTAATCTGTTCTTACCACACCTGCTTAAGCACTACACATGGAAGTGGGAACAAAAGAGGCCACCGGTGCCGGAGAGTATCAGGCGGAAAAGCTTCAAGCAGAAACAACAGAGGTCGATTAGGAATTACTTTTGTTTAAAAGAAGTAACAAGAGACTCACCAAAAAAGGATCCTGCCAAAAGCAAAAGTTGTCATTATTAGACATCCTGGAAGGTATGAGAAGTTCGGAAAACACCTCCAACAGCAGAATCCCGAATTATTGAGAGACGTCACATCAAAGGCAGAAATTAGATGGAGCTGATTGACACCACCACATTCCTAAGTATCCAGGACAGGAGGTCTTGTTGTCCCATCTCATTTTCATGACTAAAGTCCATTTTCCATTCATTTACTGCAGATCAGCTCGGTAATCTTCGAAGAAGTGAATGGAGAGAGCCACACATGCATAGACATCTTTTCATCCCTGGTAGACCTGGTTCTCAAGATACAGACAAGTGTCAAAGGTGGGATCCGAAATCACAGGATAAGTCCCAAATAAATGAGATGGAAATATAAGTGGGAATTTTACTTGCAATACTATGTCTGACCATAAGGAGTGCTGCTTGGGAAATAGATGGTTGGGCACAGAGAGCTCTTTTGTGAAATGAGAAAAGCGCTATAATTCAGTTCTTCATTTTAGATTAGTCAAAGAAACAAGTCATTAGAATTGTGTGCTTAAAATGCCAAAAATGTCAAAGGTGCTGAGTCTCAGAAAGGAAAGAACTATGGTAGAAAAGAAGCCTCTGTCACTCCAGCTCTATTACCTGCCCAGCACTGCGGCTTCATACATCAATGATGGCTCCTATGCCTGAAGACACACAAAATAGAAGCTGTCATTTAAGCAGGAGGAGGCAGTGCTGGTGGTAGAATAGAGCTGGAGTGACAGAGGCTTCAGATCTACCATAGCACTTGTTTGCATGTAAAGTCAAATGATGATTTCTCAGTAATGGAGGAACAGACTGACCATGTAAAAGTATTGCTGGACTTGTGTTTGACAGAGCTACATGCACATACAGTTTGAGGATGAAATCCTGCTGACAGACTCCATTTAATAGGGCTAATCCTAAGCTTTTCCATACAGAACCCATGGGAAATAAGTAGCATGCTAGACATTAGTGCAGCAACTTTTTTTTCTGGAAGTGCAGCAGAAAGCAAGCAGAAATATTTTGAGGCATGTAAATATGTAAGTAGGGTCACAAAAACCTCATTACATGTATATAAACCCATACTGGACCACTGGAAGTACTGACTCCATATGATGGAGAATGATGGCTAGTGTCAGACTGAAGAACATTGGGCCCACCAGAGGATTTGATCCTGAAAGCCCACCTATCTCCCCCACTCAAGAGGCCAATAGCAGCTGCAAGGTTTGCACTATGAACTCTCCAGAAGGAGAAGTCAGGGCCCACCGGAGGATTCTCCAGTTCTCTGGTGGGCCAGTCCAACCCTGATAATGGCAATTGTCATGCTGTTGACTTGCACTGGTTGTAAGCGTCACCCTACTCACTGTGGTCACCGCTCTCCTTTCCCCAGTAAGGTGCTGTCTCGCTGAGCTGCCTCTTGAAGCATTTCCAACACTGTTGCATCCTCCTAATGCTGGTTAGTCTCCACCTGGCTTTAACGGCATGGCTACACTCTGCAGGAACTTAACTGTATCCTGCAGAGATTAACTTCCCTGGCCTATCCCCAAGCAGAAGAGGATTTATCAGGCGGCTCCTCTCCCCAGTCTTCCCCTGATCTAAGGTTTTAGTTTCCTGTAAGGTGCTCTCTCTTTTTGTCTCTACTGTTTTCTGACCTGGTTAGCCTACTTGTTTATCCTGAGCTCTCTGCTCCTGACCTTGGCTACGTAGATTGAATCTGTGTTGCCTGCCCTGTCACCGGATTCTCTGGCCACGTCTTTGCCAATGTCCACCTGTACCTCGTACCTGTGTCTCTGACCCTCCGGTAAGCTGCTGTAGATCCAGGGACTACCCTGGAGTGGTGCCTGGTGTCTATCGGTGGCCATGCCTATCCTCACCACCAGAGGTGTTAGTAAATACCAAATAGTCACTTAGTTATGCCCGGCCGGTGGCGCAGTGGGTCCACACCCACCAGCGTATCTCTGTAGTGTTTGTTAATTGGGGCCATCATGTTGTGGTACAGGAATGCTTTAGTTTTGTAGCGTGGAGCAGTAGGGATTCCTCTCAGCCATACAGGAGTTATGTTGTTCTGCTGTAGTCAAGAAGTTTAAATAATTATTGTGCTTGTATAATTGAGACAATTAATGCTATATTGATCCAAGCCTGTTACTTCTCATCGCACGTTGTGGTAGTTGCTCTAGAGCGGGCAGCATCATAAATATTCCTCAAATGGAACCAAAAGCTGGCACCGGGCGTGTAACATCCACCTTCAGAGGGGCTTCATAGTCTGAGAGCTATTGAAATGCTGTCACCGTGACAAATGTCTGGTGTCCCAGGGAAAGTTGTTTGACTTTGTTTTCACATTGCCAGAAAGCCGATGTGTATGAAGCGGTTCATAATTCAGCGCGAGGCTCGCCGGACGCCACTCTGGAAATTGATTCCTGTTCTGAGCCAGATAATCAGCAGCGATTATCTGATTGGTAGAAACTCGCCCATTATTGGGAAAAAAAAAGTTAACAATTATTTATCTCCTGTTTTTCTCAGATTTAGATGTTCAGAATTACTTTTTTCTAAATGGGAAATTTATTTTTTAAAAACAAGTTGGAAAAATGGAAGAATCTAAAAAGTATCCATTATAAAAAAAAGAAAACTGTGACCACAAACATCATGGAGGTCACAGTGCACCAAAAATTTTGGCAAAAAATGGACTTTTCATGACGAAACCTTAAATACATGGGATCACAATGATGTGGGTGTAGTTTGGAAGTATTAGGTTTATGAATAATCTATTGTAGTGATGGATATACTGTATACTCATTTAATTTATTCATTAAATTGTTGCATAGGTTGAAAAAAGTCCTAGATCCATCAAGTTCTCCCTTTCTCCACCAATTGTTCATTTTGTCACTAATTTAGCTATAACCCGCAATGTTATGATTTCAGTTATTCATTAAATAATGTTTGACTTTATCTTTTATTTATATATTTTTTACTTACAGATTTTTTTAAATTTTACAGAATAAAACTTTGTTTCAAGTTTCGCTTTAGCTTCCGTAATTAGAAGCAGCACAAGTCCCTGGATGGGAGCTGAATGCAGAACACTGCAGAAGACTGGAGCAGTGGAGAAATATAGAAGAGGATTATTGCAAAAGTATACATAACTATTAAAGGAGATTAATAAAATAGACGACATGGAGAAAAGTATGTGCCCCCTCCACATCCACCTGCAGAAGCTTTTCTGACCTCGATCTACACCCATAGACATTAATATGGAGTCGCCCCTCTGCACTCGCCCACTTTTCTAGGAAGGATTTCTACAAGATTTTGGAGGTGTCTGCGGGGATTTTTGCCCCTTTACCCAGAGGACCATTTGTGGGGTCAGACCTTGATGTTGGGGGAGGCCGGATGTTGGATGAGGCTGATGTGAGGGCTTTATGCGGCTGCTCATGTTCCCCCACGTCTGTATGGACCTTGTGCACTGGACACAGTCATGGGGGGCAGATAAGGGTCTGCCCCAAACTGTTCCCACAAAGCTGAAGCTACAATTGTCCTCAATGTCTTGTGGGATCACATCTAAACATATTTTTTAAATGTTAGATCCATTGATGTTTTAGTTATCAAATAGTCCGGACAATCCCTTTAAGAACCCTGAGAATATTGACATCTCCATGAAGTCACATCTGTGCCTTCTCATCTCTTCTCCCATTTCCATCTCTTCCAGATTCGCAAATGAAAGTTTCCTTCAGTTGTTTACCCCGAATCGCAATTAATTATTAATGCAGTGAGAAGACACCAGTAATTACGCTTCATTATCAATCCGCACGGAGCCGTCGCCCGCATCTGCCTCCTCTGACTGTAAATATTTTGGAGAGAATCTACAGCCGGGTCTCCACTCCTCCATTTTTAAGGCTGAAATTGCTGCGAGCTGCAGGTGTTGATTCCGCGCGGCTCGTCTGCCCCGTCGTTGCCCTGTATTATCACAGCTGGAAATAGGATACGATCTGCATAGGGAATGAATCTCTCCTCTGTGTCGGGAAACTTAACATTTCAGGGGAAGAAATTCTTTCTAAAAAGAGCAAAATTATAGTTTTATACCAAGTATGAAATCCAGGGGGCGCTGCAGACGGAGTCAGAGACGATTCAGGGCAGTGATTGGCTCTATAATTATAAGCCCTCGAGATACGAGATGAAACCACGAAAGGGGCCAAAAATACATCAACTATTCCGGATAATGATAAAGTATATGCGATGCAAGGAGGTAGAGAGAAAAATGGAAAGCAAGCGGTTAATGAGTCACTCTGGGCAGCCACTTCCCATATGGTTATTAGGACCATAACGGGGTTAATTGAGGAGTGTCTCTGTTGAGCACTATCACAGTGTCTCTGATCAGCACTATCACAGTGTTTCTGTTGAGTACTATCACAGTGTCTGGTCAGCACTATCACAGTGTCTCTGGTGAGCACCATCACAGTGTCTCTGGTGAGCACCATCACAGTGTCTCTGTTGAGCACTATCACATTGTCTCTGATCAGCACTATCACAGTGTATCTGATCAGCACTATCACAGTATCTGGTCAGCACTATCACAGTGTCTCTGGTCAGCACTATCACAGTGTCTGGTCAGCACTATCACAGTGTCTCTGGTCAGCACTATCACAGTGTCTCTGGCCAGCACTATCACAGTGTCTCTGTGGAACACTATCACAGTGTCTCTGTTGAGCACTTTCACAGTGTCTGGTCAGCACTATCACAGTGTCTGGTCAGCGCTATCACAGTATCTGGTCAGCACTATCACAGTGTCTCTGGTCAGCACTATCACAGTGTCTGGTCAGCACTATCACAGTGTCTCTGGTCAGCACTATCACAGTGTCTGGTCAGCACTATCACAGTGTCTCTGGTCAGCACTATCACAGTGTCTCTGGCCAGCACTATCACAGTGTCTCTGTGGAACACTATCACAGTGTCTCTGTTGAGCACTTTCACAGTGTCTGGTCAGCACTATCACAGTGTCTGGTCAGCGCTATCACAGTATCTGGTCAGCACTATCACAGTATCTCTGGTCAGCACTATCACAGTGTCTCTGTTGAGTACTATCACAGTGTCTGGTCAGCACTATCACAGTGTCTCTGGTCAGCACTATCACAGTGTCTCTGGTGAGCACCATCACAGTGTCTGGTCAGCGCTATCACAGTATCTGGTCAGCACTATCACAGTATCTCTGGTCAGCACTATCACAGTGTCTCTGTTGAGTACTATCACAGTGTCTGGTCAGCACTATCACAGTGTCTCTGGTCAGCACTATCACAGTGTCTCTGATCAGCACTATCACAGTGTATCTGATCAGCACTATCAGAGTATCTGGTCAGCACTATCACAGTGTCTCTGGTCAGCACTATCACAGTGTCTGGTCAGCACTATCACAGTGTCTCTGGTCAGCACTATCACAGTGTGTCTGGCCAGCACTATCACAGTGTCTCTGTGGAACACTATCACAGTGTCTCTGTTGAGCACTTTCACAGTGTCTGGTCAGCACTATCACAGTGTCTGGTCAGCGCTATCACAGTATCTGGTCAGCACTATCACAGTATCTCTGGTCAGCACTATCACAGTGTCTCTGTTGAGTACTATCACAGTGTCTGGTCAGCACTATCACAGTGTCTCTGGTCAGCACTATCACAGTGTCTCTGGTGAGCACCATCACAGTGTCTCTGTTGAGCACTATCACAGTGTCTCTGATCAGCACTATCACAGTGTATCTGATCAGCACTATCACAGTATCTGGTCAGCACTATCACAGTGTCTCTGGTCAGCACTATCACAGTGTCTGGTCAGCGCTATCACAGTATCTGATCAGCACTATTACAGTGTGTCTAGTCAGCACTATCACAGTGTCTCTGGTGAGCACTATCACAGTGTCTCTGGTGAGCACAATTACAGGAGCTCTGTTTCTTGCATTTCTCTCCAGCCGGCCCTAATACATGGTTATTTTGATTGACACATGGACTTTGGTCAGCGCTATGACAGGGGCACTGTGGTTTGCACTATCACACAGACATTGTTTCTTCCCTATTACATGATCATTTTCAATTCCAGGGACACTTTAATTATCACTATTACAGACCCGCCTGCCGACACTGTTATGGGGGAACTTGGACAGCACTTTCTAGGGGGAGGGGAGTCTGTTCAGCAATATAACAGAGCCTCTAAGGTTCGCACCGTTACATGGACTCTTTGGCCTGCAGTGTCACAGGGTCATTACTTTGCCTCTTGCTTTTTTATGTATGACTTTCTTCCCCAATGGATAACGTCACATTCACTTTTTACCAATCTCTATAATTGCTCCAATTCCACCAGAAAATAGAATCAAGATGAATTATAAAATGAGATTTCAGACATTTTCTCCCCTAAGGTATCACGGGGTCATCTTGATCTGGACACATTTTGATAGCCTTTCTTGATCGTGCAGAAATGCGCAGTCTAATGAGATATTTTATGCCACATGAACCGATGATTTCTCCTACAGAATACCTGCCTGTAAATTATTCATTCTACAAAAAATGCAGCGCGGAACCAATCTCCATGCAGAAGACTCTGGCTCTGAGCAGAGCAGGTGCCCGTAGGCTTCCTTCATCTGTTACAAATACAAATATCACATTGTGAAGATAATCCGACCAGAGGAGGCTTCAAACAAAAGAAGATCTGGGCAGCGGATAGCAGTAACTATGCTTCAGTCTACTGTCAGGATGCAATGCTGGATACTGAGATACCGGCCGCACGACATTAGCCTGACACAACAAATGACATCTCGGGAACTCAGACCGACTCTGAATTAATGAAGATTGAAGATCAGAGACAACATTGAAGGGTAGAAGAGCTGACAAGTCCATAGCAGGATAACTAGAGGGCTACAGCAGTCCAATATTGATAGGTGCACCGATAGGTTTCCAACCCTTTAAAATATAAAGAAAAAATGGAATTTGGCGATTTATTCAGTCCAAGAATTGTGTATAAGGCAGTGCTGCTGATGCGTGCTCTGATAGTACATCAGAGATGGAGGATGATGAGGAGCAAGAGGAGGTGCAGGAACTGGTGTAGGAAGTGGAGGAAACCCTGATAGAAGTGGGACCATCAATGTTCGGTGTTGGGAGCACATGTGCCTTGCCAGGTTGGGACTAGGCCCTGGCCTCGACAGTGTTCACACAGTGTGCCGTCAGTGAAATGTAGCATCCCTGGCCACAAGCGCTTGTCCACGTGTTGGTCTTTAAGTAGACAATTCCATTAACCGCGTCGGTAAGGACTCAGGTGATGTTCCTGGACATGTGCAGGTACAAGGCGAGTAAAATAGTGGTGGCTGGGGACCGAGTACTGCAGGGCCAAATTTGTACACCTGTAACAGGCCAATTTTGTTTTTTATTTCAACCAATGAAATTTCACACAAAGCAGGTTCTGCAGTATATACAGTATTACAATAGACAATTTCAGGAACAAAAATATTTTGTGAACTGTACCAGGCTGAGCGGATTTCAAAAATTTTAACCCACTGTAATTTTACACGAGCCACGTTAAACTGTATAGATGCATAATTGAATCCATAAAAATCTTTGGAAGGGTTTTTTGAAGTTTTGTATACCACCATAATATAACAAGAATCGCATTACGCTGTATGGATGACTAATGGAATACATATTAAATTTTGCAACTTTTTTAACATTTTATATAGAACTGTTATCTAAAAAGAACAGCATTAAACTGTATGGATGAATGATTGAATCCATTAAATTTTTTGGAAGAGTTTTTTTTTAGATTAATATACCACCCTAATTTAACAAGAACCGTATCAAACTGTATGGAAGATTAATTGTGTTGATAAAAAAATTTTGAACTTTTTTTGGAGTGTTTTATAACACCGAAATTTAACACAAAGCACGTAATACTGTATGAATGAGTAATTGAATCCAGAGACATTTTTCAATGCTTTTTTGAAGTCTTTGGAGTCCTAATTCTCTATGAATTACTAATTGAATACAGACATATTTTTCAAAGCTTTTTTTAGAGTCTTATGTACCATCGAATTGTACCCTGAGCACGTAATAGTATATGGATGAGTACTTGAATACAGAAAAATGTTTCAACTTTTTTTGGATTAGCATATAACACCAAACTGTACCACAGCACACGTAATTGTATATGGATGAGCAATTGAATAGAAAAACATTTTTAAATGCTTTTTGGGAGTGTTATATGCAACTGAAATGTACCACAGAGCTCGTAATGGTATATGGATGAGTAATTGAATACAGAAAAATGTTTCAAGGCTTTTTTGGAGAGTTATGTAACACCAAAATGTACCACAAAGCATGTAATACTCTATGGTCGAGTAATTCAATACAGAAACATTTTTGAACACTTTTTTGGCGTGCTATATAACACAGAAATGTACCACAAAGCCCAAAATACTCTATGGATGACAATATAGTCAAATTTTTTAACCCCAAAAATAAAAATGTGGTCAACTGCCATAGCTATACATTTAGCAGCGGTGCAAAGCCCTAACTCCTGCCTAGAGACTGTATGCAGCCACTCTCCCTGCACCTGCAAATCTCTCTCCCTCCCTAGGCCTAAAGCAGAATGTAGAGAGCCATTAATAGCACAAATCTTTATTAATTACAAGATAAAAAAAAATATTTAAAAATAAGATAAATGCAGAGTGACCAGTAGGGGGGTATGATCAATACATCCTGTGAAAAAGATGTTGTATATATACAATACATAATACCGAAGATGTAAAATAAATGAATTAAATTATATGCAAAGGTGATAACCACACGTACAAAGAATGTGGCCGAGGAACAGAGATTTGATCCTGAACAGATTTGAACAAACAAAGTTACATATATAAGATGGAGGTATAAACTATTACTGATGTTCAAAAGCTGTCAGGATAAGAACAGCCCTGTGTACAGCTGTGCAGCTTACAGGTCTATAGACCAAATTGTATTATATTACACAAGTTAAGTAACTGATTGGTACAGTAATTGTCACAGAGCTGTGCAATGGCATCAGTGTGCCACCGAGCCTGGTGGCGCCTGTCCTTATATAACCCCTGATGATGTCACACAGCCAGCCAATCACAGTAGTGCCACTAGCAAGATGGCTAGGACATTACAGTGACTCACAGGCAGTCCCCGAATGCTTATTTGCTGTGTAACAGGTGCCCACCATGGTGGGGATTCAAGCTTGAAATCGAGCACCGGCAAAGGACTGGTGAGTTTAAAGAAGGGAGGAATGTAGGGAGATGGATAGGAGAGACGGGAGTGAGTAACTCTAAGTGAACACCGCCATCTGCTGGAGAAAACTGAAAGTAAAAAAGAAAGAGTTATGTTAGCAGGAACCAAGAAGGAAGTACATGGTCCCTAGGGGAAGAGTTTAAAGGGCCACATCAGGTCAGGTGACACCTGTGTTGCAGTGACTAAATATAAAAGGCCTGGCCAGGCCTAGAAGAAGAGTTGTCTCCAAGGGAAGTGACAGTAGGTCCTGCTGCAGCTTCAGCAGCTTTGACAGTTTTGGTCGCAGATGGTTGGACCAGCAATGCCCAGACTCAGATGACAAGGGTCAAGCACCGAAGACCCAAACGACAACAGTCAAGGCTGCTGACCCAGACAACGCCGGTCAACAGCTGAGGTTCAGCCCCCATTAATACAGACCAAGGAGACACTCAGTGGTGGTCAGGCACCAAAGAAGCCCTGAGGATACCCGGCCAGAGACCCGAGCCTGGGCCGAATGGCAAGGTGGAGACATGTGGGATTGGCCGTTCATTTCAGCAGAGACTTATAGTGCTGGGTGAGGGCAGGGAAGAGACTTCAGATGAGATGGGGTCCAGCTGATGCTAAAGTGGGCCAGAAAGCATTATAAGACTTTGTCAGGACCCAGAAAGTTACAAGGGGGCCCTAGAGATTGTTCCTGCTAAATACGGCATTTATTGTCTTCCCGGTTAAACAAAGGCTTGATTGTAGACCCCGAACTGATCTTCAGGACATATCGCTTATAATGTACTAATCATTATATCTCTGTGCATGTAATTGACTGTAAATGATACTGAGAATATTGTTTTTGTGCGATTTATCTGTGATAATAATATTTCCCTTATTTAACCCTGTTAAGTGAATAAAGTAGAAGTAGATTGTTGATCCTGTCTGTTGTCTCCTCTGTGGCATTCTGATCACCTGCATTAATATGGCATGGGAGAGTTCCTCGTGGGCCACCACCTAACCGGTGAAGATTGATGCATATGATCAACCCATGTGTTTAGCTTTATGAGTCAGTCGGGACTGTGGGAAGAATGAGTTTGGTGGAGAATAAGTGCAATGAAGAGTGTTGGACTTTACATGGAAGGGAGTTGTAGTTAACTGTTGTAGAGGGGTGTGGAGAATCCCTTTTGAGCCTTTAGGGACTACCATAGAGAACAAAACCACAAATGGGAATAGCTCACAAAAAAACAAACCCACAAGTCTTGGTATGACCTCCAGCATCTTCCAGCACCAAACAGAAGTGTTCAACTCCAAGCACAATTCAAGTTTAACAGAATTCACAAGCTACGTTGCAACTCCAACACACAGACTGCTCAGCTTTCCTAGCTGACCAATGCAACCTTTACTCAGAGAAAAACCCTGGCTTGTCCCTCTCCCTGCTATAGCTCACATTTTTGGCTGGTCACTCACTAGCTTCAACACACTGCACTCTGCTCAACAACATCCATTAGACTGACAGAAGGGGAACTCATTTCCTGGCTCTTAGTCAAAATTAGCCTTGTGTATCTAATTAACACCTGCTTGGCTAGGATTTAACCCAGTCCTACCTAGCTTTGCTTTAAAGGTATAATGTATTTTATGGCCCATGTGACATCCTGGGATTAAGTACTAGCCACCCATATCAGGTATAAATAGCATCACATCTCCTTTAAATAACGCATTCTTTGCCTCTTTCTCCATTTTGGGTATTGCATGACTCACCTGACAATTCTTATTGTACGAAACTCCAAATTCAGATTTATTCTCTCCGCAATTTGTTTTCCCACATCAAATTTGCTAAACTGTATCAAGATCACTTTGGGGAATTTCTGTATTTAATCGCGTCACTCAGAACGACGAATACGCAACTTTTATGAGACGATTAGCAAACAGCTCTGGGTGCAACCGGAGCACACAGGGTTTTGTGCCCAATACTGTGTTATTACAAGCACTTTACGAGCGATGCTCTTGAGCGGCGGCTCTTATGTGCTCCGCTGATAAAAGTGTTTTCCAGAGGAATGACTAATAGTAAAGGATCGCCTCATAGCATCAATTCAGATTTCACTGGTGTATCCAGTTCATTTATCAGCCGTCCCTGGCCGTATGTATAATTCATCATTTTGCTTAATCCATAAGTGAAATCAGGAAAACGTCTGGTAGCGCAAAATGTTGCAAATAGCAATGAAGTGCAAAAAAATATTCCTGATCCTTAATGATAATTGCTCCTTTATGGAAGAAGCGGTGTGAAAAAGTTGCAAAATTTGATGCAAATATTTTGCAACTTTTTCTCTTACTGCACTTGTCAGCCATATTTTCTCTTTTAAAAACGAGAGAAGGTAAAAGTCTTAAACTTACTGTAATTTACACCAGGGCAATTTGGATATTATTCCTGAAATTTGAAAGAAAGTCAGCTTTAAAAGTGGAGCAAATACTAAAGCCACTAAAAAGGAGCAAATTTCTCCAGAAAACTGGAGAAACAGCAATGATGAATCGGGACCTTTGACTTTTTTTAAAAAAAAAAAACAGTAGCAGAGGTGTTTGGAAGAGGGAGAGTTCGGGAGCGAAACTTGAAGAAAACTAAAAAAAAAGATCTTACAAAAAAAGAATATAATAATTACTAGATAGATTGCTAATATTCTGCCGTATGGACCACAGGATATTCAGTAAAGATTTGGTAAATATGGGAGCTCCTTATTTATCTCGCAACAGAGGGTTCCTCGTCCTGAAATTCATGGCTCCCGTTACACACCAGTGCCGGGTCCAGGCTCTGCTCCCTTCACTCCAGTCCGCTAAACTCTCTTTTTCTCCGTATCGATCATTGCCAGTAGCCCGGCGTGCTCCTATATAATCATCTACCTTGTCTTATATAAGGCCTACCAACAGACACACCTGTGTCTTGGTAGTAAGACTTCTAGTTTATCTGTGCACTGCAGCCTGCTCAGTACCTGTTTGCAGTCTGCAGGACCAGTGCTACCTGTCTACAGACTCCAGGACCACTGCTATCTGTCTGCAGTCTCCAGGACCAGTGCTACCAGTCTGTGGATTCCAGGACCACTGCTATCTGTCTGCAGTCTACAGGATCAGTGTGTCGCGACGTGACTGTCACGATGTGACTGACCCGGTATAAGACAACCCAACAGTAGGTCTGTCACGAACAGCACAACACACAAGGGAACACCGGGGACACAATTACAACGGTGGGCCCTGATGATAGGGACTGGGGGAATGGGCACCTCCTGCACTGGCCTGCAGATGTGCCCTGATCTTGCTACCGTCCCTACACGGGTTCTTTCAACCCATCGCCGACCAGGATACCTAGTCCCTCACTTGCCCTGCACCTATCCCTAAGTAGGGAACTGGCAGATGAGAGCACTGGTCCCACCGCTGCACTAATACAACACGGGGTAAGGAAATACAGACAAGGTAAAGGTAAAACACTTAGGTTAATGCTGCAAGACACTGCACAGCAGGAAGAAACACCAGATTCACTGGACACAGCAGTAGAACAACAGTTCCCAGCAAGCTCCTACTCCCAGCTTGGTCGCTGAAGAATGAACTAACACCGAAAGTCAGCTGATGAACCAGGTGACCTCTTAAAGGATGGAGGGAGTGGTCACCACAAGCATCAGCTGACCCAGCAGCAATGCAATAACACCAGCGGCCACCGGGGGAGAAAACTACATTAACCCTCGATGACCAGAAAGGAAAAAAGGTTTTAAACTGAGGCAAACCAGATCTGCCACAAATCCAAAATTGGATCGTGACAGTACCCCCCTTTCAATGAGGGGCCTCTGGACCCTCAACACTGGACCTCACCAGTAAACAACCTACAGTGAGAACGCCTCAATTCACCACCAGAGTTCACCTCCTCAATCACCTGACCCTCAGGTTTACGGTAGACACAGCACGATGGATATGGCACCGTGGGCGGCACAAATCTCCAGAGCGCCGACCTGTGGAATGAGTTGTGTATGGGCATTACTGAGGGTAACTCCAACTGGTAATTCTTCAGACTGACAATGGCTGACACCCGATAAGGCCCGATTACTAGTGTTGAGCATTCCGATACCGCAAGTATCGGGTATCGGCCGATACTTGCGGGTATCGGAATTCCGATACCGAGATCCGATACTTTTGTGGTATCGGGTATCGGTATCGAAACAACATTAATGTGTAAAACAAAGAATTAAAATAAAAAATATTGCTATACTCACCTCTCCGACGCAGCCTGGACCTTACCGAGGGAACCGGGAGCCTTCTTTGCTTAAAATGTGCGCTTTTACTTCCTTCCGTGACGTAACGGCTTGTGATTGGTCGCGTGCCGCCCATGTGGCCGCGACGCGACCAATCACAGCAAGCCGTGATGTAATTTTCAGGTCCTCAATGCCTAATTCTAGGCATTCAGGATTTTAAAATTACGTTCCGGCTTGTGATTGGTCGCGTCGCGGTCACATGGGCGACGCGACCAATCACAAGCCGTGACGTCACGGGAGGCAGGAAACGCGCGCATTTTTAAAATTACGTCACGGCTTGTGATTGGTTGCGTGCCGCCCATGTGACCGCGACGCGACCAATCACAGCAAGCCGTGACGTAATTTCAGGTCCTGATGCCTATTTCTGCATTCAGGACCTGAAATTACGTCACGGCTTGCTGTGATTGGTCGCGTCGCGGTCACATGGGCGGCACGCAACCAATCACAAGCCGGAACGTAATTTTAAAATCCTGAATGCCTAGAATTAGGCATTGAGGACCTGAAAATTACGTCACGGCTTGCTGTGATTGGTCGCGTCGCGGCCACATGGGCGGCACGCGACCAATCACAAGCCGTGACGTCACGGAAGGAAGTAAAAGCGCGCATTTTAAGCAAAGAAGTCTCCCGGTTCCCTCGGTAAGGTCCAGGCTGCGTCGGAGAGGTGAGTATAGCAATATTTTTTATTTTAATTCTTTACTTTACACATTAATATGGATCCCAGGGCCTGAAGGAGAGTTTCCTCTCCTTCAGACCCTGGGAACCATCAGGGATACCGTCCGATACTTGAGTCCCATTGACTTGTATTGGTATCGGGTATCGGTATCGGATTAGATCCAATACTTTGCCGGTATCGGCCGATACTTTCCGATACCGATACTTTCAAGTATCGGACGGTATCGCTCAACACTACTGATTACCCTTGAACTCCAGATTCCAGTTCCACACTTCCACCTGATATTTTTGGTGGACACTCATACGTAATCATTCACACACAGGTCCGGACCTGAACGTTTATTTTCACGCATGCGACTGCCACAAGATGGTGAACTTTTTACAGAACCGACGACCGAGGCGTCCCCCTGTGTAGCCAAACTCACTCCCCCACTATGCATCGAGGGAACCACCACCCTCCTCTGACCCCTCCTCCTAAGAGGTCTCTGACATACTGGATTTGAATGTTGTGAGGGTAGAGTCTTGCCCCTACTCCCTTCAAGCACCTCTACTGCCCCCACTGGAGAAGAAGGGGTAGGTTGTAAAAAGACGGCAGAGATCGTAGTTCCCGGACAACAGTCATCACACGACTGACCCCAGCTGACTACTTCTCTGGACCGCCAGTCTATGACCGGATTGTGTCTTTTCAACCAAGGGAGACCTAAGACCATGGGAGTTGGTATGCCCTCCAAGATGTAGCATGACAGGAACTCTTCATGACAAGCCCCTATACGCAGATGTATATTGTCTACGACTTGGGTAATGCTCCCCTGCCTGAGCAGGGCAGAGCCAATGGCCTGAACGCTTAAGGGACTCGCTAGCGTCCTACTCATCAGGCCATGGGTCTGGACAAAATGAGCATCCACCAAATTGACTCCTGCACCACTGTCCACAAGAACGGGAACATTCTCAGTTACCCCACCAACAACCACCTCAGCAGGTAAGGTACACTGAGACGAGAAAATGGAGGAAATATACACTCCCTGGTCGCTTCCTTCCACACAACCATGGGGACGCGGCTTTTTAGATGGAACAGGAATTTTGGCGCGAGCTGGGCAGACATTGATAAAATGACCAGTCTGCCCACAGTAAAAACATGCCCCCACACCACGGCGAACCCCAGACAACCCGGTTTGGAAACCAACTCCTCCCACCTGCATGGGTTCGTCTGCCTGGACAGGTGTGCCCTCCTCCCTAGCAAGGACTACAGAGGGCACATTTGGTGTATGCCTCTCCCTCAAGCATCTATCCACCCGGATGGCAAGGGACATGGCGGCCTCCAACGACTTGGGAGCGGCGTACTGTACCAGAGTATCTTGCAACCTAGGGGACAGACCCTGCACAAAATGACACCTAAGGGCCGGGTCATTCCACTGTGTGTCAGTGGCCCACCTCCTGAACTCTGAACAGTACTCCATCCGGCCGACCCCCCTGCTTGATCTTACGGAGTCAGGATTCCGCCAGGGAGACGCCATCTGGATCACCATACACCAGCGCCAGAGCCGTAAAAAACTCGTCCACGGACCATAGGGATGGTGAATTGGTTGGCAGGGAGAAGGCCCAGGATTGGGGATCACCTTTAAGAAGGGAAATGATGATTCCCACCCGTTGTTCCTCACTCCCTGATGAACGAGGGCGCAGCCTGAAGTATAACTTGCAGGCTTCCTTAAAAACCAAAAATGTATCTCTCCCTCCAGAGAACCTGTCCGGGAGAGATATCTTGGGTTCTGGTAGAGCCTGAACCTGAGCCAAGACCCAGAACCCCAATAATTGCGGCAGCTTCTGCACCACCTCACCACGCAGATCCTTAAGCTCAGTGGTGAGAGTCTGGAGCAGTTGGGCAAAGGCTTGAATTTGAGCCATGGCTCACCAGAAAAAATGAGACGGTCGGTGTTAATGTCGCGACGTGACTGTCACGATGTGACTGACCCGGTATAAGACAACCCAACAGTAGGCCTGTCACGAACAGCACAACACACAAGGGAACACCGGGGACACAATTACAACGGTGGGCCCTGACGATAGGGACTGGGGGAATGGGCACCTCCTGCACTGGCCTGCAGATGTGCCCTGATCTTGCTACCGTCCCTATACGGTTCTTTCAACCCGTCGCCGACCAGGATACCTAGTCCCTCACTTGCCCTGCACCTATTCCTAAGTAGGGAACTGGCAGATGAGAGCACTGGTCCCACCGCTGCACTAATACAACACGGGGTAAGGAAATACAGACAAGGTAAAGGTAAAACACTTAGCTTAATGCTGCAAGACACCGCACAGCAGGAAGAAACACCAGATTCACTGGACACAGCAGTAGAACAACAGTTCCCAGCAAGCTCCTTCTCCCAGCTTGGTCGCTTTAGAATGAACTAACACCGACAGTCAGCTGATGAACCAGGTGACCATTTAAAGGATGGAAGGAGTGGTCACCACAAGCATCAGCTGACCCAGCAGCAATGCAATAACACCAGCGGCCACCGGGGGAGAAACCTACATTAACCCTCGATGACCAGAAAGGAAAAAAGGTTTTAAACTGAGGCAAACCAGATCTGCCACAAATCCAAAATTGGATCATGACACAGTGCTACCAGTCTGTGGACTCCAGGACCACTGCTATCTGTCTGCAGTCTACAGGACCAGTGGTACCAGTTTGTGGACTCCAGGACCACTGCTATCTGTCTCCAGAACCAGTGCTACCAGTCTGTGGACTCCAGGACCACTGCTATCTGTCTGCAGTCTCCAGGATCAATGCTTCCTGTCTACGGATTCCAGTTCCTCTGCTACACTGATGCCCGTGGCAGATGTGTTCACCACTTCACCAGGTGAGCCTGCCTAACAATATGAAAGATTTAAAAAATATATATTTTATCAAAATGGACAGTTTGTAACATAATCCTAGTTAGCAAGCCAGTCATCTCTCGAGAAGATCATCATACATAGTGGTCCTCTAACTATTTTGTATGTAGGTCTTCTGGCTCTTTAACATGTAGGTTTTCCAGCCCTTTTAAATGTAGGTCCTCTGGTCCGTTTACATGTAGGTCCTCTGGCTCTTTTACATGATAGTTCTCAAGCACTTTTTACATGAGGGTCTTCCAGCCTTTTTACAAGTCCTCTGGCCCTTTCACTTGAGGGTCCTCTGGCTTATTTACATGTATGTCCTTTAGCCTTTTATATGTAGTTCTGCTGGCCCTTTTGCATGTAGGTCCATGGTCCTTTTACATATATGTCCTCCTACCCTTTTACATGTGGGTCATATACTTATTCATGTATGTCCTCAGGCTCTTTTTACATGTAGGCCCTTCAGCCCTTTTAAATGAGGTTCCTCAGGTCCTTTTACATGAGGGTCCTCTGGCTATTTTTTTTTAAGTGTAAATTTTTATTGAAATTGTATAGTTTAACATTTGGACACAATCCAAACAAACAATTACATTCAGGAACATCATAGATAAAACAATAAAAAGAGGATTAAAGAAGATTCAAGGACAAAATAATGTGAGGTGAAATAAAGGGAAGTATTCCTTCTAGTGGCGGAAAATCAAGCTGTAAAATGAAACATTAAATACTAGTGTTCAGATATGAATAAGAACCATTATTGTTAGCACCACTGTTAGCCAGCTCCATCATTCAATATTTTAACAGAAGAAAATTATATTTGATGTAATACACATGGACCTCACATAAAAAGACAAGACTTCACAGATAAAGGGGAGGGGAAGATGCAGGTTCCAAAAGAGGCGAGAGGAGGTAAGAAAAACCTAACCATTTCTCTGAGCCCAGTAATAGTCCCAAGAGGCCCAAACAGAGTGGAATCCATCCACTCTCGCTCCCAACAAAGCCGTCATATACTCCATCCTACGAATGTCCGCTATTCTATTCAGTAAGTGCTGAGGAGGAGGAGAGGTCTGCTTCCAGTGAAGTGCTACCAGATACCTTGCCGATATAAGGATATGTAACAACAACTTGGCTGAATTTTTCCCCATCCCTTTAGTAGAGACATTTAACAAATATGTAACGGGATCAAGCTCAACCTCCACATAGAGAACCCTGCTAATTAGGGTAATTCTCTCACTTCATCCCCAAAACCCATGAACAAGACCAGAAGATATGGCACTGAGTGCCTACCTCAGAGCCATAGTGCCAGCACAAGTTTGAGAGTTGAGCGTTCAATCTGTGGAGGAGATCAAGGGTGTGATACCAGAACATCAATATCTTGTACTGACTTTCCTTATACAGAGTGCAAATGGAGGATTTGGCTGCTTTTTCCCAACTGGTCTGCCAACACTGGGATGACAACCCCCTCCCCAGAATAGGCTCCCTTCTGCTCACGTAGAGATGTTTTAGTTGTTGGCCTCCATGGAGATAATTTAGAATCTTATATATTTATGAAATTGTTAATTTGGTCGACGGACCCCTTTTGCAAATCCTCTCTTAATGTGTCGGCAAAGACACCTTCGGTAGGCCATAGAGTGAAGAAGCAAGATGCTTAATCTGCAGATACTGGACAAAATCTTTTTTATAAATGGCAAATCTGGACTTGATATCGTCAAACGGAAGAAGCTCCAGAGTGTCAACCAGATCTGAAAATCTGAATAATCCCGCAGATATCCACGGGTGAACCATTACAGAACCCATACTATTTGGTAGCAGAGGTTGATATTTGAAGGAAATCATTGGCGAATTAGGGGAGGCCAAACTGAACTTCTGCATACATGAAAGCCAGACCTCCCTCGTAAACTGCATAGGGCCCAGCAAAGACATTGACATTTTTGTGGACTTAATTGCCCACAGTAATGAATTCAGATGGATTGGGGCCAGCCATAGTTTTTCTATTTCTGTCCATTTATTATATGCCCATTTTGAAGCCCACAAAGGAATCCTATGTAAATGAGCTCAGTAATAATTAATAATGTCAGGGATGGAAAGGCCCCCTTGTGATCTATGAGACGAGGACATTTCTATGGAGATCCGGTGACACTTACCATTCCAAATGAACTTCATTATGGCCGTCTGTAAGGACTTAAGTTCACTCATGGGAACCTTGACCGGTAAAGTTTCAAAGTAATAAAGTAGCTTGGGAAGGAGAGATATTTTTATTGAAGTTATACGGCCTATTAATGAAAGCGAGAGTGGCTTCCACCTGTCCATCAGTTTCCTCAGTTCACTCAGAAGGGACGGAAAATTGCAAAGGTATAGATTGCTATAAGAAGAAGACAAGTTAACCCCTAAGCACTTGATAGCCTCAGACTTCCATCGAAATTTAAAGTTTAACTTTAAATGGTCCAATACATCAGGAGGAATATTTAATGGTAGGGCTTATGTTTTAGAAGTATTCAATTTATGCCCCGATAGATCCCCATACTTTTTTAAATCTTCCATAAGATTAGGTAATGTCATACGGAGCTTAGTTAGGGTTAAGAGGACGTCATCTGCAAACAAAGAAATCTTATATACATTGTTGTTAACCTCAACTCTTGATATATTAGGGTTTTGTTGCCACCACCGCCAATCATTGCCGCCAGTGGTTCTATGCACAATAGAGGCGATAGGCGGCATCCCTGACGTGTGCCGTTTGAGATACTAAATGAGGGGGAGGTATGGGATGGTAGTTTGATTGAGGACGAAGGGGAATTGTATAGTGCTCTTATGGCTGTCAAGAAAGAACCCAAAATACCAATAATCTTCAAAGTCTCAATCAAGAAGGACCAATTTAAGTGGTCAAATGCCTTTAGACTTAATATGAGAGACTATAAATTATTTTTATGGTGTTATCCCCCCCGCCTGTCGATTAGGGACAAAACCCACCTGATCCTTATTGACAAAATTGGGGTAGCCAGCAGTTAAGCCTATTGGCCAGTATACAAGTGAATATTTCCAGATTAGCGATAGTGCAATGGGACAATAGTTTGAACAATCTAAGGGATCTTTTCAGCCTTTGGAAGGAGGTTAAATAAGAATATGATAGCATGTCCGGAATGGGAGAGTCCTCCAAAAAGGAGTTAAAAATATTGACCATATGGGGAGTATAAAAGTTTTATAATACAGATACGTCAACCCACCCGGCCCAGGAGATTTGCCCTAAGGAAGATCTTTCAGGATGTCCACAATCTCCTCTCAAGTCACCGGTTAGTTAAGAGTCAATAAAGCCTCGGGGGGGAGAACTGGAAGGTTTAAATTTGATTAAAAAATTTGCGATATGATGTCTCTGTTAGCCCTATTTGAGGGAAGAGTATCTGGTAGACTATACAATCTATGATAGAAATCATAGAATAAGTTCGAGATTTCTGTTTGGTTGTAATGAATCGTACCGTCTACCCCCTTAAGGGCCTGAGGATGTGAGGTCAAAGCCGTTTTTTTCAGTAGCCTATATACACCAATAGTGTGTGGGCTTTATTAACTTTTTTTGCAGTATTTTTGTTATGTATAATCGCTTCTCCTTGCGGAGATCGACATGCTAAGCATGCCGAGATGAGGAGACTTAAAGCAGCAATGCTACCTCTGGGTAATATGCTAATTATGCATATTGTCTCTTCAGAGAGGAAGAGAGCTAGAACTCTAGTGCCATCTTTGCACTGACGAGGGGCAGTACCCCGAAACACAGTGTCTGCAAATTGAGTTTCTGGTTTGGCTATTATCCTAAGTCATGTGACAAAGCTCGTTAAAGGGTCAACATTGACTTGTAGGATTGCTATCTTCCAATAGGTGGCACTAGAGTTCTAGCTCTCTTCCTCTCTGGAGACAATTTGCATGTCTTGTATAAAGAAGACATTTTTAAGCTTTACACATAGAGAGAACTTTTAAACTATTTCTAATCCCCACAAATCAGTGAGATGGTCCAATAAGGTCTTTCAGATAGTTGGGTCCTTAATTAAGAACTCATTCAAGTGCCAATGACAAGCCCTAGTGAACGGTTGCGTGGATTTGAGGTTCAGCACAACAGGAGCGTGATCAGACCAGATTGGAAGATCTTTCAGGATGGTCAATAAGGACCTGAGGAGTCACCTTTTTTGCAAAGTAATGTGAGGCAAATCTGGAAATAACTGAATTGCGGTGTCCAGATACAATATCTCTCTCTGGGACCTGGCTTTTTACATGATATGTTCCTTAATTTCAAAATCATGGAGGCAAAAGATTATGTCTCGTGGGTAAGGTGATGACCCCTTAGGCTGTAGGGCCCGAAGAGCTCAATCAAATTTAATAGGCGTTGAGGCTGAATCTCCCAGAATGGAATTAAAAATATCCTGTAGAATTAATTTAGTGTTTTCCTCCTCACTAGACTCTGGGACTCTTCTCACCCTAATGTCACATCTCCTGCCCCTATTATCCAGATCTTCCAGTTGAACCTGAAACTCTCTAACAGTTTTCTGCTGTGAAATAGATGCCTGATGTAATTCAGACATATGGGATCTGGTGAGATCGTGTTCCCCCTCCAAAGAATCAATCCGGCCAGACAAAAGCTGCAGGTCTTGTCGCACACAGGCTATCTCAGATCTGCATGTATCTTTGACCTCTGCTATTAAAGATTTAAAATCATCTTTTGAAGGAAAGCGTGAGAGAAACTTCACCCACAGTGGCGGAGGGTGATATCCCAAGTGGCCCTCTTCCTCCTCAGAGGTCTCCCCTGTATAGTCACTTCAATCCCCCCTCTGAGTGATTTTAGACGATAGCTTAGGGGGGCCTTTCTGGGAAAACGTTTCCCTCACTTCCCCATCCTGTCTGCTCCTATTTATGGGGGTCTTCATAACTCTGGGGAAAAGCAAGGGCTCTGAGACATGCAGAGGGAGGGGGAGAGATGTCCTCCATCTTCATCTTGTGGTAATCCGCCATCTTGTGAAGCACATTATCCAGGGGAGATCTATGTCTCCAGCTCACCACAAGACTGCTGCTGCTGCGGGACACCTCCCATGTGAGCATACTCCTTACCCCCTCCAGGTTCAGGATCAGTTGGAGAATGCCCTGGGTACAAATCACCCTGACCTCAAGTAACCGCAACTTTCACCTGCCGTCCGGCCACCTCCCCCTCACGGCAAGATGGCGCCCGGGCTGACACGCCGCTCTGCTCTCAGAAGGAAAGTATCCAGAGGGGTCGAAGAGATGGCTGAAACTGCTCCTGACAGCGCAGGAGTCTATGCTCTCCTGGGACTCATCGGATACGCAGGAAGAATTGCTGATGCAGGTATTGTAACTTATGCAATGATGGAGGAGAGAGCGTCTACAGACGCTCCTCTCCCATCATTCCCCGCTCTGCCTCTGACACTGCGGGTGCGCGATGACGTCATATCATCGCGCACCTGCTGTGTCCCGGGCAGACTGCAGCTGCTGAGACAGGAGCAGGAACCAGGAAGCAACGCTGGGCACGAGGAGAGGTGAGGAGAGTTTTTTTTTTTTCTGGACTGTGGGGCCATTCTCGGAGGAGGTGAGGGGAGGAAGAGAAGAGATGTGGGCTGTATATAGTTATCTGTGGGCTGTGCTCTGTGCTGTATACTGCTGTGGGCTGTATATAGTTCTCTGTGGGCTGTGCTCTGTGCTGTATACTGCTGTGGGCTGTATATAGTTCTCTGTGGGCTGTGCTCTGTGCTGTATACTACTGTGGGCTGTATATAGCTCTCTGTGGGCTGTGCTCTGTGCTGTATACTACTGTGGGCTGTATATAGTTCTCTGTGGGCTGTGCTCTGTGCTGTATACTGCTGTGGGCTGTATATAGCTCTCTGTGGGCTGTGCTCTGTGCTGTATACTGCTGTGGGCTGTATATAGTTCTCTGTGGGCTGTGCTCTGTGCTGTATACTGCTGTGGGCTGTATATAGTTCTCTGTGGGCTGTGCTCTGTGCTGTATACTGCTGTGGGCTGTATATAGTTCTCTGTGGGCTGTGCTCTGTGCTGTATACTACTGTGTGCTCTGTGCTATATATAGTTCTCTGTGGGCTGTGCTCTGTGCTGTATACTGCTGTGGGCTGTATATAGCTCTCTGTGGGCTGTGCTCTGTGCTGTATACTACTGTGTGCTCTGTGCTATATATAGTTCTCTGTGGGCTGTGCTCTGTGCTGTATACTGCTGTGGGCTGTATATAGTTATCTGTGGGCTGTGCTCTGTGCTGTATACTACTGTGTGCTCTGTGCTATATATAGTTCTCTGTGGGCTGTGCTCTGTGCTGTATACTGCTGTGGGCTGTATATAGTTCTCTGTGGGCTGTGCTCTGTGCTGTATACTGCTGTGGGCTGTATATAGTTCTCTGTGGGCTGTGCTCTGTGCTGTATACTGCTGTGGGCTGTATATAGTTCTCTGTGGGCTGTGCTCTGTGCTGTATACTGCTGTGGGCTGTATATAGTTCTCTGTGGGCTGTGCTCTGTGCTGTATACTGCTGTGGGCTGTATATAGTTCTCTGTGGGCTGTGCTCTGTGCTGTATACTACTGTGTGCTCTGTGCTATATATAGTTCTCTGTGGGCTGTGCTCTGTGCTGTATACTGCTGTGGGCTGTATATAGCTCTCTGGGCTGTGCTCTGTGCTGTATACTACTGTGTGCTCTGTGCTATATATAGTTCTCTGTGGGCTGTGCTCTGTGCTGTATACTGCTGTGGGCTGTATATAGTTCTCTGTGGGCTGTGCTCTGTGCTGTATACTGCTGTGGGCTGTATATAGTTCTCTGTGGGCTGTGCTCTGTGCTGTATACTACTGTGGGCTGTATATAGTTCTCTGTGGGCTGTGCTCTGTGCTGTATACTACTGTGGGCTGTATATAGCTCTCTGTGGGCTGTGCTCTGTGCTGTATACTACTGTGTGCTCTGTGCTATATATAGTTCTCTGTGGGCTGTGCTCTGTGCTGTATACTGCTGTGGGCTGTATATAGTTCTCTGTGGGCTGTGCTCTGTGCTGTATACTGCTGTGGGCTGTATATAGTTCTCTGTGGGCTGTGCTCTGTGCTGTATACTACTGTGGGCTGTATATAGTTCTCTGTGGGCTGTGCTCTGTGCTGTATACTGCTGTGGGCTGTATATAGCTCTCTGTGGGCTGTGCTCTGTGCTGTATACTACTGTGGGCTGTATATAGCTCTCTGTGGGCTGTGCTCTGTGCTGTATACTACTGTGTGCTCTGTGCTATATATAGTTCTCTGTGGGCTGTGCTCTGTGCTGTATACTGCTGTGGGCTGTATATAGTACTCTGTGGGCTGTGCTCTGTGCTGTATACTACTGTGGGCTGTATATAGTTCTCTGTGGGCTGTGCTCTGTGCTGTATACTACTGTGGGCTGTATATAGTACTCTGTGGGCTGTGCTCTGTGCTGTATACTACTGTGGGCTGTATATAGCTCTCTGTGGGCTGTGCTCTGTGCTGTATACTGCTGTGTGCTCTGTGCTATATATAGTACTCTGGGCTGTGCTCTGTGCTGTATACTACTGTGTGCTATATATAGTTCTCTGGGCTGTGCTCTGTGCTGTATACTACTGTGGGCTGTATATAGTACTCTGTGGGCTGTGCTCTGTGCTGTATACTACTGTGGGCTGTATATAGCTCTCTGTGGGCTGTGCTCTGTGCTGTATACTACTGTGGGCTGTATATAGCTCTCTGTGGGCTGTGCTCTGTGCTGTATACTGCTGTGTGCTCTGTGCTATATATAGTACTCTGGGCTGTGCTCTGTGCTGTATACTACTGTGTGCTATATATAGTTCTCTGGGCTGTGCTCTGTGCTGTATACTACTGTGGGCTGTATATAGTACTCTGTGGGCTGTGCTCTGTGCTGTATACTACTGTGGGCTGTATATAGCTCTCTGTGGGCTGTGCTCTGTGCTGTATACTACTGTGGGCTGTATATAGTACTCTGTGGGCTGTGCTCTGTGCTGTATACTACTGTGTGCTCTGTGCTATATATAGTACTCTGTGGGCTGTGCTCTGTGCTGTATACTACTGTGTGCTATATATAGTTCTCTGGGCTGTGCTCTGTGCTGTATACTACTGTGGGCTGTATATAGTACTCTGTGGGCTGTGCTCTGTGCTGTATACTACTGTGGGCTGTATATAGTACTCTGTGGGCTGTGCTCTGTGCTGTATACTGCTGTGGGCTGTATATAGCTCTCTGTGGGCTGTGCTCTGTGCTGTATACTACTGTGGGCTGTATATAGTACTCTATGGGCTGTGCTCTGTGCTGTATACTACTGTGGGCTGTATATAGTACTCTGTGGGCTGTGCTCTGTGCTGTATACTACTGTGGGCTGTATATAGTTATCTGTGGGCTGTGCTCTGTGCTGTATGCTACTGTGGGCTGTATATAGTTCTCTGTGGGCTGTGCTCTGTGCTGTATATAGTTCTCTGTGGGCTGTGCTCTGTGCTGTATACTACTGTGGGCTGTATATAGTTCTCTGTGGGCTGTGCTCTGTGCTGTATACTACTGTGGGCTGTATATAGTTCTCTGTGGGCTGTGCTCTGTGCTGTATACTACTGTGTGCTGTATATAGTTCTCTGTGGGCTGTGCTGTATATAGTACTCTGTGGGCTGTGCTGTATATAGTACTCTGTGGGCTGTGCTGTATATAGTACTCTGTGGGCTGTGCTGTATATAGTACTCTGTGGGCTGTGCTGTGTATAGTACTCTGTGGGCTGTGCTGTATATAGTACTCTGTGGGCTGTGCTGTATATAGTTCTCTCTGGGCTGTGCTGTATATAGTACTCTCTGGGCTGTGCTGTATATAGTACTCTCTGGGCTGTGCTTTATATAGTACTCTGGGCTGTGCTGTATATAGTACTCTGGGCTGTGCTTTATATAGTTCTCTGTGGGCTGTGCTGTATATAGTTCTCTGTGGGCTGTGCTGTATATAGTTCTCTGTGGGCTGTGCTGTATATATTACTTTGTGGGCTGTGCTGTATATATTACTTTGTGGGCTGTGCTGTATATATTACTCTGTGGGCTGTGCTGTATACTACTGTGTGGACTGTGCTGTATACTACTGTGTGGTCTGTGCTGTATACTACTGTGTGGTCTGTGTTATCTACTACGCGAGCTGTGCTATAGTATGCAGGCTGTGCTGTATACTATGCGGTTTGTGCTATATAATATGCGGGCTTTGCTATATACTATGGGGAGTATATTATATTCTATGGGGGAGGCCATGTTATGTACTATGTGGCTGTGCTATATACTATTGTGGGGGTATATTATATTATATTCTATGGGGGAGGCTGCGTTATATACTATGGGGGGCTGCATTATATTCTATGGGGGGCTACATTATATATTATGGGGAGGTGGGCTGTATTATATTCTATGGGGGTTAGATACTCTGGGGTGGCTGCATTATACTCTGTGGGGTGGCTGCATTATACTCTGGGGTGGCTGCATTATACTCTGGGGTGGCTGCATTATACTCTGGGGTGGCTGCATTATACTCTGGGGTGGCTGCATTATACTATATGTGGGCTGCATTATACTGTATCGAGGACTATGGGGAATACGTTATACTATATGAAGAACTATGGGGTGCATTATACTATGGGAAGTGAATTGTACTACATGGATGACTGTGGCGGTGCATTATACTATATGGAGCACTATGAGGATTGTATTATGCTATATGGAGGACTATGAGGATTGTATTATGCTATATGGAGGACTATGAGGAGTGTATTATACTATGTGGAGGACTGAGCAGTGTATTTTAATATATGGAGGACTATAGGGAGTGTATTATACTATATGGAGGACTATGGAGCACATTATAATATATGGAGGACTATGGGGTGTATTTTACTAAACAAGTAAAATGCTGCATATTCGGATTGTTTTTGCTGGAACAAAAAGCCTTGTTGTCAGCAGCACATTGCCAGTGTAAACTGTAGATGTGCTGCTGAAAACATGATACTGTATGGGGATCTGTTAGTGATCTATTAGTGATCGTTCTGTCTCATCATTATTCCTCAGCTGGTGGAAAGAGGCCGGGAAACAAGCGTTGAACAACTTCAGTATTGTCGATCAAACTCGTTTAGCGGCCTGAACTCAGCGCACGTAAATACAACAGAAAGGCTTCTGTGTGATGTGCAATATGTTAGCATTTGGGGCCCCATTTTAAACTTTACCTAGGGCCCCACTTTGCCTAAAACCGGCCCTGCCTACAAGTGTACAAAGATATTATACAGTCACCATGTGACAAGTGGGCCTGTGTAACTTCAAATGCCAGGGCTGAATTTTAGTCCCAGTCCGGCCCTGATTGTAAGCCAGTTTAACGAAGAGCCTGGCGGGAGCTCTGTAGCTGCATGTCTACTCAGGCCAGCATCCGGACATGCCCCCCCACCGGCTCTTTTACAAGTAGAGCCTTTGGCCCTTTTATATGAAGGTCCTCTGATTCTTTTAAATGCGGGTCCTTGGTCCCTGTTACATGTGGGTCCTCGGTCCCTTTTACATGTAGGGTCTCCACCCCTTATATATATATATATATATATATATATATATATATATATATATATATATATATATATATATATATATATATATATACACACAGTACAGACCAAAAGTTTGGGCACAATTTCTCATTTAAAGATTTTTCTGTATTTTCATGACTATGAAAACTGTACATTCACACTGAAGGCATCACAATTCTGAATTAACACATGTGGAATTACATACTTAACAAAAAAGTGTGAAACAGCTGAAATTATGTCTTATATTCTAGGTTCTTCAAAGTAGCCACCTTTTGCTTTGATGACTGCTTTGCACACTCTTGGCATTCTCTTGATGAGCTTCAAGAGGTAGTCACTGGGAATGGTTTTCCAACAATCTTGAAGGAGTTCCCAGAGATGCTTAGCACTTGTTGGCCCTTTTGCCTTCACTCTGCGGTCCAGCTCACCCCAAACCATCTCGATTGGGTTCAGGTCTGGTGACAGTGGAGGCAAAGTCATCTGGCGTAGCACCCCATCACTCTCCTTCTTGGTCAAATAGCCCTTACACAGCCTGGAGGTGTGTTTGGGAACATTGTCCTGTTGAAAAATAAATGATGGTCCAACTAAACGCAAACCGGATGGAATAGCATGCCGCTGCACGATGCTGTAGTAGCCATGCTGGTTCAGTATGCCTTCAATTTTGAATAAATCCCCAACAGTGTCACCAGCAAAGCACCCCCACACCATCACACCTCCTCCTCCATGCTTCACGGTGGGAACCAGGCATGTAGAGTCCATCCGTTCACCTTTTCTGTGTCGCACAAAGACACGGTGGTTGGAACCAAAGATCTCACATTTGGACTCATCAGACCAATGCACAGATTTCCACTGGTCTAATGTCCATTCCTTGTGTTCTTTAGCCCAAACAAGTCCCTTCTGCTTGTTGCCTGTCCTTAGCAGTGGTTTCCTAGCAGCTATTTTACCATGAAGGCCTGCTGCACAAAGTCTCCTCTTAACAGTTGTTGTAGAGTTGTGTCTGCTGCTAGAACTCTGTGTGACATTGACCTGGTCTCTAATCTGAGCTGCTGTTAACCTGTGATTTCTGAGGCTGGTGACTCAGATAAACTTATCCTCAGAAGCAGAGGTGACTCTTGGTCTTCCTTTCCTGGGGCGGTCCTCATGTGAGCCAGTTTCTTTGTAGCGCTTGATGGTTTTTGCCACTGCACTTGGAGACACTTTCAAAGTTTTCCCAATTTTTCGAACTGACTGACATTCATTTCATAGTCATGAAAATACAGAAAAATCTTTAAATGACAAGGTGTGTCCAAACTTTTGGTCTGTACTGTATATATATATATATATTATATATATATATCCTCAGGCTCTTTTACATGAGGGTCCATTTGTCCTTTTACATGCGGGCTCTCTGGCTTTTACATGTAGGTCCTCTGGCTCTGACCCTTTTACATGAGAGTCCTCAAGCCCTATTTATATGTAGGTCTTCTGGCCCATTTTAGATGTAGGTCCTCAAGCCCTATTTTACATGGGGGTCTTCTAGCCTTTTCACATGTTAGTCCTGTGGCCCATTTAGATGAGGATCCTCTGGCTCATTTACATGTAGGTTCTCTGGCTTTTTACATGTAAAGGTACCTTCACACGAAGCGACGCTGCAGCGATAGCGACAACGATGTCGATCGCTGCAGCGTCGCTGTTTGGTCGCTGGAGAGCTGTCACACAGACCGCTCTCCAGCGATCAACTATGCCGAGGTCCCCTGGTAACCAGGGTAAACATCGGGTAACTAAGCGCAGGGCCGCGCTTAGTAACCCGATGTTTACCCTGGTTACCAGCGTAAAATCTAAAAAAAACAAACAGCACATACTTACATTCACGTCCCCCTGCGTCCACTTCCTGACTGACTGAGCGCCGTACAGTGAGAGCAGAGCGGTGACGTCACCGCTGTGCTGCTTTCACTTTCACTTTGCGGCGCTGAGTCAGAGGAGGAAGCAGACTGCAGGGGACGCAATGTGAGTATGTGCTGTTTGTTTTTTTTACATTTTACGCTAGTAACCAGGGTAAACATCGGGTAACTAAGCGCGGCCCTGCGCTTAGTAACCCGATGTTTACCCTGGTTACCAGTGTAAAATATCGCTGGTATCGTTGCTTTTGCTTTCAAACACAACGATACACAGCGATCGGACGACCAAATAAAGTTCTGGACTTTATTCAGCGACCAGCGACATCACAGCAGGATCCTGATCGCTGCTGCGTGTCAAACGAAACGATATCGCTAGCGAGGACGCTGCAACGTCACGGATTGCTAGCGATATCGTTATAATGTCGTTTCGTGTGAAGGTACCTTAAGTATTCTGGCTCTTTACATGGAGGTTTTCTGTCCCTTTCATATGTAGGTCCTCAGGCCATTTTATATGCAGGTCCTCAGGTCATTTTATATGTAGGTCCTCTGGCTATTTTGCATGTAGGTCCTCTGGCTCTTTTATATGTAGGGACGTACCCTAATTAGTGCTGACTTCACGCATCAAACGAAGACCGATCAGATGGTTATTGAAAGTGGTAACTCCAATTTTTCCATTCTACTGAAAATAGTGATTTGGACATGGTTTTAGCATTCAACTTTGACCATCCATAAAGTTGGAAGTTACGACAGACAATATAGCTGCACTTCCTGTTGTCATTTTTGTCATAGCAACAGGAAAATCTCTAGAAAACACAGACCTGGCAACTTTCAGGGAATGGCTAGAAGAAAAAAAGAGGATACCTACCAAATACCAGTTCCACCAAAATCTTTGGGATTTTATCTATTCTTGAAGGCTTCATGTGCCCGAGGGTCTCAGAGGTAGAGACAGAGTTATCGAGAGGGCAGAGAAAGGGTTTGAAGCCCATTGGTCCATTTGTGAATCCACCTCACCACTTGAGCCTACAAAAGGGTGTGGTGCTTCAGATTTCCTTTATGGACAACGTGTTTAGGGTGTGAGTTATGGCGTGTGCTGCTAGATGTAATTCTTCAAATTAAGTAATTCTGTCTCCGGTCCTAGATACAATCATTGTTGCTTCCTCTGTTGTATAGTTTTGAAAATTGTATATAGCAGCACAGGCATATTGTGATTAGACGTCATGTTAAATACTGGATATGAATCTGCAGACTTTCCCGCCTACAGGGGAGGGGACGTTGAAGAATGGATCCTCAGCACCGGCCTATTAGATATATTGATTAATCTTTTATTTTATGATTAAAGTTTTGGAAGGAAATCATAAGAGCAACAAATGATATTTTTTGCCGGGATCCGGTGGAGCGCAGTTTTCCTCAGCACAGATAACATTGTCGGCTCAGCCATCTGCTGTGATTTAAATTACGGTTGAGGAGCTAAGAATTTGACTAAGATGACAGTGACAAATGTGAGTCATCATACGTGCTGCATCCAACCTTCTATATCATCAGGACGCGACATGGCAGCTTGGTTTCCTGGGTGTCGGTAGAATAAAAAATGACTGCTCACATCAAAGATTCAAAGCTGAAGAACAACTAGACGGCGAGTGGGAAAATGGCCGGGAGAACATTTACATCAGGTGAAAAGAGGATGTTGTGCTTATCCTCAGTGTTAGTTCAGACTGTGGAGAATTGCCCAATAACCAGTGATGGCCACGGCGATAACACTCATCACAATCAGAGCTGTAATAGGATCCTCCAGTTACTATTTATAATCATCTGTCTGTGGGATTGGTGAAACTAGTAGATCAATGGGGTTTCGAACACTGAGACCCCACTAATCATCAGAATGAACGACTGTACTAGAGATTTAATGGATGGGGGTATACAGTGCAATGTTCTTCCCAGAAAACGCTTTAGGCTGTTATGCACCTATCTTGTCTTCAGGGCTGAGCTCTGTTTCCTTTTCCTATGGCCGTCACCCCTTTCTATGCATCACATCTGTTCTTACAAGTGGCCAGTAATTCCTCAGTGACAGCAAATCCCAAGGAGTTTTAAGGGTTAATTAAATAAACTTCTGTGTCTGTGCATTGAGAATGTAATGTGTTCAGTAGACATTTGTTTGGAGATCGCCACCATTCTGTTCCTTCTGCTGCAATTATCTCCTCAAACTCCAGTGATTTCCATCATTTGCCTCTGCTGCCGTTTAGTCCATTGCTTGCTATAAGCATCACAAACTACTATTAGAGTATGTTCACATTACTTGCATCTGCTGCGAGTCAACCCATTGCTTGCTACAAGCATCATGAACTGTTGTTAAAGACTATTGTTATTACATTACAATCTGATGTTGATTTTATAATGTGCATCTACTATGGTTAAGACATCTAAAAAGCTTGTATAATGTTCTCCATATAATGAGAAAGTGTCCTTACCTTATTGTGAAGGATGCCATTCCAAAACTGATAACCAACAGGGAATTCATGGGACAAAAAAAAGAGGATAGACACATCCAAAATGGAATATAATTAATATTTACATGCTTAGGGTTAAACCTGACTCTGACATGTTTCTAGCACTAAATGTGCCAGAAACGTGTCATTGTCGTGTTGCTTATCCTCCTTCTCTTGCTACACGGTTGACCCATCATTTGCCTTAAGTATGATAAACTGTTACTACACTCTATTTACATTACTTTGAAACCTGATATGAAATTTGCTACCTACACCGCTGCGCTGCTCCAGACCTGCCAATTTCCACTTCATCTGCCTCCTACTTCAGGCTTCAGGTGTCTGCCTTGCTTTTCCAATTCCTCCCTGTTCCACATTAAACATGGTTCTCCACTGCTTTAACATTGCTGAACGATTCTTAGAATAGGTCATAAATGTCATCCACCACCACACCGATCAGCTGTTCCTGGTGTCAGCAAAAGATTATCGAGCTGCACAGCACTGCTCCATGGTCAGAATAGTGGCACAGCTGGGTACTGCACATCCGCCCACTATTTATTTGAATAGGGGGCTTATTTGCTTTACCCGGTTGCCACTATAGAGTTGACATAGCTGTCCTGTGCAGTTCTGTGACTTAGAAGTTTCATCCGCCGCCAACAGCAGGAACATCTGATCTGTGGGGATTCCCGTTATTCAACCCCATCAAACATTGATGACCTATCCCAAGGATAGGTCATAAATGTTAAGGTAGTGGACAACCTCTTCTGCAGAGGTGTCAAACTGCATTCCTCGAGGGCCGCCAACAGGTCATTTTTTCAGGATTTCCTTAGCATTCCACAAGGTGCTGGAATCATTCTGTGCAGGTGATTAAATTATCACCTGTGCAATACAAGGAAATCCTGAAAACATGACCTGTTGGCGGCCCTCGAGGAATGCAGTTTGACACCTCTGCTCTACTGTGCCAACATCCTGAGTCCACGTGTGAATCCACCTCACCACTTGAGCCTAAAGCCTCCATCCCTCTACTCCAAAGCAGGCGTTATTCTCCCCACTGATCTTATATATCCAGCTTCATCTAATGTAGCATTCACGTATTATATACCTTCGGCTTCATCCACATCAATATAAGGCAGCTTCCCTGTGGACATTCAAGGGAACAAGGGAAAAATTCCCAGACTGGTTAATTTGAGACCAAATAAGTGTGTAATGTCACATAAACAATAGTGTACATATGACAAATGCAGATGAATTAAACAGTGCATATCGGTAAAATACTTTAGTGTAAATAATTAGCACTTGACGAGTATTGTAATACCCATAGTTCGGGCATTACACAAGCCTTTCTGGTCTGTCGCTAACTTACTCATGTCCGTCCTTGCATCACATGTGAATCATCTGCAGGTTGATGGCACCAGATCCCTCTCTTATGAGCTCCTCTCTGCCCGTTATCGGCTTTGTTCACACCTCCACAGCAGTGTCAGGCTTTTGCACATCCTCTTGTTGGCTAAAGGCTCAAAAACATGCATTCACTTTCCCAACCATTGTACTGGAAGCAGCGTGTGTAGATCCGCAGTCTGGGCAGCCTACTGTAGGACCTCTCAAGGGGCACAGTTCGTACCTGTAATACGCCATACATATATTACCCTTATACAATGGATGAAATATGGAGCAATAGTTGATTTCCAGACTATAAACGCAATATATAGGTACATTGAGTAGTAATCTTGCCCGGCACAAAAGCAACGACTATGAGAATAGAAAGAACACAAATGACGACTTGGAGATAAGAGGGGATTGTAGTAGAGGGCTAGGAAGGGTCTGTGCATATTGGTAATCGGGGGGTGACTGGGGGACACAACGACCCAGACGACTAAGACCATTGCTGCTTCAGACAGTGAAATAAAATCATCTCAGTCCAAGACCAAGAGTGTAAGAAAGTTCTTCCAAGGCTCCTTATTTCTCTCCATTCCTTGCATTGTGTTAAATGCTGTTCATTGTTTAGGAAACGCAGGATTTAATGGCTTCCATTATCCTAGCGTGTGAGCGGGGTCTCTGGCTCATGTGGCTTCTCTGAGTCACTCGCAGTATTTATAATAACACATGTAATTAACAAATCAGTCTTAACGCCATCAGAAGCAATCACACTCTTACAGAAGTGACGGTCCGCGCTGCCAGACATTAACTGTTTGGATGTAATTATTGCAAATAATCGCGAAGACTCAACTTCTAGAAATTCCATTGTGTAGGACGGGCCGCAAAAAAAACCCAACCCTGGTTCTTGCTTAAGGAAACAATCGTCCCGCTCAGTATTGGTGTATTGCTGGAGGACGTCAATGTGTTCTGTCAATTATCGCTCCCGGCTATGGAGCCGCGCTTCATCCGACATGATGTACTGTTACTGGAGTTGAGCGGATCTTCTTTCTTCTTCATTCCGGGGCTCGACAAGTTGGAGAAAAATCACTTCTTTGCATAAAATAACATGATAGGACCCCCATATTATACAATTACTATACAAAATAAAGCCAATATTTCAGTAATCACGAGGGAGAATCTGAATAATGTGTTTGGGGAAACGACTCTTGGTATTGGGTTATGGGTTGATATCTTAGTCACTCATTGCATGCAGACACTTTTACCTATTTATTGCTGCTGGTGTAGCAGATTGCTTGCTTGATAAAGACTTGATTGGGGTTGAAACGTTGCTCTTTTTACACAATGGAGGAATAAAGAAGTGATTTTTTTTCCAACCTCTTGAGCTCTGTCACCGTATTTCAATACACTAGGTACCATGACATCTCATGGGGCACAATGATCCGCACGTGGTCCCATCAATAATGTACTTTGCCCCATGAGAGAACAGGTATTGTAGGACCTAATGAATGGAAGACCTAGCCACTCCAACAGATAGAAGAGGATAGAAGACAGAATAGACAAGGACTGGTTCAGGGAGAGCCGAAGATTGGGGAGTATGAGATATTTTATTTTACCCCTTCCCGGCCTACTGTAATCCAGCAAATGGCTGCTGGCCTGCAGCAAATCACAAAAAAATTGGATTTGGCTCAATACTATTTTTTTGGGGAAAATTTTTGGCAAATTCATATAATTTTAGTCATCGCTGATTGTAATCGTATAATATCCAATGGCCTATTACTATACACCACACCACATGTGATTTGCACTATGGCGCACTGTGTACACGGTTTACGGAGCTGCGCTTTTCTCGCTTTGTGCACATTTGGGAGCAGCAAACAGCTAATCATTGAAGGTTTTTGGCGCCCACCAATCTGATATTGATGTCCATCCTACAGCGTCTTGACTGCAAGCGTCTCCGTTCAGCCCTCTCTGATCATTTTTGAGCCATGTAAATACATAACGCAGCAAACACGGAGGATTTAGGTTTTCTCCGATTGCTGAGCTTGGTGTTATTACTCTGATTATTTACTTTTGACATTTAATGAAATCCTAGAAGTGAGCGGCACAATAACCGTCGCTGTAATTCGCCGGCCCTGGACTGCTCGCTACGGCGATTATTCCTCCCTAATTACAAAGTGACAGTGTTATCGATTCTGATCATATTTAATGCACGGAGGCCGCGTAATGAAGCGAGAGGGGCTCAATTTACCTTGTATTCCACCAATAAAGATACAGAACAATCATCTCCAACCTGATGAATGTGCGGATGGACGAAGGAGCGCAGAACGCAAACACTGCAGAATTCACGTGCAAGATGCCTGTGTATGACTCTGCAAGTCTCTATATACCAATTTTTGCATTAAGTACCTTCATTTCCAGGCTACTCTATAAATCAGTAATGCAGTTTGCGCGTCACGTAGTCTTTTGAAGACATCTTGGTGCACACAGTGTCTGCTGTGCTCTTGTGTATATATTACGGTCACAGCAGTGAACAGCTGTTCACATTTGCTTCATTCTGTCTGCAGGTGCTGGTCCGGTTTCTTTCTCTATACCTGTCGTGACAAAGTCACTGGCAAAATCCTGAAGGGGAGATACGTTTCACGGAAGCTATTTGCTTCAGTGGTTTGAAACTTTGCTCCAATACATTATGTGTTGAGAGGGGTTAATCATAAATTTCAAGGACTGGGTTTTTGTGGACAACCATAGAGCAGGTGGGAGGTTTTCCACTTTGTCTCCACCCCAGGGTTTGGTCTGGGGTTTAAATAGTCGGCCTTCTGAGGCATTCATTGTTCAGTGTGTCTGGAGAGAGTAACTCCAGAGAAGTGTTCATGTGTGTGCTAACCTGAACCATGTGTTTTTTGCCAGCCCTGAGCAGGCGGACCCCCGCTACCACAAGGACTGTGCTTTGTGTTACCACTTTGTTTTGTTTTCTTGCTTTTGCCCAAAGGGCCGTGTTTATTTTTACTTCACCATGGTTTATGCCGCATATGGATCGCCCCCACAGAAAGGGAAATGGGGTAATCGGCACTGGGTCCTTCGGTTCGGTAGGGATGTCACGGTGGCCCGACCCGGTCTGTGGCCCTTTTGAGGGGCATCCAATGAAAGAGTTTTTATGGTTTTGGGAAAGGTCTATTGTCTGTACAAGTCCCCTCTATAAGTTGTAAAGCGCTGCGGAATATGTTGGCGCTATATAAATAAAAATTATTATTATTATTATTATAAAGGGGTAGTTCATGATGCCACCTGTGGTATTTGGTCAGGGTGACGACATTGCTTAGGAATCCACTGGGGTGATGCGATGGCAGCTAGATGGTATACCTTCCCACAGGTGAAGTGTATTCCCAGGGCTTCCCAGAAGTGTAGGTGGTGATGGTGGACGATGTAAGGAGCAGAGAATAACGAGGACACAAGGTTGCAGTCTCTTTACCTTTACTGGAGGCTTCAGCATCCACAGTCCAGGGTACAGACCACAGGGTAGGCAGAGTCCGGCCGGTCTGAAGGCAAATCCAGAGTCCCCTTATCTAGGTGGAAATCAGTAGCCTTCCTTCTAGCGCCTGTGTGTTGTAGTACCTCCCTGCTGAGCTTCTCGGTAAGGTCCTCACAACTCTTGTAGATGTTCTAGATGTTATTTCTTCCTCTCTGTCCCCCAGATGGTGTGGATAGGACAAACCCGTATGACTGATGGCCTGAGGCTTGTTTATAGGGACCCTAGAGATGCCCCGACCCCCACAAGTTGCCACCGTGTCTTCTTAGGTATTAAGGTCGGGCAGCCAACTTGGAATTGACTGTCCTGCCGGTCTCTGGAGCAAGGCTTGGAGACTGTTGCTCCCTCGGTGTTCCGGCCACCGGCTACGTGCCTCAGAAGGAGGCAGCCTATTACAGGGCAGAACTCCTCCCGGTGTTTTCTCCTTGTGCTGTGACTTCGTTTCTCACCCTCTACAACACAATTCTCTTCGTGTCCTTTCTTAGGATGCTGCCGCACGTGGGGCAGGTGCAGCTCCATGTCTTTCTGTCTTGCTAGGCCTCTGTCAGGATCCCACCCCTGACAGGGACCCCCTGTCTGCAGCTCCGATGTTCCTCCTTTCTCCCTGTCTGCCTGACAGGTGTTGCCTGGGCAAAGCCCAGTCAGCTTCTCCCTAACTTTCTGTCCAGCCCACCAGTTTTACCCTTCTGTGAGGAGAGCCCTAGTAGATAGGAGCAAGGCTCCCTCTGGTGGTCTGGAGTGTGAAGTGCAGTGTATGGTTTGTGATACCTGGTAGGAAGATCTCCTTTATTGCAATCAGACATAATATCACTCCCCCTGGTGGAAGAATTACATCTCTGCAACGACCAGGACTCTGGGGCACTGCACTCCCCCCCCCCCCCCCCCCCCCCCCGTTAAATCCAGTACTCCCGGACTGGGAAAAGAAAACAATTACAGGTTAACAAAAGACATGCAAAATTTTTGGAATGCTATAAAACAAATTAATATAACAGTGCTTCCCTTTATGGGAGGTGAGAACACTTGAACATTGCAAAGCAAGAGCATATTTAGATTGCCAGCTTACTTCTGTAGATGACCAATAACAGATACACTTACTAACTATGAAATACTATTACCCGTACAGGTATACTATCTATTAACTACTAAGTGCAATTTCAAAACAATAAATTAACATTTTCTTTGTTCAAGCATAAAACCGTTATTCTTCTCTAAGTGCAAAGTCTTTTAAAGGGAACCTGTCACCCCGTTTTTTCAGTATGAGATAAAAATACCATTAAATAGGGCCTGAGTTGTGCTGGACAATAGTGTATTTTGTGTACCCTGATTCCCCACCTATGCTGCCAAAATACCTTGCCAAAGTCGCCATTTTCGCCTGTCAATCAAGGTGGTCTGGTCAAATGGGCGTGGTGAAATCGCTTCTTCTCCCCCAGATCTTGCTTATCTTTCCGTTGGTGGCGTAGTGGTTTGCGCATGGCCAACAGTGGAATGCACTGCGCAGCTGAAGAAAAAGCGCGATCTGCGCTATTCACCGCTTTATCGCTGGCGGCGGCCATCTTCCTGAGGCCGCGCGTGTGCAAATGGAGCGCTCTGCTGCCCGGGGCTTCAGGAAAATGGCCGCGGGATGCCGCGTGTGCGCAGATGGAGATCGCGGCGGCCATTTTCCTGAAGCCGATATGCGAACTCGGCGGTGGTGGAGTGGACCCGATTGTTGTAGGTCCAGACTAATTCTGGCAGATAGTCTGGCCAACACGCCTTCTTATCCTCCTCCAACGTTTTCAGCATTTGGAGTAAGGTTCTGTTGAAGCGTTCACAAGCTCCGTTGCCTTGAGGGTGGTAAGGGGTGGTCCGGGACCGCTCGATGCCATACATGCGATACAATTCTTCCATCACCTTGCCTTGGAAACATGCGCCTTGGTCGGAGTGGATGCGCTTTGAGCACCCATACACCCGGATGAAGTCTTGACAGATGGCTCGCGCCGCCGATTCCGCAGTCTGATCTCTAGTCGGAGTGACTACTGCGAACTTAGAGAAATGATCGGTCATCACCAAACAGTATTGCAGCCCCCGGGCTGAGTGTCCCACGAGGAGATAGTCAATCATCAAGACTTCTAGCGGTTCCTTAGTTTGTATGGTCTGGATGGGTGCCCTCTGTTCAGTACTCTTAATGAGGTCACATACTCGACATTGCCGGCAAACCTCTTCCACCACAAGCTCCAACCGGGTGCAATACACATACCACTGTAACCATTGGTAGGTCTTTGTGGGGCCGAAGTGTGCTCCGAATTCGTGGGCTTCTTTAGCTACTTCTTGAGCCATTCTTCCTGGGATGACCACTTGCCACCTTACTTCCATATCTTTTGGCTGTTGCCTCTTACGATATAGCACTGACTCTCGCACTTCCAGTCTATCCCACTGGTGCAACACACTCCTCATTTCAGAGTCCAGATCATCTCTCTTTTGTTTGCCAGTCTTCTGCTTTTGCATTACCCACCATTTCATCTGTCTCAGCCCTTCGTCTTCATCCTGAACGTGTCCCCATTCCTCATTGGTTCTCCCCAGGGACCGGGGTAATGCGCAGGCCTCCCTTCTTGGCTGGGCCGCAACCATTGGGGGCTTAAACTTATTAAACTCTGGGGTTTCCTCCTCTTCGAGTTGCTCATCAAGATCCCCCACTGGAGTCTCCACAGGCACTCTTGACAGCCCATCAGCATTTGCGTTTTCGGTAGCAGAGCGATAACGGATGGTAAAGTCGAACTTGGCTAGGCGAGCCATCCACCGTTGTTCTAAGGCCCCCAATTTAGCATTCTCAAGGTGGGCCAGGGGATTATTGTCTGTTTGAACTTGAATCTTGGTACCTGTCAGGAAGCCTGCAAACTTTTCTGTCATGGCCCACACCAGGGCCAGGAGCTCTAACCGGAAGGAGCTGTAATTGTGAGGGTTTCTTTTGCTCTCTCGCAGGGACCTGCTGGCATACCCGATGACTCTCTCATGTCCATCCTGTATCTGAGAAAGTACTGCACCGAGTCCATGAAGGCTACCATCTGTGTACAACAGGAACGGTTGATCGAAGTCTGCGTAGGCCAAAATCGGGGCTGAGGTAAGGGCATTCTTTATAGCCTGGAAGGCCTCGTCTTGTCCCTGTGCCCAAGGTATGCGCTGGGTCTTCGGCACTCCAGCGGTCCCCCTCAGCAACTCATTGAGAGGACCTGCCACCTTCGCGAAGTCTTTAACAAACTGGCGGTAGTACCCAGCGAGTCCCAGGAAGGCCTGGAGTTCTCTCACTGTTCGAGGGACTGGCCACTTCTGGATAGCAGCCACTTTTTCTTGCGAGGGTAGAACTCCATCTTGTGACACTATGTGGCCTAGGTACTCGATCTCTCTCTTGAAGAGGTGGCACTTCTTTGGCTTCACCTTTAGGTTATGGGCCCGCAGTCTTCCGAGTACCTGTCCAAGCCGAGCAAGGTGTTCCTCGATTGAGGCTGAAAACACAATGATGTCATCCAGATAGATCAGGGTAGCCTCAAAATTTAAGTCTCCCAAACACTTTTCCATCAGCCGTTGAAAGGTGCCTGGAGCATTGGAGAGCCCGAAGGGCATCCGGTTAAACTCGAACAGCCCCATAGGGAGGATGAAGGTGGTTTTCTCTCTGTCTTTCTCTGCCACGGCTACTTGCCAGTATCCGCTTGCTAGGTCCAGGGTGGAGAAGTACTTGGCTTTCCCCAACACTGTCAAGGATTCCTCGATGCGGGGCAACGGATACGAGTCTCGAACAGTGCAGGCATTGAGTTTCCTGTAATCTACACAGAACCGGATGGTCCCATCCATTTTCTTGACGAGCACCACTGGGGCTGCCCAAGGGCTCTGACTACTCTGCACCACTCCTGAATCCAGCATCTGCCTCAGTAATGTTTTCACCTCTTGATACATCTTGGGAGGGATCTGCCGATATCGTTCTTGAATTGGACGAGCTTCCCCAGTCGGTATCTCATGCGTGATGGCTTCAGTACAGCCAAAATCTTCAGCGTGACGGGCGAATGCAGCCTGATTTTCCAACAGCACAGTTTCTATTGCTTGCACATGCTCAGGGCCCATAGCCTTCACATCCACTTCCATTTGATCAAGGATGACCCGTCCACTCCACTCCGGGGATGGTGTCTCTTCGCCCCCCGCAGCAACTGCTAGGGTCCACCCCATGCCTTCTTTCGGTGATAAAGACATCTCCTTCTGACTCACCACTTCACCCTTATGTAGGTACACCAGGGCCAGATCTGTCCCTCGTGGCAAGGTGACCTCCCTGGGGCCCACATTCAAATCTCTTATGGGGACATGTCCTCGCTGGACCACAGCTATCGTACGAGCTATCATGACTTCTTGGTCCACTCCTACCACAGGCTGAGCAACCACTTCCAACCCATCAAGGTTGCGGTGAGTCCCCACTGGAAGGTATACTATAGTTTCTCGCTCGGGAGGTAGGATTACAGGTTCTTTACCAGGAGCCCTGATGACCCCTACCGTCTGATAAGATGGCACACTCTTCTGCATCCCACAGACGTGGATCAGTCGTTGAAGGGCTTCTTGAGTAGTCTTATGTAGCGCCCCCACTGCCGCAGGGCCGAGGGGTACCCGGTACCGGGCCTCTGAGTCTCTGCTCTGGGGTTGTCACGGTGGCTAGACCCGGTCCGTGACCCTGCTGAGGGGCGTACAATGAAAGTGGTGGTATGGTGAAGTGCCGGTCGCAGTAAATAACGAGGACACCAGGTTGCAGTCTCTTTACCTCTTTACTGAAGGCTTCAGGATCCTCAGTCCGGAATACGGTCAACCGGGCTGCGCAAGTCCGGCCGGTCCGATGGCACCTCCAGAGTTCCCTTTGCAGGTGGAAATCTGTGCCTACCTTCTAGCGCTTGTGTGTTGTGGTCCTCCCCTGCTGTGCTTACGGGATAGTCCCCACAACTGTTGTGTCTGTTTCTCGTGTTCCCTCACAACTCGATTCTGATGTTCTTCTTCGTCCCCCAGATGATATGGCTAGGATGCACCCGTATGACGGGTAGGCTCGGAGCTCTTCCTGGACCCTAGAGTCGCCCTTCTCCTGTTGTTGCCCCCCTATGTCTTCCTAGGTGAATTGAGTGAGACAGCCCGCCTATAACTGACTGTCCTGCCATAGGTTTGAAGTTAGTTATGTAAACCGAAAAAGAAATGGGCAACAAAGCTAAGAATAACAATTTTATTGAAAGATCATTAAAACAATACATAAATACACAGATAAATATATAAATAAAACCGATGCAAGTAGAAAAACAAATGCAAGTAGAAAAACAAAAGGCAACACTAGTGCCACGTACGGAAATAACAAGATAGCCAGCAGAGCAGGTTGGTATGTACTAGTCCCACAGAAGTGTACAAACAATGCAAAGATGAGCTTATATAGGCCTAAAATATTAGTGGTGACAAAACCAACCGGACATATAATGAAAAATAATGCATAGAATAGCTAACTAATAAAAAAAGCAGATGCGGGGAGTCACTGAGTATGCATACGAATCAAATAAATAGAATGCCTGATGCACAAAGTAATACGGCAAAACAACCTATAACGCCATGCTGTCCTCAGCACACTGATGCACATATACAGAACCTCACTTCTTGTCCTTTCTTAGGGCACCGCCGCGATCAGGTGCAGGCGCGGTCCCGTAACGTTCTCTCAGTTCGCTAGGTCTCTGTCAGGATCCCACCCCTGACAAGGACCCCCCTGAGTCTCTCCCCGCAACACCCTCTGCCACAGGATGTTGCCTGTTCGATTCCCAGTCAGCTTCTCACTAACTTCCTATACAACCCCCAGTTTTACCAGACTGTGAGGAGTGGCCTAATACATAGCACCCTTAGCTCCCCCTGGAGGCCAGACTGTGAAGTGTATTGGTGTCTGTGATACCTGGTCAGGTGAACTCCTTCAGTGCCATCAGACGTACCATAGCCCCCTTAGCGGCGGAGCATCAGTACTGCAACGACCAGGACTCTGGGGCGCTGCACTCCCCCCCGGTTAAATCCAGTACTCCTGGACTGGGAAGAAAACAACAATACATGTCAGCAAAAAGACATACAATTTTAGAAATGCAGTAACAATAAGCAAATTTGAACAGAGCTTCCCTTTATGGGAGGTAAGGACACTTGAACGTTACAAACATGGTTAAATACTTTAAATAACATACTAGAAATAACTTTTCTTACCCAACCGGGTATTCTACTAAGTGCAAATTTCTGAACAATAATTTAACATTGCCTTTAAGGACATACACACTGAATCCACTAAAGACCTTCTTATAAAACACTATAAGGCTAATCAACTTTTTCTTCATTTTCCATCTTTACATCTGCAGGACCGCCTGTCTACTCGCCCAGGCCTACTGCCTCTCGTTCTATTACAGGACCGCCCCTTTCTGCCCAGGCCTACTGCCTTTCTGCTGCTATACACAGTATAGAACGTATCATCCATCTCTCAGTTCAAGATCACTGAGCCATCTCTGTATGGCTCCTAGGAGGACTCACTGACTAACCCCGTCTGGGTTCACTTCCTGTCCTCATTTTCTAACACATTATTAAACATTCCTTACAATTAACTAGCTTACTACATATAACTTTTACATATCAGCATTATTACTTCTTCTTTTAAAGCATCATCATTCTCTAAGTGCTATCGATGAACGTTCCCTTTAAGAGGGGACCAAGTCTCTATGAGGTAGTGCAACTTCTCAAGCTGCAAGTCCGTACGCAGCAAGGACTCTGATGCTGTTTCCAGGAACAGTTTCTTCGCAAAGAGTCCTTTCTTTTGTAAAACCAGTAGAGGGCACCTTTAAGAAGGTGCAAACTATTTACAAGGAGTTTGTAATCATGCAGTGTTCATGATCCAGCAGTTCTTTCAACAATGATAAAACAGGAGACAAAAGCAAGAAGCAGAAGAAGGGATCCCGGGTAAACAAAGGGATCCCTTTAAGAGTTAACCCTGATCGGGTTGTAGCAGCACGAAGACAAACAGTTAACTATTTACATTCCATAAGGCATCTAGAGCTTCATAGTAAGTTGCAAGACATCAGCCGATAGTGGACACCACTTGACCGTTCAGGCTTCGGCCCCTGGTCTGCGGCTGATGTAGCGTCAGTGTCAATGGTTGGTCTCTCGGGTGCAGTCAGGTCACCCGGTGTCTGGATTCGAAGGCTAACCCTGGCTGCAAGCTCGGTAGCCGCAACAAGGCGTACAGTGGCGATAGTAACAAGATCTGTCAAGTCCGGATCAGTCATGGTCGGGGCAACAGGTGACACCCCCTCAGGCCCACATCGTTGGATGTTCCGAGCGCACAATCCTTGCGCACTCCAGTGGCGGGTGTAGGTCACCTGATCCCCCCTTTGCAGTAGTGGGTCACCATATTGGTTGCGGCAGGAAGTCTTCACGTTGTAACTGGTAACGAAGACGTCAGTCGGTAGTCCCGATTCCTGTATGGAGCCCCAACCCCGTTTTGGGTGAAAGTCCAGCACAGTTCCCCGCTTTACCACGTCTTTCCTGCCGCGCGCAGGCTTCGGGCGTTGTACTTTTGGCGCATTAGTTTGTTCTGTGTCTTTCCGGTTTTTCCAATGTAGGATCAGGCATTGTTTATATTGTTCCCAAGTGAGCACAGCAAGGGTGAGGCCTTCCTCCCGAGCTCCATCCGGCCCGATCCAGGGGGTGTCCCACTGGAGGATCACCCCGTCTGAGCTCACGTCTATGGGTTCTCCCATCTTGGTCGGTAGAGGAGGTACCAGCTTCCCCATTGTGTCGGGGGTGAGGATTGTTATGACCCCAATGGCGAGGGTCTCAGAGGAACGTGGAAGTCTGCAGAATACAAAAATCCAGCTCATAGGGCAGTGGTAACTGGGTTGACCATATATCTACTCCTAACGCCAACACTAGAAGTAGCCGGGGATCATTCCTACGTTGATTCTAGATGACACGCGCCAGCCGGAGAATCTAGCTACCCCTAGTAGAGGAAAACAAAGACCTTTCTTGCCTCCAGAGAAGGGGACCCCAAAGCTGGATAGAAGCCCCCCACAAATAATGACGGTGAGGTAAGAGGAAATGACAAACACAGAAATGAACCAGGTTTAGCACAGAGAGGCCCGCTTACTGATAGCAGAATAAAGAAAGGTAACTTATATGGTCAACAAAAACCCTATCAAAATCCACACTGGAAATTCAAGAACCCCCGAACCGTCTAACGGTCCGGGGGGAGAACACCAGCCCCCTAGAGCTTCCAGCAAAGGTCAGGATATAGATTTGGAACAAGCTGGACAAAAATACAAAACCAAAACAAATAGCAAAAAGCAAAAGGCAGACTTAGCTGATATAACTGGAACCAGGATCAGTAGACAAGAGCACAGCAGACTAGCTCTGATAACTACGTTGCCAGGCATTGAACTGAAGGTCCAGGGAGCTAATATAGCAACACCCCTAACTAACGACCCAGGTGCGGATAAAAGGAATGACAGAAAAACCAGAGTCAAAAAACTAGTAACCACTAGAGGGAGCAAAAAGCAAATTCACAACAGTACCCCCCCCTTAGTGAGGGGTCACCGAACCCTCACCACGACCACCAGGGCGATCAGGATGAGCGGCATGAAAGGCACGAACTAAATCGGCCGCATGAACATCAGAGGCGACCACCCAGGAATTATCCTCCTGACCATAGCCCTTCCACTTGACCAGGTACTGAAGCCTCCGCCTGGAGAGGCGAGAATCCAAGATCTTCTCCACCACGTACTCCAACTCGCCCTCAACCAACACCGGAGCAGGAGGCTCCGCAGAAGGAACTACAGGCACAATGTACCGCCGCAACAAGGACCTATGAAATACATTGTGAATAGCAAACGACACAGGAAGATCCAGACGAAAAGATACAGGATTAAGGATTTCCAATATCTTGTAAGGCCCAATAAAACGAGGTTTAAATTTGGGAGAGGAGACCTTCATAGGAACAAAGCGGGAAGAAAGCCACACCAAATCCCCAACGCGTAGTCGGGGACCCACACCGCGGCGGCGGTTGGCAAAGCGCTGAGCCTTCTCCTGTGACAACTTCAAGTTGTCCACCACATGATTCCAGATCTGCTGCAACCTATCCACCACAGAATCCACCCCAGGACAGTCAGAAGGCTCCACATGACCCGAAGAAAAGCGAGGATGGAAACCAGAGTTGCAGAAAAAAGGCGAAACCAAGGTGGCGGAACTAGCCCGATTATTAAGGGCAAACTCAGCCAACGGCAAGAATGTCACCCAATCGTCCTGATCAGCAGAGACAAAACACCTCAAATAAGCCTCCAAAGTCTGATTGGTTCGCTCCGTCTGTCCATTAGTCTGAGGATGGAAAGCAGACGAAAACGACAAATCAATGCCCATCCTACTACAAAAGGATCGCCAGAACCTGGAAACGAACTGGGATCCTCTGTCTGACACAATATTCTCAGGGATGCCGTGCAAACGAACCACGTTCTGGAAAAACACAGGAACCAGATCGGAAGAGGAAGGCAGCTTAGGCAAAGGAACCAAATGGACCATCTTGGAGAAGCGATCACATATCACCCAGATAACGGACATGCCCTGAGATAGCGGAAGATCAGAAATGAAATCCATGGAGATATGTGTCCAAGGTCTCTTCGGGACAGGCAAGGGCAAGAGCAAACCGCTGGCACGAGAACAGCAAGGCTTAGCTCGAGCACAAGTCCCACAGGACTGCACAAATGACCGCACATCCCTTGACAAGGAAGGCCACCAAAAGGACCTGGCCACCAGATCTCTGGTGCCAAAAATTCCCGGGTGACCTGCCAACACCGAGGAATGAACCTCGGAAATGACTCTGCTGGTCCACTTATCCGGGACAAACAGTCTGTCAGGTGGACAAGACTCAGGCCTATCAGCCTGAAATCTCTGCAACACACGTCGCAGATCCGGAGAAATAGCTGACAAGATAACTCCATCTTTAAGAATACCAACAGGATCAGCGACTCCAGGAGCATCAGGCACAAAGCTCCTAGAAAGAGCATCGGCCTTCACATTCTTTGAACCTGGTAAATACGAGACAACAAAATCAAAGCGGGAGAAAAACAATGACCAGCGGGCCTGTCTCGGATTAAGGCGTTTAGCAGACTCGAGATACATCAGATTTTTGTGATCAGTCAAGACCACCACACGATGCTTAGCACCCTCGAGCCAATGACGCCACTCCTCAAATGCCCATTTCATGGCCAACAACTCCCGATTGCCCACATCATAATTTCGCTCGGCAGGCGAAAATTTCCTAGAGAAAAAGGCACAAGGCTTCATAACAGAGCAACCAGGGCCTCTCTGCGACAAAACGGCCCCTGCCCCAATCTCCGAAGCATCCACCTCAACCTGAAAGGGAAGTGAGACGTCAGGCTGGCACAAAACAGGCGCCGAAGTAAACCGGCGTTTCAACTCCTGGAAAGCCTCCACGGCAGCAGGAGCCCAGTTAGCTACATCGGAGCCCTTCTTGGTCATATCCGTCAAAGGTTTCACAATGCTAGAAAAATTAGCGATAAAATGACGGTAGAAGTTAGCGAAGCCCAAGAACTTCTGAAGACTCTTAACTGACGAGGGCTGAGTCCAATCAAGAATAGCTCGGACCTTGACTGGGTCCATCTCCACAGCAGAAGGGGAAAAAATGAACCCCAAAAAGGTGACCTTCTGTACACCAAAGAGACACTTTGAGCCCTTGACAAACAAAGAATTTTCACGCAAAATTTTAAAGACCAACCTGACCTGCTCCACATGCGAATCCCAATTATCAGAAAAAACCAAAATATCATCCAGATAAACAATCAAAAATTTATCCAGATACTTCCGGAAAATGTCATGCATAAAGGACTGAAAAACTGAAGGCGCATTGGAGAGCCCAAAAGGCATCACCAAGTACTCAAAATGACCTTCGGGCGTATTGAATGCGGTTTTCCATTCATCACCTTGCTTAATGCGCACAAGGTTGTACGCACCACGAAGGTCTATCTTGGTGAACCACTTGGCACCCTTAATCCGGGCAAACAAGTCAGACAACAGCGGTAAAGGATACTGAAATTTGACAGTGATCTTATTTAAAAGCCGATAATCAATACAAGGTCTCAAAGATCCGTCCTTTTTTGCCACAAAAAAGAATCCCGCACCAAGAGGGGAAGAAGACGGACGAATATGTCCTTTTTCCAGAGACTCCTTGATATATGAACGCATAGCGGTATGTTCAGGTACCGACAGATTAAACAGTCTTCCCTTAGGAAATTTACTGCCTGGGATCAAATCTATAGCACAGTCACAGTCCCTATGAGGAGGCAGTGCACTGGACTCAGACTCACTGAAGACATCCTGATAATCAGACAAATACTCCGGAACTTCCGAAGGCGTAGAAGAAGCAATAGACACAGGCAGGGAATCCTCATGAATACCACGACAGCCCCAACTTGAGACTGACATAGCCTTCCAGTCCAGGACTGGATTATGGGTCTGTAACCATGGCAGCCCTAAAACGACCAAATCATGCATTTTATGTAAAACCAGGAAACGTATCACCTCGCGGTGTTCAGGAGTCATGCACATGGTAACCTGAGTCCAATACTGCGGTTTATTTGCTGCCAATGGTGTAGCATCAATACCCCTAAGAGGAATAGGATTTTCTAATGGTTCAAGAGTAAATCCACAGCGCTTAGCAAATGAGAGATCCATGAGACTCAGGGCAGCACCTGAATCTACAAACGCCATGACAGGATAAGATGACAGTGAGCAAATCAAAGTTACAGACAGAATAAATTTAGGTTGCAAATTACCAACGGTGACAGGACTAACAACCTTAGCTATACGTTTAGAGCATGCTGAGATAACATGTGTAGAATCACCACAGTAGTAGCACAAGCCATTCCGGCGTCTATGAATTTTCCGCTCATTTCTAGTCAGGATTCTATCACATTGCATTAAATCAGGTGTCTGTTCAGACAACACCATGAGGGAATTTGCGGTTTTTCTATCACATTGCACCGAATTAGGTGTCTGTTCAGACAACACCATGAGGGAATTTGCGGTTTTGCGCTCCCGCAACCGCCGGTCAATTTGAATAGCCAGTGCCATAGTATCATTCAGACCTGTGGGAATGGGAAAACCCACCATAACATTCTTAATGGCTTCAGAAAGACCATTTCTAAAATTAGCGGCCAGTGCACACTCGTTCCAATGTGTCAGCACGGACCATTTCCGAAATTTTTGGCAATACACTTCAGCCTCGTCCTGCCCCTGAGACATAGACAGCAAGGCCTTTTCTGCCTGAATCTCAAGATTGGGTTCCTCATAAAGTAAACCGAGCGCCAGAAAAAACGCATCAAGATCAGCCAATGCCGGATCTCCTGGCGCCAGCGAAAAAGCCCAATCCTGAGGGTCGCCCCGTAAGAACGAAATAACAATTTTTACTTGCTGAGCAGAATCTCCTGATGAACAGGGTCTCAGGGACAAAAACAATTTACAATTATTCACGAAATTCCTAAACTTAAACCTGTCTCCGGAAAACAGTTCAGGAATCGGTATTTTAGGTTCTGACCTAGGATTTCTGATAACATAGTCTTGTATGCCCTGCACACGAGTAGCCAGCTGGTCCACACTTGTAATCAAGGTCTGGACATTCATGTCTGCAGCAAGCATAGCCACTCTGAGGTAAAGGGGAAGGAGAAAAAAAAAAAACTCAGAATCTTCTTTCTTATAATCCCTCTTCTGCAATGCATTAAACATTTAATACTGGCCTGGCAAACTGTTATGACCCCAATGGCGAGGGTCTCAGAGGAACGTGGAAGTCTGCAGAATACAAAAATCCAGCTCATAGGGCAGTGGTAACTGGGTTGACCATATATCTACTCCTAACGCCAACACTAGAAGTAGCCGGGGATCATTCCTACGTTGATTCTAGATGACACGCGCCAGCCGGAGAATCTAGCTACCCCTAGTAGAGGAAAACAAAGACCTTTCTTGCCTCCAGAGAAGGGGACCCCAAAGCTGGATAGAAGCCCCCCACAAATAATGACGGTGAGGTAAGAGGAAATGACAAACACAGAAATGAACCAGGTTTAGCACAGAGAGGCCCGCTTACTGATAGCAGAATAAAGAAAGGTAACTTATATGGTCAACAAAAACCCTATCAAAATCCACACTGGAAATTCAAGAACCCCCGAACCGTCTAACGGTCCGGGGGGAGAACACCAGCCCCCTAGAGCTTCCAGCAAAGGTCAGGATATAGATTTGGAACAAGCTGGATAAAAATACAAAACCAAAACAAATAGCAAAAAGCAAAAGGCAGACTTAGCTGATATAACTGGAACCAGGATCAGTAGACAAGAGCACAGCAGACTAGCTCTGATAACTACGTTGCCAGGCATTGAACTGAAGGTCCAGGGAGCTAATATAGCAACACCCCTAACTAACGACCCAGGTGCGGATAAAAGGAATGACAGAAAAACCAGAGTCAAAAAACTAGTAACCACTAGAGGGAGCAAAAAGCAAATTCACAACAGAGGATCACCCGCTCCACCGAGAAGAAACGGTTATTGTTGGGGTGAGGAGCGGTCGCGGGAGCGGTCAGGAGAGCAGGATCAGTCGGGGGAGCAGAATCGGCCGGGGGAGTAGGGGCGCCTTCCATACCTGTGCCTGATGTGATTCCACCGATGTCGATCCGTTCCGCTGACAAGCACACTGGAATCGGCTGCAGCCCGGACCGCGGCTCCTCCAAGTCGGCCTCCCAATGTGGCTCTGCTCTCCATGGTTCCGTGGTCGGGATAGGTAGGCTCGGCTCCTCCGCCGGCGGCTCCAAGAAGTTCAGATCCTTCCGCTGCGGTGGAAGCGGATCCGCCTCTGGCGGGTGAGGGCAAGCCGGGATCACTTCGTCGTCGCTCGGGCACTTGCTGATCATCATCGCTGTCCGGCATTCGGCGGCAACGCATGCACCTGGCTCCGCCATTTCTCCGGGGTTGAGCTCCCTCCTCACCTCATTCCCACCGTTGCAAATCAGGGGGCCGTTCTCCTCCGCTGCTGGGCAGGTCGTCATCTCGCAGCCAAAGTTGGAGGGGGCGGTCGCTGCTTTTGGCGCCGCTTTGGTAGTCTCCTCCCATGGCACGCCCTTCTTCTCCCCCTGCGCTCCCTGTGGCGCTGCAATGGCGGCGGGTTTTGGCGGGAACCTTTGGCGGCAAGTGGCAATACACAGTCTTTGCAATAAGTCACAGTCCAAGCACAACAAATCACTGTTCCAAGGCACACATGACCTGATTCTTCAGGCTTAAGTAGATCCTGTTCGTGACGCCAAGTTTGTAGCGCCCCCACTGCCGCAGGGCCGAGGGGTACCCGGTACCGGGCCTCTGAGTCTCTGCTCTGGGGTTGTCACGGTGGCTAGACCCGGTCCATGACCCTGCTGAGGGGCGTACAATGAAAGTGGTGGTATGGTGAAGTGCCGGTCGCAGTAAATAACGAGGACACCAGGTTGTAGTCTCTTTACTGAAGGCTTCAGGATCCTCAGTCCAGAATACGGTCAACCGGGCTGCGCAAGTCCGGCCGGTCCGATGGCACCTCCAGAGTTCCCTTTGCAGGTGGAAATCTGTGCCTACCTTCTAGCGCTTGTGTGTTGTGGTCCTCCCCTGCTGTGCTTACGGGATAGTCCCCACAACTGTTGTGTCTGTTTCTCGTGTTCCCTCACAACTCGATTCTGATGTTCTTCTTCGTCCCCCAGATAATATGGCTAGGACGCACCCGTATGACGGGTAGGCTCGGAGCTCTTCCTGGACCCTAGAGTCGCCCTTCTCCTGTTGTTGCCCCCCTATGTCTTCCTAGGTGAATTGAGTGAGACAGCCCGCCTATAACTGACTGTCCTGCCGTAAGTTTGAAGTTAGGCCTGGAGCTCTATACTTCCTCGGCTTTCCGGCCACCGGTTGCGCGCCTCAGTAGGATGTTGCCTCGTCTTACAGCACGACTCCTACTGGTGTTTCTCCTTGTTGCATTGATCTCGTTTCTCACTCAGCACAATAAACCTCGCTTCTTGTCCTTTCTTAGGGCACCGCCGCGATCAGGTGCAGGCGCGGTCCCGTAACGTTCTCTCAGTTCGCTAGGTCTCTGTCAGGATCCCACCCCTGACAAGGACCCCCCTGAGTCTCTCCCCGCAACACCCTCTGCCACAGGATGTTGCCTGTTGGATTCCCAGTCAGCTTCTCACTAACTTCCTATCCAACCCCCAGTTTTACCAGACTGTGAGGAGTGGCCTAATTCATAGCACCCTTAGCTCCCCCTGGAGGCCAGACTGTGAAGTGTATTGGTGTCTGTGATACCTGGTCAGGTGAACTCCTTTAGTGCCATCAGACGTACCATAGCCGCCCTTAGAGGCGGAGCATCAGTACTGCAACGACCAGGACTCTGGGGCGCTGCACTTATATGTAGTAGCCTTCTTCCAATATCCAGGTCCCCGTTTGGTAAACATAATCTGATCGAGCTCACGTAGGATATTCATTCCCAGTACTACAGGCACATCTTCCTTGATAGGCTCAGGGACTAGCAGGATCCCTTTTCTCCCAACTTCTTGCCCACAGATTCGAATATTCATCCACACGACCCCTGTGACCGGGATCGGTTGTTGGTTAGCAGCAAACAACCGGATCAATGTCTCTTTTTCTGGCTTGGCCAGGTCCTGGAAATGCTGCTTGAAGTACGCTTCTGGCATCGTTGTCACTTGTGACCCGGTATCTATCAGGCAATCCACTAGAACTCCTTCGAATTCAGCACGTAGGATGGGGCTCCCAGCAATCTAGTGTTCGTTATGATATGGAGCGGCCTCTCTCCTCGCCTCCCCCGCAGAGTGCCGCACTACTGCAGGGGTTGGTAGTTTAACGGCGGCTTCCGCTGCCCTTGAGTATAGTTCCGACAGTCTCTGGCAAGGTGCCCCTGTCCTCCACATTCCCAGCATTGGATGCCTCCTCCTCGCCGGGGGGTTCTTCGAGCCTGTCCTCGTGCCTCCGATGCCTGACGGGAGGGGGCTTGCTCCTACTGATCCCTTTTCGGTCGGGCTGAAAAATGGTTGCATGAGTACGGTGGGTCAGACTGTTGTAGTTCCCCCACTCTTCGCTCCACCTGGGTCAGTTTCTCTTGCACGTTGACAAGGGACCAGTGCAAGTCTTGCACCACGTGGACTAGCACCTCCTGATGGTTTGGGTCCCCTCTGGTATTGGCGCCCTGGACACGCATCTTCCCAGACTCATAGCTCTCTTCTTCACTTCGGGCCACTGTTTCCACCAGGATTTGACAAAACGTAAGAGCCGGATCTGCCCGGACCCGTTCTGACAGTGCTCGCCTCAAGGATCTGCTGTGCAGTCCCAGAATGAATTGCTCCCGGAGTATCCGGTCTTTAGAGCCCATGCCGCCAAATCCATCCGCCTCCTTTCTCTGCACCTCTGCTAACACTTCTTGCAGTGCTGTTGCATACTGAGAAATTCCTTCTTCTTCTCGCTGCAGCCTAGAGAAAAATTTGGCGCGAAGGTGTCCTGCGCTAGCAGTCTCGCCGTAGATCTCTTCCAGGAACTTCACTAGCTCCTTCAGGGTACTGCAGGTGAGTTCTGGTTGTAGGCAGATGTTTCTACGGGCTTCTCCCTCTAGGGCAGTTAACGCAATGTCCACTTTAAGGTCTGGGCTGATGTTATAAATCTTCAGGGTGCTTTGCAACTGGGACACCCAGTCGGACAGCAGCATATTCTTGCCGTCAAACTTTGGTAGCACACTAAATATGGTGCCCATAGGGAGTGTCCTTGCAGGGTTTCCACCAATGCCCACAGCATCTCCATTAACAGCATTCCCGCCATTGCTGTCTGCTGCCTCCATCTTGGTGACAGTACCCTGCTCGCAGCGCCACTTGAAGCGATGGTCGGGGGACCACCACGGTGCAGGAAGACTACTGTACACAAGATGAGGTGCAAACAACCAAGGGTAGATTTATTGGGAGGCAAGGAATGAAGTGGGTGAGGAAGATGCAAAAAGGGGTATGCAATGGCAAGAGACACTTTACAAGAGTTATAAACTTTATCTTGTCCGCAACATAGCACGGTGCTCCAACTGTTACAGACTCAGAATATGTCTCACAAGAAAATTTAAACAATAAACAAATAACGATACTACTCTACATATAACCTCCCTGGCCTTTACTAAGCAGGCCACACGGCTTCCGTGTACTGACTACTGAAGCCTACACTAGGCCCTAACAGGTGCACCAAACAGGAACAGACTCACGGTGATGTTGGGGACTCAGGTCCAGTCCCAGGGGGGCCCCCAGCAGTCTATACGGTGGTGCGCACGGCTTTCTGTCAGCTCTGTGAAGCATGGTCTTTTCCTTACTTCTGGATCCTAGGGATGCTCCTGGAAACTGTAAATCCCTTTCTCAGTATCTTCGTGGCTTCACAAACTAGCACAAAACAGCCACCTTTGCTGTACTGTACACACAGTTCCGGCTCAACTCCTTCCCTCATTCTAGGGCAGTTCATCTTCACAGCCTAGAGCAGGTGGAAGCAGGACATTCCATCACACCAGACAAGGGGGTGCTGTCTCTTAAAGTGGCAGCGTGTTACTGTCCATAACAGCACCACCCTCTTACACTTTAGCCACATCAGTGGTAGTAGTTGTGACGGTACATGTAGTGGTCCTGATGGTGGTACATGTCTGGGTAACAGTTGTGGTCTTGGTGATAGCAGTAGTCTGGACACAAGGTGGTGCCGTTGCCACAGGAAACAATTTAGCTGGAGTTTTTGTAGGAGGTGCCACAATGTCTCTCTTTTTGTGCACATTTAAGGCAAATCAGCCCTTTTCACCGAAATGTCTGGTGTAAGTAATGGTGTCTCCTGGGTAAAGGTCTCGATCTGGGTGGCCTTCCCAGAGGTGGGACTCCACATCCCTCCTGTTCACAAAGACCTCAGCATACAGTCCTTGCTTCTTGATGAAGCCCCAACGCCCTCGGAGTTTGAAGGCTATGACTGTACCCTGCTTACGCGGGGCCTGGTGGGTGGTGCAGTCCTTGCGGGCCTTGGCCTTTACTGCTAGGTCGCGTTGGTCGTGGGCCTGGCGTTGGGCCTGGTGTCTCTCCTCCTTCTCCTCCCACTTACGGGTGAGTTGGGCCTGGTAGTCCTCCCAACTTAGGACTTCTACCATCTCTCCTTTATGTTGTTCTGCCCCGGGGAACCCCATGAAGTCTGGCCCGGGATTCACCCAGCGGTACATAGTCTGCTCCGTGTATACCTCACCCGGCAGGGTGGTGGGCGCAATTGGGGCCTTCAGAAAGTGTTCCATGCCCATGGCCTGGTCCCTGCAGGCGGTGGGTACCGCGAGGAGGTGGCGCTGCGATGGGGCCTATCAGTAGTCCCTCTGTCTCTGGGGCAGGGTCGGCGTGCTTACCGGCCGCAGCGATGTCCTCCATGACGGCTCGCTCCGCCGGCGTCGTCGTCCACGGTGGTTCTGGCAACGGTGTCGACAGCGGTTCCCGTAGCGGTGCAGGGGGCGGTGTCGGTAGCGATGCCAGCGGGTCCTTCACAGCCTTTTACTAGGCACTGCTCCTAATAGCCAGATTCCTACTCCACACTGATGAGGGGCAAACACCCCGAAACAGCTGTCTGTGGATGGATACCATGCTTGGCATAGGTGGTTTTCCTGTATTGGATGTTTTCCTTTATTGGATGCTGCCCTTCCCGTGGTTGTCCCTTCCCGGGGAAAGGTCTGGCTATTCACTGCTTGCGTTGAGAAACACGTGATGGTGTCTCCGCAGCTATCCTACATGCATTTGCATATTTCCCATAAGGGATGGGGGCAGTGTTCTGGATCACTGCGTTGAGAAACACGTGATGGTGTCTCCGTGGTGTTGGATAATTTGGTCTCCCCGAGGCCAATCATCTGTTCCTTCACAGCCTTTTACTAGGCACTGCTCCTAATAGCCAGATTCCTACTCCACACTGATGAGGGGCAAACACCCCAAAACAGCTGTCTGTGGATGGATACCATGCTTGGCATAGGTGGTTTTCCTGTATTGGATGTTTTCCTTTATTGGATGCTGCCCTTCCCGTGGTTGTTCCTTCTCGGGGAAAGGTCTGGCTATTCACTGCTTGCGTTGAGAAACACGTGATGGTGTCTCCGCAGCTATCCTACATGTCCTCCACGTGGCTGGCCTCTTCTTGGTCCTTTTCCCGCTCTCTTCTTCTGGGACAGTTTCGTTTCTGTTGTCTCCGCGCGCCATTGAGGATCAGGAGGCGGATCTCGGCTGCTGACGGACACGTCCTCAAGGTACAGAGATATTTAGACTGGGCGGCCATAATTCTTCGCGCTTCTCAGTTCGTTCACGCCCACAACTCCACGCCCTTCTTCTCCTGGCGGCAATTTTGGCAGGAATTTTGGCGGCAAATGGCAATACACAGTCTTTAAGCAAATCACAGTTCGAATACAGTTCTGGCACAATTCTTAGGCGCACATGACCCGATTCTTCAGGCTTAAGTAGATCCTGTTCGTGACGCCAAAAATGGATCGCCCCCACAGTAAGGGCAATGGGGTACTCAGCACCGGGTACTTCGGTTCGGTAGGGATCTCACGGTGGCCCGACCCGGTCTGTGGCCCTTTTGAGGGGTATCCAATGAAAGAAAGAGTTTTTATGGTTTTGGGAAAGGTCTTTAAAGGGGTAGTTCGTGATGCCACCTGTGGTATTCGATCAGGGTGACCGACGCTGCTTAGGGGTCCGCTGGGGTGATGTGATGGCAGCTAGATGGTATACCTTCCCACAAGTGAAGTGTATCCCCAGGGCTTCCCAGAAGTGTAGGTGGTGATGGTGGACGATGTAAGGCGCAGAGAATAATGAGGACACAAGGTTGCAGTCTCTTTACCTTTACTGGAGGCTTCAGTGCAGCGCCCCAGAGTCTGGTCGTTGCAGTAACGTCGCTCTTCCACCAGGGGGAGTGATGGTACGTCTGATTGCACTAAAAGAGTCCACCTTGCAGGTATCACAGACACACATTACACTTCACACTCCGGCCGCCAGGGGGAGCAAAAGGTCCTATCTATTAGGCCACTCCTCACACATGGGTAAAACTGGGGGTTGGATAGGAAGTTAGACAGAAAGTAGCTGGGGAGAGTTAGAGAGAGGACCTGTCAGGGGTGGGATCCTGACAGCGGCCTAGCACAGACAGATCGTTACGGAGCCATGCCTGTGCCTTATAGCGGCAGACTCCTAAGAAAGGACACGAAGTGAAGCATATTGTGGAGAAGTGAGAAATGGGATCACAGCACAAAGGAGATAGAACCAGAAGGAGTCGTGCCTCAAGATCAGCAACATCCTTCTGAGGCGCGTAGCCGGCGGCCGGAATGCCGAGGAAGTAAGAGACTCTAAACATTACTTTGAACTAAGGCCGGGCAGTTAACTTTAGGTTGGCTGTCTCACCTTTACACCTAATGAAGACAACGGAGGCAATTGTGGGAGAGGGGCGTCTCTAGGGTCCCTATAAAATAACTCCAGGCCTATCCCGTCATACGGGTGCGTCCTATCCATATCATCTGGGGGACGGAGAAAAAGAACAGAAACATACACGACAGTTGTGAGGACTATCCCGTGGTGCTCAGCAGGGAGGTACTACAACACACAGGCGCTGGTAGGAAGGCAACTGATTTCCACCTGCAAAGGGAACTCTGGATGTGCCTTCGGACCGGCCGGTCTCAGCCAGCCCTGTTAGCAGTGGTCTGGACTGCTGATGCTGAAGCCTTCAGTAAAGAGGTAAAGAGACTGCAACCCTGTGTCCTCATTATTTACTGCGACCTACACCGTCACCTACATCTTTAATTGGGCGCACCTTAGCAGGGCCACGGACCGGGTCAGGCCACCGTGACATCCCCAGAACAGAGAGACCTGGTACCGAGTACCCCGTTGCCCTGTGTTTGGGGGCCGCTCCATCAGCATCCACAGTCCAGGGTACAGACCACAGGATAGGCAGAGTCCGGCCGGTCTGAAGGCAAATCCAGAGTCCCCTTATCCAGGTGGAAATCAGTAGCCTTCCTTCTAGCGCCTTTGTGTTGTAGTACCTCCCTGCTGAGCTTCTCGGTAAGGTCCTCACAACTCTTGTAGATGTTCTAGATGTTATTTCTTCCTCTCTGTCCCCCAGATGGTGTGGATAGGACAAACCCATATGACTGATGGCCTGAGGCTTGTTTATAGGGACCCTAGAGATGCCCCGACCCCCACAAGTTGCCACCGTGTCTTCTTAGGTATTAAGGTCGGGCAGCCAACTTGGAATTGACTGTCCTGCCGGTCTCTGGAGCAAGGCTTGGAGACTGTTGTTCCCTCGGTGTTCCGGCCACCGGCTACGTGCCTCAGAAGGAGGCAGCCTATTACAGGGAAGAACTCCTTCTGGTGTTATATCCTTGTGCTTTGACTTCGTGTCTCACCCTCTACAACACAATTCTCTTCGTGTCCTTTCTTAGGATGCTGCCGCACGTGGGGCAGGCGCAGCTCCGTGTCTTTCTGTCTTGCTAGGCTTCTCTCAGGATCCCACCCCTGACAGGGACCCTCTGTCTGCACTCTGCAGGTCCGATGTTCCTCCTTTCCCCCTGTCTGCCTGACAGGTGTTGCCTGGGCAAAGCCCAGTCAGCTTCTCCCTAACTTTCTATCCAGCCCACCAGTTTTACCCTTCTGTGAGGAGAGCCCTAGTAGATAGGAGCAAAGCTCCTCCTGGTGGTCTGGAGTGTGAAGTGTGGTGTATGGTTTGTGATACCTGGTAGGAAGATCTCCTTTATTGCCATCAGACGTAATATCACTCTCCCTGGTGGAAGAATGACATCACTGCAACGACCAGGACTCTGGGGCGCTGCACATACATAATAAACCAGTGGAGATCTTAGAGAGACAGTGTTCCGGTGTCTACCTCCATGTACATTGACCCGATCGACCACACTGTGTATAACTCTGTATATAACACTACACGTCTCTGTACATCTCTTTACACCTCTGGATAACTCTGTTTCTGTACACCTAAGTGTGTCTCCGGTTGTCTCTGTTGTTACTCTACATTCTGTAGTAGTCTCTTTTCTCTCAGGTTTACGCAACCGTATATTTTCCTTCCAAGAAAAATGATCTGACTGTGATAATCACATTCTGATCAGAGTGGGATACATTTTTCTCAGATGTGGAGAATTAAAAATAAAAAATTTCTCGATCTTCTCCATTCATGAAGGTCAAAATACACACACATGTTATTTGAGTGCAGTCTGATGCTTTCCACAGACCCATAGACATGTATTGGCGATTGCCATCTGATTATCGGAAACAAATTGACATGAGCACGGCCTCCTACAATAACATTGGTCTGAGTGTGATCCAGTGCTTTAGAGGACTGGGGCTACGATCGTCTGCTTGAGTCCTCAGCATTGTTTGCCGGTTATGTTTCCCGTTGACTTGTTTGTGGCATTGTTGGGTGTGCTCACAAGAGTGTATTCTGTACTTGATACTGAATATTTCATGTTTTCTGGGTTTATTTATTACTTTACTGTGGGATGGACTCAGAAATGATAATTGGATTTGCTGTTCTTCAGTGGTTGGCATCGACGATTTTCTCTTTGGGTCAATGGCCTTCGTTGTGCACAACCGGGAAAGAGCGGCCTCTGATGTCATTCCCGGACGGAGGTGGATTGGTAGTTTAGGGCACCCACCATAATGGAGCCCTTTTGGGCTATGAGAGAATGCAGTAACCTGCTCCCATCATGACGGTGCTGCCATAAAGATACCCTGGTTTTATGCCTAAAGGTATAGGGAACTTTCCATATTCAGGGCCTTTTTTTGCCTATGAGAGCAAAAGAGTGAAGGCGCTGTCCACTGGTGATCACAGACAGGAGGGGCCCCTGTGCAAGAACAGTACATGGGCCCTTTGCAACCAAATATCTCCTCATAATGCACAATTGCTCCTGCTTTGGAGCTGGATGTGGCCCCCTGACCTCATTGGCCTCTTGGCTCCAGCGCAGGATGCACCAATGTTATCTCCGGCCCTGGTGCCGCACTGTGATTTTGTTATTGGCAAAGTCAGATGGGAAATGTTTGAGGCACAAACTACTATCGCTAGGACCACTACTACACTATACTCCGGCTTTTCAGCTTCCATAATTTATATGACAACACTGAACTGCCAAGACATAAGGGAAGAAGCAATGAAAGATAAAACACTATACTATAAGCTGCCGGCAAAAAAAAAAAAGAATGATTGTCAAGGATCACGTCCTCCTCACTCCTCAGTCTGTATCTGTGCATATGACTACAAGACCGTGTTATACCTCCATTATAAGCTGGAGGTAAATACATTAAGTGGACCAAAACAGTAAGTTACATGCAGCCATACATCACCAGGCACAATGTCGAGCATTGAATGGAATGGTGTAAAGCCGCCACCACTGGACTCTGGAGGAGACGTGTTCTGTGCAGAGACGGATCGCACTTCTTTATCTGCGTCTGATGGAGGAGTCTGGGTTTGGTGATTGCAGGAGGACGTTATCCTCTCATTGCATTGTGCCCCCTGTACAGATGGTGGAGGAGGATAATGCTGTGGGTTGTTATCGGGGGACGGCCTCGGACCCTCAGCTCCGGTGATGAGAATTCTTAATCTTCAGTAGAGGACATTGAGGACAACTGTAGCTTCAGCTTTGTGGGAACAGCTTGGGGAAGACCCTTATTTGTCCCCCATGACTGTGCCCAGTGCACAAGGTGCATAGGGACATGGGGGGAACATAAACGGCCGCACAGAACCCCATACCGATATGGAGGGGGGAACATGAGCGGCCGCACAGAGCCCCATACAGACATGGAGGAGAGAACATGAGCGGCCGCACAGAGCCCCATACAGACATGGAGGGGAGAACATGAGTGGCCGCACAGAGCCCCAAACAGACATGGAGGAGAGAACATGAGCGGCCGCACAGAGCCCGATACAGACATGGAGAAGAGAACATGAGCGGCCGCACAGAGCTCCATACAGACATGGAGGAGAGAACATGAGAAGCCACACAGAGCCTCATACAGACATGGAGGAGAGAACATGAGCGGCCACACAGAGCCCCATACAGACATGGAGGAGAGAACATGAGCGGCCGCACAGAGCCCCATACAGACATGGAGGAGAGAACATGAGCGGCCACACAGAGCCCCATACAGACATGGAGGGGAGAACATGAGCGGCTGCACAGAGCCCCATACAGACATGGAGGGGAGAACATAAGCGGTCGCACAGAGCCCCATACAGACATGGAGGAGAGAACATGAGCGGCCACACAGAGCCCCATACAGACATGGAGGGGAGAACATGAGCGGCTGCACAGAGCCCCATACAGACATGGAGGCGAGAACATGAGCGGCCACACAGAGCCCCATACAGACATGGAGGGGAGAACATGAGCGGCTGCACAGAGCCCCATACAGACATGGAGGGGAGAACATGAGCGGCTGCACAGAGCCCCATACAGACATGGAGGGGATAACATGAGTGGCCGCACAGAGCCCCAAACAGACATGGAGGGGAGAACATGAGCGGCCACACAGAGCCCCATACAGACATGGAGGAGAGAACATGAGTGGCCGCACACAGCCCCATACAGACATGGAGGAGAGAACATGAGCGGCCGCACAGAGCCCCATACAGACATGGAGGGGAGAACATGAGCGGCCGCACAGAGCCTCATACAGACATGGAGGAGAGAACATGAGCGACCGTACAGAGCCCCATACAGACATGGAGGAGAGAACATGAGCGGCCGCACAGAGCCCCATACAGACATGGAGGGAGAACATGGGCGGCCGCACAGAGCCCCATGTGTTGTGAACTCTATTTTTAGGCTCCCTCTAGTGGTCACAAGCGGTACTGTGTAGTGTTGTCTTTCTGCAGGTTGCTGCATCAGCTGGTTCGTTATCCTTGGTTGGTTTCCTATTTAGCTCACCTGGATACTCAGTTCCTTGCCTGCTATCAATGTATTCAGTGCTCTTCAGATTCCTTGTGACTACCTTGCTCCCAGTCTCTCCAAGACAAGCTAAGTTTTTGTTTGTTCATTTTTTGATTATCAGCATTCATCATGTTTCTTGTCCAGCTTGCTAAAATGTGATCTCCTTGCTTGCTGGTTGCTCTAGGGGACTGAGTTTCTCCCCCCACACCGTTAGTTGGTGCGGGGGTTCTTGAAATCTCAGTGTGGATATTTTGTAAGGGTTTTTTACTGACCGCACAGACCCCTTTTCTATTTTCTGCTATCTAGTATTAGTGGGCCTCATTTGCTGAATCTGTTTTCACCCCTGTGTATGTGCCTTCCTCTTACCTCACCGTTATTACATGTTGGGGGCTTCTATATCTTTGGGGATTATTTCTCTGGAGGCAAGAGAGGTCTTTCTTTCTCTCTAGGGGTAGTTAGTTCCTCAGGCTGGCTCGAGACGTCTAGGATTTTTAGGCACGTTCACCGGCTACCTCTAGTGTGTTTGGATAGGTTCAGTTTTGCGGTTAGTTCAGTTTATCACCTCCCTAGAGCTTGTCCTATGTTTGTTACTTAGCTGGAGCAATTTGTGATCCTCAACCACTAAGGATCATAACAGTATAGCAGGCCAAAAAGTGTTTAATGCATCGCAGAAGTGGGATAAAAAGAAGACCTGAGTACATTTTTTTTTCCTCCCGCTTCTCCTTTGCTGCAGTCTGTTTAGCTTCTTTCATCCCCTTGAACTCTGGGTGGTTTTGAGCTCAGCTGCAGACATGAATATTCAGACTCTGACTTCTAGTGTGGATCATCTTACTGCACGGGTGCAAAGTATTCAGGATTTTGTTATTCATAGCCCTATGTCAGAACCAAAGATACCTGAGTTGTTTTCTGGAGATAGATCTAGGTTTATGAATTTTAAGAATAATTGTAAGTTATTTCTATCTCTGAGACCTCGTTCCTCTGGTGATTCCGCTCAGCAAGTTAAAATTGTTATCTCCTTGTTGCGTGGCGACCCTCAAGATTGGGCCTTCTCTCTGGCGCCAGGAGATCCTGCATTGCTTAATGTAGATGCATTTTTTCTGGCTCTTGGACTGCTTTATGAGGAGCCTAATCTTGAGAATCAGGCAGAAAAAGCGTTGCTGGCTATTTCTCAAGGTCAGGATGGAGCAGAGGTGTATTGTCAAAAGTTTCGGAAATGGTCGGTGCTTACTCAATGGAATGAGTGTGCCCTGGCTGCAAATTTCAGAGAAGGTCTTTCTGAAGCCATTAAGAATGTTATGGTGAGGTTTCCCACCCCTACAAGTCTGAGTGATTCTATGGCTTTAGGTTGATCGGCGTTTGCGGGAGCGCAAATCTGCTCATCCTTTGGCGGTATTTTCTGAACAGAGACCTGAGTCTATGCAATGTGACCGAACTCTGACCAGAATTGAGCGACAAAGTCATAGACGTCAAAATGGGTTGTGCTTTTACTGTGGTGATTCTACTCATGTTATCTCAGCATGCTCTAAACGCTTAAAGAAAATCGCTAAACCTGTCACCATTGGTACTATACAGCCTAAATTTATTTTGTCTGTTACTTTGATTTGTTCTTTGTCGTCTTACCCGGTTATGGCTTTTGTGGATTCGGGTGCTGCCCTGAATCTGATGGATTTGTCGTTTGCCAGGCGCTGTGGTTTTGTCCTGGAGCCTTTGGAATTTCCTATTCCTCTGAGGGGAATTGATGCTACGCCATTGGCTGAGAATAAGCCTCAGTATTGGACGCAAATGACCATGTGCATGACTCCCGTACATTAGGAGGTGATTCGCTTTCTAGTTTTGCATAATTTGCATGATGTTGTCGTTTTGGGTCTGCCATGGCTGCAGGCTCATAATCCAGTTTTAGATTGGAAAGCTATGTCTGTGTCAAGTTGGGGTTGTCAGGGAATTCATGGCGATACTCCGTTGGTGTCTATTGCTTCTTCCACTCCTTCTGAGGTCCCTGAGTTTTTGTCTGACTACCAGGATGTATTTGATGAGCCCAGGTCCAGTGCCCTGCCCCCTCATAGGGATTGTGACTGTGCTATAAATTTAATTCCTGGTAGTAAATTCCCTCAGGGACGACTTTTTAATTTGTCTATACCAGAGCATGCCGCGATGCGGAGTTATATAAAGGAGTCTTTGGAGAAGGGACATATTCACCCATCCTCTTCCCCTCTTGGTGCAGGATTTTTTTTTGTGGCCAAGAAGGACGGTTCTTTGAGACCTTGTATAGATTATCGTCTTCTGAATAAAATCACAGTCAAATTTCAGTATCCTCTGCCATTATTGTCTGATTTGTTTGCTCGGATTAAGGGTGCCAGTTGGTTCACCAAGATAGATCTCCGTGGTGCGTATAACCTGGTGCGCATTAAGCAGGGAGATGAATGGAAAACAGCATTTAATATGCCCGAAGGCCATTTTGAGTACTTGGTGATGCCTTTTGGACTCTCTAATGCTCCTTCTGTGTTTCAGTCCTTCATGCATGACATCTTCCGAGAATATCTGGATGCATTTATGATTGTTTATCTGGATGACATTTTGGTCTTTTCTGATGATTGGGAGTCCCATGTGAAGCAGGTCAGGATGGTGTTTCAGGTCCTGCGTGCTAATGCTTTATTTGTGAAGGGCTCAAAATGCCTCTTCGGAGTACAGAAGGTCTCCTTTTTGGGTTTTATTTTTTCCCCTTCTACTTTGGAGATGGACCCAGTCAAGGTCCAGGCTATTCATGACTGGACTCAGCCCACGTCTGTTAAGAGTCTTCAGAAGTTCTTGGGTTTTGCTAATTTTTACCGTCGTTTCATCGCTAATTTTTCTAGCGTGGTTAAACCTTTGACGGATTTGACCAAGAAGGGTTCTGATGTGACTAATTGGTCTCCTGCGGCCGTGGAGGCCTTTCGGGAGCTGAAGCACCGGTTTTCTTCAGCTCCAGTCTTATGTCAGCCAGATGTCTCTCTCCCCTTCCAGGTCGAGGTTGATGCTTCTGAGATTGGAGCAGGGGCTGTTTTGTCGCAGAGAAGCTCTGATGGCTCTGTGATGAAGCCATGTGCTTTCTTTTCAAGAAAATTTTCGCCTGCCGAGCGGAATTATGATGTTGGTAATCGGGAGTTGTTGGCTATGAAGTGGGCATTTGAGGAGTGGCGACATTGGCTCGAGAGAGCTACACATCGTGTGGTGGTCTTGACTGATCACAAAAATCTGATTTACCTCGAGTCTGCCAAGCGCCTGAATCCTAGACAGGCTCATTGGTCGTTGTTTTTCTCCCGTTTCAACTTTGTGGTCTCATACCTGCCTGGTTCGAAGAACGTGAAGGCTGATGCACTTTCTAGGAGTTTTGTGCCTGACTCTCCGGGAGTTTCTGAGCCGGCTGGTATTCTCAGAGAGGGAGTGATTTTGTCTGCAATTTCCCCAGATTTGCGACGAGTGCTGCAGAAATTTCAGGCGGATAGACGTGACCGTTGTCCACCAGAGAGATTGTTTGTTCCGGATAGATGGACCAGCAGAGTTATTTCCGAGGTTCATTCTTCGGTGTTGGCGGGTCATCCTGGGATTTTTGGTACCAGAGATTTGGTGGCTAGGTCCTTCTGGTGGCCTTCCTTGTCGCGGGATGTGCGTTCCTTTGTGAAGTCTTGTGGGATTTGTGCTCGGGCTAAGCCTTGCTGTTCTCGTGCCAGCGGTTTGCTTTTGCCTTTGCCTGTCCCGAAAAGGCCTTGGACGCACATTTCCATGGATTTTATTTCGGATCTTCCAGTATCTCAGAAAATGTCTGTCATCTGGTTGGTGTGTGATCGTTTTTCCAAGATGGTCCATTTGGTGCCCTTGCCTAAGTTGCCTTCCTCCTCCGATTTGGTTCCTCTATTTTTTCAGAATGTGGTTCGCTTGCACGGCATTCCTGAAAATATTGTGTCTGATAGAGGATCCCAGTTTGTGTCCAGGTTTTGGCGGACTTTTTGTGCTAAGATGGGCATTGATTTGTCTTTTTCGTCGGCCTTCCATCCTCAGACGAATGGCCAAACCGAGCGAACTAGTCAGACGTTGGAAACTTATTTGAGATGTTTTGTTTCTGCTGATCAGGATGATTGGGTGACTTTTTTGCCATTGGCCGAGTTTGCCCTTAATAATCGGGCTAGTTCTGCTACTTTGGTTTCGCCTTTTTTCTGCAATTCTGGTTTCCATCCTCGTTTTTCCTCGGGTCAGGTTGAGTCTTCCGACTGTCCTGGGGTGGATTCTGTGGTGGATAGGTTGCAGCAGATTTGGAACCATGTGGTGGACAATTTGAGGTTGTCACAGGAGAAGGCTCAGCGCTTTGCCAACCGCCGCTGCGGTGTGGGTCCCCGACTTTGTGTTGGGGATTTGGTGTGGCTGTCTTCTCGGTATGTTCCTATGAAGGTCTCCTCTCCTAAATTCAAGCCTCGCTTCATCGGTCCTTATAAGATCTTGGAAATCCTTAACCCGGTGTCTTTTCGTTTGGATCTCCCAGCATCGTTTGCCATTCATAATGTGTTCCATAGGTCTTTGTTGCGGAGGTATGTGGTACCTGTGGTTCCTTTTGTTGAGCCTCCTGCTCCGGTGCTGGTCGAGGGCGAATTGGAGTACGTGGTGGAGAAGATTTTGGATTCTCGTATCTCTAGACGGAGGCTTCAGTATTTGGTTAAGTGGAAGGGCTATGGTCAGGAGGATAATTCCTGGGTTGTCGCCTCTGATGTTCATGCGGCCGATTTGGTTCGTGCCTTCCACGCGGCTCGTCCTGATCGCCCTGGGGGTCTTGATGAGGGTTCGGTGACCCCTCCTCAAGGGGGGGTACTGTTGTGAACTCTATTTTTAGGCTCCCTCTAGTGGTCACAAGCGGTACTGTGTAGTGTTGTCTTTCTGCAGGTTGCTGCATCAGCTGGTTCGTTATCCTTGGTTGGTTTCCTATTTAGCTCACTTGGATACTCAGTTCCTTGCCTGCTATCAATGTATTCAGTGCTCTTCAGTTTCCTTGTGACTACCTTGCTCCCAGTCTCTCCAAGACAAGCTAAGTTTTTGTTTGTTCATTTTTTGATTATCAGCATTCATCATGTTTCTTGTCCAGCTTGCTAAAATGTGATCTCCTTGCTTGCTGGTTGCTCTAGGGGACTGAGTTTCTCCCCCCACACCGTTAGTTGGTGCGGGGGTTCTTGAAATCTCAGTGTGGATATTTTGTAAGGGTTTTTTACTGACCGCACAGACCCCTTTTCTATTTTCTGCTATCTAGTATTAGTGGGCCTCATTTGCTGAATCTGTTTTCACCCCTGTGTATGTGCCTTCCTCTTACCTCACCGTTATTACATGTTGGGGGCTTCTATATCTTTGGGGATTATTTCTCTGGAGGCAAGAGAGGTCTTTCTTTCTCTCTAGGGGTAGTTAGTTACTCAGGCTGGCTCGAGACGTCTAGGATTTTTAGGCACGTTCACCTGCTACCTCTAGTGTGTTTGGATAGGTTCAGTTTTGCGGTTAGTTCAGTTTACCACCTCCCTAGAGCTTGTCCTATGTTTGTTACTTAGCTGGAGTAATTTGTGATCCTCAACCACTAAGGATCATAACTCCCATGCAGACATGGAGGAGAACATGAGCGGCCGCACAGAGCCCCATACAGACATGGAGGGAAGAACATGAGCGGCCGCACAGAGCCCCATACAGACATGGAGGAGAGAACATGAGCGGCCGCACAGAGCCCCATACAGACACGGAGGAGAGAACATGAGCGGCCGCACAGAGCCCCATAAAGACATGGAGAGGAGAACATGAGTGGCCGCACAGAGCCCCATACAGACATGGAGGAGATAACATGGGCGGCCACACAGAGCCCAATACAGACATGGGGGGAGAACATGAGCGGCCGCACAGAGCCCCATACAGACATGGAGGAGAGAACATGAGCGGCCGCACAGAGCCCCATACACACATGGAGAAGAGAACATGAGCAGCCGCACAGAGCGCCATACAGACATGGAGGGAGAACTGTTGTGAATTCCGTTCTCGGGCTCCCTCCTGTGGTCATGAGTGGTACTGTGTGAGTTCTGTTCTTGGGCTCCCTCTGGTGGCCTTTAGCGATATGGCTGGTCTGTAGCTGGGCTCAGCTGCATCATTTCCTGCTTGGCTGGCTCCTATTTAACTCACCTGGACCGTCACTAGTTGCCTGCTGTTGTTGTATTCAGTAATGGTTCTGATCTCTCCTGGACCTTCCTTGTGACCTGTCTCCTCTTGGAGAAGCTAAGTCTTGCTTCTTCATTTTGCTCATTATTTTCTTGAAAACGTTTCTCAGTATATAATGAGTTCAGTCCAGCTTGCTTTAATGTGATTTTTCGCTTGCTGGTAGCTCTGGGGTGCAAGAGTGCGCCCCTCACATCATGAGTCGGTGTGGGGGTTCTTGTACTCTCTGCGTGGATTGTTTTTGATAGTTTTTTATTGACCGCACAGACCCCTTGCTATCTTCTATCTATCTTGTGTTAGCGGGCCTCATTTGCTTAACCTGTTTCATTTCTACGTTTGTATTTTCCCCTTAACTCACCGTTATGATTTGTGGGGGGCTCTCTATTACTATGGGGTTATTTCTCTGAGGCAAGTGAGGTCTTTGCTTTCTCTCTAGGGGTAGCCAGTTTCTCAGGCCGTGAAGAGGCGTCTAGGATTTCAGGTAACGCTCCACGGCTGCCTTTAGTGTGTATGGATAGGATCAGGGTTGCGGTCAGTATAGCTCCCACATTCCCAGAGCTTGTCCTAATATTCTGGTTCACCTGTCCGGTCAGTTCTGTGATCCTTCCACCGGATCATAACAGAGAACATGAGCGGCCGCACAGAGCCCCATAAAGACATGGAGAGGAGAACATGAGTGGCCGCACAGAGCCACAGAGCGCCATACAGACATGGAAGGAGAACATGAGCGGCCGCACAGAGCCCCATACAGACATGGAGGAGAGAACATGAGCGGCCGCACAGAGCCCCATACAGACATGGAGGGGAGAACATGAGCGGCCGCACAGAGCCCCATACAGACATGGAGGAGAGAACATGAGCGGCCGCACAGAGCCCCATACAGACATGGAGGGGGAGAACATGAGCGGCCGCATAGAGCCCCATACAGACATGGAGGAGAGAACATGAGCGGCCGCACAGAGCCCCATACAGACATGGAGGGGAGAACATGAGCGGCCGCACAGAGCCCCATACAGACATGGAGGGAGAACATGAGCAGCCGCACAGAGCCCCATACAGACATGGAGGAGAGAACATGAGCGGCCGCACAGAGCCCCATACAGACATGGAGGGGAGAACATGAGCGGCCGCACAGAGCCCCATACAGACATGGAGGGGAGAACATGAGCGGCCGCACAGAGCCCCATACAGACATGGAGGAGAGAACATGAGCGGCCGCACAGAGCCCCATACAGACATGGAGGGGAGAACATGAGCGGCCGCACAGAGCCCCATACAGACATGGAGGGGAGAACATGAGCGGCCGCACAGAGCCCCATACAGACATGGAGGAGAGAACATGAGCGGCCGCACAGAGCCCCATACAGACATGGAGGGGAGAACATGAGCGGCCGCACAGAGCCCCATACAGACATGGAGGGGAGAACATGAGCGGCTGCCCAGAGCTCCATACAGACATGGAGGAGAGAACATGAGCTGCCGCACAGAGCCCCATACAGACATGGAGGAGAGAACATGAGCGGCCGCACAGAGCCCCATACAGACATGGAGGGGAGAACATGAGCGGCCGCACAGAGCCTCATACAGACATGGAGGGGAGAACATGAGCGGCCACACAGAGCCCCATACAAACATGGAGGAGAAGAACATGAGCGGCCGCACAGAGCCCCATACAGACATGGAGGGGAGAACATGAACGGCCGCACAGTGCCCCATACAGACATGGAGGAGAGAACATGAGCGGCCGCACAGAGCCCCATACAGACATGGAGGAGAGAGAACATGAGCGGCCGCACAGAGCCCCATACAGACATGGAGGAGAAAACATGAGCGGCCCCACAGAACCCCATACAGACATGGAGGAGAGAACATGAGCGGCCGCACAGAGCCCCATACAGACATGGAGGGGAGAACATGAGCGGCCGCACAGAGCCCCATACAGACATGGAGGGGAGAACATGAGCGGCCTCATAGAGCTCCATACAGACATGGAGGGGAGAACATGAGCGGCCGCACAGTGCCCATACAGACATGGAGGGGAGAACATGAGCGGCCGCACAGAGCCCCATACAGACATGGAGGAGAGAACATGAGCGGCCGCACAGAGCCCCATACAGACATGGAGGAGAGAACATGAGCGGCCGCACAGAGCCCCATACAGACATGGAGGAAAAAACATGAGCGGCCGCACAGAGCCCCATACAGACATGGAGGGGAGAACATGAGCGGCCACACAGAGCCCCATACAGACATGGAGAGGGGAGAACATGAGCGGCCGCACAGAGCCCCATACAGACATGGAGGAGAGAACATGAGCGGTCGCACAGAGCCCCATACAGACATGGAGGAGAGAACATGAGCGGCCGCACAGAGCCCCATACAGACATGGAGGAGAGAACATGAGCGGTCGCACAGAGCCCCATACAGACATGGAGGGGAGAACATGAGCGGCCGCACAGAGCCCCATACAGACATGGAGGGGAGAACATGAGCGGCCGCACAGAGCCCCATACAGACATGGAGGAGAGAGAACATGAGCGGCCGCACAGAGCCCCATACAGACATGGAGGAGAAAACATGAGCGGCCCCACAGAACCCCATACAGACATGGAGGAGAGAACATGAGCGGCCGCACAGAGCCCCATACAGACATGGAGGGGAGAACATGAGCGGCCGCACAGAGCCCCATACAGACATGGAGGGGAGAACATGAGCGGCCTCATAGAGCTCCATACAGACATGGAGGGGAGAACATGAGCGGCCGCACAGTGCCCATACAGACATGGAGGGGAGAACATGAGCGGCCGCACAGAGCCCCATACAGACATGGAGGAGAGAACATGAGCGGCCGCACAGAGCCCCATACAGACATGGAGGAGAGAACATGAGCGGCCGCACAGAGCCCCATACAGACATGGAGGAAAAAACATGAGCGGCCGCACAGAGCCCCATACAGACATGGAGGGGAGAACATGAGCGGCCACACAGAGCCCCATACAGACATGGAGAGGGGAGAACATGAGCGGCCGCACAGAGCCCCATACAGACATGGAGGAGAGAACATGAGCGGTCGCACAGAGCCCCATACAGACATGGAGGAGAGAACATGAGCGGCCGCACAGAGCCCCATACAGACATGGAGGAGAGAACATGAGCGGTCGCACAGAGCCCCATACAGACATGGAGGGGAGAACATGAGCGGCCGCACAGAGCCCCATACAGACATGGAGGGGAGAACATGAGCGGCTGCCCAGAGCTCCATACAGACATGGAGGAGAGAACATGAGCTGCCGCACAGAGCCCCATACAGACATGGAGGAGAGAACATGAGCGGCCGCACAGAGCCCCATACAGACATGGAGGGGAGAACATGAGCGGCCGCACAGAGCCTCATACAGACATGGAGGGGAGAACATGAGCGGCCACACAGAGCCCCATACAAACATGGAGGAGAAGAACATGAGCGGCCGCACAGAGCCCCATACAGACATGGAGGAGAGAACATGAGCGGCCGCACAGAGCCCCATACAGACATGGAGGGGAGAACATGAGCGGCCGCACAGAGCCCCATACAGACATGGAGGGGAGAACATGAGCGGCCTCATAGAGCTCCATACAGACATGGAGGGGAGAACATGAGCGGCCGCACAGTGCCCATACAGACATGGAGGGGAGAACATGAGCGGCCGCACAGAGCCCCATACAGACATGGAGGAGAGAACATGAGCGGCCGCACAGAGCCCCATACAGACATGGAGGAGAGAACATGAGCGGCCGCACAGAGCCCCATACAGACATGGAGGAAAAAACATGAGCGGCCGCACAGAGCCCCATACAGACATGGAGGGGAGAACATGAGCGGCCACACAGAGCCCCATACAGACATGGAGAGGGGAGAACATGAGCGGCCGCACAGAGCCCCATACAGACATGGAGGAGAGAACATGAGCGGTCGCACAGAGCCCCATACAGACATGGAGGAGAGAACATGAGCGGCCGCACAGAGCCCCATACAGACATGGAGGAGAGAACATGAGCGGTCGCACAGAGCCCCATACAGACATGGAGGAGAGAGAGAACATGAGCAGCTGTACAGAACGTGGACCCCAGCCCTATCCTATTACAGAGATTGTGATCCCGGCCTCCCCCACCATCAGCCCCAGAAATGCATATTCAAGTCTTCCCTGTGCCGCTGGAGGATCCGCCTGTGTTTATGGCTGCGTCCTTTCTTCCCAGCAATGCCATAAATCAATATAATCTACTCTCATTAGTGTGAGGTCAGACGGTGAAGGAATGAACCTCGTTCTTAATGTCTCTCTCACTCATCGTCCCATAATTAATAACAATAACAGATCTTAATACGTTTCACCGTCGCAGATAACTGGATTTCTTGGATAGAAACTTCTAAACATTAATTAAAATTAAAAAATGCTGCAGCCAGAAAGACAGAGAGGGAAAAATCAATTCTAGGCATTCAGGATTTTAAAATTACATTCCGGGTAGTGATTGGTCGCGTCGCGGTCACATGGGCGACGCGACCAATCACAAGTCGTGACGTCACAGGAGGCAGGAAACGCGCGCATTTTACAATTACGTCACGGCTTGTGATTGGTTGCGTGCCGCCCATGTGACCGCGACGCGACCAATCACAGCAAGCCGTGACGTAATTTCAGGTCCTGAATGCAGAATTAGGCATCCAGGACCTGAAATTACGTCACGGCTTGCTGTGATTGGTCGCGTCGCGGTCACATGGGCGGCACGCAACCAATCACAAGCCGTGACGTAATTTTAAAATGCGCGCGTTTCCTGCCTCCCGTGACGTCACGACTTGTGATTGGTCGCGTCGCCCATGTGACCGCGACGCGACCAATCACTACCCGGAATGTAATTTTAAAATCCTGAATGCCTAGAATTAGGCATTGAGGACCTGAAAATTACGTCACGGCTTGCTGTGATTGGTCGCGTCGCGGCCACATGGGCGGCACGCGACCAATCAGAAGCCGTGACATCACGGAAGGAAGTAAACGCGCGCATTTTAAGCAAAGAACGCTGCCGGTTCCCTCGGTGAGGTCCAGGCTGCGTCGGAGAGGTGAGTATAGCAATATTTTTTATTTTAATTCTTTATTTTACACATTAATGTTGTTTCGATACCGATACCCGATACCACAAAAGTATCGGATCTCGGTATCGGAACTCCGATACCCGCAAGTATCGGCCGATACCCGATACTTGCGGTATCGGAATGCTCAACACTAGACGGAAGTTGTTATTAATAAGGGTAAAGCGGGAAAGGGGACATCGGGGGTCAGGAAATTATATCAATGTGAGGGTCCAATTATATGGGGGATTGCATGATGTGACTGGCACAGATCGCAGCTCACTTTGGTTCCGGCTGACAACCTCAGCACCGTAATCAGTGCAGACACCGTTCATCCAGCCCATGAGTTCAACCTATGACCTGAGATATATGAAAGGAGAAAATAGGAGCAAACAGGTATAATAGAAGAAGTGTAGCTTTCATTAATAATTTCAAAGTAAAACATATATACCCAAAAGTACCATAACAAAAGTATAAGTAAGAAGCATACAGTATGCAGGGAAAGAAACAGAGAAACCAAGGAACCAACAATAGCAACTGCCCGACTGTGCATACAAAATAAAGTGCCTAGTGCAATAGAATACCAAGACGGCAAGCCAACCCCCCATAAAATAGATGTCAAATGCATAGATCCAAAATGGGATCACGGGGGGAGGGGGGGCATAAACTTACCACGGGCAGAAGCTGAAGGACCCTGGGCCAGGTGTGGATAGCCCCGACGCGCGTTTTGCGTGTCTAATGCACCGCTTTCTCAAGGAGAATACACAAATGCAGCTACAAGGACCTTTTATGGTCATGTGGTAGAGCACATGATACAGAAATGACCAATAGCAGTGGTTGGTGTCGGCGCATGTGCACTGCTCACCCAAGGTCCCGGCAGATACACCGAAGCGTCACGCATCAATGCGCACGCGCGGGGAGAAAAGGCAGTCCCCGCGCGTAAGAGGGAGGCAAAGAGACGTGCCGATGTATTCCAGGAATTCCGGGTGGCAACACGCATGCGCACAGCCACTGCATCACCAATGAAATGTATTTGTAGAAAGAAAAGACGTTCCTGTGAATCTATCCTGAAAATGATACCCACAATATATTATATAGCCCAGAGCAATCACAAATGTATCCAAAAGGGCAAAAAAATATCATAACAAACAATGGATTTACAACATTATATTATACATCGATCCGCTGCCTGATTGCGTAAGTATCCATAATTAAAGTTCAATCCATGATTTGAAATAGTCCAACATATAAATACTCTGTTATTCAAGGATCATTCAGGGTGAGGAAAATCACAGAAGGTGGTCCTGCTGCAAAAGTTAAAGGAATAAAATAAAAGAAATATATATATTAGCAAAACAATTAAAAAATATCAAAACATTAAACACCCAGGCGAGGGGTGTGGGAAAGTGACAAAAACACTCTATATGTCCCGGAGACGCATCATAAGCACACACAGGAGGATAGTACTCCAGATAAATCATAAAAAAGATGAAAAGGACCGGACTCGTTGAGATGCCTAGGGGTCATAGTGTTTAGCGTCACGATCCATTTGGCTTCTACTTGAGCCAGTATCTTTTTATAGTCCCCCCTCTAATTCCTAAATGCACAAAATCAATTCCACGCACCATAAATGACAGGGGATCACTCCCATGGTGTTGATTAAAATGGCGCGGGATTGTCTTAAGAAGGGAGAGATCAGTCACCGTCTTGGCTGCACGAATGTCCCGCACATGCTCCCGTATACGCATTCTTAGTTCTCTTGATGTAAGTCCAATATAAATTTTAGAACAGCCGCAAGTGGCGCAATAAATAACATTCGTACTACTGCACGATATCTGATATCAAATTGTTTATTACCATCGGAGGAGCAAAAGGTGGTACAGCGCAGGACATTCGTGCAGGCAAGACAGTGACCGCATGGTATAGACCCAGGTATAGGGCCTCTACAGCCAGACGGATTATGAGGAGTAGGGATGTAATGGCTATTCACCAGAAGATCCTTGAGATTTTTGGATCTCCTGGCGGTCATAGAAGGGCAAACACCAAGGGTTGTTCCCAGGGAGGGCTCGGCACCCAAAATAGACCAATGTTTTTTAAGGATCTGCCTCATATCCTTCCATTCATGACTGAACGTGGAAATAAATCTTATGGGCCCATTGTTAGTGGTACGTGGTCGAGTCCTGGATGATGACCTGAGATGTGGATCCAGAGGAAGCAAAACCCTAGAGGGCGGATGCTAATTGCCCCATATTAGGGGGAAATTCTCTTACAGTGAAGAATCCATAGCCTCTCTGTTCTTACAGTAAAGAATCCAGTCTCACTTCTCGTACAGTAATGAATACAGTCTCACTGCTCTTACAGCAAATAATCCATAGTCTCACTGCTCGTACAGTAAAGAATCCGTAGCTTCACTGCTCTTACAGTACAGAATCCATAGCTTCACTGCTCGTACAGTGAAGAATCCATAGTCTCACTACTCGTACAGTGAATTATTAGTAGCCTCACTGCTCTTACAGTAAAGAATCCATAGTCTCACTGCTCTTACAGTAAAGAATCCATAGTCTCACTGCTCTTACAGTAAGGAATCCATAGTCTCACTGCTCTTACACTAAAGAATCCATAGTCTCACTGGTCTTACACTAAAGAATCCATAGCCTTACTGCTCTTACAGTACAGAATCCACAGTCTCACCGCTCATACAGTAAAGAATCCATAGTCTCACTGCTCGTACAGTGAAGAATCCATAGTCTCACTGCTCTTACAGTAAGGAATCCATAGTCTCACTGCTCTTACAGTACAGAATCCACAGTCTCACTGCTCATACAGTAAAGAATCCATATTCTCACTGCTCTTACACTAAAGAATCCTTAGCCTTACTGCTCTTACAGTACAGAATCCAGTCTCACCGCTCATACAGTAAAGAATCCATAGTCTCACTGCTCGTACAGTGAAGAATCCATAGTCTCACTGCTCTTACAGTAAGGAATCCATAGTCTCACTGCTCTTACAGTACAGAATCCACAGTCTCACTGCTCATACAGTAAAGAATCCATATTCTCACTGCTCTTACACTAAAGAATCCTTAGCCTCACTGCTCTTACAGTACAGAATCCAGTCTCACTGCTCATACAGTAAAGAATCCATAGTCTCACTGCTCATACAGTGAAGAATCCATAGTCTCACTGCTCTTACAGTGAATTATCAATAGTCTCACTGCTCTTACACTAAAGAATCCGTAGTCTCACAGCTCATACTGCAAATAATCAATAGTCTCACTGCTCTTACAGTAAAGAATCCATAGCCTCACTGCTCATACTACAAATAATCCATAGTCTCAATGCTCGTATAGTAAAGAATTAATAGTCTCACTGCTCATAAAACAAATAATCTAGAGTCATACTGCACCTACAATAAAGAATTAATAGTCTCACTGGTCATACAACAAATAATCCAGAGTCATATTGCTCTTACAGCAAAAAATTATTAGTCTAGAGAATCCATAGCCTCGATGCTCGTACAACAAGCAATATGTAGTCTCACTGTGCGTACATCAAAGAATATTTAGAATCACTGCTCGCACATCAAATAATCCATAATCTTACTGGTCATAAATTAGAGTTCAATAGGCTCTCAGCTCTTAAAGTGATGATGATGAAGCCCGTCCTCTATATGACGCCCCTTATCATCGCTGTAGGCCTAGGTTTATAAGGATTAAATACATCTCACTGGTTGAGGATGTTTAGTATCCGGACCCCTCTCGTCTCCATTCCAGGTGCATCTATCAGCTCGATGTTACATTGATTTGGTGGGGGAACTAGTGGTGCGGCAGTTTCTCCAATGTGTCGCAGTAGATGTTTCTCCACACAACAACTCCAGGTTGTTTTCCTTGCACTACTGTGAGCAGCCTGCGTGGCCTAAATCTGCTCCTTTGGCTGCAGCGTCTCCAGACTTGTCTCCATTGACCACATCAGGGACATCACTGATCGGTGATTATACAGGAGCTTCTGAGTCTCCAGACTTGTCTCCATCGACCACATCAGGGACGTCATTGGTCAGTGATCACACAGGAGCTGCAGCATCTCCGGCCTTGTGTCAATCGACCATATCAGGGACATCATTGATTGGTGATTACACGAGAACTGCAGTGTCTCCAGCCTCGTCTCCATCAACCACATCATCAACATCATTGATTGGTAATTACACAGGAGCTGCCGGCAGTGTCTCCGTACTTGTCTCCCATTGAGCACATTGGGGACATCACTGATTGGTGATTACACAGGAGCTGCAGCGTCTCCGGCCTTGTCTCCATCAGGCACATCGGGGATGTCATTGGTCAGTGATTACACAGGAGCTGCAGTGTCTCCGGCCTTGTCTCCATCAGGCACAACAGGGACGTCATTGGTCGGTGATTACACAGGAGCTGCAGAATCTCCGGACTTGTCTCCATCATGCACATCGGGGGCGTCATTGGTCAGTGATTACACAGGAGCTGCAGCATCTCCAGACTTGTCTCCATCGAGCACACCGGGGACGTCATTGGTTGGTGATTACACAGGAGCTGTCAGCAGCAGGATCCTGATAATTTGTACAATCAGTGGCAGAACCATCCTCATATGGCCATTAATAACCCCAGTGACATCAGCCAAGGCCGAAGGTGCCGTGATTTCTGCATAAGGCTCAGACTCCAGACTGAAGTAATCCAGTGGTTTAATAAATTTGGTTTCCATTTTCCCATCATCTGCAGATGAGTATTGTTTCCATCCTGTGATTTCCAGAATTCCACAAGTTTTCCTTTTAGCAAAATCTAATACTTTGCTTGCATGGCACATGAGTGGTTAATGCATCTGGCCATTAATCAGTGTTTTCCTGGAGGAGGTCATGCAGGTATCCTCTGCAGGACAAGGTGTCCATTCATTATGTGTTGGAGACCCTGACCTTTGTGATCTGCAGCTCTCTTCGCAGCCGGCCAGAATTGGAAGCAAAGCGCGAGGCCACAGCCGCAGCTCCATCTATTAGCGAGCGCGCGTCGGGTACAGCACTAACTAGGAAAATTAAATCAAACACCATTGCTTATGGAGCATTAGAAAACCAGGAATTATTCAACTTGAGCTTCGTTGCTCCGTGTTCTGCGCTGGCAAAATCTGATTTCACAAATTGCCATTTTCATTTGCCTCATTTTAGAAAAAAAGCTTTAATAGGTGAAAATCTCCAGTAAAACACAAGCGAAAAATGATGGCATTTCCGCTTATTGCTACATCTTGCGTAAACGACGGCTGTTTCTCAGGCCGCTTGTTAAAATTAAAGCACGCGAGGTGAGCGCCAGCTAAATTACTGCTACAGAAACATATGCGGGGTCCTGGATCTGCAACAACCTGCTCCGATTAATGAGACCCATTCTATTAAGCGTGCAGCGTGCGTGCTGTTTGCAATTCATTGCTCGATAAACAGATTAGATTTTTATAGGAAGCTCTCATGGGTGCATTTACTTATTCCAAATTATTTATATAGTGCAAACATATACTGTAGGATTGTACAGAGAATGCACTCGCAGCAGCTCCCGTCCTGATAAGAGCGCACTGACTAACAGTAAAACAGATATAATACAACTTTACTGCACCAATCTAGAGCAGAATCCATGTCATCTAGAATCCTCCGTCTGTCATATATTGTTCAGCCGAGACCAGCAGTTCCACAAGCGTTCTTCATTCACCAACAATACTGTCATGATTTTCTAAAAATTCTATTAAAAAATATTTCAAACATGCCATATGCCAGCTTCTACACCTGTCTACCTCTTCAGAAGCTTACCCCAGGTAGAAGCCGAGGGGCGAAACTTAGGGCAGAGTAGAAGCTGGCAAGTTTCTTGTTTGATATACGATTTGTGTTGTATTTGACCTCTTTTTACTGTGAAGCATCATGGATCGCTTTATTGATCTTTGCCTTGCTCTTATTTCTCTGTTGTCCTTGAGGTCTGTTGTCTCTCATCTTCCTCTTGACAATACTCCATAGATTCTCTTTGGGGTTAAGGTCAGGCCAGTGTGCTGCCAATCAAGCCCAGTGATACTGTTGTTTGTATCAGTAGCAGTCCACTCCTTGTGAATCTCACCCACATTTCTGAATGGCCTTTTCTTAACAATCCTTTCCAGGCTGCCGTTATCCCGGTTGCTTGTGCACCTTTTTCTACCACACTTTTTCCTTCCACTCCACTTTCCATTAATATTCTTGGATACAGCACTGTGTGAACATCCGGCTTCTTTACCAATGACCTTTTGTGGCTTCCCCTCCTTGTGGAGTGTGTCAGTGACGCCTTCTGGACATCTGTCAGGTCAGCAGTCTTCCCCATGATTGTGAAGCTACTGAAACAGACTAAGGACCTTTATAAACACTTAGAAGCCTTTACAGGTGTTTTTTTGTTAATTATTCTAATTTACTGAAATAATGACTTTTAGTTTTCATTGGCTGTAAGCCATAATCATCAACATTAACAGAAATAAACACGTGAAATAGATCACTCTGTGTGTAATGACTCTATAGAATATATGAGTTTCACTTTTTGTATTGAGGAACTGAAATAAATTCACCTTTTGATGATATTCTAATTTTGCGGGAAGCACCAGTAACAGTGCAGCCACAATGCCCCAGAGCAGTGCCAGAATCTACCCCATAACAGTGCAGCCACATAACTCCATAAGGATGCCAGAATTTTTCCACACAATTGAGCAGCCACAAAGCTTAATGACAAGCAGTCACATACACCATGACAGTGACAGAATTTCACCCCATCTCAGTGCAGCCACATCTACTATATAATTGTCTAAGAGTCACTTCCGTCTGTCCGTCTGTCTGTCTGTCACGGATATCCATTGGTCGCGGCCTCTGTCTGTCATGGAAATCCAAGTCGCTGATTGGTCGCGGCAACACGGCCACGACCAATCAGCAACAGGCACAGTCCGGCGGCAAAATGGCCGCTCCTTACTCCTCGCAGTCAGTGCCCGCTCCATAATCCCCTCCAGTCAGCGCTCACACAGGGTTAATGGCAGCGGTAACAGACCGCATTATGCCGCAGGTAGCGCACTCCGTTACCGCTGCTATTAACCCTGTGTGACCAACTTTTTACTATTGACGCTGCCTATGCGGCATCAATAGTTAAAAGATCTAATGTTAAAAATAATTTAAAAAATAAAAAATCGTTATATACTCACCGTTCGTCGGCCCCCGGATCAGGAACAGGCCTTCCCCGCTCCTCGTGACGCTCCGGTGACCGCTCCATGTATTGCGGTCTCACGAGATGATGACATAGCGGTCTCGTGAGACCGTATGTCATCATCTCGCGAGACCGTAATGCACTCTTGGGACCGGAGTGCGCGAGGAGCATCGGTAACCGTTTCGCCTGGATCCAGGGCCAAAGGAAGGTGAGTATATAACAATTTTTTTTGCGTGGGCTGTGCAATATACTATGTGGGCTGTGCAATATACTACGTGGGCTGTGCAATATACTACGTGGGCTGTGCAATATAATATGTGGGCTGTTCAATATACTACGTGGACTGTGCAATGTACTGCATGGGCTGTGCAATATACTATGTGGGCTGTGCAATATACTACGTGAGCTGTGCAATATACTACGTGGGCTGTGTTATACACTACGTGGCCTGTGTTATAAACTACGTGGCCTGTGTTATATACTGCGTGGCCTGTGTTATATACTGCGTGTGTGGGCTGTTATATACTATGTGAGCTGTGTTATATGCTATGTAGGCTGTTATACACTCCGTGGGCTGTGCTATATACTACGTGGCTGTGCTATATACTCCGTGGGCTGTGCTATATACTACGTGGCTGTGCTATATACTACGTGGCTGTGTAATATACTACGTGGCTGTGCTATTTACTACGTGGGCTGTTATATACTACATGGCCGGCCGCGAACAATCAGCAACATCCTGTGTATTTAATGTATTATTCTAAAATCTTCATAAATAAACTACATACATATTCTAGAATACCCGATGCATTAGAATCGGGCCACCATCTAGTCTCTCAATAATAGTCCCGGAATCTTTCTACTTAACAGTTTAGCCTCATCTCTCAATAAAAGTGCCACATCTTTGCCCATAAGAGAAACATTACCCCTTAGACCTCAGTCCAGAGCCTCTCACATAGCCAAATCAGTTCTCATACTTTGCACTGATGAGGGGCCACAGCCTGAAACACTGTCTGTACAAATTGGGATTCTGATTTGGCCTGTATCCTAAGTCATATTACAAGGCTCGTTAAAGGGTCAATAGTGAATTGTAGGATCGCTGCTTCCAACGAGTGGCGCTATAGAGTTCTGGTCCTCTTCCTCTCTGAAGAGTCACTTTGAATATATAATTTGCCAGAGGCACATTGCACAGCAAATAAGCCTCCTTACATTGTCATGCCAGAGCTGGTATGTCCCTCTTCACAAGGAGAAACGTTACCCCTTAGATCTCAGTCCAGAGCTTTTCACCTAGCCAAATCAGTTCTCATACTTTGCACTGATGAGAGGCAAAAGCCTGAAACACCATGTCTGTAAATTGAGATTTTGATTTGACTTTTATCCTAATTCATATTATAAGGTTAGTTAAAGGGTCGATAGTGACTTGTTGGATTGATTCTTTCAGGTGGCGCTATAGAGATCTGGTTCTATGCAGGCATATCACTCAATACCATTGTCAGAATCTTTCCCTTTAATAGCGCAGCCATATGACCTATTCACACACACCCTGCGTTTATTCCGAGTGCTGCTCTTCCCCACTGGCCCTAGTAGGCAGCAGGAATGCCTTGATGTCATTTGTTTAGGTAGAGTACTTGGCTTAGAAGATTCTTAATCATAACTTTACAGCTGTTATTCCTCCCCCTGCTGATTCTGCCCCAGACGATACAGCAAAGCAGGAAATAAAAAGCGTTAATCCAGTGTGTGCTCCTTCACTTCCACTATACAAATTACAGTATGTCGCCTATTTTCAGGCATTGATTGCTAAATTGAATTGAAAAACCCACTAATAAACAATAATGATACATTCCCATTACTCGGGTCACTTTGTTTTCTTGCTTTCTTCCTCAAATTACATTGTGGCTGAAATGCAAAAATGTAAATATTTTTCCAAGGTGTTAATTATAACGAGTTCCCTTCTTTTGCATAAATGAATCTGTGAATTTTTTTGCAGGTCGTGAAAGTAAATAATAACAGAAAGTATCAGTACATGATTCCGGCATAGAAGACAATTAGCTTTTTTTTTTGTTTGTCTTGTTTTTTCACCAGAAATAATTAGCTTTTTTCCCTCAAAAGGTGCGGAATCATTTGTTTCACTGCAACATATTTGTAGGTGGATATTAAAAAAAAATGGAAAAGTTTAGAATGAATCACTGGGGATTTTGTGCCGGGGCATCTGCTGGATCTGCAAGTTTTAATTAGAAAACCTGGCGACTGATTTACATGGCCGCCATCTAACATCATAAAAAGAATGGAAAGTTGACAATGAGACAAAACAATTAGCAAGAGGAAAATGGTTTGGTTAATAATAATAACGTAAATGCAACAATCCAGACACTGAGACATCACGCAGAATAGTAATGGATTTCATCCCCTCCGAGTGTTTGGTTGACCACATCAGTACATGCACTATATAGAGAAAAGTATGTGCCCCCTCCATCTGACCCCTGCAGCCGCTGTTATGACACCTCCATTCTACATCCATAGGAATTAAAATGGTATTTTCATATTTGACAGTTATCCTTTATCCATGAGAGCGGGGATAACGTCCTGATCGCTGGGGTCTAACCACTGGGACCCCACTGATGCTAAGAACGGGGGCTCGGAAGAGTATTTGAGGTTGCTCATTTTATTGGACCCTAATCTGTTGACCTTGTTTAATTTTGTATCCAAATCATTTAAATTAGTGTCTTACAATAATAAAGAATCTTTGGTTGAGTTACCGCTGTGTCCTCATCTTCTGTGCTGTTGCATTCCCGGCACCTGTTTAAAGCTTTACACCACTCCATCCGACGCTCGGCATTGTGCTTGGTGATGTATGGCTGCATGGCGGCCATGAAGGTCTTGGCAGGAGCATAGTTTTTGGATTGAGAAATGTGGCGCACAGAAACCCTGTTCTGGCTTTTGTTGAGTCCAGTAGATAATGATTTTATTAAACTGAAACGCCCTTTTAATAGAATTTCCAAACGAAGAGCTTCCTCCAATAAACAGATCAGAGAGCCATTGCTGAGAACAGATATTAGTCAGTAGAAACGATGGGGTCCATGTATTACCGGACGCCCATTGAATTTACTGTGCACCATCTGAGTACATGCAGAGAAGACCCCTACAAGTGTAGAAAAAGGAACAAAAGTAGATGAGCCCTTTAATCTGCACATGACACGTCTCGTGGATGAGATTTCTACTTGCTTTATTAGAAGATCTGCCGCGCTGCCTCCATCTCCGAAGATCTAAACCTCCTTCAGACATGAGGACTCATTAAATGACTAGTTGTGAGCGTCGTCTCCACAGCCGCGGTCCTTGGCTAAAAATACCCACTGAGCCGACGAACTGAACACACACTTAAAAATATTTCATCTGCACTTACCGACCTCTCCGCAGATGAGCCGCGACATGACAAAAATGAAAAAAAAAAAACACAAAAATGAGCAGTTTTCGGAGCCGGCAGTATAGAATTTTCCACATGTCTTTCCTCCGCTGCAGAAGTGTCTCTTGACTTCCATATACTCCTATTACTAGATATTCATGGGAGGTTTCATCAGTGTTCACAGCGGTCGCCCGTGATGAGCAATTTGTAACTTGTTTTTTACTCACCGGCAACGCCTTTCCTGAAATCATCCTACAGAAAGAGAGGCCACTGGGGCCTGGAGGTGGCTAGCGTTTTCCTAGGGGAAGCCAGCGACTCAGGGCACCAATCCTACCAGCCAACTTTCATTGCAAAGCACCAGGAAGTAGTGTCCTTCTACCGGACGATTGCAATCATAGCCACGCCCATTTGGAAGCCACGCCCCCTTGACAAAAGAATACGCAGAACAGCTGTTTTTGTTGGCGAGGTGTCGGAGATTTTCTGGGAGCTCAGGACACTTTACTTATTGCAGGAAAATCTCCAGGGGAGAGCGGCCGATGAGATCTCAGGTGTTGATCTCAACAAACACAGAAACAGTCTCTCCCCTCCACTAAGATCATTGAAAGCTAAAAAAAGCAGATTTACTGCTCATTAAAAAAAAAGTGAATCCTTGTGATGTCCCAATGACAACACTTGCTGTCGTACATTCTGCCTGGAAGTTCAGCCAGATCTTTACACATTCTAGCTAGGTGGCCTGTACATACTGTATGTTTATATAAGACATACAATATAGCAGGAAACAAAGTGTGCATGAGTGTGTTGGTGTAAAAACCTGTGTGTGAGGATGTAGCAGAGCAGTGTGTGCATGTAGCAGAGCTGTATGTGTGCATGTAGCTGAGCTGCATGCCTGTAGTACAGTTGTTTGTCTATATAGCAGAGCTGTGTGTTTGTGTGTATGTGTCAGAGCTGTGGGTGTATGTATGTAGTATAGCTGTGTTAGCGTATCAGAGCTGTAGGTGTATGGATCAGTGCTGTGTGTGTATGTACCTGAGCTGTGTGTGTATGTAGCAGAACTGTGGGTATGGATCAGAGCTGTATGTATATGTAGCAGAGATGTGTGTTTTTTCCCATAGCCAAGAAGTAATGTTTCTCTTTGCGGAGAGTGACATGTTAAGCATGCCGAGATGAAAAGACTTAAAGCCAAAATGCTCCTCTGGGAAAGATGCAAATTGTCTCTTTAGAGAGGAAGAGGACTAGAACTCTAGTGCCACCTATTGGAAGTAGCAATCCTAAAAGTCAATGTTGACCCTTTAATGAGTCTTGTCACATGACTTAGGATAAAAGCCAAACCAGAATCTCCATTTGCAGACACTGTGTTTCGGGGTACTGCCCATCAGTGCTAACTTATGAGATCTGGTTTGGGTGTGTGAGAGGCATCTAACCAGGATCCAAGAAGTATCATCTCTCCATGCGGAGACTGACATGTTAGGCATGCTGAGATGAGGAGACTTAAAGCCGCAATGCTCCTCTGGGGAATATGCAGATTTCCAATTTCCACATAGCTACACCCAGTTTTAGGGCTCATACTCACTTGCGAGAAACTCGTATGAGTCTCGCATGGCAATACCCCGCACTGCATGTATTCCTATGCGGCCGCACACTCCGATCTGAGTGCCGGGTGCAGTGCCGGGTATTGCTGTGCGAGACTCATCCGAGTTTCTCGCAAGTGAGTATGAGCCCTTAGTCTATAAGCCTCTCATGAATCATCCATGTAGTATAATGCACAGCCCATAGTCATCCATGTAGTATAATGCACCCCATAGTCATTCATACAGAGTAATGCCCAGCTTATAGTCATCTATGTAGTATAATACACATACCATAGTCATCCATATAGTATAATGCACAACCCATAGTCATCCATGTAGTATAATACACAGCCCGTAGCCATGCATGCAGTATAATGAACAGCCCATAGTCCTCCATATAGTAAAATGCACAGCCCATAGTCATGCATGTAGTACTAGATGGTGGCCCGATTCTAACGCATCGGGTATTCTAGAATATGTATGTATGTATATAGCAGCCACATAGTATATAGCACAGGCCACGTAGTATATAGGAGGCATGTAGTATATAGCAGACAAATAGTACGTGGCCTGTGCTATATACTATGTGGCTGCTATATACATACATACATATTCTAGAATTCCCAATGCGTTAATACAGGCCACGCAGTACATAACACAGCCCACATACTATATAACACAGCCCACGCAGTATATAGCTGCCACGCAGTATATAACACAGGCCACACAGTATATAACACAGGGCACGTAGTATGTAGCACAGCCCATGCAGTATATAACACAGCCCACGCAGTATATAACACTGCCCATGTAGTATATAGCACAGCCCCCGTAGTATATCACACAGCCCACATAGCATATAACACTGCCCATGTAGTATATAGCACAGCCCCCGCAGTATATCACACAGCCCACGCAGTATATAACACTGCCCATGTAGTATATAGCACAGCCCCTGCAGTATATCACACAGTCCACGTAGTGTATAACACTGCCCATGTAGTATATAGCACAGCCCCCGCAGTATATCACACAGCCCACGTAGTATATAACACTGCCCATGTAGTATATAGCACAGCCCCCACAGTATATCACACAGTCCACGTAGTGTATAACACTGCCCATGTAGTATATAGCACAGCCCCCACAGTATATCACACAGTCCACGTAGTGTATAACACTGCCCATGTAGTATATAGCACAGCCCCCGCAGTATATCACACAGCCCGCGCAGTATTTAGCAGTGTGGGCACCATATCCCTGTTAAAAAAATAATTAAAATAAAAAATAGTGATATACTCACCCACCGGGATCCACCGAAGCTCTGGCGATGCGCGCGCGGCTGCCGCCATCTTCCGTTCCCAGGATGCATTGCGAAATTACCCAGAAGACTTAGCGGTCTCGCGAGACCGCTAAGTCTTCTGGGTAATTTCGCAATGCATCTCTGGGAACGGAAGATGGCGGCAGCCACGTTTGGCTCGGCGGACTACGGAGGGTGAGAATAGCAGGTTTTTTTATTTTTTTATTTTTAACATTACATTTTTTCACTATTGATGCTGCATAGGCAGCATCAATAGTCAAAAACCTACAAGAGAAAAAAAGTAAGCAAAAACCCTGATATAACTAAGTAAAAAAGCAAAAGTGCATTGAAATAACACAGAGTTTTTAGTAATACTGTTTTTTGATCAAAAAATAGCACAAAAGCTATCCCACCTCGTCAAGGTAACTCTGATCGGGACCGTCCTACACTGTCTAATATTAAAACCTTACCATGCGTCAATGTTGACCTCAGTGTGAATAAGGGCAGACAAAAGGACTGGGCCCAACCAGTGAAACACCAGACTGTGGACTGTAGACTCAGTTTCTGAGCTAGAGATTATATATAAGGCTTCCACAGTCTGATGTTTCACTGGTTGGGCCCAGTCCTTTTGTCTGCCCTTATTCACACAGAGGTCAACATTGACACATGGTAAGGTTTTAATATTAGACAGTGTAGGAATGTCCCGATCAGAGTTACCTTGACGAGGTGGGATAGCTTTTGTGCTATTTTGTGATCAAAAAACAGTATTACTAAAAACTCTGTGTTATTTCAATGCACTTTTGCTTTTTTACTTAGTTATATCAGGGTTTTTGCTTACTTTTTTTTTCTTGTAGGTTTTAATGTTTTGTGGCCAATGTGAACATGCGTTTAACCTCTGCATGTGTACCAAATCGAGTTAAGCTTAACTTTTGTGTTTTTTTTAATCAATAGTCAAAAGTTGGGGACACACAGGGTTAATAGCAGCGGTAACGGAGTGCGTTACCCGCGGCATAACGTGGTCTGTTACCGCTGCCATTAACCCTGTGTGAGCGCTGACTGGAGGGGAGTATGGAGCGGGCGCCGGGCACTGACTGCCGGAAGTAAGGAGCGGCTATTTTGCCGCCGGACTGTGCCCGTCGCTGATTGGTCGTGGCCGTTTTGCCACGACCAATCAGCGACTTGGATTTCCATGACAGATGCCGCGACCAATGAATATCCGTGACAGACAGAAGGACAGACAGACGGAAGTGACCCTTAGACAATTATATAGTAGATTATGCACAGCCCATAGTCCTTCATATAATATAATGCACAGCCCATAGTCATCCATGTACTATAATGCACAGCCCATTGTCATCCATGTACTATAATGCACAGCCCATAGTCATCCATGTACTATAATGCACAGCCCATTGTCATCCATGTAGTATAACACACAGTCCATAGTCATACATATAGAATAATGTACAGCTTATAGTCATCTATGTAGTATAATGCAAGCTCATAGTCATCCATATAATATAATTCACAGCTCACAGTCATCCATGTAGTATAATGCACAGCCCATAGTCATCCATGTAGTATATTGAACAACCAATACCCATCCATGTAGTATAATGCACAGCCCATAGTCATCCATATAGTATAATTCACAGCTCATAGTAAACCATATAGTATAATGCAGTTTATAGTCATCTATGTAGTATAATGCACAGCCCACAGTCATCCATAGTATAATGCACAGCCCATAGTTATCCATATAGAATAATGCACAGCTTATAGTCATCCATGTAGTATAATGCACAGCCCATAGTCATCTATGTAGTATATTGTACAACCAATACCCATCCATGTAGTATAATGCACAGCCCATAGTCATCCATATAGTATAATGCACAGCTCATAGTTATCCATATAGAATAATGCACAGCTTATAGTCATCTATGTAGTATAATGCACAGCCCACAGTCATCCATAAAGTATAATGTACAGCCCATAATCATCTATGTAGTAGTATGGCCACCATGTTCCCCCCTTTTTAAAAACAATAAATACTCACCTTCCTTCTGCTCCTGAAGTTAACAGCTGACTTCAGCGTGCAAGCGTTGGGAGCGCATGATGTCACTGCCATGAGTCCCCGGTCACGTGTGTGTCGTCAGAGGACGCACATCCAGCTGAAGTATTTCCAGGCATCGGCAGGCCCTACACCCGCCGGGCCTGGTCGCAATGGCGAGTGGGCCCTCAGTTTGTCCAGGGCCCTGGCACTTGCCCAGGTGTGCCAAGTGGTGATGCCGGACCTGATGTATTATTTGTTATTTTTATTTTTTAGACCTTCTTTTTCTTACTTTTTTTTCCTGGGGAGAACTCATGAATGAGGCGCCGGTGATAAGAGAGGGACAGGCTCTTTCATCTGTGATGCATTTGTATCTGAGATATTTAATAAAAAGCGATGTCACTTCAAGCAAGAAAATGGTTTAGATGCAGAAAACTAATATCCGAGGAATGAGCCCGGGCCTGACTCACCTCACACCTCGGTCTTTTCAATCTCAATCAGATCAGTGATCTCGGCTCCTGCCAGACGGTAAAAATGTGCATCCGGGGAGCCGGCGATCACTGCAAGTACCAGGCATGAAATTGGTGAGAAAATCGCAAAAGTACTAGCCTCAGTCCCTGGGTCGTAAGCACTTATGTCTCATGCCCTGGGCGCTAATCTGACTACGGCCTTGTGTACACAGCAGGAGGTTGTGTGGAGTCCCTACAGCTCTGTACTACGATGTCAAGACCCAGCGTGGCGGATCTCAGAGCTAAAGAGGAGCCCAAAAGTGAGGATCAGAGGCTACGAGTCACTTTTAAAAAGGGCTCTTAAAGAGGACAGAACAGTGTTCGGTATAAGTCTGGGGGAAAGATAGTTTTTTTCTTTTCTTAGCAGTTCGGGTATACTTTATTTTTAATGGGGTTTGGGTAAAAGTTTAGATACCAGAACCGAACTTTCAAAAAAGTTTGGGTCAGGTCCCAGAACTCGAACTTCCATGTGTATTCGCATTCCTAATTATAAACAATATATTCTAATTTCCTCTTCAACCAAGGGGGCTTTATCAGAAATTCATCTCTGGGGGTGTGGACTTCTTCCCCTGCATGACATTGCACAATCATAACAGGAGGTGTCCTACAGGAGAAAAAAAGAAGCCACCTATAGTGAAGTTTAGAGCAGGTTTTATCCTGTGAGACATGTAATGAATGACACACAGCCCTGCACTCATCTGTGATCTCTGCACTTACTGTGTGGAGTAGAGCAGAGCTATGAGTCATTATAAACACCTCAAGCTTTCATCTCAAGGCAGTCAGTGTGGGAGAAGAGAGGACAGCAGAACTGATAGTGCTGTCAGAGGACAGCTGCAATAGGTGTTTATAATGACAATGTACCACCCTTACTTCCACACTGACTGCTGCGATATAAAAGCTGGCAGTGTTTGTAATCACACTCAGCTCGGCTTTACACAGTAGATACAGAGATCAGGGCTGAAAGCTGGACTGCGTGTTGTTACATCTCACTAGAGAAAGCACATTCTTCTGATCTTCTAGGGACATGTTCTTTTTTTCCACCTGCATGACGCTTCCTGCTTATTATTGGTCAACAATACGCAAGGAAAAATTACACGCCCCCATCTCTGAATCTAATATGGGGAAGCATTTGGCCATTATTTTTTGAGACACTCTTTAGATCGTATTATTGACTTTAGGGGTGTTGTCTTTGTGGCATTATATTTTAGAGGATAAATATCGTAATGGCACCAATATATCTAGGGGTAATGGCAGAATGGTGAATTGGGAATTGGTTAGGAATTGGTTGGGTTGCTTCTGGAAATCTGTGGAATGAGTCTTGAGTTGTAAACTTTGCAGACCAGTCATGGCTGTAAGAAGAAGTCATTATGGATGAGTCTCCTCCCATGCTGACCTACTAGCTTCTGGTGAAGAGCGGTGTTATTATTGCCTATTGGATACGCTGCCTTTCTCTCCAGTATTGTCCTCTTCCCACCTCTTCTGCTATTGGCAGCTACATTCTCCCCCATTAGAAGCTGCACCAACATGTCTACCCACATCTCATCGATTGCCTTTAATATTTTTCCCCTAGCCAGCAGAATTCGAGACTATACTGGCTTATCGGAAGGAGAGGATCAGCAGAGCTCTCCTGGCTCCTCTCTTACAGCGGAGTCCTTTCTTACCTTTCCTCTTGGCTCGACATATAAGTAATGCATGAAAAAAAGCATGACTTTATGATGCTCTTTGGGATATATTTATCCTATATATGTGTATAAATTGGATTTGCCTGCTTAAGTTTTTCCATTTGCTGATGCAATATTCTGCTTTGTGACAAATGGTAGCAGACATTTTTTTGTTGATCTATTAGAATCGACTGACAAATTTTTTGAATTCTCCAGGTCTAGCAAATGTCATAAAACTCGATACAAATTTGATTCGCATCAAGTCGATTTGCTAATACCTAGCGTCAGGATTTAGCCACCCAGTGGTTGTGATGTCGATTGCAGCCTGTTGAAGATTTTGCTGTCACTTCGCCATCATGTGTCTTTCTATATGTGTTGAGAAATTGGATTTTAAATGGAAATTAGCAAATGACGAGTGTGAACACACCTGTACTTCCTCTGCCGTGGGCTGATATTCTAAAAAGGACTCAAAGAAGTTACCATCAATACCTCAATAATTGCTTTTCTTTGTTTTTTATCTGTGACGATACAGCTTAGCAGCATGAATGACGAAAGCTTAGATACATTGAGAATTCTTTATTAAGCTAAATGCACAAGAGTTATGGTGCAATTTATACAAAAACAACGCACTTTTATATGTTTTAGAACATTTTTCAGAGTGTGGTTTAACAGATAAGGGTTGTAGTTTTGCAAGAAAGGTTGTGGATTAAGATGCATTAAAATTGTGCCAAGAGTTTGACGATTCACCAGTGTTATCATCCAGCGCAGGCTACAATGTGCATTTCAGGACTGTATCTTTTAAACTCTAAAAGTTTCTGTTATTTGCCATAAATGTATAACTTTTGTCTTGAAGCAAAAGCCACTGTTCTTCTGAATCCGGTGAAGTTTTTCTTTTGTTTCTGCGCCTCTCGGTTCATGAGATATGGCCCCTTCTTCCCTGTATATAAATCTAGTCTTGTTAGGCTAGTTTCACATTTGCGTTTAAAAACGCAGCGTTTAAAACGCAAATGCAGGTGGTGAAAAAAACGCATGTAAACGAGGCAAAACGCCGTGTTTTTTAGACGCATGTGTTTTCGCATGCGGTAAAAAAAAACGCTGCGTTTTGCCGCGTTTACATGCGTTTTTTCCTGCGTTTGCATTTTTGAAACGCATGCTGAGAAGTGTGTGACAGCTGCCAATCATCAAAATCAACAAGAAAACCCACTATAAATAGAAATAGCTAGGGTTGGGGTTAGGGTTAGGGGTAGGGTTAGGGGTAGGGTTAGGATCCCTAGGGTTAGGGGTAGGGTTAGGGTTAGGGGTAGGGTTAGGGTTAGTATCCCTAGGGTTAGGGGTAGGGTTAGGGGTAGGGTTAGGATCCCTAGGGTTAGGGTTAGGGTTTGGATCCCTTTATCACCTTGATGGTGGGAGGTGGCTTATGGGTTAGGGTTAGGGGTAGGGTTAGGGGTAGGGTTTGGATCCCTTTATCACCTTGATGGTGGGGGGTGGCTTATGGGTTAGGGTTAGGGGTAGGGTTTGGATCCCTTTATCACATTGATGGTGGGGGGTGGCTTATGGGTTAGGGTTAGGGGTAGGGTTTGGATCCCTTTATCACCTTGATGGTGGGGGGTGGCTTATGGTTTAGGGTTAGGGTTAGGGTTAGGATCCCTAGGGTTAGGGTTAGGGTTTGGATCCCTTTATCACCTTGATGGTGGGGGGTGGCTTATGGGTTAGGGGTAGGGTTAGGGTTTGGATCCCTTTATCACCTTGATGGTGGGGGGTGGCTTATGGGTTAGGGGTAGGGTTAGGGGTAGGGTTAGGGTTAGGGGTAGAGTTAGGGTTAGGGGTAGGGTTTGGATCCCTTTATCACCTTGATGGTGGGGGTGGCTTATGTGTTAGGGGTAGGGTTAGGGTTAGGGTTTGGATCCCTTTATCACCTTGATGGTGGGGGGTGGCTTATGGGTTAGGGTTAGGGGTAGGGTTAGGGTTAGGGTTTGGATCCCTTTATCACCTGGATGGTGGGGGGTGGCTTATCAGTGTGTATTCTTGTTTTTTTCTATTAAAACGCAACCAAACGCATGTGCTTAAAAACGCATGCGTTTACATAGACAGCAATACTTTTTTTGCGGCAAAAAGACGCCTCTAGAAATTACTACATGTTGCATTTCTGCAACCAAACGCAAGCATAGAAACAACGCATGCGTCGTCAAACGCGGCAAAACGCATACAAAAAAACGCATGCGTTTTTAATGTTAAATATAGGAAAAAAAGCATGCGTTTTTTTGTGCTAAAACGCAGCGGCAAAAAACGCAAATGTGAAACCAGCCTCAGACAGCTAGGCGTGGCTATAAAGAAGATGCCCACGGAGAAAAGTTGTGGACCACGCCCACTTAGATAAAACACTGGATTTACATACAGGGAAGAAGGGGACATATATCAGGAATGGAAAGGAGTAGAAACAAAAGAAAAACATCGTCGGATTCAGGAGAACAGCAAGATTTACACCAGGTTAAAAAAAAACATATTTATGGCAAGTGACAAATCCCCTTTAAGCAACCGTCTGTTTACAAAAATAATCCAATTTAGCTCTGCTTTCACTCCTCCATGCTTTGCTCTGCTTTTTCAGATTTGCTTATGAACGCATGCACAAGCTCAGTGTAAGCAAAGCTGATTTCTATTACAACAAGGACTAAATTATTCTACATTGTCATCTACTAGACTACTTGAGAGGAAGACAAAGAGCAAGGAACTGACTAAGACTAAGGGGAGGAGCATTAATAATGAGGAGGAGCTTGGAGAATAACAGGATGTCCCACTAGGAAGCCAACAATCAGCATTACAGCCACGTCATCCTCAGGTCAGAGTCCCCGAGGTTGGACCTCCACCAATTGGCAAGCAATGTCATATCCCTTATAGGATGGGAACACCCCTATAATAACAGGTACAGGAGGCGAACTATTGAAATACTCCAAATTTTAAAAGGAGGTTGTGTGTAGATGATCCAATTCACCTCTCTGTCATTGAAGGTGGAGAATAACCGGGGTCATAGCCAGAAAGGGGCAACTGGGGCAAGTGCACTCATTGTTGCATTCCACAGGGGGCGCAAACAAGCCACTTTGCTTTATACAGGATATTTAGATTCAAGGCTATGCCCCGGGTAGGAGAAGCTGAGCTACGGCTCGGGGAAACCTCTACTTTGTACCTTCTTTCCATATATCAAGCCTAGAAATACATGAAATCCTCCCCACGGTTCTGTCACAATCTTTCTGCCTTCAGGAGGGAAATTTTCCATGTTGTTCGCCACCATCAATGATCTCTCTAGGAGACGTCGCAGTCGTGATCCACAAAACGCCGGCGTCTCTCTCGCTCCATTAATATTTCCCGTCATGAATAATAGATTTATCACATTTATATGGGACATAATAAAAGTCCGGCTGACTGATGTGTGAAACGTGCGGCCCGAAAAAACATTCACCGCTTAGGATTATTTATATTTGGCGCGGTTGTTTTAGTGATGGATCGGCGCAGTTTTCTGGAAAGATTCATGCAGAATCTCAGAGATTACAAGGAATTGCTGTAAACCTTAATGCGCCATATTATTTCACGTTTCCGCCGTCGTCTGAGTCGTGTGACTTGCCTCTTTATACAAGCCCCCTAGGCCATTACCCCCTAAGGACCAGCCATATCTAGACCTTAGGGTCACAGTCACAAAACATGCAGAGATTGCCCTGGCTTGTCAGACAATCCCCATATGTTGTGTTGCTGTCTAACAGCAGGGGAACATGCGGCCGCGGGGACACAAACATCTCACTCAAGACCCTGCGATACTCGGTGCAGACCCCAGAACCCTCGACAAACTCTAGTAACCAGCACTTGTGCTCATCACTGGTAATCACATCCCGTCAGCATCCTAGATTTGTGTCTCCACCTCCTGTAAAACCCCTTAGCTGATGTGGTCGATATTGGAAGCAGCATCTAAACAGTTTAATGGCTGAGATTGAGGAGTCATAGGTATAGGAGTTGTATACAGTATTGGACTGGGGTGCCAAGGGCCTACCAGTAACATTGACTTTGGGGGGGCACACTTTTCACCTGCATGCAAATATTACACATCCCTCTATCTCGATATAATAATAAATTGGGCAGTTTGGGTAATGAATGATGAGATGCTGCTTTTTTGTGCAGAGTAAATCAAATGAATTATGCCAAGTGCTACCCATACAGTGAGGTTGGGGGTCCATATTTGCACAAGGGCCCACCGGGGGTTTCCCCTGTTCTCCTACGGGCCAGTCCGAGACTGGTTGCATATCACATACTCTCCATAGAGTCTGTGCAAGAAAGTGGTTAAAGAGGGCAGGTACAATTAAAATCATAGATCCTTGAGTCCTTAAAGGGATTGTCTTCTTCTTAATAACCCCATTTGAATTAGACTGAGGTTGGGGGCCACGACACACTGGAGGTCTCTCAAGGATATAGGGACTGTCTTTCCATGTTCAGGCAACCCCTTCTCAATCCGAATATTTCCCTCTTTTAAATCAACAACCCTTATATTCACTTCCAGTGGCGGCGCCATTCCAGCTGTGTCGGCACTGTATCTCAGCGGTCACGTAACCGGTAACTGAGTGATGAACTCTGTGTCCGCTTCACTTTCCCCACCTTCAGACGTATCACTTACATCCGGAGGAAGAGAGAGAGGGGCAGCCCTCACTTAATACGGATACAAGCGTTTTATCCAAAGGCGGGGAGAGTAAAGAAGCCGCTGATTGTCCGCAGGGTTCACGTGACGTCACACTGTTACATGATTGCTGGATCGGCGCCGGCACCGGAGGGGAGTGTAAGTGCTATTATTTTACAAGGGGGAAACTTACAGATTGAGAAGAGGTTGCCCAAGAAGTGGGCAGCACGGTGGCTTAGTGGTTAGTCTTGCAGTGTTGGGGTCCTGGGTTCAAATCCCACCAAGGACAACATCTGCAAGGAGTTTGTATGTTCTCTCCGTGTTTGCGTGGGTTTCCTCCAGGTACTCCGGTTTCCTCCCACATTCCAAAAACATACTGATAGGGATTCTAGATTGTGAGCCCCATCAGGGACAGTGATGATAATGTGTGCAAACTGTAAAGCGCTGCGGAATATGTTAGCGCTATATAAAAAGAAAGATTATTATTTAAAGGAAAAAGTGCGAAATATCACATGATTTGAAGAAACATATTTTATAGGCTGCTCACTGTCATTTCCAGCTGATTTTAAAACATAAAGGGTTAATTGTTAATCCTATCTGTCTAGTCATAGTCAGAGCCTGCACAGAGAGTTTGGGGAGGTCCAATCCAAAAACTACAGGGACAATTGCACAAAAAATGTTTGAAAAACTATTCCTATTCATTTAACAAAACCACTTTGCCGTTTAGATGTTCTAAACTTTCGACTTTTTTTTTCCTCTTCAGGTTTTGAAGAATTATGCAAAAAAGAGAAAGCACAGTTACTCCTTTGATGAAGGTTCGGATGGAATCCATTCGAATCTAGAACTGTCCAATTAAAAAGTTGCAACAAACACTTTAGGTAAAAAAGAACTCTTCCAAAAATGCTGTGAAAACTTTATAAAACTTCTCCAAAAACTCCCGAAAGACGAAGCATTTCCTTAAGCAAATTCCACGAGAAAACTATGGGCTTCTAGAGGAGTTGGGAGTCACAACCATCGGACTAGTCGCCCTGTTTGTTGAGGATCACTTTAAAAGTAGCACAAGAATCCTTTAAAGTATCGACTCGAGGAGTTGATTTCATCTTAATGGACTTTCTGTGTAACTTCCTTTTGCAGGGACGAGAAATGTCTCATTAATGAAAGACCAGCAGCTCAAAGAAAAGAAAAAAAGAGAAAAAAAAAAATCCAATTCTTCCTGACGGATGTTCTCAATTCACTGAAGTTACAATATTTCCCTTTAAACTTTACAAGGTCTATTGAGTTAGGCAGAATGAGTGCAAATGGCTGCAAGTGACAGGCGACATCATCTGCCGGGGAACAGAAGAGAAAAACGAGTCTATCTGCAGATACAAGGTATCAACGTGAAATAAAGGGGAGATACATTGTAACAGATAATGTCATTTATTATCTCGCCTCCGAGGATTTACCGCCGTGGCTTTCTAGGAAAACTTAATGGAACTTTAAACATGTAAAATATATGAATGAGAGAAGGAAATCAGCGCAGCGGGAAATATGTCAGGACGCTGATGGGAAAATTCCATTAGAGAATTTATTTTGCTGGTTGATATGACGTGTGAAAAAGGGAATCTGCTGAGGGAACGGTTCACGAAGCGCAACCCGGGGCAAGGACAAATTGGAGCATTTTCTGCTGCCGTGTCGAATAGCTGTAGATTTATCTCCCCGGGAAGAACAGTACGACATGCCGCGTTCTGCAAGTAAAAACTATCATACATATCATTGACATAAACACTGGAGTCACTGTGTAAATACATTACACTAGTCGTTATACTTCAGAGCTGCGCTCACAAAACTTCATCATGCTCCTGAGCTGTGTCTTGGAAAGTCTTCCTTTTCCGCAAGTAAGGACTCAACACTGATGGCCATATTGGCTTGCATGGACCTGTTGGTCACCTAAAAGCTCCTTCCCGTTCCCCCAGCTAGCCCTTTCTCGAACTTAAATTATAGATCTTTGTTCCACTTTCCTCTCACAGTGACAATATCAGATAAAATTATACAGAAAGAGTAGATTAAAATGCAGTTTAATGGTGACATCATTGATGAAGGAAGTAGCTAACGTCTCACCCTACTCGAATCTCCGTGCATTTCAAGACATCATTGTAAGGTTCGAAGATAGGATAAGAGTTTATTGGCAATTTAGGCCCTGGCTGAGAACCAGGGGAGGTTGGAATAGCTGGAGATACTATGCAGAGGTAGCGGGCAAGGGTGGCAGAGATGACATTGGTAATGAAATGTGCCATGGACTCGATAATGCTGCTGACCTGCTGACCACATGTGTAGAGTTAAGGTAGACGGCAGAGTGGAGTCCATGGCTGCCAGAAGGGTCTCGGCAGGTGCACAAGGATTCAAGCTCAAATCCAGGGGATCCACATTCAGGTTTTGGGGTACAAGGAACAAGAACAGTAAACAGAGTTTGATTTTTTTTTTCTCTGTTCCAGATTTCCGCTATCAGCAAAATCATCAGCAGTCAGAAATTGTTTCATAACGAACTGTTTTACTTGGGATGTACAGCAACCATTACATTCATCTTCACAACATGGAGGGTACAGTAAAGAATTGACAAAAAAGCACTGATGGGTCATACAATACAGACCTTCCATCTGCTTTCTGCTTAACACATATCTCCTCAGCATAAGCCTGCAGCTGTTGCATAGTCTAGCAACCCCATGGGCCATGTTCCTTTTCTGTAAGCCCAAAGGGTTTCTGGATACAGGCAAAGACCAGAAATTATTTATACATACTTTGGTCTAAGGAATAAGGATTCAGGATACAGACTGGGTCTAGGGTTTGAGTCTGGCAACTAGCAGGGTCTCAGCAGACTCGTAAGGATGAAAGGACTTAAACCCAGGTGTCCCACATTCAGGATTTAAGTGGCCATACACATTAGCTGATCATTTGACCAATGGCAAATTCTCATGACACTCTCATTCTTGTGAAGGCTCAGATTGGCAAAACTTTAGTGTGTTCTCTATTAGAGAGCAGCTGCCAGACTCCTCTGTCCTCTCCAGACTCCTCTCAAGACACCTCTGTCCACTCCAGACTATTCTATACCCTTCAGACTCCTCTGTCCTCTCCAGACTCCTCTCAAGACACCTCTGTCCTCTCCAGACTCTTCTATACCCTTCAGACTCCTCTGTCCTCTCCAGACTCTTCTATACCCTTCAGACTCCTCTGTCCTCTCCAGACTCCTGCCAACACACCTCTGTCCTCTCCAGACTCTTCTATACCCTTTGGACTCCTCTGTCATCTCCAGACTCTTCTATACCCTTCAGACTCCTCTGTCCTCTCCAGACTCTTCTATACCCTTTGGACTCCTCTGTCATCTCCAGACTCTTCTATACCCTTCAGACTCCTCTGTCCTCTCCAGACTCTTCTATACCCTTCAGACTCCTCTGTCATCTCCAGACTCTTCTATACCCTTCAGACTCCTCTGTCCTCTCCAGACTCTTCTATACCCTTCAGACTCCTCTGTCCTCTCCAGACTCTTCTATACCCTTCAGACTCCTCTGTCCTCTCCAGACTCTTCTATACTCTTCAGACACCTCTTTCCTCTCCAGACTCTTCTATACTCTTCAGACTCCTCTGTCCTCTCCAGACTCTTCTATACTCTTCAGACTCCTCTGTCCTCTCCAGACTCTTCTATACCCTTCAGACTCCTCTGTCCTCTCCAGACTCTTCTATACTCTTCAGACACCTCTTTCCTCTCCAGACTCTTCTATACTCTTCAGACTCCTCTGTTCTCTCCAGACTCTTCTATACTCTTCAGACTCCTCTGTCCTCTCCAGACTCTTCTATACCCTTCAGACTCCTCTGTCCTCTCCAGACTCTTCTATACCCTTTGGACTCCTCTGTCATCTCCATACTCTTCTATACCCTTCAGACTCCTCTGTCCTCTCCAGACTCTTCTATACCCTTCAGACTCCTCTGTCCTCTCCAGACTCTTCTATACTCTTCAGTCACCTCTTTCCTCTCCAGACTCTTCTATAGTCTTCAGACTCCTCTGTCCTCTCCAGACTCTTCTATACCCTGCAGACTACTCTGTCCTCTCCTGACTCATATGTCCTCTTCCACATTTCTCTGCCTCCTCCAGATTCCTCTGTTCTACATATTCCTCTGTTCTCCGTCAGGCTCCTGTGTCCCCTCCAGACATTTCTGTCCTCCTCCAGAATCTTCTGTCCCCTCCAGACACTCCTCTGAGTTCTTCCAAAATCCTCTGTCTCCTTCAGATTCCCCTGTCCCCTCCAGACTCTCTAGTCCCCTCCACACTTTTCTGTCCACCTCTAGACTCTCCTGTCATCCTCCAGAGTTTTCTTTCCTATCCTCCAGATTCCTGTTTCCTCTCCGTACTCCCCTCCAGACTCTTGTCTCCTCGAGATTCTTCTGTCCTCTGAACTCCTCTTCCCCTCCAGATTCCTCTCTCTTGTTCAGACTTCTCCACACTGTGATGTTGATAGATTTGGCCCTTTTTGTCCAATCTGTATGGGGGCCTTTTGAGGTATAGACTTCAGGCACTTATCTCAGACTCAGCCTTATTCCCCCATGGCACCTTTCCTGATCTGTACAGGGCTCAGGATACATACTAAGGTATACAAAGACAATGAGAATGACAGTGGAGCTGATCACGGTAAATAACAAAATCCCTGCATGCTCATCCTTACGATACAAGGACACAAGCTCAGTCTGAGTGGTTTCAGATATATTAGGAAGATATTGGAGAAGAGTCCAAGAAGTTGACCAAGGCATCAATATTCTGCAGCCAATCTCTGCAAATTCGTATTAAAATGCTGGCCAAAGGCAAAAGTTAAGAATAAGACGGAGCCCAGATCCAACAAGTTTAGCTCCAGGATGTGGGTACAAATTCACAGCTTTATACCCCAAGGTTTCCCTCCTAGTAGGATTGAATAGTCTTCTAGTAACGTCCTGTACTAGGAATGAGCTTGATGATCCCAGCACATTGCAGCGGGCAAGGCAGCAAGTTAAGATACGGGCAAAGTCGTAAAGGTCAACAGCAAGAGTTGGAGAATGACAATACTGACTGTGGTGACCCTTTAATATTTTAAATTTGGTTATTGACACGTTGAAGCTCCTAAACTCCCAAATCTCACATGCGTCCTCAAAACTGAATCAACTTTGCAATTGTGCATGTTCACAAAGAGAATTTTGGAGGTGGAATTTCTAAGAGGAATCTATTTCAGAAAATGCTGTTTTTTTAATTATTGAAAACTTATCGGTTTCTTTTTTTGAAGAAGAAGAAGTATTTGAAAAAATGTTTCTTTTTCCCAAATTTGTCAACTCTGGAGCAGATTCCGTTAGAAATCTGCCTCAAAAAAAGTAACACATGGCTTCCTACTTGTTCCACAGTAATGAGGAAAAAAGTGCTTAAAAAACTCCTTGCAGGAAAAGCAAACTTATTTTGGGTGGAAAAGGTGACAACTGGTAGAGGGGGGTCCATGAGCTTCATGGTGGTAAAATACCATAGTCTACCACTGATCTAGAGGTTAACCCTCAAAATATAGACACATAGAAGTGTTGATTGTCGGGGCTCGTGCAATATTAATGCTCCGGAATGTTTTATGTATCGGCTTAGGCTGTTGGGAATATTTAGAGTAATTAGTTTTGACTTTCCCTTCCGTTCCCATGCAGACAACGTTGGTGAAACTGTCGGCACATTTGCATACGGGTGTACGGTCCCATCAGCTGCATTCTGAGAGGCGGCTTCCAGTGGAAGTGACGGTAATTGTGACCGACAGGAGCGGCAAGACGATTAGTCAGTGACATGACACCGCGCGTTACGATCACTCTAACGAGGATTTGCTCTTTTAGGTTTCCGGCAAGAAACAAAAAAATTTCGCCTTTTAAATATCCGCCAAAACTAAAACAAAATATTTATGGCGTCACTTGGTTTCAATACGTGTGGCAACAATTGGGAATATTTCAAAACAACGTTTCATCCATTTTTCTACGGTCGACTGGAAGGAAAGGGATCAATGCACAAACATTTAAGCTGAGAGCATCAGCAAAAGCGACACGTCGTAGTGATCCATCGCGTTTACCCACGTGTCTTACAGCAATAAATTTGTGACAAAATCTGCATCATAGGTTTCAAAGCAAAATCCGTACATTATATTCCAAACATTAAACTACCGAAAATCTCTGAGAAGGTGGATGGGGAGCACGGAAACTCAGACTGGGAAAGTCCTGTGTACTGTTTGATCATAGAGTACGGATTTTTACTGAGTAGCAGATGAAAGCAGCTTCTAAAGGACCATAAAATGGACCTTGAAACAAAACTGCAACATCGTGTTTGGGAGAGAAGGAAGAAAAAGAAGGTCATGATGTATAAATTCTTTAAAAAATTGCATTATTTCTATGTAAGATTATGAAAGCACCCAATGTTTGCAGGAAATAGGTAACATCACCCAGTGTTTTTATGAAGGTGCCACCTAAGAGAATCCGTCTAAGGTTAGACCACCTCTGGAGAACTATCATTACGACCATCACTGTGTCCAGAGTCTTCTGCTTCTCTCATAGCCTTCTGCATCCCATTATATGTTGGATCACCGTCTATTTTCTTCATCCGACTTTAGAGGCTCCTTTAAAAATGGAGTTTGGCCCAATAAAGAAAAGCGCATTTACATGCTCAGAGCAAAAACAGATCAACTAATCGGCATTTTCAGGTACATACTGTATAGAAACAATCGCTAATACAATCATTCTGATCCCCATACATTATTAGCAGCCAGTTGCCAATTTATAGGGGCCAATGTGCTGCCGAATATCATATTATAGGCAACCCATCACCCGTTTACAGGAGACAATGTGCTGCTGACAACAATATCATCTTCAGCATATCACCTATATCCAGAGTCCAATGTGCTGCCTACAATGATAAAATTGGCAGCCAATTGCCCATTTACAGGGGCCAATGAGCTGCAGACAACAACATTATCGACTGGCCATCACTTGTTTGCAGAGTCCAATGTGCTGCCGAATATGATATTATAGGCATCCCAACAACTATTTACAGGGGTCAATGTGCTGCCGAATATGATATTATAGGCAGCCCAACACCTATTTACAGGGGTCAATGTGCTGCTGAATATGATATTATAGGCAGCCCAACACCTATTTACAGGGGTCAATGTGCTGCCGAATATGATATTATAGGCAGCCTAACACCTGATAAAAAATCGCATAGCACTCGGCCCAATGTTAATCTATGGGGCAGCTCCTAATATCCGTTGTTTTGTCAGCTGTATTATACGTGCAAGAGAAATCACAGCATGCTGCGATTGTCACCATATATCGGCCGAGAAACGCCAATGCAAGTCTACGGGCGCGAGAAAAACTCACATAACACGGATCATCAGTGTGACTTGCGAGAAATACGCATCGGTGTAAATGTATTTAACCCCTTCAGATGGATTTACAGCATGGGACTTGACTGTACGGCGGACAGGTATGGGATATTGTTTCTTTTTTATTTTATTTTTTACAGAAGAACGAGGGCTTCACTTTGGATTGAGAGTACAATAAAGATGGTAAAACCTGTGTGTTTATTTCATTAAAATACTTTATTCTTAATGGGTGTGTATTTTTAACCCTTTCAGACTATTGGATTAATAATGGATAGGTGTCTTATTGACACCTCTTCATTATTAACCAGGCTTAATGTCACCATACAATAGCAAGGCGACATTAACTCCTTATTGCCCCATATGCCAAAGCCACAGGGCAATGAGAAGAGAGAGGCTTAGTGCCAGAATAGGCGCATCTTCCATCTGCGGTGGCTGGGGAGATGGTTTTAGCCAGGGGGGGTCCTATAACCATGGTCCCTCTCTAGGCTATTAATATCTGCCCTCAGTCACTGGCTTTCCCTCTCTGGCGGAGAAAATTGCACGGGAGCCCACACCAGTTTTTTCCGTGAATTAACCTTTTAATTTAACACCTAGAGCTCCCAAATTTTACACACAAACACTTCTAACATTATCAGTGAGGAATACGTAAAAATCTAACGAATGTGAAATGGTTTTCTGTATGTAAACCATGTCTTATATCCCGTCGGGTTCTGTAGTGAATTAGCAAAAGCCGGCAATTGAATTATCTGCTTTTCTGCTATCTAGCTCTGTATTAGATATAAATATATATATATATATATAGAGAGAGAGAGAGTATATATATGTGTCTCACTGACATATATACAGTATATATATAGACTATATATGTTTTCAAGAATATTTGAGCCCATGGATCCATTATATGTCCATTTTGCAAGCTGTCAAGAAAATTTCGCCATACGGATGTCATATGGATATTTTTTTGGAGAAAAAATATCGCATACTCGCACTGCACACGGATCACTGTTCAGGAAACATTTGTGCGATACTCGTCCGTGTAAAACGGACCTATTTTTTATACGTTGTGTGTGACGCCGGCCTAAGACAGTTTGTTTGATGATTATCAGATCTAACATAGGACCCCTTAGCCCCCTGAAATACTGGGTCTTCTAGCAGCTGCCATGTTCTAGATAAAGAAACGATCTGCCATGCCTTTCTCTGTCCTCGGTGACAAGCAGAAGCTTTAATTGAAACCCAATGTTTCCATTCTGATCCATTGACGATGGATATGTCACTACATGATGACACAATCGTGCCAGTGTGAACAAGACGCAGCGGCTGCCAGGTCCGTCCTCCATAGACCGGTGCAAACTCACGATTAGCCTTTTTTCGTCTGAGCCCGGAGAAGGCAAATAAATCATTGATCGCAGCGATTACTTATCCTGTTCCTTTTTTAATTTCCACAATCATGTTTTATTCTTCTTCCGTAAGGAGCTGCCAAGTCAAACTTTTACTCTGCCATTTCGCCCGGGGCTCCAGGATTAGCATTAGGTTTGCTTTTTCTATTATCCATCAGATTCCTTTGACTCCGGCAGTTTCCAGGACCCAGAACTCCTTTAATGACCCTCACAATTGTTGTAATAGACGACTTTTATTTCTTGGGTGAGTGATTGATAAAGACATCAGTCCGTCTGCTCCGTGGGGTACTCGGGCCGGGTCCGATGGTTCTTAAGGGGGTCGTCACGGCAGCAGTGACCCGGTCCGTGCCCCTGGGCGTCCAATAAAATGGAAATTAAAGGGGAGTAAAGTTTATGGGGGATTAGTTTGTGACGCCACCCGTGGTATTCGGCAATAAGGAGATGGCCGACGCTGCGATTCAAGTCCATCGGGGCAGTTGGTGACGCAGCAGAGATGTTACAGCTCTCCATGGGTAGAGCTAGGCCCCGGGGCAGTTAAAGTGTTAAAGACCGTGGTGATGGATGACTGTTGTAGTGCAGGGCAGGTGATGCAGCAATAATTCAAAGGACACAGCAGGGAGCAGTTTCCACACTTTACTCACAGTTCTTATATGCAATCCCCAGCCGGGTGCTTTGTCCTCCGGGTCTGTGGTCCAGTCATCTCTCAGTTAATCATCTGGGGTACATTTTGCCAGAACCCCCTTCTTATGTTCCCTCTCTGGCCGTCTCACTGCGCTGGCTCCCGCCTCTCCTGCCCTGCACCTTCACACACAGTGTCCAAAGCCAGCAGCCTCAGGTCCTGTCGGGTGACTCTTTCTCTTGATCTCCTTTAAGCATCAAGTTATAGCAGTTATTCCATGGCAAAGAACTAATATCCATCTCCTCTCCTCTCCTCTCTTCACACAGGTATGCAGTGAATATCCCCAGCTCTCCCTGGATCCTGAATGTCTTTGTATTTTGCAATGATTTTCTGTGTGTCAGCAAGCACCCTGAATGGTAATTTCATGGCATTCAACTCCTTTGCTAGAATTCATCATCAGTTACATGGTTTTCAGTACTCACTGTTGTAGCTCCAGGGGGCGTGTCTCTGTAGATGCTTATCACAGAAGAGGTGTTAGTATAGAGATGTTATCAGGACTGCATCTTTGATCATCTATCCACACCAGGATGTGTTGAGCAGCTGTCCCTAATTTATAACTAACCAGCTCCCATAATCCCACTGTCCTCTCCCATGGCAATTATTCAGGGCAGGAGTCAGGTAACCCACACTCTGCTCTCCCTTCTATCCATGTGCTTTATTCCTATCCTCCTATGTATCCTTGCAATCCACATCCACCGCCCAATCCCCCCTCCATCATGACTCATATACATCAGCTCCTCTCTCCTTCCCTCTCCCATGTACAGCTCCCATGCACTTCTCACCTTCCTGAAAAACCTCAGTCCGTCTTGCCAAAACACACTGCACAAAAAACTTCTTACAATTCCAAAAACTTCTTGCTTTTTATCTTCCTACTCCTACTGATTTCGGGAGACATCTCCCCCAACCCTGGTCCACCATCCCACAACCTCAACTGCTACCCTACCTCACATCAAAACCATTCTAACCTTATTAATATTACTTGCACTCCCTCATCTCCTTCTTTTAATTGTGCCCTTTGGAATCCATGGTCTGTATGTAACAAGCTTCCTATCCTGCACAACTACTTTCTGAACAACTCTCTAAATCTATTGGCCTTCACTGAAACCTGGATCCAGGATTCTGACACTGTCTCCCCGGCTGCCATTTCCCATGGTGGCCTACAATTCTCCCATTCCCCGAGACCCACAAACAGACCTGGTGGTGGAGTCGGCATACTCCTGTCCCCACAATGCACCTTCCAGGTCATCCCACCAACTCCATCACTCTCATTCCCTTCTTTTGAGGTCCACACCATCAGGCTCTTCCGTCTCCTCTCCCTCAGAGTAGCGGTCATATACCAGCCCCCAGGCTCACCCACCCACTTCCTGGACCATTTCTCTGCCTGGCTGCCGCACTTCATGTGCTCAGAACACCCAACCCTTATCCTGGGAGACTTCAACATCCCCATAAACAGCCCCACTTCTACATCTGCATCCCAGCTTCTATCACTAACCACTTCGCTCGGCCTCTCACAGCTCTCAACCTCTGAGACACACAAGGACGCTAACACCCTTGACCTGGTCTTTGTCCGGCTGGGTTCAATCTCCTACCTAAATAACTCACCGCTTCCCCTCTCTGACCACAACATTCTCTCCTTCATGCTCACAAATCCTCGCTCACCCCAGCACCCCCCTACCTACCATTCAGTCAGAAATCTACAAGCCATTAACCTTCATACACTTTCAGACTCCTTACACTCATCACTGTCCCCAATCTCCTCTTTTTCCTGTCTTGATCTGGCGGTACATCACTACAATGACACTCTTAGAAGCACCCTAGACCAAGTAGCTCCCCTCACCCTCAGAACCTCTAAAAAAAGAGTAAAACAGCCCTGGCTTACTCTCCGCATTTGATCCCATCACAGAAGAAGAAGTCTCCAGGCTCCTCTCATCTTCTCGTCCGACTACATGCACTACCGACCCCATTCCCTCTCATCTCCTCCAGTCTCTCTCTCCAGTCGTCACTACTCACCTAACTACAATCTTTAATCTCTCACTCTCCTCAGGCATTTTCCCGTCCTCCTTCAAACACTCTATCATTATTCCATTACTAAAGAAACCCGCCCTCAACCCATCCTGCAAAAATAACTACAGACCAGTCTCCAACCTCCCCTTCATCTCTAAACTCTTGGAGCGCCTAGTCTACTCCTGCCTTACCCGTTACCTCTCCATTCACTCCCTCCTAGACCCTTCACAGTCCGGCTTCCGCCCCTACACTCGACAGAAACTGCACTCATCAAAGTGACCAACAACCTTCTGACAGCAAAATGTAACGGTGACCACTCTCTGCTCATTCTTCTCGATCTTTCTGCAGCTTTCGACACTGTTGACCACCCTCTCTTACTCTCTAGGCTCCAGTCACTTGGCATTAAGGACACTGCTCTCTCCTGGTTCTCCTCCTATCTTTCTGAACGCTCCTTCAGTGTTCTGTTCTCTGGCTCCACTTCATCTCCTCTTCCTCTCACTGTCGGGGTACCCCAGGGCTCAGTACTTGGCCCCCTTCTCTTCTCCCTCTACACGGCCCCAATTGGACAGACCATCAGCAGATTTGGCTTTCAGTACCATCTTTATGCCTCCGACACACAACTATACACGTCATCCCCTGGCCTTACTCCTGCTGTAGTACAGAACACCACTGTCTGTCCGCAGTCTCCGACATCATGTCCGCTCCCTATCTGAAACTCAACCTCTCCAAAACTGAACTTCTTCTGCTCCCACCATCTACTAACCTCCCTAAACCTGACATTTCCCTCTCTGTGGGTGGCACCATAATAACACCCCAGCAGCAGGTGCGCTGTCTGGGTGTTATGCTTGACTCCGATCTCTCCTTCATATCCCATATACAATCTCTCGCCCGCTCATGCCGCTTACACCTAAAGAACATCTCTAGAATCCGCCCTTTTCTCACCATGGAGACAACAAAAACTCTCACTGTTGCCCTGATCCACTCCTGCCTGGACTACTGCAACGCTCTATTAATTGGCCTCCCCCTCACTCGACTTTCCCCTCTCCAGTCTATCCTTAATGCAGCAGCCAGGGTTGTCTATCTAGCTAATCGTTACTCAAACGCGTCCGCTCTTCGCCAGTCATTACACTGGCTGCCCATTCATTACAGGATACAATTCAAAGTACTTGTTCTCACCCACAAAGCTCTTCACAGTGCGGCACCCCCTTACATCTCCTCCCTCATTTCTGTCTATCGGCCTAACCGACCTCTGCGCTCTGCAAATGACTTTCGACTAACGTCTGCACTAATCCTTCCCTCCCACTCCCGTGCTGCACCAATCCTCTGGAATGCTCTACCCCAAGAAATTAGGACCATCCACAATTTGCATAGTTTTAGGCGCTCCCTCAAAACACATTTGTTCAGAGCGGCCTATCATGTTCCCTAATCAGTTATTTTGTTTGTGTGTAGCCCATTCACTACATCCATCTATCCCCCACTCCTTGAAGATGGCTGGACCATCATTGTAAATACATCATTGTAAATACACACCTGTACTTTGTATCTCCCCACCTCATTGTAGATTGTAAGCTCTCACGAGCAGGGTCGTCTTGTGTTGCTTTAATTATTGTATTGTTAACATTGTTACTTATGACAGTTGTGTTTGAAGCTGTTAAACTGTAAAGCGCTGCGGAATATGTTAGCGCTATATAAATAAAGATTATTACTATTATCCTATGTGGCTGCCTTTTCAGGAAATGTGTGTGGAGGTGGCTGTGGCACATACAGATGCCACAGCCTCCGGTTTGCTAGCTGAATCTTGTAGTTCTCCTTTAGTCTGGGCCCGGTCCCCTACTGCGACCTGATCCCTCCACCCAACTACAGAGACGCATGGATTCGGGCCCCACTGGTGGATTTCTCTCTACCCGTGCCCCTGGGACCCCTTCTTCATCTCTCCCACTCTGGAACTTCTCTCTATCTTTCTTGTTCTCTCTCTCTGTCCTCTGGGACAAGCTCCTCACTGCTCAAGTCCCCAGCTCCAACTCACTAACTCTCTAACCAACTCCTCCCTCTTGTTTCCATGACAAATCCTCACAACTGAGACTCTCTCCACCCACACCTTCTACCTAGTTCCTCCCTGGCCTGGAGAGGTCTAGTGTTGGGTGCTAGTGAGTGGGTCCTGGGTAGTGTCCCCTCCTTACCCGAGAGTGGGGTACCACACCTCTGGCTGAGGTGCCGTACCTCTGTGGCGACAGGACCCTCAGGGGTGCCACATCTCGACTTGCTCACTGTCTTGATATTTATCTTTGTTCCCCCTCTACATCCCAAGTGCAATGGCCATTTATTTCGATTTGGCTCTGTATCTTGGGAGGTGACATAATCGGTGCAGCCACCATCATCTAAGACTGATCTTGCTGTTGCGGATATGAAACCCAGGATTAAGGTAGAAGGGGGAAAACTGACCCTGCACTATGACTAGGCTGAAACTCTACAATGGAGTGGGCGACCCATTCCTTGAGAATAGACCCACCAACGATCCTAGGTTAATCTCAAACGAAGAGTTATAGATAAGGGGAAGGGGTTCCCTAAAAGAACTAATGACTGGGTACAAAAACGGGTCACCTCCTAATAGAAAACACAGAGAAGGCTGCAGAAACCGATAGAAAACAGAAACTAAGGCTAGCAGAACCAGAGGTACCAGCACGGCACAAATAACACACACAGAACGCAAAGCAAAGCACCAAGCTAGAGCTCAAGTAGATTAACACTGTTGTCCAGCAAGGACTGGGAGGCAGGTGCTGGTTAATAAAGAGTGATACAAACACCTGACCCAAGACAAACCCAGCACAGAGGAAAAAAACCAGCAGCCAGAACTCCACAAGAAAATGGCGGATAGTCACAAACTAAACAGATTCTAACAGTACCTCCCCTTTAACGAGGATCCCCCGGATCTTCTAGGCCGGGCCTTATTTGGAAATCTACTGTGAAAAGCCTTAATTAACCTTGAAGCTGAGACGTCCACAGCTTTCACCCAGGAATTGTCCTCGGGACCGAAACCCTTCCAGGACACAAGATACTGTAACCCTCCTCTATTCCAAAGACATACTGATAGGGAATTTAGATTGTGAGCCCCAACGGGGACAGCGATGATAATGTGTTTTAAGCGCTACGGAATATGTTAGCGCTATATAAAAATAAAGATTATTATTATTTTTATTATGCCACCTGGAATCAAGTATGCGTGAAATCTCAAACTCGCAGTCCTCATCAATTGGAGGAGCAGACGGCATAGCCACCTTATCTGGCGTGTCAACCTTCTTCAGCAAAGATACACGAAAAACTAAATTAATTTTCCAGGACGAAGGAATGTCTAATCTCACCGCTACCAAGTTGACAATGTGAAGCACTTTGAAAGGTCCTACAAACTTCGGCCCCAACTTTTTAGAAGGGATCTTCAAACGCAGATTCCTAGAAGACAACCAAACCATGTCCCCAACAACAAACCTCGCCTCCCTTCTTCTCTTGGCAAAATATTTCTTAGACCTCCTATTAGCCTGTTTAAGATTATGGTGCACACTGGTCCAAACCCTTTCCAAAAACTCTCCTCCTCAATCCTAGAAAAGGGACTGAAAGATGGATTCTTCCCAGTACAACAAAAGAAAGGAGAACACCCAGCCGAAGAAGACGTATGATTATTGAGAGCAAACTCAGCTAATGGTAGATATTCCGACCATATCTCCTGATTGTCCGCTACAAAACATCTCAAAAACTGCTCAACATCCTGGTTCTTCCTCTCGGTCTGTCCATTGGACTGTGGATGATAGCCCGATGATAATGACAAATGAACCTTAGTCTGTCACAAAAGGCACGCCAAAAGCGAGCCATAAACTGTGGTCCCCTATTGGAGACAATGTCCGTGGGAACCACATGGAGTCTGACAATCTCTTTCACAAATGCCCTGGCAAGTGTCTTAGCGAAGGGTAATTTATTGAATGGGACCAGATGACACATCTTACTAAACAACCCAGATAACAGAAAAAACCCTCAGAGACTGGCAGGTCGGTGATAAAATCCATTGCAAGATGCATCCATGGAGAACGAGGAACCTCTAACGGGCAAAGCAACCCTGCCGCTGGAGCATGAGAAGCCTTAGACCTAGCGCACATGGTACACTGGCGCACCCATTTCTCTTAGCCACCCCGGCCACCAGAAACTCCGACCGATCGACTTTCTTGTTTCGGCAATCCCTGGATGACCCGCCAAACAAGACTCATGACATTCCGTAAACACAGCTCTCCTCAGGGCTTTAAGGTACTTTCACACTGAACAACTTAACAACGATAACGATAGCGATCCGTGACGTTGCAACGTCCTGGATAGCGATATCGTTGTGTTTGACACGCAGCAGCGATCAGGATCCTGCTGTGACATCGTTGGTCGGAGCTAGAAGGCCAGCACCTTATTTCGTCGCTGGATCACCCGCTGACATCGTTGAATCGGCGTGTGTGACGCGGATTCAGAGATGTCTTCACTGGTAACCAGGGTAAACATCGGGTTACTAAGCGCAGGGCCGCGCTTAGTAACCTGATGTTTACCCTGGTTACCAGTGTAAATGTAAAAAAAACAAACACTACATACTTACATTCCGGTGTCTGTCGAGTCCCCCGGTGTCCGCTTCCCTGCACTGTGTAAGCGCCGGCCGTAAAGTGAAAGCAGAGCACAGCGGTGACGTCACCGCTGTGCTCTGCTTTACGGCCGGCAGGCGCTGACACAGTGCAGGGAAGCGGACGCCGGGGGACTCGACAGACACCGGAATGTAAGTATGTAGTGTTTGTTTTTTTTACATTTACACTGGTAACCAGGGTAAACATCAGGTTACTAAGCGCGGCCCTGCGCTTAGTAACCCGATGTTTACCCTGGTTACCCGGGGACTTCGGCATCGTTGGTCGCTGGAGAGCTGTCTGTGTGACAGCTCTCCAGCGACCACACAACGACGAAACAGCGACGCTGCAGCGATCGGCATCGTTGTCTATATCGCTGCAGCGTCGCTTAATGTGACGGTACCTTTAGGCACAAATAATTTCCCATACAGAGTGTTAGTTGGTGCCGCATCCTGGGCTTTAAGAATGCTATTTTCCAACTCAGAACCTAATGCTGCCACCACCACCCCTCTCTGCAGAATAGATTCTTCCTTTTCAGTATTAACCGCTGGGGAGAAACTTTAAGACAAAGCATCAGCTTTAACATTTTTTGTCCCAGGGATATATGTCACAGAGAAATGGAACCAGGCAAAAAACAATGCCCACCTAGCTTGACGGGCATTCAAACGTTTAGCAGCATCCAGATAGATCAGGTTCTTATGATCAGTAAAGACTAGTATAGGATGTCTAGCGCTCTCCAAAAAAAGTCGCCAATGCTCAAACGCGAGTTTAATGGCCAGCAATTCTCGGTTCCCAACATCGTAGTTGAGCCCCGCCTCTAAAAATTTCTTAGAAAAGAAAGCACAGGAATGCAACCATCCTCTCCCTCCTGGGACAGAACAGCCCCCACTCCTACTGATGAGGTGTCTACCTCTACCAGAAAGGGCTTAGTCTCATCTGTCTGGATCAAAACAGGACCAGAGATAAACCTCTCCTTGAGATGCTCAAAAGCCTTAACAGCCTCAGGGGACCATTGGACAGTATTGGAACCCTTCTTAGTAAGATCAGTAAATTCTTTATGAATTTTCTATAATAATTAGCAAACCCCAAAAATCTCTGAATCGACTTCAAGCATTCAGGTCTAGGCCACTCCAATACTGCCTGAACCTTCACCGGGTCCATCTCAAAACCATCACTGGAAACAAAGTGCCCAAAAAAACTAATTTTCTGTACCGAAAACTCGCATTTCTCCAGTTTAACAAAGAGTGTGTTTTCTCTCAGAATCTGCAGAACCTCACGGACTGTCTGCCAATGCGACTCCAGATCGGGCAAATAGATCAAAATATCATCTGGAGCGCCCCGTAGGGCAGTGGGGTACTCAGAGCCGGGCCCTTCGGTTCTCAAAGGGGGTTGTCACGGCGGCTGACCCGGTCCGTGGCCTTAGGGACGTCCGTTTGTAAATGGGGGAAAGGTCTTTAAAGGGATAATGTTCGTGACGCCACCCGTGGTATTCGGTCAGGGTGACTGACGCTGCTTAAGGGTCCGCTGGGGTGATGTAATGGCAGCTAGATGGTATACCTTCCCACAGGTGAAGTGTATCCCCAGGGCTTTCTCAAAGTGTAGATGGTGGATGGTGTGAGGCGCAGAGAAGAACGAGGACACAAGGTTGCAGTCTCTTTACCTTTACTGAAGGCTTCAGCATCCACAGTCCAGGGTACAGACCACAGGGTAGGCAGAGTCCGGCCAGTCTGAAGGCAAATCCAGAGTCCCCTTATCCAGGCGGAAATCAGTAGCCTTCCTCTAGCACCTGGATGTTGTAGTACCTTACTGTTTAGCCTCTCATAAGGTCCTCACAACTGTTGTAGATGTTCTAGATGTTATGTCTTTCTCTCTGTCCCCCACATGGATAGGAACAACCCATATGACTGGTGGCCTGAGGCTTTTTACAGGGACTCTAGCACGCCCCAGCCTCTGAGAGGTTCCACCGTGCCTCCTGGGTGTAGGTGCGGATAGGTAACTTGGAATTAGCTGTCCTGCCAGTCTCTGAAGTAAAGCGTAGAGATCCTTACTCCCTCGGTATTCTGGCTACCAGATTCCTTCGCCTCAGAAAGAAGCAGCTTGTTCCTGGCTGATCTCCCTCTGATATTCCTCTCCTGTGCTCTGCTTTCCTGCACACTCTCTGCAATATGTTCACTTTTAGTGTCTTTTCCCAGGAGCTGCAGCCCTTCAGGCTCCAGGACTCCACTCCTTCCTCTGTTTTCCTGACAGGAACTGCACTCTGAACTCCTTTTCCCTCAAGATCAGGATGTTTTATAGGGGAGTTCACCTTAAACAGGCTTAGAGCTCCCCCTTCTGGTCTGGAGTGTGAACATGTTGCATGCATTGTGTTACCTGATAAAGAGATCTCCTTTATTGCCTTCAGACGTAATATCACTCCCCATGGTGGAAGAATGACATTACTGCAACGACCAGAACCCTGGGGCACTGCACATCCAAATAAACAATCACACTTCTACTGATCAACGTCCTCATGATGTCGTTAATGAAATTTTGAAAGAACACCGGAGCATTTGAAAGGCTGAAAGGCATAACTAGACACTCAAAATGACCTTCTGGGGTATTAAAGGCTGTCTTCCATTCATCGCCTTCTTTTACCCGCAGCAAATTACACTCACCGGCCACTTTATTAGGTACACCATGCTAGTAACGGGTTGGACCCCCTTTTGCCTTCAGAACTGCCTCAATTCTTCGTGGCATAGACTCAACAAGGTGCTGGAAGCATTCCTCAGAGATTTTGGTCCATATTGACATGATGGCATCACACAGTTGCCGCAGATTTGTCGGCTGCACATCCCAAAGATGCTCCATACAAGGCAGGATGGATCCATGCTTTCATGTTGTTTACGCCAAATTCTGACCCTACCATCCGAATGTCGCAGCAGAAATCGAGACTCATCAGACCAAGCAACGTTTTTCCAATCTTCTACTGTCCAATTTCGATGAGCTTGTACAAATTGTAGCCTCAGTTTCCTGTTCTTAGCTGAAAGGAGTGGTACCCGGTGTGGTCTTCTGCTGCTGTAGCCCATCTGCCTCAAAGTTCGACGCACTGTGCGTTCAGAGATGCTCTTAGGCCTACCTTGGTTGTAACGGGTGGCGATTTGAGTCACTGTTGCCTTTCTATCAGCTCGAACCAGTCTGCCCATTCTCCTCTGACCTCTGGCATCAACAAGGCATTTCCGCCCACAGAACTGCCGCTCACTGGATTTTTTTTCTTTTTCGGACCATTCTCTGTAAACCCTAGAGATGGTTGTGCGTGAAAATCCCAGTAGATCAGCAGTTTCTGAAATACTCAGACCAGCCCTTCTGGCACCAACAACCATGCCACGTTCAAAGGCACTCAAATCACCTTTCTTCCCCATACTGATGCTCGGTTTGAACTGCAGGAGATTGTCTTGACCATGTCTACATGCCTAAATGCACTGAGTTGCCGCCATGTGATTGGCTGATTAGAAATTAAGTGTTAACAAGAAGTTGGACAGGTGTACCTAATAAAGTGGCCGGTGAGTGTATATGCCCCATGGAGATCGATCTTAGAGAACCAGTTGACTCCAACTAATTGGTTAAACAAATACGGAATTAGCGGCAAGGGGTAAGGATTGCGCACAGTGATCTTATTAATCTCCCTGAAATCCAGACACGGCCTAAGCCCCCCATCTTTTTTTTTTACAAAAAAGAACCCCACAGCCAAAAGGGACTTAGATGGTCTTATATGACCTGCAACAAGACTAGTTTGCAGGTATTCCTTTAAGGCCTCCCTCTCGGGAATCGTCAGATTAAATAAACGACTCTTAGGGAGAGTAGAACCAGGGACGAACTCAATAGCGCAATCGTAATCTCTATGAGGTGGTAGAGCTTGTGACTCTACTTCTGAAAATACTTTCCAGAATTCCTGAATGGCTTCAGGTAGCTCATTTTTCACAACAGCAGCAATGCGTACATCACAACATTTCCTATAACACTCCTGACCCCAGGAACTTATCGTACTTGACAACCAGTCCAGTACAGGATTGTGCATTTTTAACCAGGGTAACCCCAGGACAACTGGAAAAGGCAATTTATCAAGTACAAACAAATCTAAAGATTCCTGGTGTTCCATATTCACAGTCAGTGGAAACCCGGTGACCTTTCGAGAAACGCACCCATGCTCTAGAGGAGTGTTATCAATCGCCACTACAGGAAAAGGGCATGTTAAAGGTACAGAATCAATCTTATACTTGTCTAGAAATTGTTGATCAATCAAATTAATTTCAGAACCACAGTCCACCATCACTTGAAAGTCAATCTAATGACCACGACAGGTAGAACTACCAGAAAAAGAAACTCCTGCCAACCGTAAAAATGCAATGCGAAAGGGAGGGTTATTCTGATTGACCTTTTTTTTTCTTTTCCTTGTTTATGCGTCCTTCACATTGCTTAATAATATGGTCAGCCTTACGACAATAAAGGCATAGCCCCTCAGAGAATCTTCTCTGCCTTTCCTGGGAACGAGAGGACATCGCCCCTAGTTGCATCGGCTCCCCACAGTCAACGGGGCTCTCCAGCAAAATTGAAATCTTCTCCTCATTCTGTCTACCTCTCAATCTTCTATCCACCCAGATAGCTAATTGCATAGCAGCCTCAAGTGTAGCAGGTGCAGGATATGCAATGAGCAAATCTTTAACCCTGTCATTCAAACCTGCCAAAAACTGACTCTTGAGTGCTGGATCATTCCAGCTGACCTCTGCAGACCATAGTCTGAACTGGGTACAATATCTCTCAGCATCGCCAGAACCCTGTTTCAGCTGCCTGAGTTCTGCCTCGGCTGTAGTGACCCGATCAGGATCATCATATAATACCCCCATAGCAAAAAAAATGCTTCTACTGACATCAAACAAGGGTCATCTGGATGCAATGAAAATGCCCAAACTTGTGGCTCACCTCGCAATAACGACATAATAATCCCCACACGCTGTAATTCAGCCCCTGAAGACATGGGTCTAAGCCGAAAATAAAGTAAACATGCATCTTTAAACGAAAAAAAATCCGGCCGTTTACCAAAAAAACATTCAGGCAAACCCACCTTAGGTTCTTCAGAGAGGATTCCAGGGCAATTACTTACGTGCTGTTGTAAGCTGGCAACCCTTGCAGACGCTGAGCAAGATCTTGAACGCTGTTCATATTGCAGAAATCCGGGAGGGTTTTTTTTTAATTTTTTTATATACTTCTTTCGGGCTGGACAAACTGTTACGGATCGGCAACATAGGACTAAGGTAGAAGGGGGAAAACTGACTCTGCACTATGACTAGGCTGAAATCCTACGATGGAGTGGGCGACCCATTCCTTGTGAATAGACCCACCGACGATCCTAGGTTAATCTCAAACGAAGACCTATAGATAAGGGGAAGGGGTTCCCTAAAAGAACTAAGCACTGGGTACAAAAACGGGTCACCTCCTAATAGAAAACACAGAGAAGGCTGCAGAAACCAATAGAAAGCAGAAACTAAGGCTAGCAGAACCAGAGGTACCAGCACTGCACAAATAACACACACACAGAACACAAAGGAAAACACCAAGCTAGAGCTCAAGCAGATTAACACTGTTGTCCAGCAAGGACTGGGAGGCAGGTGCTGGTTAATAAAGAGTGAAACAAACACCTGACCCAAGACAAACCCAGCACCAGAGGAAAAAGTCCAGCAGCCAGAACTCCACAAGAAAATGGTGGATAGTCACAAACTTTACAGATTCTAAGACCTGCAGAGCGCAGCGGACCAGGTACGATATGGAGTATGCAAATAATTGTACCATACTGTAATTAAAGGAGTCCCCAGGTAATGCCATAAATGTCCAATTGACGTGGTTCCAAAAGATGTCTGGCCAGAATACATCTTGAGAGCAGAGCCCTATTGCATGCTGCAGGAAATGGAATGGTGGCTGCACATAAAAAACCTTTTGCCCCCTTTGAGTATAATCATAAAGTATGGCATACCTCCCAACTTTTGAAGATGGCAAAAGAGGGACAAAGTTTGTGGCACGCAACGCGCACCGCCGCAAATTTTAGGCCACGCCTCTGACTACACCCATTCATAATTAGTCACACCCATATCCACGTCCCAACCACACCCATTTAGCACTGCTGATCACACTGTTTCATATACAATAATTCTAAACAAAAAAATATGGCCACACAGTGCTCCATACTGTATAATGGCCACACATGATGCTCCATACTGTATGATGACCACACATGATGCTCCATACTGTATAATGGCCCCACATGATGCTCCATACTGTATAATGGCCCCACATGATGCACCATACTGTATAATGGCTGCACATGATGCTCCATACTGTATAATGACTGCACATGATGCTCCATACTGTATATTGGCTGCACAGGATGCTCCATACTGTATAATGGCCACACATGATACTCCATACTGTATAATGACCGCACATGATGCTCCATACTGTATAATGGCCGCACATGATACTTCGTACCATATAATGGCCACACATAGCTACTCCTACACACGCGGCTGTGCTCCGTACACTTTGCACACACGGCTCCGCTACGTACACACGCGCTCCGCTCCATACACCTCACACACGGCTCTGCTAAATCCACCTCATACACACATTGCTCCGCTCCATACACCTCGCACACACACGGCTCCGCTCCATACACCTCGTACACACACGGCTCCGCTCCATACACCTCGCACACACACGGCTCTGCTAAATCCACCTCGTACACACATTGCTCTGCTCCATACACCTCGCACACACACACGGCTCCGCTCCATACACCTCGTACACACACGGCTCTGCTACATCCACCTTGTACACACATTGCTCCGCTCCATACACCTCGCACACACACGGCTCCGCTCCATACACCTCATACACACACGACTCCGCTCCATACACCTTGTACACACACGGCTCCGCTCCATACACCTCGCACACACATGGCTCCGCTCCATACACCTTGCACACACACGGCTCTGCTAAATCCACCTTGTACACATATTGCTCCGCTCCATACACCTCGCACACACACACGGCTCCGCTCCATACACCTCATACACACACGGCTCCGCTCCATACACCTCGTACACACATGGCTCTGCTTCATCCACCTCGTACACACATTGCTCTGCTCCATACACCTTGCACACACACACGCGGCTCTGCTCCATACACCTCGTACACACACGGCTCCGCTCCATACACCTCGCACACACACATGGCTCTGCTACATCCACACTGTACACCTGACCCCACACAAGGCATCATCGACTACTCACTGATCTGCATCTGTCGCTCTGCAATAACACAGCAGTGAGCACTGAGCAGCCGAGGCAAACAGGGAGGCTGTGAGTGTGTCCATCCCTCCCTGCTCAGCCCCACTCATTCCATGTACCTCAAAGGAGCTATGCTCAAACTAGAAGTGTCCCTTCTCTCTCCCTCTCTGAACAGTGATGCACACTGGGAGACTCAGGAACATACGGAAGGGGAAGGGGCGTGGCCTAACAAAAGGGGGTGTGATGGCAGTTTCTCCTGCTGTGTCCGAGATGAGAGCGTCCTGCGCTGGACAGCGGGGCAAAGCATGAAATCCGGGACAGTCCCGCACAATGAGGGACGGTTGGGAGCTATGAGTATGGTGATTAAATAAAACTGCCATACATTTGCCTAAATACCAATGCTATACAGTGGATCCACTATACAGTGGAAAAATAATATACTGTACAGTGTAATAGCAGACACCACATGGAGAAAGGTACCAGGATACACATCATAATCACTGAGTTCTGGTTTCTCATTTAGTCCTATTGTCCCCCAGTGTATAATATCTGGCCACATTGCTCCTAACAGTTTGGGAAAGACCGTTTACTCTCCCCCATCACTGTGCACAGTGCCCAAACTCCATATAAGCATGGAGGGGAAGAACATGAGCGGCCGCACAGAGCCCCATACAGACATGGAGGGGAAGAACATGAGCGGCCGCACAGAGCCCCATACAGACATTGAGGGGAGAACATGAGCGGCCGCACAGAGCCCCATACAGACATGGAGGAGAGAACATGAGCGGCCACACAGAGCCCCATACAGACATGGAGGAGAGAACATGAGCGGCCGCACAGAGCCCCATACAGACATGGAGGGGAGAGAACATGAGCGGCCGCACAGAGCCCCATACAGACATGGAGGAGAGAACATGAGCGGCCGCACAGAGCCCCATACAGACATGGAGGAGAGAACATGAGCGGCCGCACAGAGCCCCATACAGACATGGAGGGGAGAGAACATGAGCGGCCACATAGAGCCCCATACAGACATGGAGGAGAGAACATGAGCGGCCGCACAGAGCCCCATACAGACATGGAGGAGAGAACATGAGCGGCCGCACAGAGCCCCATACAGACATGGAGGGGAGAACATGAGCGGCCACACAGAGCCCCATACAGACATGGAGGAGAGAACATGAGCGGCCGCACAGAGCCCCATACAGACATGGAGGAGAGAACGTGAGCGGCCGCACAGAGCCCCATACAGACATGGAGGAGAGAACATGAGCGGCCGCACAGAGCCCCATACAGACATGGAGGAGAGAACATGAGCGGCCACACAGAGCTCCATACAGACATGGAGGAGAGAACATGAGCGGCCGCACAGAGCCCCATACAGACATGGAGGAGAGAACATGAGCGGCCGCACAGAGCCCCATACAGACATGGAGGAGAGAACATGAGCGGCTGCACAGAGCCCCATACAGACATGGAGGGGAGAACATGAGCGGCCGCACAGAGCCCCATACAGACATGGGGGAGAGAACATGAGCGGCCGCAGAGAGCCCCATACAGACATGGAGGGGAGAACATGAGCGGCCACACAGAGCCCCATACAGACATGGAGGAGAGAGAACATGAGCGGCCGCAGAGAGCCCCATACAGACATGGAGGGGAGAACATGAGCGGCCACATAGAGCCCCATACAGACATGGAGGAGAGAACATGAGCAGCCGCACAGAGCTCCATACAGACATGGAGAGGAGAACATGAGCGACCGCACAGAGCCCCATACAGACATGGAGAGGGGAGAACATGAGCGACCGCACAGAGCCCCATACAGACATGGAGGAGAGAACATGAGCGGCCGCACAGAACCCCATACAGACATGGAGGGGAGAACATGAGCGGCCGCACAGAGCCCCATACAGACATGGAGAGGGGAGAACATGAGCGGCCGCACAGAGCCCCATACAGACATGGAGGAGAAAACATGAGCGGCCACACAGAGCCCCATACAGACATGGAGGAGAAAACATGAGCGGCCGTTCAGAGCCCCATACAGACATGGAGGAGAGAACATGAGCGGCCGCACAGAGCCCCATACAGACATGGAGGGGGGAGGACATGAGCGGCCGCACAGAGCCCCATACAGACATGGAGGGTGAGAATATGAGTGGCCGCACAGAGTCCCATATAGACATGGAGGGCAGAACAAGAGCGGCCACATAGAGCACCATACAGACATGGAGAGGGGAGAACATGAACGGCCGCACAGAGCCCCATACAGATGTAAGGGGTGTACCGGGACCGTGTAATACTCCACTCCCTTCTTTTGTGTTATATTTGTATTAATGTATACACTTGTCTTGTTATGTATAATAGTTCTGACATAGGGAAAGTGCAGTATCCATGGAGTCCTCAAGATGGAGTGCTGACAGTCTCTAGTTAGTTCATACACTGTACATAGTTTACGGTAGGAGTGGTCAGCTGCAGTTAAGGGAGGGAGAACTTCCTCTACGAGTCAGTTGGAAAAGGGTGCCCAAACGATCTGAACGGGCTGTAGAGCCTGGGATAGAACCAGCGATCACGTATCATTCTAAGTTGGAGCCCAGCCATCCAGTATCGTTAGAATAGAACAGCAGCAGCACAGCAGTAGTGAGAACTGGAACTGAAAGGAATATCATGGCAGTACAGATGGGCAGGTCGCTCACCATGTGGCAACCATGGGCAGATGCCCTCAGATCTGGCGCGCAACGGCTGAGGGAACCCCCAAGCAAAGTAAGTCTGGACAGGGAGGATGCTGAGGAACCGCATGATACGGTCTGACCCGGGCACGTGTCATATGACAGAGAAAGGAGAACAGGGAAAGAGGAAGAAGTGTGCATAATGGAACCTGTTGATGATGCTGTAATGAATATGGATGTCCTGTGTAAGGAAACCAGTAAATTGTTCATTTGAAAGCTGAAATGGACTTTGTCTCAATTTCTGCAAAGCCGTCTACAGGGAGCCTACAGAAATGCAGAGGAGACCCTGACTATGCCAAAAGTGAAGCCACAGGTATGCAGAGCAATGAGTACTGTTTTCATGTGATGGGAGACCAGGGCCTAACTACACAGCTGGCCTCGGTCATCACTACGGCCCTGTCTCTGCCTCTCACACAGACATGGAAAGGGGGAGAACATGAGCAGCCTCACAGAGCCCCAAACTGACATCTAATATGCCCACAACTGAATCTTTCCCATTCCTAATCTAAGCTATTAACCCTGTCCTACACCTGATGCTCTAAACTTAATCCTGTACTTTCTCTATAAGCTACACATAAATTGCATTAGACATTAATCACAATACATTGCAATCACCAAGTACATCAGGACTACAAGATACCAGGTACATTCAGCTGCGTCACTTCTAATGCGGTGTACCTAATTATTTGTACTAAATGTCCAACTGGGGGTCTGTATGTGGGGGAGACAGGGCAGAAACTGAGAACATGGATGAACTCTCATCGCCATACAATAAGAGAAAAAAGAATGGATCTACTTGTGGCAATACATTTCTGTCTCCCAAATCATGACATTATGGACATGAAATTACTTGTATTAAAGCGTAACTTCAAATCGCAGAAAGACAGGAGAGTCTGGGAATATAAACTGATGACGACCTTTGACACTCTAAATGCAGGAATGAATGTGTCACACGGATTTATGTCTTTTTACATCAACTAACTACAACTAAGGATCTTGTAAATCAGACCATGTGGGGTCATCACAACAGAGATCCTAATCACAGGACAATAAAACAATCCTTATCTAAGAATTGGCCCAATATTTATGGACGTAACTGTTTATCACCCATGGTAATTCTGCTTCATGTCACCTGGCTTATCCATGGTTTTTTTCCCCTCTCACTTTTTTTTTTTTCCCCTATACTATGTTGTGCCTAAATATGTGATTCTTCAGAATTTGTTTTAGTCTTTGCCTGATGAAGAGACGTATGTAGTCTCGAAAGCTTGCAATTTGTTACTATCTTTTCAGTTAGCCATTAAAAGGTATCAACCACTGAGGACTCTCAATTCTAAATATTTTTCTATCAAACTCTATGCAGTTTCACATATAGCAATTGCAAAAATGCAATAAAATCACACACTTTGTATAAACACTGTGTGATGCAGTGACCCCTGTTACAGGTAGGGGGCACTGCATGGTCTCCCCAGAATACGCATGGAGGGGTTTTGAGGCCATAGGAATGCATGGCAGTCGAAGGCATAACTATGGTGATGAGACAAAGTCCAGCATTATTGTGAATGGCCGGTATGTGTGTCGCAGAGCAAGATACTCTGCACTGTAAGCCTGAAGTAAGGTTGTTCTGGGACCTGTACTCCCAAAAGTAATTGTGTTGTTATAGAGGGAGGCTGGCAGGGCTAGTTTGAGAGCTGGGCGGGTTGAACTAGCCACACACACACACACCACCCATCTATGGGAGTGGTTACAAGAATGTAATGTGACCAGGGTGTGGGTGACATGGTTTCTGGTATGGACCTGAATGGTTCTGGGCTGGAAGGTCCTGTGAGAGGAAAGGCCTGGATGTTGGGAGGTCCTGTGTGTGGACCAGATCCCTGAAGAGCACCTGGTGAGGCCGTGATCCTGAGTGGCATGGGTGTTGGGAGGTCCTCTGTGTGGGCCGGATCCCTGAAGAGCACCTGGTGAGGCCGTGGTCCTGAGTGGCCTCTGTGTTGGGAGGTCCTGTGTGTAGACCGGATCCTTGAAGAGCACGAGGTGAGGCCAAGGACCTGCAGAGCCGGTGACGGCTACTGTGTTGGGGAAAATACCGTCCTTTGGTGGGTCTGGTGTATGCCTGTCAGGCAAGTTGGTGGGTACCTCCATAGACTGTTGGTGCTTATTGTGTTCTATGTACTAATTAACTGTGTGGCGTGCGGTCACCCATGGCAACTGGACAAAGCAAGGTCCAGCATGTTTAGTGTCTGCGATATGAAGCCGTATATGAAGTGATGTAATGAACTGTTCGTGGTTGCAGTTTATACCTGAATAAACCGGATAGACTGTTTTGCGTTAAAAACTGTGCCCATGCGCATTTATCCCATTGCCAAGTGAGTATTCCCCAACCAGTTAGTGAGTGCTATCTCACATATGATGCCGAATGCAGGGAACGGTCCAGGAAGCACGTGTAGACGTGATTGCTGTAACTCCGCGGGGTTACGAAGTTTGCTGTGGATCAGCCGGTCCACGAAGCTGGCATGCAACTGGCTCTTACTCGGTGGGGTTACTAAAATTTGCTGTGGATTATTATTATTATTATTATTATTATTTATATAGCACCATTAATTCCATGGTGCTATACATGAGAAGGGGTTACATCAAAATACAAATATCACTTACAGTAAACAAACCAACAATGACAGACTGATACAGAGGGATGGGGACCCTGCCCTTGTGGGATTACATTCTACAGGATTATGGGGAAGGAGACAGTAGGTCGAGGGTTGCAGTAGCTCCGATGGTGTTGAAGTGGTCGTGTGGTCATTACAGGTTGTAAGCTTCTTTGAAGAGGTGGGTTTCCAGGTTCCGTTTGAAGGATCCAAATGTGGTGGATAACCGGACATGTTGGCGCACAGAATTCCAGAGGATGGGGGATATTCGGGAGAAGTCTTGGAGGCGATTGGGTGAGGAGCGAATAAGCATGGAGGAGAGAAGGAGGTCTTGGGAGGCCGGAGATTATGTGGGGGAAGATATCGGGAGATTAGTTTAGAAATATATGGAGGAGAAAGGTTAAGGATGGCTTTGCAGGTCAGTGTCAGTAGTTCAAACTGGATACCCTGGGAAGTTGGGAGCAGTGAAGGGATTTGCAAAGAGGGGAAGCAGGAGTGTAGCGAAGAAAAAGATTAATTAGTCGGGCAGCAGAGTTAAGGACAGACTGGAGTGGTGAGAGAGTGTTAGAAGGTAGGCCACAGAGGAGGATGTTGCAGTAGTTGAGGCGGGAGAATAGGGCATGCACAAGCATTTTGATAGAGTGAGGGTTGAGGAAAGAACGGATTCTGGAAGGAGACAGGAGGTGGCGAGAGCTTGGATGTGCGGTTTGAAGGACAGGGCAGAGTCAAGGGTTACTCCAAGGTAGCGGATTTTGGGGACAGGGGAAAGTGTGATTTCATTTATTTTGATAGATAGATCAGGTAGGGAAGATATGCGAGATGGGGGAAAAATATTTAGTTCAGATTTGTCCACATTGAGCTTCAGGAAGCGAAGGGAGAAGAAGGAGGATATGGCTGATAGACACTCTGGGATTCTTGAGAGCATAGAGGTAACATCTGGGCCAGAGAGGTAGATCTGAGTGTCATCAGCATATAGATGGTACTGGAAGCCATAGGACCTTATGAGTTGTCCCAGGCCAAGTGTATAGATTGAGAAGAGTAAGGGTCCTAGGACAGATCCTTGAGGGACACCAACAGAGAGGGGGCGAGATGAAGAGGTAGTATGGGAGTAGGAAACGCTAAATGTGCAATTGGTAAGGTATGAAGATGTAGCGCCCCCACTGCCGCAGGGCCGAGGGGTACCCGGTACCGGGCCTCTGTCTCTGCTCTGGGGTTGTCACGGCGGCTAGGCCCCGGTCCGTGACCCTGCCGTGGGGCGTACAGTGAATAATAGATATGGATGATGGTGGTGACGCTGTAGTGGTGCAGTGCAGTAAATAACGAGGACACCAGGTTGCAGTCTCTTTACCTCTTTACTGAAGATCTCTGAGTCCTCAGTCCGGAATATGGTTCACCAGGCTGCGCAAGTCCGGCCGGTCCAATGGCACCTCCAGAGTTCCCTTCACAGGTGGAAATCGGTGCCTTCCTTCTAGCGCTATGTGTTGTGGTCCTTCCCTGCTGTGCTTACGGAAAGTCCCCCACAACTGTTGTGTCTGTTTCTTAAGTTCCCTCACAACTCGATTAGATGATGTTCTGCTAATCCTCCGTCCCTCCCTGATGTTCTGGTTGGGACGGCACCCGTTTGACGGGTAGGCTCGGAGCTCTTCCGGGACCCTAGAGTCGCCCCTCTCCACAAGTTGCCCCCCAAGACTGCATAGGTGATATAAGTTAGACAGCCCGCCTTAGACTGACTGTCCTGCCGCTGTTTAGAGTATTGCTTGAAGCTGAATATTGTAATACTCCCTCGGCGTTCCGGCCACCGGTAGTGCGCCTCAGTAGGATGTTGCTTCGGTCTTACAGCACGACTCCTACTGGTATTTCTCCTTTGCGTGATCTCGTTTCTCACTCAGCACAATCTATCTCGCTTCTAATTCTTCCTTGGGCACCGCCGCTTCCCGGAGCAGGCACGGTCCCGTTACGTTCTTTCTTGTTGCCAAGCCTCTGTCAGGATCCCACCCCTGACAGAGACCCTACTGTATCTTCCCCCATAACACCCTCTGCCACAAGGTGTTGCCTGGTTCCAACCCAGTCAGCTTTCTGATCTAACTTCCTGCCTGACCCCCAGTTTACCCACTATGGTGGGGAGTGGCCTAATGAATAGCACCCTTAGCTCCCCCCGGAGGCCCAGCTGTGAAATGTATTGGTGTCTGTGATACCTGATCAGATGAACTCCTTCAGTGCCATCAGACGCACCATAGCTCCCCATAGTGGCGGAGCCACAGTACTGCAACGACCAGGACTCTGGGGCGCTGCACTCCCCCCTGGTTAAACACAGTACTCCGGGACTGGGAAGAAAACAACAATACAAGTTAGCAAAAAGACATACAGTTTTGTTGAGTGCAATAACAATAAGTATACTTGAACAGGCTTCCCTTTATGGGAGGTAAGGACACTTGAACGTTACAAACATGGTTAACATTATAAATTACAGGCTATAAATAACTCCTGTTACCCAACCGGGTATTCTACTAAGTGCAAAATTGTTGAACAATAATTTAACATCGCCTTTAAGGACATACACTCTGAATCCACTAAAGACCTTCCTATAATCACATTATAATGCAGCGCCCCAGAGTCCTGGTCGTTGCAGTACTGTGGCTCCGCCACTATGGGGAGCTATGGTGCGTCCGATGGCACTGAAGGAGTTCATCTGATCAGGTATCACAGACACCAATACATTTCACAGCCGGGCCTCCGGGGGGAGCTAAGGGTTCTATTCATTAGGCCACTCCCCACCATAGTGGGTAAACTGGGGGTCAGGCAGGAAGTGAGATCAGAAAGCTGACTGGATTGGACGAAGCAACACCTAGTGGCAGAGGGTGTTGTGGAGGAAGAGACAGTAGGGTCTCTGTCAGGGGTGGGATCCTGACAGAGGCTTGGCATTGGAAAGAACGTAACGGGTCCGCGCCAGCTCCGGGAAGCGGCGGGGCCCAAGAAAGGACTAGAAGCGAGATAGATTGTGCTGAGTGAGAAACGAGATCAAGCAATAGGAGAATTCCAGCAGGGGTCGTGCTGTAAGACCGGAGCAACACCCTACTGAGGCGCACTACCGGTGGCCGGAACGCCGAGGGAGTATTATAACATTCAGCTTCAAGCAATACTCTAAACAGCGGCAGGACAGTCAGTTTAAGGCGGGCTGTCTAACACATATCACCTATGAAGTCTTGGGAGGCAATTGCGGGAGAGGGGCGTCTCTAGGGTCCCGGAAGAACTCCAGGCCTACCCGACAAACGGGTGCCGTTCTAACTGTAACATCAGGAAGGGACGGACGATTAGAAGAACATCATTTAATCGAGTTGTGAGGGAACTTAAGAAACAGACACAACAGTTGTGGGGTACTTTCCGTAAGCACAGCAGGGAAGGACTACAACACATAGCGCTAAGAAGGAAGGCACCGATTTCCACCTGTGAAGAGAACTCTGGAGGTGCCATTGGACCGGCCGGACTTGCGCAGCTTGGTGAACCGTATTCTGGACTGAGGACTCAGATCTCCAGTAAAGAGGTAAAGAGACTGCAACCTGGTGTCCTCGTTATTTACCGCGACCTGCACCCCACAACTGCACCGTTACAACACCACTTACTGCACCGGACGTCCCCCACTGACAGACAGGGCCACGGACCGGGTCTAGCCACCGTGACAACTCCAGGACTGAGACCCAGAGGCCCGGCTCCGGGTACCCCTCGGCCCTGCGGTGGTGTGGGGGCGCTCCAACTTGGCGTCACGAACAGGATCTACTTAAGCCTGAAGAATCAGGTCATGTGTGCCTTGGAACTGTGATTTACTGTGCTTGGACTGTACTTTATTAGAAGACTGTGTATTGCCACTTGCCGCCAGAAGTTCCCGCCAAAACCGCCGCCATTACAGCGCTAAGGAGAGCGCAGGAGAAGAAGAAGGGCGTGGAAGTGGGCGTGAACAAGCTGAAGAGCGCGAAAGACAATGGCCGCCCAGTCTAAATATGTCGGCCCCTTGAGGACGTGTCCATCAGCAGCCGAGATCCGCCTCCTGATCCTCAATGGTGGGCGGAGACAGAGAAAGCGAAACCGCCCACGAAGGAGAGAGCGGGAACAGGACCAG